>NW_027363114.1:1200000-1800000 GCF_046119375.1 Phyllobates terribilis | reverse complement strand
TGCAGCAAAGTACTTAAATAATGCAGCAGAGGCCTTAAATACTGCAGCAGCATACTTAAATAATGCAGCAAAGTCCTTAAATAATGCAGCAGAGTCCTTAAATAATGCAACAAAGTCCTTAAATAATGCAGCAGAGTCCTTAAATAATGCAACAGAGTCCTTAAATAATGCACCAGAGTACTTAAATAATGCAGCAAAGTCCTTAAATAATGCAGCAGAGTCCTTAAATAATGCAACAAAGTCCTTAAATAATGCAGCAGAGTCCTTAAATAATGCAACAAAGTCCTTAAATAATGCAGCAGAGTCCTTAAATAATGCAACAAAGTCCTTAAATAATGCAGCAGAGTCCTTAAATAATGCAGCAAAGTACTTAAATAATGCAGCAGAGTCCTTAAACAATGCAGCACAGTCCTTAAATAATGCAACAAAGTCCTTAAATAATGCAGCAGAGTCCTTAAATAATGCAGCAAAGTTCTTAAATAATGCAGCAGAGTCCTTAAACAATGCAGCACAGTCCTTAAATAATGCAGCAAAGTCCTTAAATAATGCAGCAGAGTCCTTAAATAATGCAGCAAACTCATTAAATAATGCAGCAAAGTACTTAAATAATGCAGCAAATTCCTTAAATAATGCAGCAGAATCCTTAAATAATGCAGCAAAGTCCTTAAATAATGCAGCAGAGTCCTTAAATAATGCAACAAAGTCCTTAAATAATGCAGCAGAGTCCTTAAATAATGCAACAAAGTCCTTAAATAATGCACCAGAGTACTTAAATAATGCAGCAAAGTCCTTAAATAATGCAGCAGAGTCCTTAAATAATGCAACAAAGTCCTTAAATAATGCAGCAGAGTCCTTAAATAATGCAACAAAGTCCTTAAATAATGCAGCAGACTCCTTAAATAATGCAACAAACTCCTTAAATAATGCAGCAGAGTACTTAAATAATGCAGCAGAGTACTTAAATAATGCAGCAAATTCCTTAAATAATGCAGCAGAATCCTTAAATAATGCAATAAAATCCTTAAATAATGCAGCAACGTCCTTAATAATGCAGCAGAGTCCTTAAATAATGCAGCAAAGTACTTAAATAATGCAGCAGAGGCCTTAAATACCGCAGCAGCATACTTAAATAATGCAGCAAAGTCCTTAAATAATGCAGCAGAGTCCTTAAATAATGCAACAAAGTCCTTAAATAATGCAGCAGAGTCCTTAAATAATGCAACAAAGTCCTTAAATAATGCACCAGAGTACTTAAATAATGCAGCAAAGTCCTTAAATAATGCAGCAGAGTCCTTAAATAATGCAACAAAGTCCTTAAATAATGCAGCAGAGTCCTTAAATAATGCAACAAAGTCCTTAAATAATGCAGCAGAGTCCTTAAATAATGCAACAAAGTCCTTAAATAATGCAGCAGAGTCCTTAAATAATGCAGCAAAGTCCTTAAATAATGCAGCAGAGTCCTTAAACAATGCAGCACAGTCCTTAAATAATGCAACAAAGTCCTTAAATAATGCAGCAGAGTCCTTAAATAATGCAGCAAAGTTCTTAAATAATGCAGCAGAGTCCTTAAACAATGCAGCACAGTCCTTAAATAATGCAGCAAAGTCCTTAAATAATGCAGCAGAGTCCTTAAATAATGCAGCAAACTCATTAAATAATGCAGCAAAGTACTTAAATAATGCAGCAAATTCCTTAAATAATGCAGCAGAATCCTTAAATAATGCAGCAAAGTCCTTAAATAATGCAGCAGAGTCCTTAAATAATGCAACAAAGTCCTTAAATAATGCAGCAGAGTCCTTAAATAATGCAACAAAGTCCTTAAATAATGCACCAGAGTACTTAAATAATGCAGCAAAGTCCTTAAATAATGCAGCAGAGTCCTTAAATAATGCAACAAAGTCCTTAAATAATGCAGCAGAGTCCTTAAATAATGCAACAAAGTCCTTAAATAATGCAGCAGAGTCCTTAAATAATGCAACAAAGTCCTTAAATAATGCAGCAGAGTCCTTAAATAATGCAGCAAAGTCCTTAAATAATGCAGCAGAGTCCTTAAACAATGCAGCACAGTCCTTAAATAATGCAACAAAGTCCTTAAATAATGCAGCAGAGTCCTTAAATAATGCAGCAAAGTTCTTAAATAATGCAGCAGAGTCCTTAAACAATGCAGCACAGTCCTTAAATAATGCAGCAAAGTCCTTAAATAATGCAGCAGAGTCCTTAAATAATGCAGCAAACTCATTAAATAATGCAGCAAAGTACTTAAATAATGCAGCAAATTCCTTAAATAATGCAGCAGAATCCTTAAATAATGCAATAAAGTCCTTAAATAATGCAGCAGAGTCCTTAAATAATGCAATAAATTCCTTAAATAATGCAGCAGAATCCTTAAATAATGCAATAAAGTCATTAAATAATGCAGCAGAGTCCTTAAATACTGCAGCAGAGACCTTAAATAATGCAGCAAAATCCTTAAATAATGCAGCAGAGTCCTTATATAATGCAGCAGAGTCCTAAAATACCGCAGCAGAGTCCTTAAATAATGCAGCAGAGTCCTTAAATAATGCAGCAAATTCATTAAATAATGCAGCAGAGTCCTTAAATAATGCAACAAAGTCCTTAAATAATGCAGCAGAGTCCTTAAATAATGCAACAAACTCATTAAATAATGCAGCAAAGTACTTAAATAATGCAGCAAATTCCTTAAATAATGCAGCAGAATCCTTAAATAATGCAATAAAGTCCTTAAATAATGCAGCAGAGTCCTTAAATAATGCAAAAAATTCCTTAAATAATGCAGCAGAATCCTTAAATAATGCAACAAAGTCCTTAAATAATGCAGCAACGTCCTTAATAATGCAGCAGAGTCCTTAAATAATGCAGCAAATTCCTTAAATAATGCAGAGTCCTTAAATAATGCACTAAATTCCTTAAATAAAATGCAGCAACGCCCTTAATAATGCAGCTGAGTCCTTAAATAATTCAGCAAAGTCCTTAAATAATGCAGCAGAGTCCTTAAATACCGCAGCAGCGTCCTTAAATAATGCAAAAAAGTCCTTAAATAATGCAGCAGAACCCATAAATAATGCAACAAAGTCCTTAAATAATGCAGCAGACTCCTTAAATAATGCAACAAACTCCTTAAATAATGCAGCAGAGTACTTAAATAATGCAGCAGAGTACTTAAATAATGCAGCAAATTCCTTAAATAATGCAGCAGAATCCTTAAATAATGCAATAAAATCCTTAAATAATGCAGCAACGTCCTTAATAATGCAGCAGAGTCCTTAAATAATACAGCAAAGTCCTTAAATAATGCAGCAGAGGACTTAAATACTGCAGCAGCGTCCTTAAATAATGCAGCAGAGTCCTTAAATAATGCAACAAAGTCCTTAAATTATGCAGCAGAATCCTTAAATAATGCAAAAAATTCCTTAAATAATGCAGAAGAGTACTTAAATAATGCAGAAAAGTCGTTAAATAATGCAGCAAAGTCCTTAAATAATGCAGCAGAGTCCTTAAACATTGCAGCACAGTCCTTAATTAATGCAACAAAGTCCTTAAATAATGCAGCAGAGTCCTTAAATAATGCAGCAAAGTCCTTAAATAATGCAGCAGAGTCCTTAAACAATGCAACACAGTCCTTTAATAATGCAGCAAAGTCCTTAAATAATGCAGCAGAGTCCTTAAATACAGCAGCAGCGTCCTTAAATAATTCAGCAAAGTCCTTAAATAATGCAGCAGAGTCCTTAAATAATGCAACAAAGTCCTTAAATAATGCAGCAGAGTCCTTAAATAATGCAACAAAGTCCATAAATAATGCAGCAGAGTCCTTAAATACTGCAGCAGAGTCCTTAAATAATGCAGCAAAGTCCTTAAATAATGCAGCAGAGTCCTTAAATTCCGCAGCAGAGTGATTAAATAATGCAACAAAGTCCTTAATAATGCAGCAGAGTCCTTAAATAATGCAGCAAATTCTTTATATAATGCAGCAGAATCCTTAAATAATGCAATAAAGTCCTTATCTAATGCAGCAACATCCTTAATAATGCAGCAGAGTCCTTAAATAATGCAGCAAAGTACTTAAATAATGCAGCAGAGGCCTTAAATACCGCAGCAGCATACTTAAATAATGCAGCAAAGTCCTTAAATAATGCAGCAGAGTCCTTAAATAATGCAACAAAGTCCTTAAATAATGCAGCAGAGTCCTTAAATAATGCAACAAAGTCCTTAAATAATGCACCAGAGTACTTAAATAATGCAGCAAAGTCCTTAAATAATGCAGCAGAGTCCTTAAATAATGCAACAAAGTCCTTAAATAATGCAGCAGAGTCCTTAAATAATGCAACAAAGTCCTTAAATAATGCAGCAGAGTCCTTAAATAATGCAACAAAGTCCTTAAATAATGCAGCAGAGTCCTTAAATAATGCAGCAAAGTCCTTAAATAATGCAGCAGAGTCCTTAAACAATGCAGCACAGTCCTTAAATAATGCAACAAAGTCCTTAAATAATGCAGCAGAGTCCTTAAATAATGCAGCAAAGTTCTTAAATAATGCAGCAGAGTCCTTAAACAATGCAGCACAGTCCTTAAATAATGCAGCAAAGTCCTTAAATAATGCAGCAGAGTCCTTAAATAATGCAGCAAACTCATTAAATAATGCAGCAAAGTACTTAAATAATGCAGCAAATTCCTTAAATAATGCAGCAGAATCCTTAAATAATGCAGCAAAGTCCTTAAATAATGCAGCAGAGTCCTTAAATAATGCAACAAAGTCCTTAAATAATGCAGCAGAGTCCTTAAATAATGCAACAAAGTCCTTAAATAATGCACCAGAGTACTTAAATAATGCAGCAAAGTCCTTAAATAATGCAGCAGAGTCCTTAAATAATGCAACAAAGTCCTTAAATAATGCAGCAGAGTCCTTAAATAATGCAACAAAGTCCTTAAATAATGCAGCAGAGTCCTTAAATAATGCAACGAAGTCCTTAAATAATGCAGCAGAGTCCTTAAATAATGCAGCAAAGTCCTTAAATAATGCAGCAGAGTCCTTAAACAATGCAGCACAGTCCTTAAATAATGCAACAAAGTCCTTAAATAATGCAGCAGAGTCCTTAAATAATGCAGCAAAGTTCTTAAATAATGCAGCAGAGTCCTTAAACAATGCAGCACAGTCCTTAAATAATGCAGCAAAGTCCTTAAATAATGCAGCAGAGTCCTTAAATAATGCAGCAAACTCATTAAATAATGCAGCAAAGTACTTAAATAATGCAGCAAATTCCTTAAATAATGCAGCAGAATCCTTAAATAATGCAATAAAGTCCTTAAATAATGCAGCAGAGTCCTTAAATAATGCAATAAATTCCTTAAATAATGCAGCAGAATCCTTAAATAATGCAATAAAGTCATTAAATAATGCAGCAGAGTCCTTAAATACTGCAGCAGAGACCTTAAATAATGCAGCAAAATCCTTAAATAATGCAGCAGAGTCCTTATATAATGCAGCAGAGTCCTAAAATACCGCAGCAGAGTCCTTAAATAATGCAGCAGAGTCCTTAAATAATGCAGCAAATTCATTAAATAATGCAGCAGAGTCCTTAAATAATGCAACAAAGTCCTTAAATAATGCAGCAGATTCCTTAAATTTCGCAGCAGCGTCCTTAAATAATGCATCAAAGTCCTTAAATAATGCAGCAGAGTCCTAAAATACCGCAGCAGAGTCCTTAAATAATGCAGCAAAGTCCTTAAATAATGCAGCAGAGTGCTTACATAATGCAGCAGAGTCCTTAAATTCCGCAGCAGAGTCATTAAATAATGCAGCAGAGTCCTTAAATAATGCAGCAAATTCATTAAATAATGCACAGAGTCATTAAATAATGCAACAAAGTCCTTAAATAATGCAGCAGAGTCCTTAAATAATGCAACAAAGTCCTTAAATAATGCAGCAGATTCCTTAAATAAAGCAGCAGAGTGCTTAAATAATGCAGCAGAGTCCTTAAATACCGCAGCAGAGTCATTAAATAATACAGCAGAGTCCTTAAATAATGCAGCAAATTCCTTAAATAATGCAGAGTCCTTAAATAATGCACTAAATTCCTTAAATAAAATGCAGCAACGCCCTTAATAATGCAGCAGAGTCCTTAAATAATTCAGCAAAGTCCTTAAATAATGCAGCAGAGTCCTTAAATACCGCAGCAGCGTCCTTAAATAATGCAACAAAGTCCTTAAATAATGCAGCTGAACCCTTAAATAATGCAACAAAGTCCTTAAATAATGCAGCAGACTCCTTAAATAATGCAACAAACTCCTTAAATAATGCAGCAGAGTACTTAAATAATGCAGCAGAGTACTTAAATAATGCAGCAAATTCCTTAAATAATGCAGCAGAATCCTTAAATAATGCAATAAAATCCTTAAATAATGCAGCAACGTCCTTAATAATGCAGCAGAGTCCTTAAATAATGCAGCAAAGTACTTAAATAATGCAGCAGAGGCCTTAAATACTGCAGCAGCATACTTAAATAATGCAGCAAAGTCCTTAAATAATGCAGCAGAGTCCTTAAATAATGCAACAAAGTCCTTAAATAATGCAGCAGAGTCCTTAAATAATGCAACAGAGTCCTTAAATAATGCACCAGAGTACTTAAATAATGCAGCAAAGTCCTTAAATAATGCAGCAGAGTCCTTAAATAATGCAACAAAGTCCTTAAATAATGCAGCAGAGTCCTTAAATAATGCAACAAAGTCCTTAAATAATGCAGCAGAGTCCTTAAATAATGCAACAAAGTCCTTAAATAATGCAGCAGAGTCCTTAAATAATGCAGCAAAGTACTTAAATAATGCAGCAGAGTCCTTAAACAATGCAGCACAGTCCTTAAATAATGCAACAAAGTCCTTAAATAATGCAGCAGAGTCCTTAAATAATGCAGCAAAGTTCTTAAATAATGCAGCAGAGTCCTTAAACAATGCAGCACAGTCCTTAAATAATGCAGCAAAGTCCTTAAATAATGCAGCAGAGTCCTTAAATAATGCAGCAAACTCATTAAATAATGCAGCAAAGTACTTAAATAATGCAGCAAATTCCTTAAATAATGCAGCAGAATCCTTAAATAATGCAGCAAAGTCCTTAAATAATGCAGCAGAGTCCTTAAATAATGCAACAAAGTCCTTAAATAATGCAGCAGAGTCCTTAAATAATGCAACAAAGTCCTTAAATAATGCACCAGAGTACTTAAATAATGCAGCAAAGTCCTTAAATAATGCAGCAGAGTCCTTAAATAATGCAACAAAGTCCTTAAATAATGCAGCAGAGTCCTTAAATAATGCAACAAAGTCCTTAAATAATGCAGCAGACTCCTTAAATAATGCAACAAACTCCTTAAATAATGCAGCAGAGTACTTAAATAATGCAGCAGAGTACTTAAATAATGCAGCAAATTCCTTAAATAATGCAGCAGAATCCTTAAATAATGCAATAAAATCCTTAAATAATGCAGCAACGTCCTTAATAATGCAGCAGAGTCCTTAAATAATGCAGCAAAGTACTTAAATAATGCAGCAGAGGCCTTAAATACCGCAGCAGCATACTTAAATAATGCAGCAAAGTCCTTAAATAATGCAGCAGAGTCCTTAAATAATGCAACAAAGTCCTTAAATAATGCAGCAGAGTCCTTAAATAATGCAACAAAGTCCTTAAATAATGCACCAGAGTACTTAAATAATGCAGCAAAGTCCTTAAATAATGCAGCAGAGTCCTTAAATAATGCAACAAAGTCCTTAAATAATGCAGCAGAGTCCTTAAATAATGCAACAAAGTCCTTAAATAATGCAGCAGAATCCTTAAATAATGCAAAAAATTCCTTAAATAATGCAGAAGAGTACTTAAATAATGCAGAAAAGTTGTTAAATAATGCAACAAAGTCCTTAATAATGCAGCAGAGTCCTTAAATAATGCAGCAAATTCTTTAAATAATGCAGCAAAATCCTTAAATAATGCAATAAAGTCCTTATCTAATGCAGCAACGTCCTTAATAATGCAGCAGAGTCCTTAAATAATGCAGCAAAGTACTTAAATAATGCAGCAGAGGCCTTAAATACCGCAGCAGCATACTTAAATAATGCAGCAAAGTCCTTAAATAATGCAGCAGAGTCCTTAAATAATGCAACAAAGTCCTTAAATAATGCAGCAGAGTCCTTAAATAATGCAACAAACTCATTAAATAATGCAGCAAAGTACTTAAATAATGCAGCAAATTCCTTAAATAATGCAGCAGAATCCTTAAATAATGCAATAAAGTCCTTAAATAATGCAGCAGAGTCTTTAAATAATGCAAAAAATTCCTTAAATAATGCAGCAGAATCCTTAAATAATGCAACAAAGTCCTTAAATAATGCAGCAACGTCCTTAATAATGCAGCAGAGTCCTTAAATAATGCAGCAAATTCCTTAAATAATGCAGAGTCCTTAAATAATGCACTAAATTCCTTAAATAAAATGCAGCAACGCCCTTAATAATGCAGCTGAGTCCTTAAATAATTCAGCAAAGTCCTTAAATAATGCAGCAGAGTCCTTAAATACCGCAGCAGCGTCCTTAAATAATGCAAAAAAGTCCTTAAATAATGCAGCAGAACCCATAAATAATGCAACAAAGTCCTTAAATAATGCAGCAGACTCCTTAAATAATGCAACAAACTCCTTAAATAATGCAGCAGAGTACTTAAATAATGCAGCAGAGTACTTAAATAATGCAGCAAATTCCTTAAATAATGCAGCAGAATCCTTAAATAATGCAATAAAATCCTTAAATAATGCAGCAACGTCCTTAATAATGCAGCAGAGTCCTTAAATAATACAGCAAAGTCCTTAAATAATGCAGCAGAGGACTTAAATACTGCAGCAGCGTCCTTAAATAATGCAGCAGAGTCCTTAAATAATGCAACAAAGTCCTTAAATTATGCAGCAGAATCCTTAAATAATGCAAAAAATTCCTTAAATAATGCAGAAGAGTACTTAAATAATGCAGAAAAGTCGTTAAATAATGCAGCAAAGTCCTTAAATAATGCAGCAGAGTCCTTAAACATTGCAGCACAGTCCTTAAATAATGCAGCAAAGTCCTTAAATAATGCAGCAGAGTCCTTAAATAATGCAGCAAACTCATTAAATAATGCAGCAAAGTACTTAAATAATGCAGCAAATTCCTTAAATAATGCAGCAGAGTCCTTAAATAATGCAACAGAGTCCTTAAATAATGCACCAGAGTACTTAAATAATGCAGCAAAGTCCTTAAATAATGCAGCAGAGTCCTTAAATAATGCAACAAAGTCCTTAAATAATGCAGCAGAGTCCTTAAATAATGCAACAAAGTCCTTAAATAATGCAGCAGAGTCCTTAAATAATGCAACAAAGTCCTTAAATAATGCAGCAGAGTCCTTAAATAATGCAGCAAAGTACTTAAATAATGCAGCAGAGTCCTTAAACAATGCAGCACAGTCCTTAAATAATGCAACAAAGTCCTTAAATAATGCAGCAGAGTCCTTAAATAATGCAGCAAAGTTCTTAAATAATGCAGCAGAGTCCTTAAACAATGCAGCACAGTCCTTAAATAATGCAGCAAAGTCCTTAAATAATGCAGCAGAGTCCTTAAATAATGCAGCAAACTCATTAAATAATGCAGCAAAGTACTTAAATAATGCAGCAAATTCCTTAAATAATGCAGCAGAATCCTTAAATAATGCAGCAAAGTCCTTAAATAATGCAGCAGAGTCCTTAAATAATGCAACAAAGTCCTTAAATAATGCAGCAGAGTCCTTAAATAATGCAACAAAGTCCTTAAATAATGCACCAGAGTACTTAAATAATGCAGCAAAGTCCTTAAATAATGCAGCAGAGTCCTTAAATAATGCAACAAAGTCCTTAAATAATGCAGCAGAGTCCTTAAATAATGCAACAAAGTCCTTAAATAATGCAGCAGACTCCTTAAATAATGCAACAAACTCCTTAAATAATGCAGCAGAGTACTTAAATAATGCAGCAGAGTACTTAAATAATGCAGCAAATTCCTTAAATAATGCAGCAGAATCCTTAAATAATGCAATAAAATCCTTAAATAATGCAGCAACGTCCTTAATAATGCAGCAGAGTCCTTAAATAATGCAGCAAAGTACTTAAATAATGCAGCAGAGGCCTTAAATACCGCAGCAGCATACTTAAATAATGCAGCAAAGTCCTTAAATAATGCAGCAGAGTCCTTAAATAATGCAACAAAGTCCTTAAATAATGCAGCAGAGTCCTTAAATAATGCAACAAAGTCCTTAAATAATGCACCAGAGTACTTAAATAATGCAGCAAAGTCCTTAAATAATGCAGCAGAGTCCTTAAATAATGCAACAAAGTCCTTAAATAATGCAGCAGAGTCCTTAAATAATGCAACAAAGTCCTTAAATAATGCAGCAGAGTCCTTAAATAATGCAACAAAGTCCTTAAATAATGCAGCAGAGTCCTTAAATAATGCAGCAAAGTCCTTAAATAATGCAGCAGAGTCCTTAAACAATGCAGCACAGTCCTTAAATAATGCAACAAAGTCCTTAAATAATGCAGCAGAGTCCTTAAATAATGCAGCAAAGTTCTTAAATAATGCAGCAGAGTCCTTAAACAATGCAGCACAGTCCTTAAATAATGCAGCAAAGTCCTTAAATAATGCAGCAGAGTCCTTAAATAATGCAGCAAACTCATTAAATAATGCAGCAAAGTACTTAAATAATGCAGCAAATTCCTTAAATAATGCAGCAGAATCCTTAAATAATGCAGCAAAGTCCTTAAATAATGCAGCAGAGTCCTTAAATAATGCAACAAAGTCCTTAAATAATGCAGCAGAGTCCTTAAATAATGCAACAAAGTCCTTAAATAATGCACCAGAGTACTTAAATAATGCAGCAAAGTCCTTAAATAATGCAGCAGAGTCCTTAAATAATGCAACAAAGTCCTTAAATAATGCAGCAGAGTCCTTAAATAATGCAACAAAGTCCTTAAATAATGCAGCAGAGTCCTTAAATAATGCAACAAAGTCCTTAAATAATGCAGCAGAGTCCTTAAATAATGCAGCAAAGTCCTTAAATAATGCAGCAGAGTCCTTAAACAATGCAGCACAGTCCTTAAATAATGCAACAAAGTCCTTAAATAATGCAGCAGAGTCCTTAAATAATGCAGCAAAGTTCTTAAATAATGCAGCAGAGTCCTTAAACAATGCAGCACAGTCCTTAAATAATGCAGCAAAGTCCTTAAATAATGCAGCAGAGTCCTTAAATAATGCAGCAAACTCATTAAATAATGCAGCAAAGTACTTAAATAATGCAGCAAATTCCTTAAATAATGCAGCAGAATCCTTAAATAATGCAATAAAGTCCTTAAATAATGCAGCAGAGTCCTTAAATAATGCAATAAATTCCTTAAATAATGCAGCAGAATCCTTAAATAATGCAATAAAGTCATTAAATAATGCAGCAGAGTCCTTAAATACTGCAGCAGAGACCTTAAATAATGCAGCAAAATCCTTAAATAATGCAGCAGAGTCCTTATATAATGCAGCAGAGTCCTAAAATACCGCAGCAGAGTCCTTAAATAATGCAGCAGAGTCCTTAAATAATGCAGCAAATTCATTAAATAATGCAGCAGAGTCCTTAAATAATGCAACAAAGTCCTTAAATAATGCAGCAGAGTCCTTAAATAATGCAACAAACTCATTAAATAATGCAGCAAAGTACTTAAATAATGCAGCAAATTCCTTAAATAATGCAGCAGAATCCTTAAATAATGCAATAAAGTCCTTAAATAATGCAGCAGAGTCCTTAAATAATGCAAAAAATTCCTTAAATAATGCAGCAGAATCCTTAAATAATGCAACAAAGTCCTTAAATAATGCAGCAACGTCCTTAATAATGCAGCAGAGTCCTTAAATAATGCAGCAAATTCCTTAAATAATGCAGAGTCCTTAAATAATGCACTAAATTCCTTAAATAAAATGCAGCAACGCCCTTAATAATGCAGCTGAGTCCTTAAATAATTCAGCAAAGTCCTTAAATAATGCAGCAGAGTCCTTAAATACCGCAGCAGCGTCCTTAAATAATGCAAAAAAGTCCTTAAATAATGCAGCAGAACCCATAAATAATGCAACAAAGTCCTTAAATAATGCAGCAGACTCCTTAAATAATGCAACAAACTCCTTAAATAATGCAGCAGAGTACTTAAATAATGCAGCAGAGTACTTAAATAATGCAGCAAATTCCTTAAATAATGCAGCAGAATCCTTAAATAATGCAATAAAATCCTTAAATAATGCAGCAACGTCCTTAATAATGCAGCAGAGTCCTTAAATAATACAGCAAAGTCCTTAAATAATGCAGCAGAGGACTTAAATACTGCAGCAGCGTCCTTAAATAATGCAGCAGAGTCCTTAAATAATGCAACAAAGTCCTTAAATTATGCAGCAGAATCCTTAAATAATGCAAAAAATTCCTTAAATAATGCAGAAGAGTACTTAAATAATGCAGAAAAGTCGTTAAATAATGCAGCAAAGTCCTTAAATAATGCAGCAGAGTCCTTAAACATTGCAGCACAGTCCTTAATTAATGCAACAAAGTCCTTAAATAATGCAGCAGAGTCCTTAAATAATGCAGCAAAGTCCTTAAATAATGCAGCAGAGTCCTTAAACAATGCAACACAGTCCTTTAATAATGCAGCAAAGTCCTTAAATAATGCAGCAGAGTCCTTAAATACAGCAGCAGCGTCCTTAAATAATTCAGCAAAGTCCTTAAATAATGCAGCAGAGTCCTTAAATAATGCAACAAAGTCCTTAAATAATGCAGCAGAGTCCTTAAATAATGCAACAAAGTCCATAAATAATGCAGCAGAGTCCTTAAATACTGCAGCAGAGTCCTTAAATAATGCAGCAAAGTCCTTAAATAATGCAGCAGAGTCCTTAAATTCCGCAGCAGAGTGATTAAATAATGCAACAAAGTCCTTAATAATGCAGCAGAGTCCTTAAATAATGCAGCAAATTCTTTATATAATGCAGCAGAATCCTTAAATAATGCAATAAAGTCCTTATCTAATGCAGCAACATCCTTAATAATGCAGCAGAGTCCTTAAATAATGCAGCAAAGTACTTAAATAATGCAGCAGAGGCCTTAAATACCGCAGCAGCATACTTAAATAATGCAGCAAAGTCCTTAAATAATGCAGCAGAGTCCTTAAATAATGCAACAAAGTCCTTAAATAATGCAGCAGAGTCCTTAAATAATGCAACAAAGTCCTTAAATAATGCACCAGAGTACTTAAATAATGCAGCAAAGTCCTTAAATAATGCAGCAGAGTCCTTAAATAATGCAACAAAGTCCTTAAATAATGCAGCAGAGTCCTTAAATAATGCAACAAAGTCCTTAAATAATGCAGCAGAGTCCTTAAATAATGCAACAAAGTCCTTAAATAATGCAGCAGAGTCCTTAAATAATGCAGCAAAGTCCTTAAATAATGCAGCAGAGTCCTTAAACAATGCAGCACAGTCCTTAAATAATGCAACAAAGTCCTTAAATAATGCAGCAGAGTCCTTAAATAATGCAGCAAAGTTCTTAAATAATGCAGCAGAGTCCTTAAACAATGCAGCACAGTCCTTAAATAATGCAGCAAAGTCCTTAAATAATGCAGCAGAGTCCTTAAATAATGCAGCAAACTCATTAAATAATGCAGCAAAGTACTTAAATAATGCAGCAAATTCCTTAAATAATGCAGCAGAATCCTTAAATAATGCAGCAAAGTCCTTAAATAATGCAGCAGAGTCCTTAAATAATGCAACAAAGTCCTTAAATAATGCAGCAGAGTCCTTAAATAATGCAACAAAGTCCTTAAATAATGCACCAGAGTACTTAAATAATGCAGCAAAGTCCTTAAATAATGCAGCAGAGTCCTTAAATAATGCAACAAAGTCCTTAAATAATGCAGCAGAGTCCTTAAATAATGCAACAAAGTCCTTAAATAATGCAGCAGAGTCCTTAAATAATGCAACGAAGTCCTTAAATAATGCAGCAGAGTCCTTAAATAATGCAGCAAAGTCCTTAAATAATGCAGCAGAGTCCTTAAACAATGCAGCACAGTCCTTAAATAATGCAACAAAGTCCTTAAATAATGCAGCAGAGTCCTTAAATAATGCAGCAAAGTTCTTAAATAATGCAGCAGAGTCCTTAAACAATGCAGCACAGTCCTTAAATAATGCAGCAAAGTCCTTAAATAATGCAGCAGAGTCCTTAAATAATGCAGCAAACTCATTAAATAATGCAGCAAAGTACTTAAATAATGCAGCAAATTCCTTAAATAATGCAGCAGAATCCTTAAATAATGCAATAAAGTCCTTAAATAATGCAGCAGAGTCCTTAAATAATGCAATAAATTCCTTAAATAATGCAGCAGAATCCTTAAATAATGCAATAAAGTCATTAAATAATGCAGCAGAGTCCTTAAATACTGCAGCAGAGACCTTAAATAATGCAGCAAAATCCTTAAATAATGCAGCAGAGTCCTTATATAATGCAGCAGAGTCCTAAAATACCGCAGCAGAGTCCTTAAATAATGCAGCAGAGTCCTTAAATAATGCAGCAAATTCATTAAATAATGCAGCAGAGTCCTTAAATAATGCAACAAAGTCCTTAAATAATGCAGCAGATTCCTTAAATTTCGCAGCAGCGTCCTTAAATAATGCATCAAAGTCCTTAAATAATGCAGCAGAGTCCTAAAATACCGCAGCAGAGTCCTTAAATAATGCAGCAAAGTCCTTAAATAATGCAGCAGAGTGCTTACATAATGCAGCAGAGTCCTTAAATTCCGCAGCAGAGTCATTAAATAATGCAGCAGAGTCCTTAAATAATGCAGCAAATTCATTAAATAATGCACAGAGTCATTAAATAATGCAACAAAGTCCTTAAATAATGCAGCAGAGTCCTTAAATAATGCAACAAAGTCCTTAAATAATGCAGCAGATTCCTTAAATAAAGCAGCAGAGTGCTTAAATAATGCAGCAGAGTCCTTAAATACCGCAGCAGAGTCATTAAATAATACAGCAGAGTCCTTAAATAATGCAGCAAATTCCTTAAATAATGCAGAGTCCTTAAATAATGCACTAAATTCCTTAAATAAAATGCAGCAACGCCCTTAATAATGCAGCAGAGTCCTTAAATAATTCAGCAAAGTCCTTAAATAATGCAGCAGAGTCCTTAAATACCGCAGCAGCGTCCTTAAATAATGCAACAAAGTCCTTAAATAATGCAGCTGAACCCTTAAATAATGCAACAAAGTCCTTAAATAATGCAGCAGACTCCTTAAATAATGCAACAAACTCCTTAAATAATGCAGCAGAGTACTTAAATAATGCAGCAGAGTACTTAAATAATGCAGCAAATTCCTTAAATAATGCAGCAGAATCCTTAAATAATGCAATAAAATCCTTAAATAATGCAGCAACGTCCTTAATAATGCAGCAGAGTCCTTAAATAATGCAGCAAAGTACTTAAATAATGCAGCAGAGGCCTTAAATACTGCAGCAGCATACTTAAATAATGCAGCAAAGTCCTTAAATAATGCAGCAGAGTCCTTAAATAATGCAACAAAGTCCTTAAATAATGCAGCAGAGTCCTTAAATAATGCAACAGAGTCCTTAAATAATGCACCAGAGTACTTAAATAATGCAGCAAAGTCCTTAAATAATGCAGCAGAGTCCTTAAATAATGCAACAAAGTCCTTAAATAATGCAGCAGAGTCCTTAAATAATGCAACAAAGTCCTTAAATAATGCAGCAGAGTCCTTAAATAATGCAACAAAGTCCTTAAATAATGCAGCAGAGTCCTTAAATAATGCAGCAAAGTACTTAAATAATGCAGCAGAGTCCTTAAACAATGCAGCACAGTCCTTAAATAATGCAACAAAGTCCTTAAATAATGCAGCAGAGTCCTTAAATAATGCAGCAAAGTTCTTAAATAATGCAGCAGAGTCCTTAAACAATGCAGCACAGTCCTTAAATAATGCAGCAAAGTCCTTAAATAATGCAGCAGAGTCCTTAAATAATGCAGCAAACTCATTAAATAATGCAGCAAAGTACTTAAATAATGCAGCAAATTCCTTAAATAATGCAGCAGAATCCTTAAATAATGCAGCAAAGTCCTTAAATAATGCAGCAGAGTCCTTAAATAATGCAACAAAGTCCTTAAATAATGCAGCAGAGTCCTTAAATAATGCAACAAAGTCCTTAAATAATGCACCAGAGTACTTAAATAATGCAGCAAAGTCCTTAAATAATGCAGCAGAGTCCTTAAATAATGCAACAAAGTCCTTAAATAATGCAGCAGAGTCCTTAAATAATGCAACAAAGTCCTTAAATAATGCAGCAGACTCCTTAAATAATGCAACAAACTCCTTAAATAATGCAGCAGAGTACTTAAATAATGCAGCAGAGTACTTAAATAATGCAGCAAATTCCTTAAATAATGCAGCAGAATCCTTAAATAATGCAATAAAATCCTTAAATAATGCAGCAACGTCCTTAATAATGCAGCAGAGTCCTTAAATAATGCAGCAAAGTACTTAAATAATGCAGCAGAGGCCTTAAATACCGCAGCAGCATACTTAAATAATGCAGCAAAGTCCTTAAATAATGCAGCAGAGTCCTTAAATAATGCAACAAAGTCCTTAAATAATGCAGCAGAGTCCTTAAATAATGCAACAAAGTCCTTAAATAATGCACCAGAGTACTTAAATAATGCAGCAAAGTCCTTAAATAATGCAGCAGAGTCCTTAAATAATGCAACAAAGTCCTTAAATAATGCAGCAGAGTCCTTAAATAATGCAACAAAGTCCTTAAATAATGCAGCAGAATCCTTAAATAATGCAAAAAATTCCTTAAATAATGCAGAAGAGTACTTAAATAATGCAGAAAAGTTGTTAAATAATGCAACAAAGTCCTTAATAATGCAGCAGAGTCCTTAAATAATGCAGCAAATTCTTTAAATAATGCAGCAAAATCCTTAAATAATGCAATAAAGTCCTTATCTAATGCAGCAACGTCCTTAATAATGCAGCAGAGTCCTTAAATAATGCAGCAAAGTACTTAAATAATGCAGCAGAGGCCTTAAATACCGCAGCAGCATACTTAAATAATGCAGCAAAGTCCTTAAATAATGCAGCAGAGTCCTTAAATAATGCAACAAAGTCCTTAAATAATGCAGCAGAGTCCTTAAATAATGCAACAAACTCATTAAATAATGCAGCAAAGTACTTAAATAATGCAGCAAATTCCTTAAATAATGCAGCAGAATCCTTAAATAATGCAATAAAGTCCTTAAATAATGCAGCAGAGTCTTTAAATAATGCAAAAAATTCCTTAAATAATGCAGCAGAATCCTTAAATAATGCAACAAAGTCCTTAAATAATGCAGCAACGTCCTTAATAATGCAGCAGAGTCCTTAAATAATGCAGCAAATTCCTTAAATAATGCAGAGTCCTTAAATAATGCACTAAATTCCTTAAATAAAATGCAGCAACGCCCTTAATAATGCAGCTGAGTCCTTAAATAATTCAGCAAAGTCCTTAAATAATGCAGCAGAGTCCTTAAATACCGCAGCAGCGTCCTTAAATAATGCAAAAAAGTCCTTAAATAATGCAGCAGAACCCATAAATAATGCAACAAAGTCCTTAAATAATGCAGCAGACTCCTTAAATAATGCAACAAACTCCTTAAATAATGCAGCAGAGTACTTAAATAATGCAGCAGAGTACTTAAATAATGCAGCAAATTCCTTAAATAATGCAGCAGAATCCTTAAATAATGCAATAAAATCCTTAAATAATGCAGCAACGTCCTTAATAATGCAGCAGAGTCCTTAAATAATACAGCAAAGTCCTTAAATAATGCAGCAGAGGACTTAAATACTGCAGCAGCGTCCTTAAATAATGCAGCAGAGTCCTTAAATAATGCAACAAAGTCCTTAAATTATGCAGCAGAATCCTTAAATAATGCAAAAAATTCCTTAAATAATGCAGAAGAGTACTTAAATAATGCAGAAAAGTCGTTAAATAATGCAGCAAAGTCCTTAAATAATGCAGCAGAGTCCTTAAACATTGCAGCACAGTCCTTAATTAATGCAACAAAGTCCTTAAATAATGCAGCAGAGTCCTTAAATAATGCAGCAAAGTCCTTAAATAATGCAGCAGAGTCCTTAAACAATGCAACACAGTCCTTTAATAATGCAGCAAAGTCCTTAAATAATGCAGCAGAGTCCTTAAATACAGCAGCAGCGTCCTTAAATAATTCAGCAAAGTCCTTAAATAATGCAGCAGAGTCCTTAAATAATGCAACAAAGTCCTTAAATAATGCAGCAGAGTCCTTAAATAATGCAACAAAGTCCATAAATAATGCAGCAGAGTCCTTAAATACTGCAGCAGAGTCCTTAAATAATGCAGCAAAGTCCTTAAATAATGCAGCAGAGTCCTTAAATTCCGCAGCAGAGTGATTAAATAATGCAACAAAGTCCTTAATAATGCAGCAGAGTCCTTAAATAATGCAGCAAATTCTTTATATAATGCAGCAGAATCCTTAAATAATGCAATAAAGTCCTTATCTAATGCAGCAACATCCTTAATAATGCAGCAGAGTCCTTAAATAATGCAGCAAAGTACTTAAATAATGCAGCAGAGGCCTTAAATACCGCAGCAGCATACTTAAATAATGCAGCAAAGTCCTTAAATAATGCAGCAGAGTCCTTAAATAATGCAACAAAGTCCTTAAATAATGCAGCAGAGTCCTTAAATAATGCAACAAAGTCCTTAAATAATGCACCAGAGTACTTAAATAATGCAGCAAAGTCCTTAAATAATGCAGCAGAGTCCTTAAATAATGCAACAAAGTCCTTAAATAATGCAGCAGAGTCCTTAAATAATGCAACAAAGTCCTTAAATAATGCAGCAGAGTCCTTAAATAATGCAACAAAGTCCTTAAATAATGCAGCAGAGTCCTTAAATAATGCAGCAAAGTCCTTAAATAATGCAGCAGAGTCCTTAAACAATGCAGCACAGTCCTTAAATAATGCAACAAAGTCCTTAAATAATGCAGCAGAGTCCTTAAATAATGCAGCAAAGTTCTTAAATAATGCAGCAGAGTCCTTAAACAATGCAGCACAGTCCTTAAATAATGCAGCAAAGTCCTTAAATAATGCAGCAGAGTCCTTAAATAATGCAGCAAACTCATTAAATAATGCAGCAAAGTACTTAAATAATGCAGCAAATTCCTTAAATAATGCAGCAGAATCCTTAAATAATGCAGCAAAGTCCTTAAATAATGCAGCAGAGTCCTTAAATAATGCAACAAAGTCCTTAAATAATGCAGCAGAGTCCTTAAATAATGCAACAAAGTCCTTAAATAATGCACCAGAGTACTTAAATAATGCAGCAAAGTCCTTAAATAATGCAGCAGAGTCCTTAAATAATGCAACAAAGTCCTTAAATAATGCAGCAGAGTCCTTAAATAATGCAACAAAGTCCTTAAATAATGCAGCAGAGTCCTTAAATAATGCAACGAAGTCCTTAAATAATGCAGCAGAGTCCTTAAATAATGCAGCAAAGTCCTTAAATAATGCAGCAGAGTCCTTAAACAATGCAGCACAGTCCTTAAATAATGCAACAAAGTCCTTAAATAATGCAGCAGAGTCCTTAAATAATGCAGCAAAGTTCTTAAATAATGCAGCAGAGTCCTTAAACAATGCAGCACAGTCCTTAAATAATGCAGCAAAGTCCTTAAATAATGCAGCAGAGTCCTTAAATAATGCAGCAAACTCATTAAATAATGCAGCAAAGTACTTAAATAATGCAGCAAATTCCTTAAATAATGCAGCAGAATCCTTAAATAATGCAATAAAGTCCTTAAATAATGCAGCAGAGTCCTTAAATAATGCAATAAATTCCTTAAATAATGCAGCAGAATCCTTAAATAATGCAATAAAGTCATTAAATAATGCAGCAGAGTCCTTAAATACTGCAGCAGAGACCTTAAATAATGCAGCAAAATCCTTAAATAATGCAGCAGAGTCCTTATATAATGCAGCAGAGTCCTAAAATACCGCAGCAGAGTCCTTAAATAATGCAGCAGAGTCCTTAAATAATGCAGCAAATTCATTAAATAATGCAGCAGAGTCCTTAAATAATGCAACAAAGTCCTTAAATAATGCAGCAGATTCCTTAAATTTCGCAGCAGCGTCCTTAAATAATGCATCAAAGTCCTTAAATAATGCAGCAGAGTCCTAAAATACCGCAGCAGAGTCCTTAAATAATGCAGCAAAGTCCTTAAATAATGCAGCAGAGTGCTTACATAATGCAGCAGAGTCCTTAAATTCCGCAGCAGAGTCATTAAATAATGCAGCAGAGTCCTTAAATAATGCAGCAAATTCATTAAATAATGCACAGAGTCATTAAATAATGCAACAAAGTCCTTAAATAATGCAGCAGAGTCCTTAAATAATGCAACAAAGTCCTTAAATAATGCAGCAGATTCCTTAAATAAAGCAGCAGAGTGCTTAAATAATGCAGCAGAGTCCTTAAATACCGCAGCAGAGTCATTAAATAATACAGCAGAGTCCTTAAATAATGCAGCAAATTCCTTAAATAATGCAGAGTCCTTAAATAATGCACTAAATTCCTTATATAAAATGCAGCAACGCCCTTAATAATGCAGCAGAGTCCTTAAATAATTCAGCAAAGTCCTTAAATAATGCAGCAGAGTCCTTAAATACCGCAGCAGCGTCCTTAAATAATGCAACAAAGTCCTTAAATAATGCAGCTGAACCCTTAAATAATGCAACAAAGTCCTTAAATAATGCAGCAGACTCCTTAAATAATGCAACAAACTCCTTAAATAATGCAGCAGAGTACTTAAATAATGCAGCAGAGTACTTAAATAATGCAGCAAATTCCTTAAATAATGCAGCAGAATCCTTAAATAATGCAATAAAATCCTTAAATAATGCAGCAACGTCCTTAATAATGCAGCAGAGTCCTTAAATAATGCAGCAAAGTACTTAAATAATGCAGCAGAGGCCTTAAATACTGCAGCAGCATACTTAAATAATGCAGCAAAGTCCTTAAATAATGCAGCAGAGTCCTTAAATAATGCAACAAAGTCCTTAAATAATGCAGCAGAGTCCTTAAATAATGCAACAAAGTCCTTAAATAATGCAGCAGAGTCCTTAAATAATGCAACAAAGTCCTTAAATAATGCAGCAGAGTCCTTAAATAATGCAGCAAAGTACTTAAATAATGCAGCAGAGTCCTTAAACAATGCAGCACAGTCCTTAAATAATGCAATAAAATCCTTAAATAATGCAGCAACGTCCTTAATAATGCAGCAGAGTCCTTAAATAATACAGCAAAGTCCTTAAATAATGCAGCAGAGGACTTAAATACTGCAGCAGCGTCCTTAAATAATGCAGCAGAGTCCTTAAATAATGCAACAAAGTCCTTAAATTATGCAGCAGAATCCTTAAATAATGCAAAAAATTCCTTAAATAATGCAGAAGAGTACTTAAATAATGCAGAAAAGTCGTTAAATAATGCAGCAAAGTCCTTAAATAATGCAGCAGAGTCCTTAAACATTGCAGCACAGTCCTTAATTAATGCAACAAAGTCCTTAAATAATGCAGCAGAGTCCTTAAATAATGCAGCAAAGTCCTTAAATAATGCAGCAGAGTCCTTAAACAATGCAACACAGTCCTTTAATAATGCAGCAAAGTCCTTAAATAATGCAGCAGAGTCCTTAAATACAGCAGCAGCGTCCTTAAATAATTCAGCAAAGTCCTTAAATAATGCAGCAGAGTCCTTAAATAATGCAACAAAGTCCTTAAATAATGCAGCAGAGTCCTTAAATAATGCAACAAAGTCCATAAATAATGCAGCAGAGTCCTTAAATACTGCAGCAGAGTCCTTAAATAATGCAGCAAAGTCCTTAAATAATGCAGCAGAGTCCTTAAATTCCGCAGCAGAGTGATTAAATAATGCAACAAAGTCCTTAATAATGCAGCAGAGTCCTTAAATAATGCAGCAAATTCTTTATATAATGCAGCAGAATCCTTAAATAATGCAATAAAGTCCTTATCTAATGCAGCAACATCCTTAATAATGCAGCAGAGTCCTTAAATAATGCAGCAAAGTACTTAAATAATGCAGCAGAGGCCTTAAATACCGCAGCAGCATACTTAAATAATGCAGCAAAGTCCTTAAATAATGCAGCAGAGTCCTTAAATAATGCAACAAAGTCCTTAAATAATGCAGCAGAGTCCTTAAATAATGCAACAAAGTCCTTAAATAATGCACCAGAGTACTTAAATAATGCAGCAAAGTCCTTAAATAATGCAGCAGAGTCCTTAAATAATGCAACAAAGTCCTTAAATAATGCAGCAGAGTCCTTAAATAATGCAACAAAGTCCTTAAATAATGCAGCAGAGTCCTTAAATAATGCAACAAAGTCCTTAAATAATGCAGCAGAGTCCTTAAATAATGCAGCAAAGTCCTTAAATAATGCAGCAGAGTCCTTAAACAATGCAGCACAGTCCTTAAATAATGCAACAAAGTCCTTAAATAATGCAGCAGAGTCCTTAAATAATGCAGCAAAGTTCTTAAATAATGCAGCAGAGTCCTTAAACAATGCAGCACAGTCCTTAAATAATGCAGCAAAGTCCTTAAATAATGCAGCAGAGTCCTTAAATAATGCAGCAAACTCATTAAATAATGCAGCAAAGTACTTAAATAATGCAGCAAATTCCTTAAATAATGCAGCAGAATCCTTAAATAATGCAGCAAAGTCCTTAAATAATGCAGCAGAGTCCTTAAATAATGCAACAAAGTCCTTAAATAATGCAGCAGAGTCCTTAAATAATGCAACAAAGTCCTTAAATAATGCACCAGAGTACTTAAATAATGCAGCAAAGTCCTTAAATAATGCAGCAGAGTCCTTAAATAATGCAACAAAGTCCTTAAATAATGCAGCAGAGTCCTTAAATAATGCAACAAAGTCCTTAAATAATGCAGCAGAGTCCTTAAATAATGCAACGAAGTCCTTAAATAATGCAGCAGAGTCCTTAAATAATGCAGCAAAGTCCTTAAATAATGCAGCAGAGTCCTTAAACAATGCAGCACAGTCCTTAAATAATGCAACAAAGTCCTTAAATAATGCAGCAGAGTCCTTAAATAATGCAGCAAAGTTCTTAAATAATGCAGCAGAGTCCTTAAACAATGCAGCACAGTCCTTAAATAATGCAGCAAAGTCCTTAAATAATGCAGCAGAGTCCTTAAATAATGCAGCAAACTCATTAAATAATGCAGCAAAGTACTTAAATAATGCAGCAAATTCCTTAAATAATGCAGCAGAATCCTTAAATAATGCAATAAAGTCCTTAAATAATGCAGCAGAGTCCTTAAATAATGCAATAAATTCCTTAAATAATGCAGCAGAATCCTTAAATAATGCAATAAAGTCATTAAATAATGCAGCAGAGTCCTTAAATACTGCAGCAGAGACCTTAAATAATGCAGCAAAATCCTTAAATAATGCAGCAGAGTCCTTATATAATGCAGCAGAGTCCTAAAATACCGCAGCAGAGTCCTTAAATAATGCAGCAGAGTCCTTAAATAATGCAGCAAATTCATTAAATAATGCAGCAGAGTCCTTAAATAATGCAACAAAGTCCTTAAATAATGCAGCAGATTCCTTAAATTTCGCAGCAGCGTCCTTAAATAATGCATCAAAGTCCTTAAATAATGCAGCAGAGTCCTAAAATACCGCAGCAGAGTCCTTAAATAATGCAGCAAAGTCCTTAAATAATGCAGCAGAGTGCTTACATAATGCAGCAGAGTCCTTAAATTCCGCAGCAGAGTCATTAAATAATGCAGCAGAGTCCTTAAATAATGCAGCAAATTCATTAAATAATGCACAGAGTCATTAAATAATGCAACAAAGTCCTTAAATAATGCAGCAGAGTCCTTAAATAATGCAACAAAGTCCTTAAATAATGCAGCAGATTCCTTAAATAAAGCAGCAGAGTGCTTAAATAATGCAGCAGAGTCCTTAAATACCGCAGCAGAGTCATTAAATAATACAGCAGAGTCCTTAAATAATGCAGCAAATTCCTTAAATAATGCAGAGTCCTTAAATAATGCACTAAATTCCTTAAATAAAATGCAGCAACGCCCTTAATAATGCAGCAGAGTCCTTAAATAATTCAGCAAAGTCCTTAAATAATGCAGCAGAGTCCTTAAATACCGCAGCAGCGTCCTTAAATAATGCAACAAAGTCCTTAAATAATGCAGCTGAACCCTTAAATAATGCAACAAAGTCCTTAAATAATGCAGCAGACTCCTTAAATAATGCAACAAACTCCTTAAATAATGCAGCAGAGTACTTAAATAATGCAGCAGAGTACTTAAATAATGCAGCAAATTCCTTAAATAATGCAGCAGAATCCTTAAATAATGCAATAAAATCCTTAAATAATGCAGCAACGTCCTTAATAATGCAGCAGAGTCCTTAAATAATGCAGCAAAGTACTTAAATAATGCAGCAGAGGCCTTAAATACTGCAGCAGCATACTTAAATAATGCAGCAAAGTCCTTAAATAATGCAGCAGAGTCCTTAAATAATGCAACAAAGTCCTTAAATAATGCAGCAGAGTCCTTAAATAATGCAACAGAGTCCTTAAATAATGCACCAGAGTACTTAAATAATGCAGCAAAGTCCTTAAATAATGCAGCAGAGTCCTTAAATAATGCAACAAAGTCCTTAAATAATGCAGCAGAGTCCTTAAATAATGCAACAAAGTCCTTAAATAATGCAGCAGAGTCCTTAAATAATGCAACAAAGTCCTTAAATAATGCAGCAGAGTCCTTAAATAATGCAGCAAAGTACTTAAATAATGCAGCAGAGTCCTTAAACAATGCAGCACAGTCCTTAAATAATGCAACAAAGTCCTTAAATAATGCAGCAGAGTCCTTAAATAATGCAGCAAAGTTCTTAAATAATGCAGCAGAGTCCTTAAACAATGCAGCACAGTCCTTAAATAATGCAGCAAAGTCCTTAAATAATGCAGCAGAGTCCTTAAATAATGCAGCAAACTCATTAAATAATGCAGCAAAGTACTTAAATAATGCAGCAAATTCCTTAAATAATGCAGCAGAATCCTTAAATAATGCAGCAAAGTCCTTAAATAATGCAGCAGAGTCCTTAAATAATGCAACAAAGTCCTTAAATAATGCAGCAGAGTCCTTAAATAATGCAACAAAGTCCTTAAATAATGCACCAGAGTACTTAAATAATGCAGCAAAGTCCTTAAATAATGCAGCAGAGTCCTTAAATAATGCAACAAAGTCCTTAAATAATGCAGCAGAGTCCTTAAATAATGCAACAAAGTCCTTAAATAATGCAGCAGACTCCTTAAATAATGCAACAAACTCCTTAAATAATGCAGCAGAGTACTTAAATAATGCAGCAGAGTACTTAAATAATGCAGCAAATTCCTTAAATAATGCAGCAGAATCCTTAAATAATGCAATAAAATCCTTAAATAATGCAGCAACGTCCTTAATAATGCAGCAGAGTCCTTAAATAATGCAGCAAAGTACTTAAATAATGCAGCAGAGGCCTTAAATACCGCAGCAGCATACTTAAATAATGCAGCAAAGTCCTTAAATAATGCAGCAGAGTCCTTAAATAATGCAACAAAGTCCTTAAATAATGCAGCAGAGTCCTTAAATAATGCAACAAAGTCCTTAAATAATGCACCAGAGTACTTAAATAATGCAGCAAAGTCCTTAAATAATGCAGCAGAGTCCTTAAATAATGCAACAAAGTCCTTAAATAATGCAGCAGAGTCCTTAAATAATGCAACAAAGTCCTTAAATAATGCAGCAGAATCCTTAAATAATGCAAAAAATTCCTTAAATAATGCAGAAGAGTACTTAAATAATGCAGAAAAGTTGTTAAATAATGCAACAAAGTCCTTAATAATGCAGCAGAGTCCTTAAATAATGCAGCAAATTCTTTAAATAATGCAGCAAAATCCTTAAATAATGCAATAAAGTCCTTATCTAATGCAGCAACGTCCTTAATAATGCAGCAGAGTCCTTAAATAATGCAGCAAAGTACTTAAATAATGCAGCAGAGGCCTTAAATACCGCAGCAGCATACTTAAATAATGCAGCAAAGTCCTTAAATAATGCAGCAGAGTCCTTAAATAATGCAACAAAGTCCTTAAATAATGCAGCAGAGTCCTTAAATAATGCAACAAACTCATTAAATAATGCAGCAAAGTACTTAAATAATGCAGCAAATTCCTTAAATAATGCAGCAGAATCCTTAAATAATGCAATAAAGTCCTTAAATAATGCAGCAGAGTCTTTAAATAATGCAAAAAATTCCTTAAATAATGCAGCAGAATCCTTAAATAATGCAACAAAGTCCTTAAATAATGCAGCAACGTCCTTAATAATGCAGCAGAGTCCTTAAATAATGCAGCAAATTCCTTAAATAATGCAGAGTCCTTAAATAATGCACTAAATTCCTTAAATAAAATGCAGCAACGCCCTTAATAATGCAGCTGAGTCCTTAAATAATTCAGCAAAGTCCTTAAATAATGCAGCAGAGTCCTTAAATACCGCAGCAGCGTCCTTAAATAATGCAAAAAAGTCCTTAAATAATGCAGCAGAACCCATAAATAATGCAACAAAGTCCTTAAATAATGCAGCAGACTCCTTAAATAATGCAACAAACTCCTTAAATAATGCAGCAGAGTACTTAAATAATGCAGCAGAGTACTTAAATAATGCAGCAAATTCCTTAAATAATGCAGCAGAATCCTTAAATAATGCAATAAAATCCTTAAATAATGCAGCAACGTCCTTAATAATGCAGCAGAGTCCTTAAATAATACAGCAAAGTCCTTAAATAATGCAGCAGAGGACTTAAATACTGCAGCAGCGTCCTTAAATAATGCAGCAGAGTCCTTAAATAATGCAACAAAGTCCTTAAATTATGCAGCAGAATCCTTAAATAATGCAAAAAATTCCTTAAATAATGCAGAAGAGTACTTAAATAATGCAGAAAAGTCGTTAAATAATGCAGCAAAGTCCTTAAATAATGCAGCAGAGTCCTTAAACATTGCAGCACAGTCCTTAATTAATGCAACAAAGTCCTTAAATAATGCAGCAGAGTCCTTAAATAATGCAGCAAAGTCCTTAAATAATGCAGCAGAGTCCTTAAACAATGCAACACAGTCCTTTAATAATGCAGCAAAGTCCTTAAATAATGCAGCAGAGTCCTTAAATACAGCAGCAGCGTCCTTAAATAATTCAGCAAAGTCCTTAAATAATGCAGCAGAGTCCTTAAATAATGCAACAAAGTCCTTAAATAATGCAGCAGAGTCCTTAAATAATGCAACAAAGTCCATAAATAATGCAGCAGAGTCCTTAAATACTGCAGCAGAGTCCTTAAATAATGCAGCAAAGTCCTTAAATAATGCAGCAGAGTCCTTAAATTCCGCAGCAGAGTGATTAAATAATGCAACAAAGTCCTTAATAATGCAGCAGAGTCCTTAAATAATGCAGCAAATTCTTTATATAATGCAGCAGAATCCTTAAATAATGCAATAAAGTCCTTATCTAATGCAGCAACATCCTTAATAATGCAGCAGAGTCCTTAAATAATGCAGCAAAGTACTTAAATAATGCAGCAGAGGCCTTAAATACCGCAGCAGCATACTTAAATAATGCAGCAAAGTCCTTAAATAATGCAGCAGAGTCCTTAAATAATGCAACAAAGTCCTTAAATAATGCAGCAGAGTCCTTAAATAATGCAACAAAGTCCTTAAATAATGCACCAGAGTACTTAAATAATGCAGCAAAGTCCTTAAATAATGCAGCAGAGTCCTTAAATAATGCAACAAAGTCCTTA
Organism: Phyllobates terribilis; assembly: GCF_046119375.1. Classification (NCBI taxonomy): domain Eukaryota; kingdom Metazoa; phylum Chordata; class Amphibia; order Anura; family Dendrobatidae; genus Phyllobates; species Phyllobates terribilis. The sequence continues at coordinate 1,771,986 of NW_027363114.1, read as the reverse complement.
AATAATGCAGCAGAGTCCTTAAATAATGCAACAAAGTCCTTAAATAATGCAGCAGAGTCCTTAAATAATGCAACAAAGTCCTTAAATAATGCAGCAGAGTCCTTAAATAATGCAGCAAAGTCCTTAAATAATGCAGCAGAGTCCTTAAACAATGCAGCACAGTCCTTAAATAATGCAACAAAGTCCTTAAATAATGCAGCAGAGTCCTTAAATAATGCAGCAAAGTTCTTAAATAATGCAGCAGAGTCCTTAAACAATGCAGCACAGTCCTTAAATAATGCAGCAAAGTCCTTAAATAATGCAGCAGAGTCCTTAAATAATGCAGCAAACTCATTAAATAATGCAGCAAAGTACTTAAATAATGCAGCAAATTCCTTAAATAATGCAGCAGAATCCTTAAATAATGCAGCAAAGTCCTTAAATAATGCAGCAGAGTCCTTAAATAATGCAACAAAGTCCTTAAATAATGCAGCAGAGTCCTTAAATAATGCAACAAAGTCCTTAAATAATGCACCAGAGTACTTAAATAATGCAGCAAAGTCCTTAAATAATGCAGCAGAGTCCTTAAATAATGCAACAAAGTCCTTAAATAATGCAGCAGAGTCCTTAAATAATGCAACAAAGTCCTTAAATAATGCAGCAGAGTCCTTAAATAATGCAACGAAGTCCTTAAATAATGCAGCAGAGTCCTTAAATAATGCAGCAAAGTCCTTAAATAATGCAGCAGAGTCCTTAAACAATGCAGCACAGTCCTTAAATAATGCAACAAAGTCCTTAAATAATGCAGCAGAGTCCTTAAATAATGCAGCAAAGTTCTTAAATAATGCAGCAGAGTCCTTAAACAATGCAGCACAGTCCTTAAATAATGCAGCAAAGTCCTTAAATAATGCAGCAGAGTCCTTAAATAATGCAGCAAACTCATTAAATAATGCAGCAAAGTACTTAAATAATGCAGCAAATTCCTTAAATAATGCAGCAGAATCCTTAAATAATGCAATAAAGTCCTTAAATAATGCAGCAGAGTCCTTAAATAATGCAATAAATTCCTTAAATAATGCAGCAGAATCCTTAAATAATGCAATAAAGTCATTAAATAATGCAGCAGAGTCCTTAAATACTGCAGCAGAGACCTTAAATAATGCAGCAAAATCCTTAAATAATGCAGCAGAGTCCTTATATAATGCAGCAGAGTCCTAAAATACCGCAGCAGAGTCCTTAAATAATGCAGCAGAGTCCTTAAATAATGCAGCAAATTCATTAAATAATGCAGCAGAGTCCTTAAATAATGCAACAAAGTCCTTAAATAATGCAGCAGATTCCTTAAATTTCGCAGCAGCGTCCTTAAATAATGCATCAAAGTCCTTAAATAATGCAGCAGAGTCCTAAAATACCGCAGCAGAGTCCTTAAATAATGCAGCAAAGTCCTTAAATAATGCAGCAGAGTGCTTACATAATGCAGCAGAGTCCTTAAATTCCGCAGCAGAGTCATTAAATAATGCAGCAGAGTCCTTAAATAATGCAGCAAATTCATTAAATAATGCACAGAGTCATTAAATAATGCAACAAAGTCCTTAAATAATGCAGCAGAGTCCTTAAATAATGCAACAAAGTCCTTAAATAATGCAGCAGATTCCTTAAATAAAGCAGCAGAGTGCTTAAATAATGCAGCAGAGTCCTTAAATACCGCAGCAGAGTCATTAAATAATACAGCAGAGTCCTTAAATAATGCAGCAAATTCCTTAAATAATGCAGAGTCCTTAAATAATGCACTAAATTCCTTAAATAAAATGCAGCAACGCCCTTAATAATGCAGCAGAGTCCTTAAATAATTCAGCAAAGTCCTTAAATAATGCAGCAGAGTCCTTAAATACCGCAGCAGCGTCCTTAAATAATGCAACAAAGTCCTTAAATAATGCAGCTGAACCCTTAAATAATGCAACAAAGTCCTTAAATAATGCAGCAGACTCCTTAAATAATGCAACAAACTCCTTAAATAATGCAGCAGAGTACTTAAATAATGCAGCAGAGTACTTAAATAATGCAGCAAATTCCTTAAATAATGCAGCAGAATCCTTAAATAATGCAATAAAATCCTTAAATAATGCAGCAACGTCCTTAATAATGCAGCAGAGTCCTTAAATAATGCAGCAAAGTACTTAAATAATGCAGCAGAGGCCTTAAATACTGCAGCAGCATACTTAAATAATGCAGCAAAGTCCTTAAATAATGCAGCAGAGTCCTTAAATAATGCAACAAAGTCCTTAAATAATGCAGCAGAGTCCTTAAATAATGCAACAGAGTCCTTAATAATGCAGCAGAGTCCTTAAATAATGCAGCAAATTCTTTATATAATGCAGCAGAATCCTTAAATAATGCAATAAAGTCCTTATCTAATGCAGCAACATCCTTAATAATGCAGCAGAGTCCTTAAATAATGCAGCAAAGTACTTAAATAATGCAGCAGAGGCCTTAAATACCGCAGCAGCATACTTAAATAATGCAGCAAAGTCCTTAAATAATGCAGCAGAGTCCTTAAATAATGCAACAAAGTCCTTAAATAATGCAGCAGAGTCCTTAAATAATGCAACAAAGTCCTTAAATAATGCACCAGAGTACTTAAATAATGCAGCAAAGTCCTTAAATAATGCAGCAGAGTCCTTAAATAATGCAACAAAGTCCTTAAATAATGCAGCAGAGTCCTTAAATAATGCAACAAAGTCCTTAAATAATGCAGCAGAGTCCTTAAATAATGCAACAAAGTCCTTAAATAATGCAGCAGAGTCCTTAAATAATGCAGCAAAGTCCTTAAATAATGCAGCAGAGTCCTTAAACAATGCAGCACAGTCCTTAAATAATGCAACAAAGTCCTTAAATAATGCAGCAGAGTCCTTAAATAATGCAGCAAAGTTCTTAAATAATGCAGCAGAGTCCTTAAACAATGCAGCACAGTCCTTAAATAATGCAGCAAAGTCCTTAAATAATGCAGCAGAGTCCTTAAATAATGCAGCAAACTCATTAAATAATGCAGCAAAGTACTTAAATAATGCAGCAAATTCCTTAAATAATGCAGCAGAATCCTTAAATAATGCAGCAAAGTCCTTAAATAATGCAGCAGAGTCCTTAAATAATGCAACAAAGTCCTTAAATAATGCAGCAGAGTCCTTAAATAATGCAACAAAGTCCTTAAATAATGCACCAGAGTACTTAAATAATGCAGCAAAGTCCTTAAATAATGCAGCAGAGTCCTTAAATAATGCAACAAAGTCCTTAAATAATGCAGCAGAGTCCTTAAATAATGCAACAAAGTCCTTAAATAATGCAGCAGAGTCCTTAAATAATGCAACGAAGTCCTTAAATAATGCAGCAGAGTCCTTAAATAATGCAGCAAAGTCCTTAAATAATGCAGCAGAGTCCTTAAACAATGCAGCACAGTCCTTAAATAATGCAACAAAGTCCTTAAATAATGCAGCAGAGTCCTTAAATAATGCAGCAAAGTTCTTAAATAATGCAGCAGAGTCCTTAAACAATGCAGCACAGTCCTTAAATAATGCAGCAAAGTCCTTAAATAATGCAGCAGAGTCCTTAAATAATGCAGCAAACTCATTAAATAATGCAGCAAAGTACTTAAATAATGCAGCAAATTCCTTAAATAATGCAGCAGAATCCTTAAATAATGCAATAAAGTCCTTAAATAATGCAGCAGAGTCCTTAAATAATGCAATAAATTCCTTAAATAATGCAGCAGAATCCTTAAATAATGCAATAAAGTCATTAAATAATGCAGCAGAGTCCTTAAATACTGCAGCAGAGACCTTAAATAATGCAGCAAAATCCTTAAATAATGCAGCAGAGTCCTTATATAATGCAGCAGAGTCCTAAAATACCGCAGCAGAGTCCTTAAATAATGCAGCAGAGTCCTTAAATAATGCAGCAAATTCATTAAATAATGCAGCAGAGTCCTTAAATAATGCAACAAAGTCCTTAAATAATGCAGCAGATTCCTTAAATTTCGCAGCAGCGTCCTTAAATAATGCATCAAAGTCCTTAAATAATGCAGCAGAGTCCTAAAATACCGCAGCAGAGTCCTTAAATAATGCAGCAAAGTCCTTAAATAATGCAGCAGAGTGCTTACATAATGCAGCAGAGTCCTTAAATTCCGCAGCAGAGTCATTAAATAATGCAGCAGAGTCCTTAAATAATGCAGCAAATTCATTAAATAATGCACAGAGTCATTAAATAATGCAACAAAGTCCTTAAATAATGCAGCAGAGTCCTTAAATAATGCAACAAAGTCCTTAAATAATGCAGCAGATTCCTTAAATAAAGCAGCAGAGTGCTTAAATAATGCAGCAGAGTCCTTAAATACCGCAGCAGAGTCATTAAATAATACAGCAGAGTCCTTAAATAATGCAGCAAATTCCTTAAATAATGCAGAGTCCTTAAATAATGCACTAAATTCCTTAAATAAAATGCAGCAACGCCCTTAATAATGCAGCAGAGTCCTTAAATAATTCAGCAAAGTCCTTAAATAATGCAGCAGAGTCCTTAAATACCGCAGCAGCGTCCTTAAATAATGCAACAAAGTCCTTAAATAATGCAGCTGAACCCTTAAATAATGCAACAAAGTCCTTAAATAATGCAGCAGACTCCTTAAATAATGCAACAAACTCCTTAAATAATGCAGCAGAGTACTTAAATAATGCAGCAGAGTACTTAAATAATGCAGCAAATTCCTTAAATAATGCAGCAGAATCCTTAAATAATGCAATAAAATCCTTAAATAATGCAGCAACGTCCTTAATAATGCAGCAGAGTCCTTAAATAATGCAGCAAAGTACTTAAATAATGCAGCAGAGGCCTTAAATACTGCAGCAGCATACTTAAATAATGCAGCAAAGTCCTTAAATAATGCAGCAGAGTCCTTAAATAATGCAACAAAGTCCTTAAATAATGCAGCAGAGTCCTTAAATAATGCAACAAAGTCCTTAAATAATGCAGCAGAGTCCTTAAATAATGCAACAAAGTCCTTAAATAATGCAGCAGAGTCCTTAAATAATGCAGCAAAGTACTTAAATAATGCAGCAGAGTCCTTAAACAATGCAGCACAGTCCTTAAATAATGCAATAAAATCCTTAAATAATGCAGCAACGTCCTTAATAATGCAGCAGAGTCCTTAAATAATACAGCAAAGTCCTTAAATAATGCAGCAGAGGACTTAAATACTGCAGCAGCGTCCTTAAATAATGCAGCAGAGTCCTTAAATAATGCAACAAAGTCCTTAAATTATGCAGCAGAATCCTTAAATAATGCAAAAAATTCCTTAAATAATGCAGAAGAGTACTTAAATAATGCAGAAAAGTCGTTAAATAATGCAGCAAAGTCCTTAAATAATGCAGCAGAGTCCTTAAACATTGCAGCACAGTCCTTAATTAATGCAACAAAGTCCTTAAATAATGCAGCAGAGTCCTTAAATAATGCAGCAAAGTCCTTAAATAATGCAGCAGAGTCCTTAAACAATGCAACACAGTCCTTTAATAATGCAGCAAAGTCCTTAAATAATGCAGCAGAGTCCTTAAATACAGCAGCAGCGTCCTTAAATAATTCAGCAAAGTCCTTAAATAATGCAGCAGAGTCCTTAAATAATGCAACAAAGTCCTTAAATAATGCAGCAGAGTCCTTAAATAATGCAACAAAGTCCATAAATAATGCAGCAGAGTCCTTAAATACTGCAGCAGAGTCCTTAAATAATGCAGCAAAGTCCTTAAATAATGCAGCAGAGTCCTTAAATTCCGCAGCAGAGTGATTAAATAATGCAACAAAGTCCTTAATAATGCAGCAGAGTCCTTAAATAATGCAGCAAATTCTTTATATAATGCAGCAGAATCCTTAAATAATGCAATAAAGTCCTTATCTAATGCAGCAACATCCTTAATAATGCAGCAGAGTCCTTAAATAATGCAGCAAAGTACTTAAATAATGCAGCAGAGGCCTTAAATACCGCAGCAGCATACTTAAATAATGCAGCAAAGTCCTTAAATAATGCAGCAGAGTCCTTAAATAATGCAACAAAGTCCTTAAATAATGCAGCAGAGTCCTTAAATAATGCAACAAAGTCCTTAAATAATGCACCAGAGTACTTAAATAATGCAGCAAAGTCCTTAAATAATGCAGCAGAGTCCTTAAATAATGCAACAAAGTCCTTAAATAATGCAGCAGAGTCCTTAAATAATGCAACAAAGTCCTTAAATAATGCAGCAGAGTCCTTAAATAATGCAACAAAGTCCTTAAATAATGCAGCAGAGTCCTTAAATAATGCAGCAAAGTCCTTAAATAATGCAGCAGAGTCCTTAAACAATGCAGCACAGTCCTTAAATAATGCAACAAAGTCCTTAAATAATGCAGCAGAGTCCTTAAATAATGCAGCAAAGTTCTTAAATAATGCAGCAGAGTCCTTAAACAATGCAGCACAGTCCTTAAATAATGCAGCAAAGTCCTTAAATAATGCAGCAGAGTCCTTAAATAATGCAGCAAACTCATTAAATAATGCAGCAAAGTACTTAAATAATGCAGCAAATTCCTTAAATAATGCAGCAGAATCCTTAAATAATGCAGCAAAGTCCTTAAATAATGCAGCAGAGTCCTTAAATAATGCAACAAAGTCCTTAAATAATGCAGCAGAGTCCTTAAATAATGCAACAAAGTCCTTAAATAATGCACCAGAGTACTTAAATAATGCAGCAAAGTCCTTAAATAATGCAGCAGAGTCCTTAAATAATGCAACAAAGTCCTTAAATAATGCAGCAGAGTCCTTAAATAATGCAACAAAGTCCTTAAATAATGCAGCAGAGTCCTTAAATAATGCAACGAAGTCCTTAAATAATGCAGCAGAGTCCTTAAATAATGCAGCAAAGTCCTTAAATAATGCAGCAGAGTCCTTAAACAATGCAGCACAGTCCTTAAATAATGCAACAAAGTCCTTAAATAATGCAGCAGAGTCCTTAAATAATGCAGCAAAGTTCTTAAATAATGCAGCAGAGTCCTTAAACAATGCAGCACAGTCCTTAAATAATGCAGCAAAGTCCTTAAATAATGCAGCAGAGTCCTTAAATAATGCAGCAAACTCATTAAATAATGCAGCAAAGTACTTAAATAATGCAGCAAATTCCTTAAATAATGCAGCAGAATCCTTAAATAATGCAATAAAGTCCTTAAATAATGCAGCAGAGTCCTTAAATAATGCAATAAATTCCTTAAATAATGCAGCAGAATCCTTAAATAATGCAATAAAGTCATTAAATAATGCAGCAGAGTCCTTAAATACTGCAGCAGAGACCTTAAATAATGCAGCAAAATCCTTAAATAATGCAGCAGAGTCCTTATATAATGCAGCAGAGTCCTAAAATACCGCAGCAGAGTCCTTAAATAATGCAGCAGAGTCCTTAAATAATGCAGCAAATTCATTAAATAATGCAGCAGAGTCCTTAAATAATGCAACAAAGTCCTTAAATAATGCAGCAGATTCCTTAAATTTCGCAGCAGCGTCCTTAAATAATGCATCAAAGTCCTTAAATAATGCAGCAGAGTCCTAAAATACCGCAGCAGAGTCCTTAAATAATGCAGCAAAGTCCTTAAATAATGCAGCAGAGTGCTTACATAATGCAGCAGAGTCCTTAAATTCCGCAGCAGAGTCATTAAATAATGCAGCAGAGTCCTTAAATAATGCAGCAAATTCATTAAATAATGCACAGAGTCATTAAATAATGCAACAAAGTCCTTAAATAATGCAGCAGAGTCCTTAAATAATGCAACAAAGTCCTTAAATAATGCAGCAGATTCCTTAAATAAAGCAGCAGAGTGCTTAAATAATGCAGCAGAGTCCTTAAATACCGCAGCAGAGTCATTAAATAATACAGCAGAGTCCTTAAATAATGCAGCAAATTCCTTAAATAATGCAGAGTCCTTAAATAATGCACTAAATTCCTTAAATAAAATGCAGCAACGCCCTTAATAATGCAGCAGAGTCCTTAAATAATTCAGCAAAGTCCTTAAATAATGCAGCAGAGTCCTTAAATACCGCAGCAGCGTCCTTAAATAATGCAACAAAGTCCTTAAATAATGCAGCTGAACCCTTAAATAATGCAACAAAGTCCTTAAATAATGCAGCAGACTCCTTAAATAATGCAACAAACTCCTTAAATAATGCAGCAGAGTACTTAAATAATGCAGCAGAGTACTTAAATAATGCAGCAAATTCCTTAAATAATGCAGCAGAATCCTTAAATAATGCAATAAAATCCTTAAATAATGCAGCAACGTCCTTAATAATGCAGCAGAGTCCTTAAATAATGCAGCAAAGTACTTAAATAATGCAGCAGAGGCCTTAAATACTGCAGCAGCATACTTAAATAATGCAGCAAAGTCCTTAAATAATGCAGCAGAGTCCTTAAATAATGCAACAAAGTCCTTAAATAATGCAGCAGAGTCCTTAAATAATGCAACAGAGTCCTTAAATAATGCACCAGAGTACTTAAATAATGCAGCAAAGTCCTTAAATAATGCAGCAGAGTCCTTAAATAATGCAACAAAGTCCTTAAATAATGCAGCAGAGTCCTTAAATAATGCAACAAAGTCCTTAAATAATGCAGCAGAGTCCTTAAATAATGCAACAAAGTCCTTAAATAATGCAGCAGAGTCCTTAAATAATGCAGCAAAGTACTTAAATAATGCAGCAGAGTCCTTAAACAATGCAGCACAGTCCTTAAATAATGCAACAAAGTCCTTAAATAATGCAGCAGAGTCCTTAAATAATGCAGCAAAGTTCTTAAATAATGCAGCAGAGTCCTTAAACAATGCAGCACAGTCCTTAAATAATGCAGCAAAGTCCTTAAATAATGCAGCAGAGTCCTTAAATAATGCAGCAAACTCATTAAATAATGCAGCAAAGTACTTAAATAATGCAGCAAATTCCTTAAATAATGCAGCAGAATCCTTAAATAATGCAGCAAAGTCCTTAAATAATGCAGCAGAGTCCTTAAATAATGCAACAAAGTCCTTAAATAATGCAGCAGAGTCCTTAAATAATGCAACAAAGTCCTTAAATAATGCACCAGAGTACTTAAATAATGCAGCAAAGTCCTTAAATAATGCAGCAGAGTCCTTAAATAATGCAACAAAGTCCTTAAATAATGCAGCAGAGTCCTTAAATAATGCAACAAAGTCCTTAAATAATGCAGCAGACTCCTTAAATAATGCAACAAACTCCTTAAATAATGCAGCAGAGTACTTAAATAATGCAGCAGAGTACTTAAATAATGCAGCAAATTCCTTAAATAATGCAGCAGAATCCTTAAATAATGCAATAAAATCCTTAAATAATGCAGCAACGTCCTTAATAATGCAGCAGAGTCCTTAAATAATGCAGCAAAGTACTTAAATAATGCAGCAGAGGCCTTAAATACCGCAGCAGCATACTTAAATAATGCAGCAAAGTCCTTAAATAATGCAGCAGAGTCCTTAAATAATGCAACAAAGTCCTTAAATAATGCAGCAGAGTCCTTAAATAATGCAACAAAGTCCTTAAATAATGCACCAGAGTACTTAAATAATGCAGCAAAGTCCTTAAATAATGCAGCAGAGTCCTTAAATAATGCAACAAAGTCCTTAAATAATGCAGCAGAGTCCTTAAATAATGCAACAAAGTCCTTAAATAATGCAGCAGAATCCTTAAATAATGCAAAAAATTCCTTAAATAATGCAGAAGAGTACTTAAATAATGCAGAAAAGTTGTTAAATAATGCAACAAAGTCCTTAATAATGCAGCAGAGTCCTTAAATAATGCAGCAAATTCTTTAAATAATGCAGCAAAATCCTTAAATAATGCAATAAAGTCCTTATCTAATGCAGCAACGTCCTTAATAATGCAGCAGAGTCCTTAAATAATGCAGCAAAGTACTTAAATAATGCAGCAGAGGCCTTAAATACCGCAGCAGCATACTTAAATAATGCAGCAAAGTCCTTAAATAATGCAGCAGAGTCCTTAAATAATGCAACAAAGTCCTTAAATAATGCAGCAGAGTCCTTAAATAATGCAACAAACTCATTAAATAATGCAGCAAAGTACTTAAATAATGCAGCAAATTCCTTAAATAATGCAGCAGAATCCTTAAATAATGCAATAAAGTCCTTAAATAATGCAGCAGAGTCTTTAAATAATGCAAAAAATTCCTTAAATAATGCAGCAGAATCCTTAAATAATGCAACAAAGTCCTTAAATAATGCAGCAACGTCCTTAATAATGCAGCAGAGTCCTTAAATAATGCAGCAAATTCCTTAAATAATGCAGAGTCCTTAAATAATGCACTAAATTCCTTAAATAAAATGCAGCAACGCCCTTAATAATGCAGCTGAGTCCTTAAATAATTCAGCAAAGTCCTTAAATAATGCAGCAGAGTCCTTAAATACCGCAGCAGCGTCCTTAAATAATGCAAAAAAGTCCTTAAATAATGCAGCAGAACCCATAAATAATGCAACAAAGTCCTTAAATAATGCAGCAGACTCCTTAAATAATGCAACAAACTCCTTAAATAATGCAGCAGAGTACTTAAATAATGCAGCAGAGTACTTAAATAATGCAGCAAATTCCTTAAATAATGCAGCAGAATCCTTAAATAATGCAATAAAATCCTTAAATAATGCAGCAACGTCCTTAATAATGCAGCAGAGTCCTTAAATAATACAGCAAAGTCCTTAAATAATGCAGCAGAGGACTTAAATACTGCAGCAGCGTCCTTAAATAATGCAGCAGAGTCCTTAAATAATGCAACAAAGTCCTTAAATTATGCAGCAGAATCCTTAAATAATGCAAAAAATTCCTTAAATAATGCAGAAGAGTACTTAAATAATGCAGAAAAGTCGTTAAATAATGCAGCAAAGTCCTTAAATAATGCAGCAGAGTCCTTAAACATTGCAGCACAGTCCTTAATTAATGCAACAAAGTCCTTAAATAATGCAGCAGAGTCCTTAAATAATGCAGCAAAGTCCTTAAATAATGCAGCAGAGTCCTTAAACAATGCAACACAGTCCTTTAATAATGCAGCAAAGTCCTTAAATAATGCAGCAGAGTCCTTAAATACAGCAGCAGCGTCCTTAAATAATTCAGCAAAGTCCTTAAATAATGCAGCAGAGTCCTTAAATAATGCAACAAAGTCCTTAAATAATGCAGCAGAGTCCTTAAATAATGCAACAAAGTCCATAAATAATGCAGCAGAGTCCTTAAATACTGCAGCAGAGTCCTTAAATAATGCAGCAAAGTCCTTAAATAATGCAGCAGAGTCCTTAAATTCCGCAGCAGAGTGATTAAATAATGCAACAAAGTCCTTAATAATGCAGCAGAGTCCTTAAATAATGCAGCAAATTCTTTATATAATGCAGCAGAATCCTTAAATAATGCAATAAAGTCCTTATCTAATGCAGCAACATCCTTAATAATGCAGCAGAGTCCTTAAATAATGCAGCAAAGTACTTAAATAATGCAGCAGAGGCCTTAAATACCGCAGCAGCATACTTAAATAATGCAGCAAAGTCCTTAAATAATGCAGCAGAGTCCTTAAATAATGCAACAAAGTCCTTAAATAATGCAGCAGAGTCCTTAAATAATGCAACAAAGTCCTTAAATAATGCACCAGAGTACTTAAATAATGCAGCAAAGTCCTTAAATAATGCAGCAGAGTCCTTAAATAATGCAACAAAGTCCTTAAATAATGCAGCAGAGTCCTTAAATAATGCAACAAAGTCCTTAAATAATGCAGCAGAGTCCTTAAATAATGCAACAAAGTCCTTAAATAATGCAGCAGAGTCCTTAAATAATGCAGCAAAGTCCTTAAATAATGCAGCAGAGTCCTTAAACAATGCAGCACAGTCCTTAAATAATGCAACAAAGTCCTTAAATAATGCAGCAGAGTCCTTAAATAATGCAGCAAAGTTCTTAAATAATGCAGCAGAGTCCTTAAACAATGCAGCACAGTCCTTAAATAATGCAGCAAAGTCCTTAAATAATGCAGCAGAGTCCTTAAATAATGCAGCAAACTCATTAAATAATGCAGCAAAGTACTTAAATAATGCAGCAAATTCCTTAAATAATGCAGCAGAATCCTTAAATAATGCAGCAAAGTCCTTAAATAATGCAGCAGAGTCCTTAAATAATGCAACAAAGTCCTTAAATAATGCAGCAGAGTCCTTAAATAATGCAACAAAGTCCTTAAATAATGCACCAGAGTACTTAAATAATGCAGCAAAGTCCTTAAATAATGCAGCAGAGTCCTTAAATAATGCAACAAAGTCCTTAAATAATGCAGCAGAGTCCTTAAATAATGCAACAAAGTCCTTAAATAATGCAGCAGAGTCCTTAAATAATGCAACGAAGTCCTTAAATAATGCAGCAGAGTCCTTAAATAATGCAGCAAAGTCCTTAAATAATGCAGCAGAGTCCTTAAACAATGCAGCACAGTCCTTAAATAATGCAACAAAGTCCTTAAATAATGCAGCAGAGTCCTTAAATAATGCAGCAAAGTTCTTAAATAATGCAGCAGAGTCCTTAAACAATGCAGCACAGTCCTTAAATAATGCAGCAAAGTCCTTAAATAATGCAGCAGAGTCCTTAAATAATGCAGCAAACTCATTAAATAATGCAGCAAAGTACTTAAATAATGCAGCAAATTCCTTAAATAATGCAGCAGAATCCTTAAATAATGCAATAAAGTCCTTAAATAATGCAGCAGAGTCCTTAAATAATGCAATAAATTCCTTAAATAATGCAGCAGAATCCTTAAATAATGCAATAAAGTCATTAAATAATGCAGCAGAGTCCTTAAATACTGCAGCAGAGACCTTAAATAATGCAGCAAAATCCTTAAATAATGCAGCAGAGTCCTTATATAATGCAGCAGAGTCCTAAAATACCGCAGCAGAGTCCTTAAATAATGCAGCAGAGTCCTTAAATAATGCAGCAAATTCATTAAATAATGCAGCAGAGTCCTTAAATAATGCAACAAAGTCCTTAAATAATGCAGCAGATTCCTTAAATTTCGCAGCAGCGTCCTTAAATAATGCATCAAAGTCCTTAAATAATGCAGCAGAGTCCTAAAATACCGCAGCAGAGTCCTTAAATAATGCAGCAAAGTCCTTAAATAATGCAGCAGAGTGCTTACATAATGCAGCAGAGTCCTTAAATTCCGCAGCAGAGTCATTAAATAATGCAGCAGAGTCCTTAAATAATGCAGCAAATTCATTAAATAATGCACAGAGTCATTAAATAATGCAACAAAGTCCTTAAATAATGCAGCAGAGTCCTTAAATAATGCAACAAAGTCCTTAAATAATGCAGCAGATTCCTTAAATAAAGCAGCAGAGTGCTTAAATAATGCAGCAGAGTCCTTAAATACCGCAGCAGAGTCATTAAATAATACAGCAGAGTCCTTAAATAATGCAGCAAATTCCTTAAATAATGCAGAGTCCTTAAATAATGCACTAAATTCCTTAAATAAAATGCAGCAACGCCCTTAATAATGCAGCAGAGTCCTTAAATAATTCAGCAAAGTCCTTAAATAATGCAGCAGAGTCCTTAAATACCGCAGCAGCGTCCTTAAATAATGCAACAAAGTCCTTAAATAATGCAGCTGAACCCTTAAATAATGCAACAAAGTCCTTAAATAATGCAGCAGACTCCTTAAATAATGCAACAAACTCCTTAAATAATGCAGCAGAGTACTTAAATAATGCAGCAGAGTACTTAAATAATGCAGCAAATTCCTTAAATAATGCAGCAGAATCCTTAAATAATGCAATAAAATCCTTAAATAATGCAGCAACGTCCTTAATAATGCAGCAGAGTCCTTAAATAATGCAGCAAAGTACTTAAATAATGCAGCAGAGGCCTTAAATACTGCAGCAGCATACTTAAATAATGCAGCAAAGTCCTTAAATAATGCAGCAGAGTCCTTAAATAATGCAACAAAGTCCTTAAATAATGCAGCAGAGTCCTTAAATAATGCAACAGAGTCCTTAAATAATGCACCAGAGTACTTAAATAATGCAGCAAAGTCCTTAAATAATGCAGCAGAGTCCTTAAATAATGCAACAAAGTCCTTAAATAATGCAGCAGAGTCCTTAAATAATGCAACAAAGTCCTTAAATAATGCAGCAGAGTCCTTAAATAATGCAACAAAGTCCTTAAATAATGCAGCAGAGTCCTTAAATAATGCAGCAAAGTACTTAAATAATGCAGCAGAGTCCTTAAACAATGCAGCACAGTCCTTAAATAATGCAACAAAGTCCTTAAATAATGCAGCAGAGTCCTTAAATAATGCAGCAAAGTTCTTAAATAATGCAGCAGAGTCCTTAAACAATGCAGCACAGTCCTTAAATAATGCAGCAAAGTCCTTAAATAATGCAGCAGAGTCCTTAAATAATGCAGCAAACTCATTAAATAATGCAGCAAAGTACTTAAATAATGCAGCAAATTCCTTAAATAATGCAGCAGAATCCTTAAATAATGCAGCAAAGTCCTTAAATAATGCAGCAGAGTCCTTAAATAATGCAACAAAGTCCTTAAATAATGCAGCAGAGTCCTTAAATAATGCAACAAAGTCCTTAAATAATGCACCAGAGTACTTAAATAATGCAGCAAAGTCCTTAAATAATGCAGCAGAGTCCTTAAATAATGCAACAAAGTCCTTAAATAATGCAGCAGAGTCCTTAAATAATGCAACAAAGTCCTTAAATAATGCAGCAGACTCCTTAAATAATGCAACAAACTCCTTAAATAATGCAGCAGAGTACTTAAATAATGCAGCAGAGTACTTAAATAATGCAGCAAATTCCTTAAATAATGCAGCAGAATCCTTAAATAATGCAATAAAATCCTTAAATAATGCAGCAACGTCCTTAATAATGCAGCAGAGTCCTTAAATAATGCAGCAAAGTACTTAAATAATGCAGCAGAGGCCTTAAATACCGCAGCAGCATACTTAAATAATGCAGCAAAGTCCTTAAATAATGCAGCAGAGTCCTTAAATAATGCAACAAAGTCCTTAAATAATGCAGCAGAGTCCTTAAATAATGCAACAAAGTCCTTAAATAATGCACCAGAGTACTTAAATAATGCAGCAAAGTCCTTAAATAATGCAGCAGAGTCCTTAAATAATGCAACAAAGTCCTTAAATAATGCAGCAGAGTCCTTAAATAATGCAACAAAGTCCTTAAATAATGCAGCAGAGTCCTTAAATAATGCAACAAAGTCCTTAAATAATGCAGCAGAGTCCTTAAATAATGCAGCAAAGTCCTTAAATAATGCAGCAGAGTCCTTAAACAATGCAGCACAGTCCTTAAATAATGCAACAAAGTCCTTAAATAATGCAGCAGAGTCCTTAAATAATGCAGCAAAGTTCTTAAATAATGCAGCAGAGTCCTTAAACAATGCAGCACAGTCCTTAAATAATGCAGCAAAGTCCTTAAATAATGCAGCAGAGTCCTTAAATAATGCAGCAAACTCATTAAATAATGCAGCAAAGTACTTAAATAATGCAGCAAATTCCTTAAATAATGCAGCAGAATCCTTAAATAATGCAGCAAAGTCCTTAAATAATGCAGCAGAGTCCTTAAATAATGCAACAAAGTCCTTAAATAATGCAGCAGAGTCCTTAAATAATGCAACAAAGTCCTTAAATAATGCACCAGAGTACTTAAATAATGCAGCAAAGTCCTTAAATAATGCAGCAGAGTCCTTAAATAATGCAACAAAGTCCTTAAATAATGCAGCAGAGTCCTTAAATAATGCAACAAAGTCCTTAAATAATGCAGCAGAGTCCTTAAATAATGCAACAAAGTCCTTAAATAATGCAGCAGAGTCCTTAAATAATGCAGCAAAGTCCTTAAATAATGCAGCAGAGTCCTTAAACAATGCAGCACAGTCCTTAAATAATGCAACAAAGTCCTTAAATAATGCAGCAGAGTCCTTAAATAATGCAGCAAAGTTCTTAAATAATGCAGCAGAGTCCTTAAACAATGCAGCACAGTCCTTAAATAATGCAGCAAAGTCCTTAAATAATGCAGCAGAGTCCTTAAATAATGCAGCAAACTCATTAAATAATGCAGCAAAGTACTTAAATAATGCAGCAAATTCCTTAAATAATGCAGCAGAATCCTTAAATAATGCAATAAAGTCCTTAAATAATGCAGCAGAGTCCTTAAATAATGCAATAAATTCCTTAAATAATGCAGCAGAATCCTTAAATAATGCAATAAAGTCATTAAATAATGCAGCAGAGTCCTTAAATACTGCAGCAGAGACCTTAAATAATGCAGCAAAATCCTTAAATAATGCAGCAGAGTCCTTATATAATGCAGCAGAGTCCTAAAATACCGCAGCAGAGTCCTTAAATAATGCAGCAGAGTCCTTAAATAATGCAGCAAATTCATTAAATAATGCAGCAGAGTCCTTAAATAATGCAACAAAGTCCTTAAATAATGCAGCAGAGTCCTTAAATAATGCAACAAACTCATTAAATAATGCAGCAAAGTACTTAAATAATGCAGCAAATTCCTTAAATAATGCAGCAGAATCCTTAAATAATGCAATAAAGTCCTTAAATAATGCAGCAGAGTCCTTAAATAATGCAAAAAATTCCTTAAATAATGCAGCAGAATCCTTAAATAATGCAACAAAGTCCTTAAATAATGCAGCAACGTCCTTAATAATGCAGCAGAGTCCTTAAATAATGCAGCAAATTCCTTAAATAATGCAGAGTCCTTAAATAATGCACTAAATTCCTTAAATAAAATGCAGCAACGCCCTTAATAATGCAGCTGAGTCCTTAAATAATTCAGCAAAGTCCTTAAATAATGCAGCAGAGTCCTTAAATACCGCAGCAGCGTCCTTAAATAATGCAAAAAAGTCCTTAAATAATGCAGCAGAACCCATAAATAATGCAACAAAGTCCTTAAATAATGCAGCAGACTCCTTAAATAATGCAACAAACTCCTTAAATAATGCAGCAGAGTACTTAAATAATGCAGCAGAGTACTTAAATAATGCAGCAAATTCCTTAAATAATGCAGCAGAATCCTTAAATAATGCAATAAAATCCTTAAATAATGCAGCAACGTCCTTAATAATGCAGCAGAGTCCTTAAATAATACAGCAAAGTCCTTAAATAATGCAGCAGAGGACTTAAATACTGCAGCAGCGTCCTTAAATAATGCAGCAGAGTCCTTAAATAATGCAACAAAGTCCTTAAATTATGCAGCAGAATCCTTAAATAATGCAAAAAATTCCTTAAATAATGCAGAAGAGTACTTAAATAATGCAGAAAAGTCGTTAAATAATGCAGCAAAGTCCTTAAATAATGCAGCAGAGTCCTTAAACATTGCAGCACAGTCCTTAATTAATGCAACAAAGTCCTTAAATAATGCAGCAGAGTCCTTAAATAATGCAGCAAAGTCCTTAAATAATGCAGCAGAGTCCTTAAACAATGCAACACAGTCCTTTAATAATGCAGCAAAGTCCTTAAATAATGCAGCAGAGTCCTTAAATACAGCAGCAGCGTCCTTAAATAATTCAGCAAAGTCCTTAAATAATGCAGCAGAGTCCTTAAATAATGCAACAAAGTCCTTAAATAATGCAGCAGAGTCCTTAAATAATGCAACAAAGTCCATAAATAATGCAGCAGAGTCCTTAAATACTGCAGCAGAGTCCTTAAATAATGCAGCAAAGTCCTTAAATAATGCAGCAGAGTCCTTAAATTCCGCAGCAGAGTGATTAAATAATGCAACAAAGTCCTTAATAATGCAGCAGAGTCCTTAAATAATGCAGCAAATTCTTTATATAATGCAGCAGAATCCTTAAATAATGCAATAAAGTCCTTATCTAATGCAGCAACATCCTTAATAATGCAGCAGAGTCCTTAAATAATGCAGCAAAGTACTTAAATAATGCAGCAGAGGCCTTAAATACCGCAGCAGCATACTTAAATAATGCAGCAAAGTCCTTAAATAATGCAGCAGAGTCCTTAAATAATGCAACAAAGTCCTTAAATAATGCAGCAGAGTCCTTAAATAATGCAACAAAGTCCTTAAATAATGCACCAGAGTACTTAAATAATGCAGCAAAGTCCTTAAATAATGCAGCAGAGTCCTTAAATAATGCAACAAAGTCCTTAAATAATGCAGCAGAGTCCTTAAATAATGCAACAAAGTCCTTAAATAATGCAGCAGAGTCCTTAAATAATGCAACAAAGTCCTTAAATAATGCAGCAGAGTCCTTAAATAATGCAGCAAAGTCCTTAAATAATGCAGCAGAGTCCTTAAACAATGCAGCACAGTCCTTAAATAATGCAACAAAGTCCTTAAATAATGCAGCAGAGTCCTTAAATAATGCAGCAAAGTTCTTAAATAATGCAGCAGAGTCCTTAAACAATGCAGCACAGTCCTTAAATAATGCAGCAAAGTCCTTAAATAATGCAGCAGAGTCCTTAAATAATGCAGCAAACTCATTAAATAATGCAGCAAAGTACTTAAATAATGCAGCAAATTCCTTAAATAATGCAGCAGAATCCTTAAATAATGCAGCAAAGTCCTTAAATAATGCAGCAGAGTCCTTAAATAATGCAACAAAGTCCTTAAATAATGCAGCAGAGTCCTTAAATAATGCAACAAAGTCCTTAAATAATGCACCAGAGTACTTAAATAATGCAGCAAAGTCCTTAAATAATGCAGCAGAGTCCTTAAATAATGCAACAAAGTCCTTAAATAATGCAGCAGAGTCCTTAAATAATGCAACAAAGTCCTTAAATAATGCAGCAGAGTCCTTAAATAATGCAACGAAGTCCTTAAATAATGCAGCAGAGTCCTTAAATAATGCAGCAAAGTCCTTAAATAATGCAGCAGAGTCCTTAAACAATGCAGCACAGTCCTTAAATAATGCAACAAAGTCCTTAAATAATGCAGCAGAGTCCTTAAATAATGCAGCAAAGTTCTTAAATAATGCAGCAGAGTCCTTAAACAATGCAGCACAGTCCTTAAATAATGCAGCAAAGTCCTTAAATAATGCAGCAGAGTCCTTAAATAATGCAGCAAACTCATTAAATAATGCAGCAAAGTACTTAAATAATGCAGCAAATTCCTTAAATAATGCAGCAGAATCCTTAAATAATGCAATAAAGTCCTTAAATAATGCAGCAGAGTCCTTAAATAATGCAATAAATTCCTTAAATAATGCAGCAGAATCCTTAAATAATGCAATAAAGTCATTAAATAATGCAGCAGAGTCCTTAAATACTGCAGCAGAGACCTTAAATAATGCAGCAAAATCCTTAAATAATGCAGCAGAGTCCTTATATAATGCAGCAGAGTCCTAAAATACCGCAGCAGAGTCCTTAAATAATGCAGCAGAGTCCTTAAATAATGCAGCAAATTCATTAAATAATGCAGCAGAGTCCTTAAATAATGCAACAAAGTCCTTAAATAATGCAGCAGATTCCTTAAATTTCGCAGCAGCGTCCTTAAATAATGCATCAAAGTCCTTAAATAATGCAGCAGAGTCCTAAAATACCGCAGCAGAGTCCTTAAATAATGCAGCAAAGTCCTTAAATAATGCAGCAGAGTGCTTACATAATGCAGCAGAGTCCTTAAATTCCGCAGCAGAGTCATTAAATAATGCAGCAGAGTCCTTAAATAATGCAGCAAATTCATTAAATAATGCACAGAGTCATTAAATAATGCAACAAAGTCCTTAAATAATGCAGCAGAGTCCTTAAATAATGCAACAAAGTCCTTAAATAATGCAGCAGATTCCTTAAATAAAGCAGCAGAGTGCTTAAATAATGCAGCAGAGTCCTTAAATACCGCAGCAGAGTCATTAAATAATACAGCAGAGTCCTTAAATAATGCAGCAAATTCCTTAAATAATGCAGAGTCCTTAAATAATGCACTAAATTCCTTAAATAAAATGCAGCAACGCCCTTAATAATGCAGCAGAGTCCTTAAATAATTCAGCAAAGTCCTTAAATAATGCAGCAGAGTCCTTAAATACCGCAGCAGCGTCCTTAAATAATGCAACAAAGTCCTTAAATAATGCAGCTGAACCCTTAAATAATGCAACAAAGTCCTTAAATAATGCAGCAGACTCCTTAAATAATGCAACAAACTCCTTAAATAATGCAGCAGAGTACTTAAATAATGCAGCAGAGTACTTAAATAATGCAGCAAATTCCTTAAATAATGCAGCAGAATCCTTAAATAATGCAATAAAATCCTTAAATAATGCAGCAACGTCCTTAATAATGCAGCAGAGTCCTTAAATAATGCAGCAAAGTACTTAAATAATGCAGCAGAGGCCTTAAATACTGCAGCAGCATACTTAAATAATGCAGCAAAGTCCTTAAATAATGCAGCAGAGTCCTTAAATAATGCAACAAAGTCCTTAAATAATGCAGCAGAGTCCTTAAATAATGCAACAGAGTCCTTAAATAATGCACCAGAGTACTTAAATAATGCAGCAAAGTCCTTAAATAATGCAGCAGAGTCCTTAAATAATGCAACAAAGTCCTTAAATAATGCAGCAGAGTCCTTAAATAATGCAACAAAGTCCTTAAATAATGCAGCAGAGTCCTTAAATAATGCAACAAAGTCCTTAAATAATGCAGCAGAGTCCTTAAATAATGCAGCAAAGTACTTAAATAATGCAGCAGAGTCCTTAAACAATGCAGCACAGTCCTTAAATAATGCAACAAAGTCCTTAAATAATGCAGCAGAGTCCTTAAATAATGCAGCAAAGTTCTTAAATAATGCAGCAGAGTCCTTAAACAATGCAGCACAGTCCTTAAATAATGCAGCAAAGTCCTTAAATAATGCAGCAGAGTCCTTAAATAATGCAGCAAACTCATTAAATAATGCAGCAAAGTACTTAAATAATGCAGCAAATTCCTTAAATAATGCAGCAGAATCCTTAAATAATGCAGCAAAGTCCTTAAATAATGCAGCAGAGTCCTTAAATAATGCAACAAAGTCCTTAAATAATGCAGCAGAGTCCTTAAATAATGCAACAAAGTCCTTAAATAATGCACCAGAGTACTTAAATAATGCAGCAAAGTCCTTAAATAATGCAGCAGAGTCCTTAAATAATGCAACAAAGTCCTTAAATAATGCAGCAGAGTCCTTAAATAATGCAACAAAGTCCTTAAATAATGCAGCAGACTCCTTAAATAATGCAACAAACTCCTTAAATAATGCAGCAGAGTACTTAAATAATGCAGCAGAGTACTTAAATAATGCAGCAAATTCCTTAAATAATGCAGCAGCATCCTTAAATAATGCAATAAAATCCTTAAATAATGCAGCAACGTCCTTAATAATGCAGCAGAGTCCTTAAATAATGCAGCAAAGTACTTAAATAATGCAGCAGAGGCCTTAAATACCGCAGCAGCATACTTAAATAATGCAGCAAAGTCCTTAAATAATGCAGCAGAGTCCTTAAATAATGCAACAAAGTCCTTAAATAATGCAGCAGAGTCCTTAAATAATGCAACAAAGTCCTTAAATAATGCACCAGAGTACTTAAATAATGCAGCAAAGTCCTTAAATAATGCAGCAGAGTCCTTAAATAATGCAACAAAGTCCTTAAATAATGCAGCAGAGTCCTTAAATAATGCAACAAAGTCCTTAAATAATGCAGCAGAGTCCTTAAATAATGCAACAAAGTCCTTAAATAATGCAGCAGAGTCCTTAAATAATGCAGCAAAGTCCTTAAATAATGCAGCAGAGTCCTTAAACAATGCAGCACAGTCCTTAAATAATGCAACAAAGTCCTTAAATAATGCAGCAGAGTCCTTAAATAATGCAGCAAAGTTCTTAAATAATGCAGCAGAGTCCTTAAACAATGCAGCACAGTCCTTAAATAATGCAGCAAAGTCCTTAAATAATGCAGCAGAGTCCTTAAATAATGCAGCAAACTCATTAAATAATGCAGCAAAGTACTTAAATAATGCAGCAAATTCCTTAAATAATGCAGCAGAATCCTTAAATAATGCAGCAAAGTCCTTAAATAATGCAGCAGAGTCCTTAAATAATGCAACAAAGTCCTTAAATAATGCAGCAGAGTCCTTAAATAATGCAACAAAGTCCTTAAATAATGCACCAGAGTACTTAAATAATGCAGCAAAGTCCTTAAATAATGCAGCAGAGTCCTTAAATAATGCAACAAAGTCCTTAAATAATGCAGCAGAGTCCTTAAATAATGCAACAAAGTCCTTAAATAATGCAGCAGAGTCCTTAAATAATGCAACAAAGTCCTTAAATAATGCAGCAGAGTCCTTAAATAATGCAGCAAAGTCCTTAAATAATGCAGCAGAGTCCTTAAACAATGCAGCACAGTCCTTAAATAATGCAACAAAGTCCTTAAATAATGCAGCAGAGTCCTTAAATAATGCAGCAAAGTTCTTAAATAATGCAGCAGAGTCCTTAAACAATGCAGCACAGTCCTTAAATAATGCAGCAAAGTCCTTAAATAATGCAGCAGAGTCCTTAAATAATGCAGCAAACTCATTAAATAATGCAGCAAAGTACTTAAATAATGCAGCAAATTCCTTAAATAATGCAGCAGAATCCTTAAATAATGCAATAAAGTCCTTAAATAATGCAGCAGAGTCCTTAAATAATGCAATAAATTCCTTAAATAATGCAGCAGAATCCTTAAATAATGCAATAAAGTCATTAAATAATGCAGCAGAGTCCTTAAATACTGCAGCAGAGACCTTAAATAATGCAGCAAAATCCTTAAATAATGCAGCAGAGTCCTTATATAATGCAGCAGAGTCCTAAAATACCGCAGCAGAGTCCTTAAATAATGCAGCAGAGTCCTTAAATAATGCAGCAAATTCATTAAATAATGCAGCAGAGTCCTTAAATAATGCAACAAAGTCCTTAAATAATGCAGCAGATTCCTTAAATTTCGCAGCAGCGTCCTTAAATAATGCATCAAAGTCCTTAAATAATGCAGCAGAGTCCTAAAATACCGCAGCAGAGTCCTTAAATAATGCAGCAAAGTCCTTAAATAATGCAGCAGAGTGCTTACATAATGCAGCAGAGTCCTTAAATTCCGCAGCAGAGTCATTAAATAATGCAGCAGAGTCCTTAAATAATGCAGCAAATTCATTAAATAATGCACAGAGTCATTAAATAATGCAACAAAGTCCTTAAATAATGCAGCAGAGTCCTTAAATAATGCAACAAAGTCCTTAAATAATGCAGCAGATTCCTTAAATAAAGCAGCAGAGTGCTTAAATAATGCAGCAGAGTCCTTAAATACCGCAGCAGAGTCATTAAATAATACAGCAGAGTCCTTAAATAATGCAGCAAATTCCTTAAATAATGCAGAGTCCTTAAATAATGCACTAAATTCCTTAAATAAAATGCAGCAACGCCCTTAATAATGCAGCAGAGTCCTTAAATAATTCAGCAAAGTCCTTAAATAATGCAGCAGAGTCCTTAAATACCGCAGCAGCGTCCTTAAATAATGCAACAAAGTCCTTAAATAATGCAGCTGAACCCTTAAATAATGCAACAAAGTCCTTAAATAATGCAGCAGACTCCTTAAATAATGCAACAAACTCCTTAAATAATGCAGCAGAGTACTTAAATAATGCAGCAGAGTACTTAAATAATGCAGCAAATTCCTTAAATAATGCAGCAGAATCCTTAAATAATGCAATAAAATCCTTAAATAATGCAGCAACGTCCTTAATAATGCAGCAGAGTCCTTAAATAATGCAGCAAAGTACTTAAATAATGCAGCAGAGGCCTTAAATACCGCAGCAGCATACTTAAATAATGCAGCAAAGTCCTTAAATAATGCAGCAGAGTCCTTAAATAATGCAACAAAGTCCTTAAATAATGCAGCAGAGTCCTTAAATAATGCAACAGAGTCCTTAAATAATGCACCAGAGTACTTAAATAATGCAGCAAAGTCCTTAAATAATGCAGCAGAGTCCTTAAATAATGCAACAAAGTCCTTAAATAATGCAGCAGAGTCCTTAAATAATGCAACAAAGTCCTTAAATAATGCAGCAGAGTCCTTAAATAATGCAACAAAGTCCTTAAATAATGCAGCAGAGTCCTTAAATAATGCAGCAAAGTCCTTAAATAATGCAGCAGAGTCCTTAAACAATGCAGCACAGTCCTTAAATAATGCAACAAAGTCCTTAAATAATGCAGCAGAGTCCTTAAATAATGCAGCAAAGTTCTTAAATAATGCAGCAGAGTCCTTAAACAATGCAGCACAGTCCTTAAATAATGCAGCAAAGTCCTTAAATAATGCAGCAGAGTCCTTAAATAATGCAGCAAACTCATTAAATAATGCAGCAAAGTACTTAAATAATGCAGCAAATTCCTTAAATAATGCAGCAGAATCCTTAAATAATGCAGCAAAGTCCTTAAATAATGCAGCAGAGTCCTTAAATAATGCAACAAAGTCCTTAAATAATGCAGCAGAGTCCTTAAATAATGCAACAAAGTCCTTAAATAATGCACCAGAGTACTTAAATAATGCAGCAAAGTCCTTAAATAATGCAGCAGAGTCCTTAAATACTGCAGCAGAGACCTTAAATAATGCAGCAAAATCCTTAAATAATGCAGCAGAGTCCTTATATAATGCAGCAGAGTCCTAAAATACCGCAGCAGAGTCCTTAAATAATGCAGCAGAGTCCTTAAATAATGCAGCAAATTCATTAAATAATGCAGCAGAGTCCTTAAATAATGCAACAAAGTCCTTAAATAATGCAGCAGATTCCTTAAATTTCGCAGCAGCGTCCTTAAATAATGCATCAAAGTCCTTAAATAATGCAGCAGAGTCCTAAAATACCGCAGCAGAGTCCTTAAATAATGCAGCAAAGTCCTTAAATAATGCAGCAGAGTGCTTACATAATGCAGCAGAGTCCTTAAATTCCGCAGCAGAGTCATTAAATAATGCAGCAGAGTCCTTAAATAATGCAGCAAATTCATTAAATAATGCACAGAGTCATTAAATAATGCAACAAAGTCCTTAAATAATGCAGCAGAGTCCTTAAATAATGCAACAAAGTCCTTAAATAATGCAGCAGATTCCTTAAATAAAGCAGCAGAGTGCTTAAATAATGCAGCAGAGTCCTTAAATACCGCAGCAGAGTCATTAAATAATACAGCAGAGTCCTTAAATAATGCAGCAAATTCTTTATATAATGCAGCAGAATCCTTAAATAATGCAATAAAGTCCTTATCTAATGCAGCAACATCCTTAATAATGCAGCAGAGTCCTTAAATAATGCAGCAAAGTACTTAAATAATGCAGCAGAGGCCTTAAATACCGCAGCAGCATACTTAAATAATGCAGCAAAGTCCTTAAATAATGCAGCAGAGTCCTTAAATAATGCAACAAAGTCCTTAAATAATGCAGCAGAGTCCTTAAATAATGCAACAAAGTCCTTAAATAATGCACCAGAGTACTTAAATAATGCAGCAAAGTCCTTAAATAATGCAGCAGAGTCCTTAAATAATGCAACAAAGTCCTTAAATAATGCAGCAGAGTCCTTAAATAATGCAACAAAGTCCTTAAATAATGCAGCAGAGTCCTTAAATAATGCAACAAAGTCCTTAAATAATGCAGCAGAGTCCTTAAATAATGCAGCAAAGTCCTTAAATAATGCAGCAGAGTCCTTAAACAATGCAGCACAGTCCTTAAATAATGCAACAAAGTCCTTAAATAATGCAGCAGAGTCCTTAAATAATGCAGCAAAGTTCTTAAATAATGCAGCAGAGTCCTTAAACAATGCAGCACAGTCCTTAAATAATGCAGCAAAGTCCTTAAATAATGCAGCAGAGTCCTTAAATAATGCAGCAAACTCATTAAATAATGCAGCAAAGTACTTAAATAATGCAGCAAATTCCTTAAATAATGCAGCAGAATCCTTAAATAATGCAGCAAAGTCCTTAAATAATGCAGCAGAGTCCTTAAATAATGCAACAAAGTCCTTAAATAATGCAGCAGAGTCCTTAAATAATGCAACAAAGTCCTTAAATAATGCACCAGAGTACTTAAATAATGCAGCAAAGTCCTTAAATAATGCAGCAGAGTCCTTAAATAATGCAACAAAGTCCTTAAATAATGCAGCAGAGTCCTTAAATAATGCAACAAAGTCCTTAAATAATGCAGCAGAGTCCTTAAATAATGCAACGAAGTCCTTAAATAATGCAGCAGAGTCCTTAAATAATGCAGCAAAGTCCTTAAATAATGCAGCAGAGTCCTTAAACAATGCAGCACAGTCCTTAAATAATGCAACAAAGTCCTTAAATAATGCAGCAGAGTCCTTAAATAATGCAGCAAAGTTCTTAAATAATGCAGCAGAGTCCTTAAACAATGCAGCACAGTCCTTAAATAATGCAGCAAAGTCCTTAAATAATGCAGCAGAGTCCTTAAATAATGCAGCAAACTCATTAAATAATGCAGCAAAGTACTTAAATAATGCAGCAAATTCCTTAAATAATGCAGCAGAATCCTTAAATAATGCAATAAAGTCCTTAAATAATGCAGCAGAGTCCTTAAATAATGCAATAAATTCCTTAAATAATGCAGCAGAATCCTTAAATAATGCAATAAAGTCATTAAATAATGCAGCAGAGTCCTTAAATACTGCAGCAGAGACCTTAAATAATGCAGCAAAATCCTTAAATAATGCAGCAGAGTCCTTATATAATGCAGCAGAGTCCTAAAATACCGCAGCAGAGTCCTTAAATAATGCAGCAGAGTCCTTAAATAATGCAGCAAATTCATTAAATAATGCAGCAGAGTCCTTAAATAATGCAACAAAGTCCTTAAATAATGCAGCAGATTCCTTAAATTTCGCAGCAGCGTCCTTAAATAATGCATCAAAGTCCTTAAATAATGCAGCAGAGTCCTAAAATACCGCAGCAGAGTCCTTAAATAATGCAGCAAAGTCCTTAAATAATGCAGCAGAGTGCTTACATAATGCAGCAGAGTCCTTAAATTCCGCAGCAGAGTCATTAAATAATGCAGCAGAGTCCTTAAATAATGCAGCAAATTCATTAAATAATGCACAGAGTCATTAAATAATGCAACAAAGTCCTTAAATAATGCAGCAGAGTCCTTAAATAATGCAACAAAGTCCTTAAATAATGCAGCAGATTCCTTAAATAAAGCAGCAGAGTGCTTAAATAATGCAGCAGAGTCCTTAAATACCGCAGCAGAGTCATTAAATAATACAGCAGAGTCCTTAAATAATGCAGCAAATTCCTTAAATAATGCAGAGTCCTTAAATAATGCACTAAATTCCTTAAATAAAATGCAGCAACGCCCTTAATAATGCAGCAGAGTCCTTAAATAATTCAGCAAAGTCCTTAAATAATGCAGCAGAGTCCTTAAATACCGCAGCAGCGTCCTTAAATAATGCAACAAAGTCCTTAAATAATGCAGCTGAACCCTTAAATAATGCAACAAAGTCCTTAAATAATGCAGCAGACTCCTTAAATAATGCAACAAACTCCTTAAATAATGCAGCAGAGTACTTAAATAATGCAGCAGAGTACTTAAATAATGCAGCAAATTCCTTAAATAATGCAGCAGAATCCTTAAATAATGCAATAAAATCCTTAAATAATGCAGCAACGTCCTTAATAATGCAGCAGAGTCCTTAAATAATGCAGCAAAGTACTTAAATAATGCAGCAGAGGCCTTAAATACCGCAGCAGCATACTTAAATAATGCAGCAAAGTCCTTAAATAATGCAGCAGAGTCCTTAAATAATGCAACAAAGTCCTTAAATAATGCAGCAGAGTCCTTAAATAATGCAACAGAGTCCTTAAATAATGCACCAGAGTACTTAAATAATGCAGCAAAGTCCTTAAATAATGCAGCAGAGTCCTTAAATAATGCAACAAAGTCCTTAAATAATGCAGCAGAGTCCTTAAATAATGCAACAAAGTCCTTAAATAATGCAGCAGAGTCCTTAAATAATGCAACAAAGTCCTTAAATAATGCAGCAGAGTCCTTAAATAATGCAGCAAAGTCCTTAAATAATGCAGCAGAGTCCTTAAACAATGCAGCACAGTCCTTAAATAATGCAACAAAGTCCTTAAATAATGCAGCAGAGTCCTTAAATAATGCAGCAAAGTTCTTAAATAATGCAGCAGAGTCCTTAAACAATGCAGCACAGTCCTTAAATAATGCAGCAAAGTCCTTAAATAATGCAGCAGAGTCCTTAAATAATGCAGCAAACTCATTAAATAATGCAGCAAAGTACTTAAATAATGCAGCAAATTCCTTAAATAATGCAGCAGAATCCTTAAATAATGCAGCAAAGTCCTTAAATAATGCAGCAGAGTCCTTAAATAATGCAACAAAGTCCTTAAATAATGCAGCAGAGTCCTTAAATAATGCAACAAAGTCCTTAAATAATGCACCAGAGTACTTAAATAATGCAGCAAAGTCCTTAAATAATGCAGCAGAGTCCTTAAATACTGCAGCAGAGACCTTAAATAATGCAGCAAAATCCTTAAATAATGCAGCAGAGTCCTTATATAATGCAGCAGAGTCCTAAAATACCGCAGCAGAGTCCTTAAATAATGCAGCAGAGTCCTTAAATAATGCAGCAAATTCATTAAATAATGCAGCAGAGTCCTTAAATAATGCAACAAAGTCCTTAAATAATGCAGCAGATTCCTTAAATTTCGCAGCAGCGTCCTTAAATAATGCATCAAAGTCCTTAAATAATGCAGCAGAGTCCTAAAATACCGCAGCAGAGTCCTTAAATAATGCAGCAAAGTCCTTAAATAATGCAGCAGAGTGCTTACATAATGCAGCAGAGTCCTTAAATTCCGCAGCAGAGTCATTAAATAATGCAGCAGAGTCCTTAAATAATGCAGCAAATTCATTAAATAATGCACAGAGTCATTAAATAATGCAACAAAGTCCTTAAATAATGCAGCAGAGTCCTTAAATAATGCAACAAAGTCCTTAAATAATGCAGCAGATTCCTTAAATAAAGCAGCAGAGTGCTTAAATAATGCAGCAGAGTCCTTAAATACCGCAGCAGAGTCATTAAATAATACAGCAGAGTCCTTAAATAATGCAGCAAATTCTTTATATAATGCAGCAGAATCCTTAAATAATGCAATAAAGTCCTTATCTAATGCAGCAACATCCTTAATAATGCAGCAGAGTCCTTAAATAATGCAGCAAAGTACTTAAATAATGCAGCAGAGGCCTTAAATACCGCAGCAGCATACTTAAATAATGCAGCAAAGTCCTTAAATAATGCAGCAGAGTCCTTAAATAATGCAACAAAGTCCTTAAATAATGCAGCAGAGTCCTTAAATAATGCAACAAAGTCCTTAAATAATGCACCAGAGTACTTAAATAATGCAGCAAAGTCCTTAAATAATGCAGCAGAGTCCTTAAATAATGCAACAAAGTCCTTAAATAATGCAGCAGAGTCCTTAAATAATGCAACAAAGTCCTTAAATAATGCAGCAGAGTCCTTAAATAATGCAACAAAGTCCTTAAATAATGCAGCAGAGTCCTTAAATAATGCAGCAAAGTCCTTAAATAATGCAGCAGAGTCCTTAAACAATGCAGCACAGTCCTTAAATAATGCAACAAAGTCCTTAAATAATGCAGCAGAGTCCTTAAATAATGCAGCAAAGTTCTTAAATAATGCAGCAGAGTCCTTAAACAATGCAGCACAGTCCTTAAATAATGCAGCAAAGTCCTTAAATAATGCAGCAGAGTCCTTAAATAATGCAGCAAACTCATTAAATAATGCAGCAAAGTACTTAAATAATGCAGCAAATTCCTTAAATAATGCAGCAGAATCCTTAAATAATGCAGCAAAGTCCTTAAATAATGCAGCAGAGTCCTTAAATAATGCAACAAAGTCCTTAAATAATGCAGCAGAGTCCTTAAATAATGCAACAAAGTCCTTAAATAATGCACCAGAGTACTTAAATAATGCAGCAAAGTCCTTAAATAATGCAGCAGAGTCCTTAAATAATGCAACAAAGTCCTTAAATAATGCAGCAGAGTCCTTAAATAATGCAACAAAGTCCTTAAATAATGCAGCAGAGTCCTTAAATAATGCAACGAAGTCCTTAAATAATGCAGCAGAGTCCTTAAATAATGCAGCAAAGTCCTTAAATAATGCAGCAGAGTCCTTAAACAATGCAGCACAGTCCTTAAATAATGCAACAAAGTCCTTAAATAATGCAGCAGAGTCCTTAAATAATGCAGCAAAGTTCTTAAATAATGCAGCAGAGTCCTTAAACAATGCAGCACAGTCCTTAAATAATGCAGCAAAGTCCTTAAATAATGCAGCAGAGTCCTTAAATAATGCAGCAAACTCATTAAATAATGCAGCAAAGTACTTAAATAATGCAGCAAATTCCTTAAATAATGCAGCAGAATCCTTAAATAATGCAATAAAGTCCTTAAATAATGCAGCAGAGTCCTTAAATAATGCAATAAATTCCTTAAATAATGCAGCAGAATCCTTAAATAATGCAATAAAGTCATTAAATAATGCAGCAGAGTCCTTAAATACTGCAGCAGAGACCTTAAATAATGCAGCAAAATCCTTAAATAATGCAGCAGAGTCCTTATATAATGCAGCAGAGTCCTAAAATACCGCAGCAGAGTCCTTAAATAATGCAGCAGAGTCCTTAAATAATGCAGCAAATTCATTAAATAATGCAGCAGAGTCCTTAAATAATGCAACAAAGTCCTTAAATAATGCAGCAGATTCCTTAAATTTCGCAGCAGCGTCCTTAAATAATGCATCAAAGTCCTTAAATAATGCAGCAGAGTCCTAAAATACCGCAGCAGAGTCCTTAAATAATGCAGCAAAGTCCTTAAATAATGCAGCAGAGTGCTTACATAATGCAGCAGAGTCCTTAAATTCCGCAGCAGAGTCATTAAATAATGCAGCAGAGTCCTTAAATAATGCAGCAAATTCATTAAATAATGCACAGAGTCATTAAATAATGCAACAAAGTCCTTAAATAATGCAGCAGAGTCCTTAAATAATGCAACAAAGTCCTTAAATAATGCAGCAGATTCCTTAAATAAAGCAGCAGAGTGCTTAAATAATGCAGCAGAGTCCTTAAATACCGCAGCAGAGTCATTAAATAATACAGCAGAGTCCTTAAATAATGCAGCAAATTCCTTAAATAATGCAGAGTCCTTAAATAATGCACTAAATTCCTTAAATAAAATGCAGCAACGCCCTTAATAATGCAGCAGAGTCCTTAAATAATTCAGCAAAGTCCTTAAATAATGCAGCAGAGTCCTTAAATACCGCAGCAGCGTCCTTAAATAATGCAACAAAGTCCTTAAATAATGCAGCTGAACCCTTAAATAATGCAACAAAGTCCTTAAATAATGCAGCAGACTCCTTAAATAATGCAACAAACTCCTTAAATAATGCAGCAGAGTACTTAAATAATGCAGCAGAGTACTTAAATAATGCAGCAAATTCCTTAAATAATGCAGCAGAATCCTTAAATAATGCAATAAAATCCTTAAATAATGCAGCAACGTCCTTAATAATGCAGCAGAGTCCTTAAATAATGCAGCAAAGTACTTAAATAATGCAGCAGAGGCCTTAAATACTGCAGCAGCATACTTAAATAATGCAGCAAAGTCCTTAAATAATGCAGCAGAGTCCTTAAATAATGCAACAAAGTCCTTAAATAATGCAGCAGAGTCCTTAAATAATGCAACAGAGTCCTTAAATAATGCACCAGAGTACTTAAATAATGCAGCAAAGTCCTTAAATAATGCAGCAGAGTCCTTAAATAATGCAACAAAGTCCTTAAATAATGCAGCAGAGTCCTTAAATAATGCAACAAAGTCCTTAAATAATGCAGCAGAGTCCTTAAATAATGCAACAAAGTCCTTAAATAATGCAGCAGAGTCCTTAAATAATGCAGCAAAGTACTTAAATAATGCAGCAGAGTCCTTAAACAATGCAGCACAGTCCTTAAATAATGCAACAAAGTCCTTAAATAATGCAGCAGAGTCCTTAAATAATGCAGCAAAGTTCTTAAATAATGCAGCAGAGTCCTTAAACAATGCAGCACAGTCCTTAAATAATGCAGCAAAGTCCTTAAATAATGCAGCAGAGTCCTTAAATAATGCAGCAAACTCATTAAATAATGCAGCAAAGTACTTAAATAATGCAGCAAATTCCTTAAATAATGCAGCAGAATCCTTAAATAATGCAGCAAAGTCCTTAAATAATGCAGCAGAGTCCTTAAATAATGCAACAAAGTCCTTAAATAATGCAGCAGAGTCCTTAAATAATGCAACAAAGTCCTTAAATAATGCACCAGAGTACTTAAATAATGCAGCAAAGTCCTTAAATAATGCAGCAGAGTCCTTAAATAATGCAACAAAGTCCTTAAATAATGCAGCAGAGTCCTTAAATAATGCAACAAAGTCCTTAAATAATGCAGCAGACTCCTTAAATAATGCAACAAACTCCTTAAATAATGCAGCAGAGTACTTAAATAATGCAGCAGAGTACTTAAATAATGCAGCAAATTCCTTAAATAATGCAGCAGAATCCTTAAATAATGCAATAAAATCCTTAAATAATGCAGCAACGTCCTTAATAATGCAGCAGAGTCCTTAAATAATGCAGCAAAGTACTTAAATAATGCAGCAGAGGCCTTAAATACCGCAGCAGCATACTTAAATAATGCAGCAAAGTCCTTAAATAATGCAGCAGAGTCCTTAAATAATGCAACAAAGTCCTTAAATAATGCAGCAGAGTCCTTAAATAATGCAACAAAGTCCTTAAATAATGCACCAGAGTACTTAAATAATGCAGCAAAGTCCTTAAATAATGCAGCAGAGTCCTTAAATAATGCAACAAAGTCCTTAAATAATGCAGCAGAGTCCTTAAATAATGCAACAAAGTCCTTAAATAATGCAGCAGAGTCCTTAAATAATGCAACAAAGTCCTTAAATAATGCAGCAGAGTCCTTAAATAATGCAGCAAAGTCCTTAAATAATGCAGCAGAGTCCTTAAACAATGCAGCACAGTCCTTAAATAATGCAACAAAGTCCTTAAATAATGCAGCAGAGTCCTTAAATAATGCAGCAAAGTTCTTAAATAATGCAGCAGAGTCCTTAAACAATGCAGCACAGTCCTTAAATAATGCAGCAAAGTCCTTAAATAATGCAGCAGAGTCCTTAAATAATGCAGCAAACTCATTAAATAATGCAGCAAAGTACTTAAATAATGCAGCAAATTCCTTAAATAATGCAGCAGAATCCTTAAATAATGCAGCAAAGTCCTTAAATAATGCAGCAGAGTCCTTAAATAATGCAACAAAGTCCTTAAATAATGCAGCAGAGTCCTTAAATAATGCAACAAAGTCCTTAAATAATGCACCAGAGTACTTAAATAATGCAGCAAAGTCCTTAAATAATGCAGCAGAGTCCTTAAATAATGCAACAAAGTCCTTAAATAATGCAGCAGAGTCCTTAAATAATGCAACAAAGTCCTTAAATAATGCAGCAGAGTCCTTAAATAATGCAACAAAGTCCTTAAATAATGCAGCAGAGTCCTTAAATAATGCAGCAAAGTCCTTAAATAATGCAGCAGAGTCCTTAAACAATGCAGCACAGTCCTTAAATAATGCAACAAAGTCCTTAAATAATGCAGCAGAGTCCTTAAATAATGCAGCAAAGTTCTTAAATAATGCAGCAGAGTCCTTAAACAATGCAGCACAGTCCTTAAATAATGCAGCAAAGTCCTTAAATAATGCAGCAGAGTCCTTAAATAATGCAGCAAACTCATTAAATAATGCAGCAAAGTACTTAAATAATGCAGCAAATTCCTTAAATAATGCAGCAGAATCCTTAAATAATGCAATAAAGTCCTTAAATAATGCAGCAGAGTCCTTAAATAATGCAATAAATTCCTTAAATAATGCAGCAGAATCCTTAAATAATGCAATAAAGTCATTAAATAATGCAGCAGAGTCCTTAAATACTGCAGCAGAGACCTTAAATAATGCAGCAAAATCCTTAAATAATGCAGCAGAGTCCTTATATAATGCAGCAGAGTCCTAAAATACCGCAGCAGAGTCCTTAAATAATGCAGCAGAGTCCTTAAATAATGCAGCAAATTCATTAAATAATGCAGCAGAGTCCTTAAATAATGCAACAAAGTCCTTAAATAATGCAGCAGATTCCTTAAATTTCGCAGCAGCGTCCTTAAATAATGCATCAAAGTCCTTAAATAATGCAGCAGAGTCCTAAAATACCGCAGCAGAGTCCTTAAATAATGCAGCAAAGTCCTTAAATAATGCAGCAGAGTGCTTACATAATGCAGCAGAGTCCTTAAATTCCGCAGCAGAGTCATTAAATAATGCAGCAAATTCATTAAATAATGCACAGAGTCATTAAATAATGCAACAAAGTCCTTAAATAATGCAGCAGAGTCCTTAAATAATGCAACAAAGTCCTTAAATAATGCAGCAGATTCCTTAAATAAAGCAGCAGAGTGCTTAAATAATGCAGCAGAGTCCTTAAATACCGCAGCAGAGTCATTAAATAATACAGCAGAGTCCTTAAATAATGCAGCAAATTCCTTAAATAATGCAGAGTCCTTAAATAATGCACTAAATTCCTTAAATAAAATGCAGCAACGCCCTTAATAATGCAGCAGAGTCCTTAAATAATTCAGCAAAGTCCTTAAATAATGCAGCAGAGTCCTTAAATACCGCAGCAGCGTCCTTAAATAATGCAACAAAGTCCTTAAATAATGCAGCTGAACCCTTAAATAATGCAACAAAGTCCTTAAATAATGCAGCAGACTCCTTAAATAATGCAACAAACTCCTTAAATAATGCAGCAGAGTACTTAAATAATGCAGCAGAGTACTTAAATAATGCAGCAAATTCCTTAAATAATGCAGCAGAATCCTTAAATAATGCAATAAAATCCTTAAATAATGCAGCAACGTCCTTAATAATGCAGCAGAGTCCTTAAATAATGCAGCAAAGTACTTAAATAATGCAGCAGAGGCCTTAAATACCGCAGCAGCATACTTAAATAATGCAGCAAAGTCCTTAAATAATGCAGCAGAGTCCTTAAATAATGCAACAAAGTCCTTAAATAATGCAGCAGAGTCCTTAAATAATGCAACAGAGTCCTTAAATAATGCACCAGAGTACTTAAATAATGCAGCAAAGTCCTTAAATAATGCAGCAGAGTCCTTAAATAATGCAACAAAGTCCTTAAATAATGCAGCAGAGTCCTTAAATAATGCAACAAAGTCCTTAAATAATGCAGCAGAGTCCTTAAATAATGCAACAAAGTCCTTAAATAATGCAGCAGAGTCCTTAAATAATGCAGCAAAGTCCTTAAATAATGCAGCAGAGTCCTTAAACAATGCAGCACAGTCCTTAAATAATGCAACAAAGTCCTTAAATAATGCAGCAGAGTCCTTAAATAATGCAGCAAAGTTCTTAAATAATGCAGCAGAGTCCTTAAACAATGCAGCACAGTCCTTAAATAATGCAGCAAAGTCCTTAAATAATGCAGCAGAGTCCTTAAATAATGCAGCAAACTCATTAAATAATGCAGCAAAGTACTTAAATAATGCAGCAAATTCCTTAAATAATGCAGCAGAATCCTTAAATAATGCAGCAAAGTCCTTAAATAATGCAGCAGAGTCCTTAAATAATGCAACAAAGTCCTTAAATAATGCAGCAGAGTCCTTAAATAATGCAACAAAGTCCTTAAATAATGCACCAGAGTACTTAAATAATGCAGCAAAGTCCTTAAATAATGCAGCAGAGTCCTTAAATACTGCAGCAGAGACCTTAAATAATGCAGCAAAATCCTTAAATAATGCAGCAGAGTCCTTATATAATGCAGCAGAGTCCTAAAATACCGCAGCAGAGTCCTTAAATAATGCAGCAGAGTCCTTAAATAATGCAGCAAATTCATTAAATAATGCAGCAGAGTCCTTAAATAATGCAACAAAGTCCTTAAATAATGCAGCAGATTCCTTAAATTTCGCAGCAGCGTCCTTAAATAATGCATCAAAGTCCTTAAATAATGCAGCAGAGTCCTAAAATACCGCAGCAGAGTCCTTAAATAATGCAGCAAAGTCCTTAAATAATGCAGCAGAGTGCTTACATAATGCAGCAGAGTCCTTAAATTCCGCAGCAGAGTCATTAAATAATGCAGCAGAGTCCTTAAATAATGCAGCAAATTCATTAAATAATGCACAGAGTCATTAAATAATGCAACAAAGTCCTTAAATAATGCAGCAGAGTCCTTAAATAATGCAACAAAGTCCTTAAATAATGCAGCAGATTCCTTAAATAAAGCAGCAGAGTGCTTAAATAATGCAGCAGAGTCCTTAAATACCGCAGCAGAGTCA
Organism: Phyllobates terribilis; assembly: GCF_046119375.1. Taxonomy (NCBI): domain Eukaryota; kingdom Metazoa; phylum Chordata; class Amphibia; order Anura; family Dendrobatidae; genus Phyllobates; species Phyllobates terribilis. The sequence goes on along the minus strand of NW_027363114.1, from coordinate 1,735,492 downwards.
TTAAATAATACAGCAGAGTCCTTAAATAATGCAGCAAATTCCTTAAATAATGCAGAGTCCTTAAATAATGCACTAAATTCCTTAAATAAAATGCAGCAACGCCCTTAATAATGCAGCAGAGTCCTTAAATAATTCAGCAAAGTCCTTAAATAATGCAGCAGAGTCCTTAAATACCGCAGCAGCGTCCTTAAATAATGCAACAAAGTCCTTAAATAATGCAGCTGAACCCTTAAATAATGCAACAAAGTCCTTAAATAATGCAGCAGACTCCTTAAATAATGCAACAAACTCCTTAAATAATGCAGCAGAGTACTTAAATAATGCAGCAGAGTACTTAAATAATGCAGCAAATTCCTTAAATAATGCAGCAGAATCCTTAAATAATGCAATAAAATCCTTAAATAATGCAGCAACATCCTTAATAATGCAGCAGAGTCCTTAAATAATACAGCAAAGTTCTTAAATAATGCAGCAGAGGACTTAAATACTGCAGCAGCGTCCTTAAATAATGCAGCAGAGTCCTTAAATAATGCAACAAAGTCCTTAAATAATGCAGCAGAATCCTTAAATAATGCAAAAAATTCCTTAAATAATGCAGAAGAGTACTTAAATAATGCAGAAAAGTTGTTAAATAATGCAACAAAGTCCTTAATAATGCAGCAGAGTCCTTAAATAATGCAGCAAATTCTTTAAATAATGCAGCAAAATCCTTAAATAATGCAATAAAGTCCTTATCTAATGCAGCAACGTCCTTAATAATGCAGCAGAGTCCTTAAATAATGCAGCAAAGTACTTAAATAATGCAGCAGAGGCCTTAAATACCGCAGCAGCATACTTAAATAATGCAGCAAAGTCCTTAAATAATGCAGCAGAGTCCTTAAATAATGCAACAAAGTCCTTAAATAATGCAGCAGAGTCCTTAAATAATGCAACAAACTCATTAAATAATGCAGCAAAGTACTTAAATAATGCAGCAAATTCCTTAAATAATGCAGCAGAATCCTTAAATAATGCAATAAAGTCCTTAAATAATGCAGCAGAGTCCTTAAATAATGCAAAAAATTCCTTAAATAATGCAGCAGAATCCTTAAATAATGCAACAAAGTCCTTAAATAATGCAGCAACGTCCTTAATAATGCAGCAGAGTCCTTAAATAATGCAGCAAATTCCTTAAATAATGCAGAGTCCTTAAATAATGCACTAAATTCCTTAAATAAAATGCAGCAACGCCCTTAATAATGCAGCTGAGTCCTTAAATAATTCAGCAAAGTCCTTAAATAATGCAGCAGAGTCCTTAAATACCGCAGCAGCGTCCTTAAATAATGCAAAAAAGTCCTTAAATAATGCAGCAGAACCCATAAATAATGCAACAAAGTCCTTAAATAATGCAGCAGACTCCTTAAATAATGCAACAAACTCCTTAAATAATGCAGCAGAGTACTTAAATAATGCAGCAGAGTACTTAAATAATGCAGCAAATTCCTTAAATAATGCAGCAGAATCCTTAAATAATGCAATAAAATCCTTAAATAATGCAGCAACGTCCTTAATAATGCAGCAGAGTCCTTAAATAATACAGCAAAGTCCTTAAATAATGCAGCAGAGGACTTAAATACTGCAGCAGCGTCCTTAAATAATGCAGCAGAGTCCTTAAATAATGCAACAAAGTCCTTAAATTATGCAGCAGAATCCTTAAATAATGCAAAAAATTCCTTAAATAATGCAGAAGAGTACTTAAATAATGCAGAAAAGTCGTTAAATAATGCAGCAAAGTCCTTAAATAATGCAGCAGAGTCCTTAAACATTGCAGCACAGTCCTTAATTAATGCAACAAAGTCCTTAAATAATGCAGCAGAGTCCTTAAATAATGCAGCAAAGTCCTTAAATAATGCAGCAGAGTCCTTAAACAATGCAACACAGTCCTTTAATAATGCAGCAAAGTCCTTAAATAATGCAGCAGAGTCCTTAAATACAGCAGCAGCGTCCTTAAATAATTCAGCAAAGTCCTTAAATAATGCAGCAGAGTCCTTAAATAATGCAACAAAGTCCTTAAATAATGCAGCAGAGTCCTTAAATAATGCAACAAAGTCCATAAATAATGCAGCAGAGTGCTTAAATACTGCAGCAGAGTCCTTAAATAATGCAGCAAAGTCCTTAAATAATGCAGCAGAGTCCTTAAATTCCGCAGCAGAGTGATTAAATAATGCAACAAAGTCCTTAATAATGCAGCAGAGTCCTTAAATAATGCAGCAAATTCTTTATATAATGCAGCAGAATCCTTAAATAATGCAATAAAGTCCTTATCTAATGCAGCAACATCCTTAATAATGCAGCAGAGTCCTTAAATAATGCAGCAAAGTACTTAAATAATGCAGCAGAGGCCTTAAATACCGCAGCAGCATACTTAAATAATGCAGCAAAGTCCTTAAATAATGCAGCAGAGTCCTTAAATAATGCAACAAAGTCCTTAAATAATGCAGCAGAGTCCTTAAATAATGCAACAAAGTCCTTAAATAATGCACCAGAGTACTTAAATAATGCAGCAAAGTCCTTAAATAATGCAGCAGAGTCCTTAAATAATGCAACAAAGTCCTTAAATAATGCAGCAGAGTCCTTAAATAATGCAACAAAGTCCTTAAATAATGCAGCAGAGTCCTTAAATAATGCAACAAAGTCCTTAAATAATGCAGCAGAGTCCTTAAATAATGCAGCAAAGTCCTTAAATAATGCAGCAGAGTCCTTAAACAATGCAGCACAGTCCTTAAATAATGCAACAAAGTCCTTAAATAATGCAGCAGAGTCCTTAAATAATGCAGCAAAGTTCTTAAATAATGCAGCAGAGTCCTTAAACAATGCAGCACAGTCCTTAAATAATGCAGCAAAGTCCTTAAATAATGCAGCAGAGTCCTTAAATAATGCAGCAAACTCATTAAATAATGCAGCAAAGTACTTAAATAATGCAGCAAATTCCTTAAATAATGCAGCAGAATCCTTAAATAATGCAGCAAAGTCCTTAAATAATGCAGCAGAGTCCTTAAATAATGCAACAAAGTCCTTAAATAATGCAGCAGAGTCCTTAAATAATGCAACAAAGTCCTTAAATAATGCACCAGAGTACTTAAATAATGCAGCAAAGTCCTTAAATAATGCAGCAGAGTCCTTAAATAATGCAACAAAGTCCTTAAATAATGCAGCAGAGTCCTTAAATAATGCAACAAAGTCCTTAAATAATGCAGCAGAGTCCTTAAATAATGCAACGAAGTCCTTAAATAATGCAGCAGAGTCCTTAAATAATGCAGCAAAGTCCTTAAATAATGCAGCAGAGTCCTTAAACAATGCAGCACAGTCCTTAAATAATGCAACAAAGTCCTTAAATAATGCAGCAGAGTCCTTAAATAATGCAGCAAAGTTCTTAAATAATGCAGCAGAGTCCTTAAACAATGCAGCACAGTCCTTAAATAATGCAGCAAAGTCCTTAAATAATGCAGCAGAGTCCTTAAATAATGCAGCAAACTCATTAAATAATGCAGCAAAGTACTTAAATAATGCAGCAAATTCCTTAAATAATGCAGCAGAATCCTTAAATAATGCAATAAAGTCCTTAAATAATGCAGCAGAGTCCTTAAATAATGCAATAAATTCCTTAAATAATGCAGCAGAATCCTTAAATAATGCAATAAAGTCATTAAATAATGCAGCAGAGTCCTTAAATACTGCAGCAGAGACCTTAAATAATGCAGCAAAATCCTTAAATAATGCAGCAGAGTCCTTATATAATGCAGCAGAGTCCTAAAATACCGCAGCAGAGTCCTTAAATAATGCAGCAGAGTCCTTAAATAATGCAGCAAATTCATTAAATAATGCAGCAGAGTCCTTAAATAATGCAACAAAGTCCTTAAATAATGCAGCAGATTCCTTAAATTTCGCAGCAGCGTCCTTAAATAATGCATCAAAGTCCTTAAATAATGCAGCAGAGTCCTAAAATACCGCAGCAGAGTCCTTAAATAATGCAGCAAAGTCCTTAAATAATGCAGCAGAGTGCTTACATAATGCAGCAGAGTCCTTAAATTCCGCAGCAGAGTCATTAAATAATGCAGCAGAGTCCTTAAATAATGCAGCAAATTCATTAAATAATGCACAGAGTCATTAAATAATGCAACAAAGTCCTTAAATAATGCAGCAGAGTCCTTAAATAATGCAACAAAGTCCTTAAATAATGCAGCAGATTCCTTAAATAAAGCAGCAGAGTGCTTAAATAATGCAGCAGAGTCCTTAAATACCGCAGCAGAGTCATTAAATAATACAGCAGAGTCCTTAAATAATGCAGCAAATTCCTTAAATAATGCAGAGTCCTTAAATAATGCACTAAATTCCTTAAATAAAATGCAGCAACGCCCTTAATAATGCAGCAGAGTCCTTAAATAATTCAGCAAAGTCCTTAAATAATGCAGCAGAGTCCTTAAATACCGCAGCAGCGTCCTTAAATAATGCAACAAAGTCCTTAAATAATGCAGCTGAACCCTTAAATAATGCAACAAAGTCCTTAAATAATGCAGCAGACTCCTTAAATAATGCAACAAACTCCTTAAATAATGCAGCAGAGTACTTAAATAATGCAGCAGAGTACTTAAATAATGCAGCAAATTCCTTAAATAATGCAGCAGAATCCTTAAATAATGCAATAAAATCCTTAAATAATGCAGCAAAGTCCTTAAATAATGCAGCAGAGTCCTTAAATAATGCAACAAAGTCCTTAAATAATGCAGCAGAGTCCTTAAATAATGCAACAGAGTCCTTAAATAATGCACCAGAGTACTTAAATAATGCAGCAAAGTCCTTAAATAATGCAGCAGAGTCCTTAAATAATGCAACAAAGTCCTTAAATAATGCAGCAGAGTCCTTAAATAATGCAACAAAGTCCTTAAATAATGCAGCAGAGTCCTTAAATAATGCAACAAAGTCCTTAAATAATGCAGCAGAGTCCTTAAATAATGCAGCAAAGTACTTAAATAATGCAGCAGAGTCCTTAAACAATGCAGCACAGTCCTTAAATAATGCAACAAAGTCCTTAAATAATGCAGCAGAGTCCTTAAATAATGCAGCAAAGTTCTTAAATAATGCAGCAGAGTCCTTAAACAATGCAGCACAGTCCTTAAATAATGCAGCAAAGTCCTTAAATAATGCAGCAGAGTCCTTAAATAATGCAGCAAACTCATTAAATAATGCAGCAAAGTACTTAAATAATGCAGCAAATTCCTTAAATAATGCAGCAGAATCCTTAAATAATGCAGCAAAGTCCTTAAATAATGCAGCAGAGTCCTTAAATAATGCAACAAAGTCCTTAAATAATGCAGCAGAGTCCTTAAATAATGCAACAAAGTCCTTAAATAATGCACCAGAGTACTTAAATAATGCAGCAAAGTCCTTAAATAATGCAGCAGAGTCCTTAAATAATGCAACAAAGTCCTTAAATAATGCAGCAGAGTCCTTAAATAATGCAACAAAGTCCTTAAATAATGCAGCAGACTCCTTAAATAATGCAACAAACTCCTTAAATAATGCAGCAGAGTACTTAAATAATGCAGCAGAGTACTTAAATAATGCAGCAAATTCCTTAAATAATGCAGCAGAATCCTTAAATAATGCAATAAAATCCTTAAATAATGCAGCAACGTCCTTAATAATGCAGCAGAGTCCTTAAATAATGCAGCAAAGTACTTAAATAATGCAGCAGAGGCCTTAAATACCGCAGCAGCATACTTAAATAATGCAGCAAAGTCCTTAAATAATGCAGCAGAGTCCTTAAATAATGCAACAAAGTCCTTAAATAATGCAGCAGAGTCCTTAAATAATGCAACAAAGTCCTTAAATAATGCACCAGAGTACTTAAATAATGCAGCAAAGTCCTTAAATAATGCAGCAGAGTCCTTAAATAATGCAACAAAGTCCTTAAATAATGCAGCAGAGTCCTTAAATAATGCAACAAAGTCCTTAAATAATGCAGCAGAGTCCTTAAATAATGCAACAAAGTCCTTAAATAATGCAGCAGAGTCCTTAAATAATGCAGCAAAGTCCTTAAATAATGCAGCAGAGTCCTTAAACAATGCAGCACAGTCCTTAAATAATGCAACAAAGTCCTTAAATAATGCAGCAGAGTCCTTAAATAATGCAGCAAAGTTCTTAAATAATGCAGCAGAGTCCTTAAACAATGCAGCACAGTCCTTAAATAATGCAGCAAAGTCCTTAAATAATGCAGCAGAGTCCTTAAATAATGCAGCAAACTCATTAAATAATGCAGCAAAGTACTTAAATAATGCAGCAAATTCCTTAAATAATGCAGCAGAATCCTTAAATAATGCAGCAAAGTCCTTAAATAATGCAGCAGAGTCCTTAAATAATGCAACAAAGTCCTTAAATAATGCAGCAGAGTCCTTAAATAATGCAACAAAGTCCTTAAATAATGCACCAGAGTACTTAAATAATGCAGCAAAGTCCTTAAATAATGCAGCAGAGTCCTTAAATAATGCAACAAAGTCCTTAAATAATGCAGCAGAGTCCTTAAATAATGCAACAAAGTCCTTAAATAATGCAGCAGAGTCCTTAAATAATGCAACAAAGTCCTTAAATAATGCAGCAGAGTCCTTAAATAATGCAGCAAAGTCCTTAAATAATGCAGCAGAGTCCTTAAACAATGCAGCACAGTCCTTAAATAATGCAACAAAGTCCTTAAATAATGCAGCAGAGTCCTTAAATAATGCAGCAAAGTTCTTAAATAATGCAGCAGAGTCCTTAAACAATGCAGCACAGTCCTTAAATAATGCAGCAAAGTCCTTAAATAATGCAGCAGAGTCCTTAAATAATGCAGCAAACTCATTAAATAATGCAGCAAAGTACTTAAATAATGCAGAAAATTCCTTAAATAATGCAGCAGAATCCTTAAATAATGCAATAAAGTCCTTAAATAATGCAGCAGAGTCCTTAAATAATGCAATAAATTCCTTAAATAATGCAGCAGAATCCTTAAATAATGCAATAAAGTCATTAAATAATGCAGCAGAGTCCTTAAATACTGCAGCAGAGACCTTAAATAATGCAGCAAAATCCTTAAATAATGCAGCAGAGTCCTTATATAATGCAGCAGAGTCCTAAAATACCGCAGCAGAGTCCTTAAATAATGCAGCAGAGTCCTTAAATAATGCAGCAAATTCATTAAATAATGCAGCAGAGTCCTTAAATAATGCAACAAAGTCCTTAAATAATGCAGCAGATTCCTTAAATTTCGCAGCAGCGTCCTTAAATAATGCATCAAAGTCCTTAAATAATGCAGCAGAGTCCTAAAATACCGCAGCAGAGTCCTTAAATAATGCAGCAAAGTCCTTAAATAATGCAGCAGAGTGCTTACATAATGCAGCAGAGTCCTTAAATTCCGCAGCAGAGTCATTAAATAATGCAGCAGAGTCCTTAAATAATGCAGCAAATTCATTAAATAATGCACAGAGTCATTAAATAATGCAACAAAGTCCTTAAATAATGCAGCAGAGTCCTTAAATAATGCAACAAAGTCCTTAAATAATGCAGCAGATTCCTTAAATAAAGCAGCAGAGTGCTTAAATAATGCAGCAGAGTCCTTAAATACCGCAGCAGAGTCATTAAATAATACAGCAGAGTCCTTAAATAATGCAGCAAATTCCTTAAATAATGCAGAGTCCTTAAATAATGCACTAAATTCCTTAAATAAAATGCAGCAACGCCCTTAATAATGCAGCAGAGTCCTTAAATAATTCAGCAAAGTCCTTAAATAATGCAGCAGAGTCCTTAAATACCGCAGCAGCGTCCTTAAATAATGCAACAAAGTCCTTAAATAATGCAGCTGAACCCTTAAATAATGCAACAAAGTCCTTAAATAATGCAGCAGACTCCTTAAATAATGCAACAAACTCCTTAAATAATGCAGCAGAGTACTTAAATAATGCAGCAGAGTACTTAAATAATGCAGCAAATTCCTTAAATAATGCAGCAGAATCCTTAAATAATGCAATAAAATCCTTAAATAATGCAGCAACGTCCTTAATAATGCAGCAGAGTCCTTAAATAATGCAGCAAAGTACTTAAATAATGCAGCAGAGGCCTTAAATACCGCAGCAGCATACTTAAATAATGCAGCAAAGTCCTTAAATAATGCAGCAGAGTCCTTAAATAATGCAACAAAGTCCTTAAATAATGCAGCAGAGTCCTTAAATAATGCAACAGAGTCCTTAAATAATGCACCAGAGTACTTAAATAATGCAGCAAAGTCCTTAAATAATGCAGCAGAGTCCTTAAATAATGCAACAAAGTCCTTAAATAATGCAGCAGAGTCCTTAAATAATGCAACAAAGTCCTTAAATAATGCAGCAGAGTCCTTAAATAATGCAACAAAGTCCTTAAATAATGCAGCAGAGTCCTTAAATAATGCAGCAAAGTCCTTAAATAATGCAGCAGAGTCCTTAAACAATGCAGCACAGTCCTTAAATAATGCAACAAAGTCCTTAAATAATGCAGCAGAGTCCTTAAATAATGCAGCAAAGTTCTTAAATAATGCAGCAGAGTCCTTAAACAATGCAGCACAGTCCTTAAATAATGCAGCAAAGTCCTTAAATAATGCAGCAGAGTCCTTAAATAATGCAGCAAACTCATTAAATAATGCAGCAAAGTACTTAAATAATGCAGCAAATTCCTTAAATAATGCAGCAGAATCCTTAAATAATGCAGCAAAGTCCTTAAATAATGCAGCAGAGTCCTTAAATAATGCAACAAAGTCCTTAAATAATGCAGCAGAGTCCTTAAATAATGCAACAAAGTCCTTAAATAATGCACCAGAGTACTTAAATAATGCAGCAAAGTCCTTAAATAATGCAGCAGAGTCCTTAAATACTGCAGCAGAGACCTTAAATAATGCAGCAAAATCCTTAAATAATGCAGCAGAGTCCTTATATAATGCAGCAGAGTCCTAAAATACCGCAGCAGAGTCCTTAAATAATGCAGCAGAGTCCTTAAATAATGCAGCAAATTCATTAAATAATGCAGCAGAGTCCTTAAATAATGCAACAAAGTCCTTAAATAATGCAGCAGATTCCTTAAATTTCGCAGCAGCGTCCTTAAATAATGCATCAAAGTCCTTAAATAATGCAGCAGAGTCCTAAAATACCGCAGCAGAGTCCTTAAATAATGCAGCAAAGTCCTTAAATAATGCAGCAGAGTGCTTACATAATGCAGCAGAGTCCTTAAATTCCGCAGCAGAGTCATTAAATAATGCAGCAGAGTCCTTAAATAATGCAGCAAATTCATTAAATAATGCACAGAGTCATTAAATAATGCAACAAAGTCCTTAAATAATGCAGCAGAGTCCTTAAATAATGCAACAAAGTCCTTAAATAATGCAGCAGATTCCTTAAATAAAGCAGCAGAGTGCTTAAATAATGCAGCAGAGTCCTTAAATACCGCAGCAGAGTCATTAAATAATACAGCAGAGTCCTTAAATAATGCAGCAAATTCCTTAAATAATGCAGAGTCCTTAAATAATGCACTAAATTCCTTAAATAAAATGCAGCAACGCCCTTAATAATGCAGCAGAGTCCTTAAATAATTCAGCAAAGTCCTTAAATAATGCAGCAGAGTCCTTAAATACCGCAGCAGCGTCCTTAAATAATGCAACAAAGTCCTTAAATAATGCAGCTGAACCCTTAAATAATGCAACAAAGTCCTTAAATAATGCAGCAGACTCCTTAAATAATGCAACAAACTCCTTAAATAATGCAGCAGAGTACTTAAATAATGCAGCAGAGTACTTAAATAATGCAGCAAATTCCTTAAATAATGCAGCAGAATCCTTAAATAATGCAATAAAATCCTTAAATAATGCAGCAACATCCTTAATAATGCAGCAGAGTCCTTAAATAATACAGCAAAGTTCTTAAATAATGCAGCAGAGGACTTAAATACTGCAGCAGCGTCCTTAAATAATGCAGCAGAGTCCTTAAATAATGCAACAAAGTCCTTAAATAATGCAGCAGAATCCTTAAATAATGCAAAAAATTCCTTAAATAATGCAGAAGAGTACTTAAATAATGCAGAAAAGTTGTTAAATAATGCAACAAAGTCCTTAATAATGCAGCAGAGTCCTTAAATAATGCAGCAAATTCTTTAAATAATGCAGCAAAATCCTTAAATAATGCAATAAAGTCCTTATCTAATGCAGCAACGTCCTTAATAATGCAGCAGAGTCCTTAAATAATGCAGCAAAGTACTTAAATAATGCAGCAGAGGCCTTAAATACCGCAGCAGCATACTTAAATAATGCAGCAAAGTCCTTAAATAATGCAGCAGAGTCCTTAAATAATGCAACAAAGTCCTTAAATAATGCAGCAGAGTCCTTAAATAATGCAACAAACTCATTAAATAATGCAGCAAAGTACTTAAATAATGCAGCAAATTCCTTAAATAATGCAGCAGAATCCTTAAATAATGCAATAAAGTCCTTAAATAATGCAGCAGAGTCCTTAAATAATGCAAAAAAATCCTTAAATAATGCAGCAGAATCCTTAAATAATGCAACAAAGTCCTTAAATAATGCAGCAACGTCCTTAATAATGCAGCAGAGTCCTTAAATAATGCAGCAAATTCCTTAAATAATGCAGAGTCCTTAAATAATGCACTAAATTCCTTAAATAAAATGCAGCAACGCCCTTAATAATGCAGCTGAGTCCTTAAATAATTCAGCAAAGTCCTTAAATAATGCAGCAGAGTCCTTAAATACCGCAGCAGCGTCCTTAAATAATGCAAAAAAGTCCTTAAATAATGCAGCAGAACCCATAAATAATGCAACAAAGTCCTTAAATAATGCAGCAGACTCCTTAAATAATGCAACAAACTCCTTAAATAATGCAGCAGAGTACTTAAATAATGCAGCAGAGTACTTAAATAATGCAGCAAATTCCTTAAATAATGCAGCAGAATCCTTAAATAATGCAATAAAATCCTTAAATAATGCAGCAACGTCCTTAATAATGCAGCAGAGTCCTTAAATAATACAGCAAAGTCCTTAAATAATGCAGCAGAGGACTTAAATACTGCTGCAGCGTCCTTAAATAATGCAGCAGAGTCCTTAAATAATGCAACAAAGTCCTTAAATTATGCAGCAGAATCCTTAAATAATGCAAAAAATTCCTTAAATAATGCAGAAGAGTACTTAAATAATGCAGAAAAGTCGTTAAATAATGCAGCAAAGTCCTTAAATAATGCAGCAGAGTCCTTAAACATTGCAGCACAGTCCTTAATTAATGCAACAAAGTCCTTAAATAATGCAGCAGAGTCCTTAAATAATGCAGCAAAGTCCTTAAATAATGCAGCAGAGTCCTTAAACAATGCAACACAGTCCTTTAATAATGCAGCAAAGTCCTTAAATAATGCAGCAGAGTCCTTAAATACAGCAGCAGCGTCCTTAAATAATTCAGCAAAGTCCTTAAATAATGCAGCAGAGTCCTTAAATAATGCAACAAAGTCCTTAAATAATGCAGCAGAGTCCTTAAATAATGCAACAAAGTCCATAAATAATGCAGCAGAGTCCTTAAATACTGCAGCAGAGTCCTTAAATAATGCAGCAAAGTCCTTAAATAATGCAGCAGAGTCCTTAAATTCCGCAGCAGAGTGATTAAATAATGCAACAAAGTCCTTAATAATGCAGCAGAGTCCTTAAATAATGCAGCAAATTCTTTATATAATGCAGCAGAATCCTTAAATAATGCAATAAAGTCCTTATCTAATGCAGCAACATCCTTAATAATGCAGCAGAGTCCTTAAATAATGCAGCAAAGTACTTAAATAATGCAGCAGAGGCCTTAAATACCGCAGCAGCATACTTAAATAATGCAGCAAAGTCCTTAAATAATGCAGCAGAGTCCTTAAATAATGCAACAAAGTCCTTAAATAATGCAGCAGAGTCCTTAAATAATGCAACAAAGTCCTTAAATAATGCACCAGAGTACTTAAATAATGCAGCAAAGTCCTTAAATAATGCAGCAGAGTCCTTAAATAATGCAACAAAGTCCTTAAATAATGCAGCAGAGTCCTTAAATAATGCAACAAAGTCCTTAAATAATGCAGCAGAGTCCTTAAATAATGCAACAAAGTCCTTAAATAATGCAGCAGAGTCCTTAAATAATGCAGCAAAGTCCTTAAATAATGCAGCAGAGTCCTTAAACAATGCAGCACAGTCCTTAAATAATGCAACAAAGTCCTTAAATAATGCAGCAGAGTCCTTAAATAATGCAGCAAAGTTCTTAAATAATGCAGCAGAGTCCTTAAACAATGCAGCACAGTCCTTAAATAATGCAGCAAAGTCCTTAAATAATGCAGCAGAGTCCTTAAATAATGCAGCAAACTCATTAAATAATGCAGCAAAGTACTTAAATAATGCAGCAAATTCCTTAAATAATGCAGCAGAATCCTTAAATAATGCAGCAAAGTCCTTAAATAATGCAGCAGAGTCCTTAAATAATGCAACAAAGTCCTTAAATAATGCAGCAGAGTCCTTAAATAATGCAACAAAGTCCTTAAATAATGCACCAGAGTACTTAAATAATGCAGCAAAGTCCTTAAATAATGCAGCAGAGTCCTTAAATAATGCAACAAAGTCCTTAAATAATGCAGCAGAGTCCTTAAATAATGCAACAAAGTCCTTAAATAATGCAGCAGAGTCCTTAAATAATGCAACGAAGTCCTTAAATAATGCAGCAGAGTCCTTAAATAATGCAGCAAAGTCCTTAAATAATGCAGCAGAGTCCTTAAACAATGCAGCACAGTCCTTAAATAATGCAACAAAGTCCTTAAATAATGCAGCAGAGTCCTTAAATAATGCAGCAAAGTTCTTAAATAATGCAGCAGAGTCCTTAAACAATGCAGCACAGTCCTTAAATAATGCAGCAAAGTCCTTAAATAATGCAGCAGAGTCCTTAAATAATGCAGCAAACTCATTAAATAATGCAGCAAAGTACTTAAATAATGCAGCAAATTCCTTAAATAATGCAGCAGAATCCTTAAATAATGCAATAAAGTCCTTAAATAATGCAGCAGAGTCCTTAAATAATGCAATAAATTCCTTAAATAATGCAGCAGAATCCTTAAATAATGCAATAAAGTCATTAAATAATGCAGCAGAGTCCTTAAATACTGCAGCAGAGACCTTAAATAATGCAGCAAAATCCTTAAATAATGCAGCAGAGTCCTTATATAATGCAGCAGAGTCCTAAAATACCGCAGCAGAGTCCTTAAATAATGCAGCAGAGTCCTTAAATAATGCAGCAAATTCATTAAATAATGCAGCAGAGTCCTTAAATAATGCAACAAAGTCCTTAAATAATGCAGCAGATTCCTTAAATTTCGCAGCAGCGTCCTTAAATAATGCATCAAAGTCCTTAAATAATGCAGCAGAGTCCTAAAATACCGCAGCAGAGTCCTTAAATAATGCAGCAAAGTCCTTAAATAATGCAGCAGAGTGCTTACATAATGCAGCAGAGTCCTTAAATTCTGCAGCAGAGTCATTAAATAATGCAGCAGAGTCCTTAAATAATGCAGCAAATTCATTAAATAATGCACAGAGTCATTAAATAATGCAACAAAGTCCTTAAATAATGCAGCAGAGTCCTTAAATAATGCAACAAAGTCCTTAAATAATGCAGCAGATTCCTTAAATAAAGCAGCAGAGTGCTTAAATAATGCAGCAGAGTCCTTAAATACCGCAGCAGAGTCATTAAATAATACAGCAGAGTCCTTAAATAATGCAGCAAATTCCTTAAATAATGCAGAGTCCTTAAATAATGCACTAAATTCCTTAAATAAAATGCAGCAACGCCCTTAATAATGCAGCAGAGTCCTTAAATAATTCAGCAAAGTCCTTAAATAATGCAGCAGAGTCCTTAAATACCGCAGCAGCGTCCTTAAATAATGCAACAAAGTCCTTAAATAATGCAGCTGAACCCTTAAATAATGCAACAAAGTCCTTAAATAATGCAGCAGACTCCTTAAATAATGCAACAAACTCCTTAAATAATGCAGCAGAGTACTTAAATAATGCAGCAGAGTACTTAAATAATGCAGCAAATTCCTTAAATAATGCAGCAGAATCCTTAAATAATGCAATAAAATCCTTAAATAATGCAGCAACGTCCTTAATAATGCAGCAGAGTCCTTAAATAATGCAGCAAAGTACTTAAATAATGCAGCAGAGGCCTTAAATACTGCAGCAGCATACTTAAATAATGCAGCAAAGTCCTTAAATAATGCAGCAGAGTCCTTAAATAATGCAACAAAGTCCTTAAATAATGCAGCAGAGTCCTTAAATAATGCAACAGAGTCCTTAAATAATGCACCAGAGTACTTAAATAATGCAGCAAAGTCCTTAAATAATGCAGCAGAGTCCTTAAATAATGCAACAAAGTCCTTAAATAATGCAGCAGAGTCCTTAAATAATGCAACAAAGTCCTTAAATAATGCAGCAGAGTCCTTAAATAATGCAACAAAGTCCTTAAATAATGCAGCAGAGTCCTTAAATAATGCAGCAAAGTACTTAAATAATGCAGCAGAGTCCTTAAACAATGCAGCACAGTCCTTAAATAATGCAACAAAGTCCTTAAATAATGCAGCAGAGTCCTTAAATAATGCAGCAAAGTTCTTAAATAATGCAGCAGAGTCCTTAAATAATGCAACAAAGTCCATAAATAATGCAGCAGAGTCCTTAAATACTGCAGCAGAGTCCTTAAATAATGCAGCAAAGTCCTTAAATAATGCAGCAGAGTCCTTAAATTCCGCAGCAGAGTGATTAAATAATGCAACAAAGTCCTTAATAATGCAGCAGAGTCCTTAAATAATGCAGCAAATTCTTTATATAATGCAGCAGAATCCTTAAATAATGCAATAAAGTCCTTATCTAATGCAGCAACATCCTTAATAATGCAGCAGAGTCCTTAAATAATGCAGCAAAGTACTTAAATAATGCAGCAGAGGCCTTAAATACCGCAGCAGCATACTTAAATAATGCAGCAAAGTCCTTAAATAATGCAGCAGAGTCCTTAAATAATGCAACAAAGTCCTTAAATAATGCAGCAGAGTCCTTAAATAATGCAACAAAGTCCTTAAATAATGCACCAGAGTACTTAAATAATGCAGCAAAGTCCTTAAATAATGCAGCAGAGTCCTTAAATAATGCAACAAAGTCCTTAAATAATGCAGCAGAGTCCTTAAATAATGCAACAAAGTCCTTAAATAATGCAGCAGAGTCCTTAAATAATGCAACAAAGTCCTTAAATAATGCAGCAGAGTCCTTAAATAATGCAGCAAAGTCCTTAAATAATGCAGCAGAGTCCTTAAACAATGCAGCACAGTCCTTAAATAATGCAACAAAGTCCTTAAATAATGCAGCAGAGTCCTTAAATAATGCAGCAAAGTTCTTAAATAATGCAGCAGAGTCCTTAAACAATGCAGCACAGTCCTTAAATAATGCAGCAAAGTCCTTAAATAATGCAGCAGAGTCCTTAAATAATGCAGCAAACTCATTAAATAATGCAGCAAAGTACTTAAATAATGCAGCAAATTCCTTAAATAATGCAGCAGAATCCTTAAATAATGCAGCAAAGTCCTTAAATAATGCAGCAGAGTCCTTAAATAATGCAACAAAGTCCTTAAATAATGCAGCAGAGTCCTTAAATAATGCAACAAAGTCCTTAAATAATGCACCAGAGTACTTAAATAATGCAGCAAAGTCCTTAAATAATGCAGCAGAGTCCTTAAATAATGCAACAAAGTCCTTAAATAATGCAGCAGAGTCCTTAAATAATGCAACAAAGTCCTTAAATAATGCAGCAGAGTCCTTAAATAATGCAACGAAGTCCTTAAATAATGCAGCAGAGTCCTTAAATAATGCAGCAAAGTCCTTAAATAATGCAGCAGAGTCCTTAAACAATGCAGCACAGTCCTTAAATAATGCAACAAAGTCCTTAAATAATGCAGCAGAGTCCTTAAATAATGCAGCAAAGTTCTTAAATAATGCAGCAGAGTCCTTAAACAATGCAGCACAGTCCTTAAATAATGCAGCAAAGTCCTTAAATAATGCAGCAGAGTCCTTAAATAATGCAGCAAACTCATTAAATAATGCAGCAAAGTACTTAAATAATGCAGCAAATTCCTTAAATAATGCAGCAGAATCCTTAAATAATGCAATAAAGTCCTTAAATAATGCAGCAGAGTCCTTAAATAATGCAATAAATTCCTTAAATAATGCAGCAGAATCCTTAAATAATGCAATAAAGTCATTAAATAATGCAGCAGAGTCCTTAAATACTGCAGCAGAGACCTTAAATAATGCAGCAAAATCCTTAAATAATGCAGCAGAGTCCTTATATAATGCAGCAGAGTCCTAAAATACCGCAGCAGAGTCCTTAAATAATGCAGCAGAGTCCTTAAATAATGCAGCAAATTCATTAAATAATGCAGCAGAGTCCTTAAATAATGCAACAAAGTCCTTAAATAATGCAGCAGATTCCTTAAATTTCGCAGCAGCGTCCTTAAATAATGCATCAAAGTCCTTAAATAATGCAGCAGAGTCCTAAAATACCGCAGCAGAGTCCTTAAATAATGCAGCAAAGTCCTTAAATAATGCAGCAGAGTGCTTACATAATGCAGCAGAGTCCTTAAATTCCGCAGCAGAGTCATTAAATAATGCAGCAGAGTCCTTAAATAATGCAGCAAATTCATTAAATAATGCACAGAGTCATTAAATAATGCAACAAAGTCCTTAAATAATGCAGCAGAGTCCTTAAATAATGCAACAAAGTCCTTAAATAATGCAGCAGATTCCTTAAATAAAGCAGCAGAGTGCTTAAATAATGCAGCAGAGTCCTTAAATACCGCAGCAGAGTCATTAAATAATACAGCAGAGTCCTTAAATAATGCAGCAAATTCCTTAAATAATGCAGAGTCCTTAAATAATGCACTAAATTCCTTAAATAAAATGCAGCAACGCCCTTAATAATGCAGCAGAGTCCTTAAATAATTCAGCAAAGTCCTTAAATAATGCAGCAGAGTCCTTAAATACCGCAGCAGCGTCCTTAAATAATGCAACAAAGTCCTTAAATAATGCAGCTGAACCCTTAAATAATGCAACAAAGTCCTTAAATAATGCAGCAGACTCCTTAAATAATGCAACAAACTCCTTAAATAATGCAGCAGAGTACTTAAATAATGCAGCAGAGTACTTAAATAATGCAGCAAATTCCTTAAATAATGCAGCAGAATCCTTAAATAATGCAATAAAATCCTTAAATAATGCAGCAACGTCCTTAATAATGCAGCAGAGTCCTTAAATAATGCAGCAAAGTACTTAAATAATGCAGCAGAGGCCTTAAATACTGCAGCAGCATACTTAAATAATGCAGCAAAGTCCTTAAATAATGCAGCAGAGTCCTTAAATAATGCAACAAAGTCCTTAAATAATGCAGCAGAGTCCTTAAATAATGCAACAGAGTCCTTAAATAATGCACCAGAGTACTTAAATAATGCAGCAAAGTCCTTAAATAATGCAGCAGAGTCCTTAAATAATGCAACAAAGTCCTTAAATAATGCAGCAGAGTCCTTAAATAATGCAACAAAGTCCTTAAATAATGCAGCAGAGTCCTTAAATAATGCAACAAAGTCCTTAAATAATGCAGCAGAGTCCTTAAATAATGCAGCAAAGTACTTAAATAATGCAGCAGAGTCCTTAAACAATGCAGCACAGTCCTTAAATAATGCAACAAAGTCCTTAAATAATGCAGCAGAGTCCTTAAATAATGCAGCAAAGTTCTTAAATAATGCAGCAGAGTCCTTAAACAATGCAGCACAGTCCTTAAATAATGCAGCAAAGTCCTTAAATAATGCAGCAGAGTCCTTAAATAATGCAGCAAACTCATTAAATAATGCAGCAAAGTACTTAAATAATGCAGCAAATTCCTTAAATAATGCAGCAGAATCCTTAAATAATGCAGCAAAGTCCTTAAATAATGCAGCAGAGTCCTTAAATAATGCAACAAAGTCCTTAAATAATGCAGCAGAGTCCTTAAATAATGCAACAAAGTCCTTAAATAATGCACCAGAGTACTTAAATAATGCAGCAAAGTCCTTAAATAATGCAGCAGAGTCCTTAAATAATGCAACAAAGTCCTTAAATAATGCAGCAGAGTCCTTAAATAATGCAACAAAGTCCTTAAATAATGCAGCAGACTCCTTAAATAATGCAACAAACTCCTTAAATAATGCAGCAGAGTACTTAAATAATGCAGCAGAGTACTTAAATAATGCAGCAAATTCCTTAAATAATGCAGCAGAATCCTTAAATAATGCAATAAAATCCTTAAATAATGCAGCAACGTCCTTAATAATGCAGCAGAGTCCTTAAATAATGCAGCAAAGTACTTAAATAATGCAGCAGAGGCCTTAAATACCGCAGCAGCATACTTAAATAATGCAGCAAAGTCCTTAAATAATGCAGCAGAGTCCTTAAATAATGCAACAAAGTCCTTAAATAATGCAGCAGAGTCCTTAAATAATGCAACAAAGTCCTTAAATAATGCACCAGAGTACTTAAATAATGCAGCAAAGTCCTTAAATAATGCAGCAGAGTCCTTAAATAATGCAACAAAGTCCTTAAATAATGCAGCAGAGTCCTTAAATAATGCAACAAAGTCCTTAAATAATGCAGCAGAGTCCTTAAATAATGCAACAAAGTCCTTAAATAATGCAGCAGAGTCCTTAAATAATGCAGCAAAGTCCTTAAATAATGCAGCAGAGTCCTTAAACAATGCAGCACAGTCCTTAAATAATGCAACAAAGTCCTTAAATAATGCAGCAGAGTCCTTAAATAATGCAGCAAAGTTCTTAAATAATGCAGCAGAGTCCTTAAACAATGCAGCACAGTCCTTAAATAATGCAGCAAAGTCCTTAAATAATGCAGCAGAGTCCTTAAATAATGCAGCAAACTCATTAAATAATGCAGCAAAGTACTTAAATAATGCAGCAAATTCCTTAAATAATGCAGCAGAATCCTTAAATAATGCAGCAAAGTCCTTAAATAATGCAGCAGAGTCCTTAAATAATGCAACAAAGTCCTTAAATAATGCAGCAGAGTCCTTAAATAATGCAACAAAGTCCTTAAATAATGCACCAGAGTACTTAAATAATGCAGCAAAGTCCTTAAATAATGCAGCAGAGTCCTTAAATAATGCAACAAAGTCCTTAAATAATGCAGCAGAGTCCTTAAATAATGCAACAAAGTCCTTAAATAATGCAGCAGAGTCCTTAAATAATGCAACAAAGTCCTTAAATAATGCAGCAGAGTCCTTAAATAATGCAGCAAAGTCCTTAAATAATGCAGCAGAGTCCTTAAACAATGCAGCACAGTCCTTAAATAATGCAACAAAGTCCTTAAATAATGCAGCAGAGTCCTTAAATAATGCAGCAAAGTTCTTAAATAATGCAGCAGAGTCCTTAAACAATGCAGCACAGTCCTTAAATAATGCAGCAAAGTCCTTAAATAATGCAGCAGAGTCCTTAAATAATGCAGCAAACTCATTAAATAATGCAGCAAAGTACTTAAATAATGCAGAAAATTCCTTAAATAATGCAGCAGAATCCTTAAATAATGCAATAAAGTCCTTAAATAATGCAGCAGAGTCCTTAAATAATGCAATAAATTCCTTAAATAATGCAGCAGAATCCTTAAATAATGCAATAAAGTCATTAAATAATGCAGCAGAGTCCTTAAATACTGCAGCAGAGACCTTAAATAATGCAGCAAAATCCTTAAATAATGCAGCAGAGTCCTTATATAATGCAGCAGAGTCCTAAAATACCGCAGCAGAGTCCTTAAATAATGCAGCAGAGTCCTTAAATAATGCAGCAAATTCATTAAATAATGCAGCAGAGTCCTTAAATAATGCAACAAAGTCCTTAAATAATGCAGCAGATTCCTTAAATTTCGCAGCAGCGTCCTTAAATAATGCATCAAAGTCCTTAAATAATGCAGCAGAGTCCTAAAATACCGCAGCAGAGTCCTTAAATAATGCAGCAAAGTCCTTAAATAATGCAGCAGAGTGCTTACATAATGCAGCAGAGTCCTTAAATTCCGCAGCAGAGTCATTAAATAATGCAGCAGAGTCCTTAAATAATGCAGCAAATTCATTAAATAATGCACAGAGTCATTAAATAATGCAACAAAGTCCTTAAATAATGCAGCAGAGTCCTTAAATAATGCAACAAAGTCCTTAAATAATGCAGCAGATTCCTTAAATAAAGCAGCAGAGTGCTTAAATAATGCAGCAGAGTCCTTAAATACCGCAGCAGAGTCATTAAATAATACAGCAGAGTCCTTAAATAATGCAGCAAATTCCTTAAATAATGCAGAGTCCTTAAATAATGCACTAAATTCCTTAAATAAAATGCAGCAACGCCCTTAATAATGCAGCAGAGTCCTTAAATAATTCAGCAAAGTCCTTAAATAATGCAGCAGAGTCCTTAAATACCGCAGCAGCGTCCTTAAATAATGCAACAAAGTCCTTAAATAATGCAGCTGAACCCTTAAATAATGCAACAAAGTCCTTAAATAATGCAGCAGACTCCTTAAATAATGCAACAAACTCCTTAAATAATGCAGCAGAGTACTTAAATAATGCAGCAGAGTACTTAAATAATGCAGCAAATTCCTTAAATAATGCAGCAGAATCCTTAAATAATGCAATAAAATCCTTAAATAATGCAGCAACGTCCTTAATAATGCAGCAGAGTCCTTAAATAATGCAGCAAAGTACTTAAATAATGCAGCAGAGGCCTTAAATACCGCAGCAGCATACTTAAATAATGCAGCAAAGTCCTTAAATAATGCAGCAGAGTCCTTAAATAATGCAACAAAGTCCTTAAATAATGCAGCAGAGTCCTTAAATAATGCAACAGAGTCCTTAAATAATGCACCAGAGTACTTAAATAATGCAGCAAAGTCCTTAAATAATGCAGCAGAGTCCTTAAATAATGCAACAAAGTCCTTAAATAATGCAGCAGAGTCCTTAAATAATGCAACAAAGTCCTTAAATAATGCAGCAGAGTCCTTAAATAATGCAACAAAGTCCTTAAATAATGCAGCAGAGTCCTTAAATAATGCAGCAAAGTCCTTAAATAATGCAGCAGAGTCCTTAAACAATGCAGCACAGTCCTTAAATAATGCAACAAAGTCCTTAAATAATGCAGCAGAGTCCTTAAATAATGCAGCAAAGTTCTTAAATAATGCAGCAGAGTCCTTAAACAATGCAGCACAGTCCTTAAATAATGCAGCAAAGTCCTTAAATAATGCAGCAGAGTCCTTAAATAATGCAGCAAACTCATTAAATAATGCAGCAAAGTACTTAAATAATGCAGCAAATTCCTTAAATAATGCAGCAGAATCCTTAAATAATGCAGCAAAGTCCTTAAATAATGCAGCAGAGTCCTTAAATAATGCAACAAAGTCCTTAAATAATGCAGCAGAGTCCTTAAATAATGCAACAAAGTCCTTAAATAATGCACCAGAGTACTTAAATAATGCAGCAAAGTCCTTAAATAATGCAGCAGAGTCCTTAAATAATGCAACAAAGTCCTTAAATAATGCAGCAGAGTCCTTAAATAATGCAACAAAGTCCTTAAATAATGCAGCAGACTCCTTAAATAATGCAACAAACTCCTTAAATAATGCAGCAGAGTACTTAAATAATGCAGCAGAGTACTTAAATAATGCAGCAAATTCCTTAAATAATGCAGCAGAATCCTTAAATAATGCAATAAAATCCTTAAATAATGCAGCAACGTCCTTAATAATGCAGCAGAGTCCTTAAATAATGCAGCAAAGTACTTAAATAATGCAGCAGAGGCCTTAAATACCGCAGCAGCATACTTAAATAATGCAGCAAAGTCCTTAAATAATGCAGCAGAGTCCTTAAATAATGCAACAAAGTCCTTAAATAATGCAGCAGAGTCCTTAAATAATGCAACAAAGTCCTTAAATAATGCACCAGAGTACTTAAATAATGCAGCAAAGTCCTTAAATAATGCAGCAGAGTCCTTAAATAATGCAACAAAGTCCTTAAATAATGCAGCAGAGTCCTTAAATAATGCAACAAAGTCCTTAAATAATGCAGCAGAGTCCTTAAATAATGCAACAAAGTCCTTAAATAATGCAGCAGAGTCCTTAAATAATGCAGCAAAGTCCTTAAATAATGCAGCAGAGTCCTTAAACAATGCAGCACAGTCCTTAAATAATGCAACAAAGTCCTTAAATAATGCAGCAGAGTCCTTAAATAATGCAGCAAAGTTCTTAAATAATGCAGCAGAGTCCTTAAACAATGCAGCACAGTCCTTAAATAATGCAGCAAAGTCCTTAAATAATGCAGCAGAGTCCTTAAATAATGCAGCAAACTCATTAAATAATGCAGCAAAGTACTTAAATAATGCAGCAAATTCCTTAAATAATGCAGCAGAATCCTTAAATAATGCAGCAAAGTCCTTAAATAATGCAGCAGAGTCCTTAAATAATGCAACAAAGTCCTTAAATAATGCAGCAGAGTCCTTAAATAATGCAACAAAGTCCTTAAATAATGCACCAGAGTACTTAAATAATGCAGCAAAGTCCTTAAATAATGCAGCAGAGTCCTTAAATAATGCAACAAAGTCCTTAAATAATGCAGCAGAGTCCTTAAATAATGCAACAAAGTCCTTAAATAATGCAGCAGAGTCCTTAAATAATGCAACAAAGTCCTTAAATAATGCAGCAGAGTCCTTAAATAATGCAGCAAAGTCCTTAAATAATGCAGCAGAGTCCTTAAACAATGCAGCACAGTCCTTAAATAATGCAACAAAGTCCTTAAATAATGCAGCAGAGTCCTTAAATAATGCAGCAAAGTTCTTAAATAATGCAGCAGAGTCCTTAAACAATGCAGCACAGTCCTTAAATAATGCAGCAAAGTCCTTAAATAATGCAGCAGAGTCCTTAAATAATGCAGCAAACTCATTAAATAATGCAGCAAAGTACTTAAATAATGCAGAAAATTCCTTAAATAATGCAGCAGAATCCTTAAATAATGCAATAAAGTCCTTAAATAATGCAGCAGAGTCCTTAAATAATGCAATAAATTCCTTAAATAATGCAGCAGAATCCTTAAATAATGCAATAAAGTCATTAAATAATGCAGCAGAGTCCTTAAATACTGCAGCAGAGACCTTAAATAATGCAGCAAAATCCTTAAATAATGCAGCAGAGTCCTTATATAATGCAGCAGAGTCCTAAAATACCGCAGCAGAGTCCTTAAATAATGCAGCAGAGTCCTTAAATAATGCAGCAAATTCATTAAATAATGCAGCAGAGTCCTTAAATAATGCAACAAAGTCCTTAAATAATGCAGCAGATTCCTTAAATTTCGCAGCAGCGTCCTTAAATAATGCATCAAAGTCCTTAAATAATGCAGCAGAGTCCTAAAATACCGCAGCAGAGTCCTTAAATAATGCAGCAAAGTCCTTAAATAATGCAGCAGAGTGCTTACATAATGCAGCAGAGTCCTTAAATTCCGCAGCAGAGTCATTAAATAATGCAGCAGAGTCCTTAAATAATGCAGCAAATTCATTAAATAATGCACAGAGTCATTAAATAATGCAACAAAGTCCTTAAATAATGCAGCAGAGTCCTTAAATAATGCAACAAAGTCCTTAAATAATGCAGCAGATTCCTTAAATAAAGCAGCAGAGTGCTTAAATAATGCAGCAGAGTCCTTAAATACCGCAGCAGAGTCATTAAATAATACAGCAGAGTCCTTAAATAATGCAGCAAATTCCTTAAATAATGCAGAGTCCTTAAATAATGCACTAAATTCCTTAAATAAAATGCAGCAACGCCCTTAATAATGCAGCAGAGTCCTTAAATAATTCAGCAAAGTCCTTAAATAATGCAGCAGAGTCCTTAAATACCGCAGCAGCGTCCTTAAATAATGCAACAAAGTCCTTAAATAATGCAGCTGAACCCTTAAATAATGCAACAAAGTCCTTAAATAATGCAGCAGACTCCTTAAATAATGCAACAAACTCCTTAAATAATGCAGCAGAGTACTTAAATAATGCAGCAAATTCCTTAAATAATGCAGCAGAATCCTTAAATAATGCAATAAAATCCTTAAATAATGCAGCAACATCCTTAATAATGCAGCAGAGTCCTTAAATAATACAGCAAAGTTCTTAAATAATGCAGCAGAGGACTTAAATACTGCAGCAGCGTCCTTAAATAATGCAGCAGAGTCCTTAAATAATGCAACAAAGTCCTTAAATAATGCAGCAGAATCCTTAAATAATGCAAAAAATTCCTTAAATAATGCAGAAGAGTACTTAAATAATGCAGAAAAGTTGTTAAATAATGCAACAAAGTCCTTAATAATGCAGCAGAGTCCTTAAATAATGCAGCAAATTCTTTAAATAATGCAGCAAAATCCTTAAATAATGCAATAAAGTCCTTATCTAATGCAGCAACGTCCTTAATAATGCAGCAGAGTCCTTAAATAATGCAGCAAAGTACTTAAATAATGCAGCAGAGGCCTTAAATACCGCAGCAGCATACTTAAATAATGCAGCAAAGTCCTTAAATAATGCAGCAGAGTCCTTAAATAATGCAACAAAGTCCTTAAATAATGCAGCAGAGTCCTTAAATAATGCAACAAACTCATTAAATAATGCAGCAAAGTACTTAAATAATGCAGCAAATTCCTTAAATAATGCAGCAGAATCCTTAAATAATGCAATAAAGTCCTTAAATAATGCAGCAGAGTCCTTAAATAATGCAAAAAATTCCTTAAATAATGCAGCAGAATCCTTAAATAATGCAACAAAGTCCTTAAATAATGCAGCAACGTCCTTAATAATGCAGCAGAGTCCTTAAATAATGCAGCAAATTCCTTAAATAATGCAGAGTCCTTAAATAATGCACTAAATTCCTTAAATAAAATGCAGCAACGCCCTTAATAATGCAGCTGAGTCCTTAAATAATTCAGCAAAGTCCTTAAATAATGCAGCAGAGTCCTTAAATACCGCAGCAGCGTCCTTAAATAATGCAAAAAAGTCCTTAAATAATGCAGCAGAACCCTTAAATAATGCAACAAAGTCCTTAAATAATGCAGCAGACTCCTTAAATAATGCAACAAACTCCTTAAATAATGCAGCAGAGTACTTAAATAATGCAGCAAATTCCTTAAATAATGCAGCAGAATCCTTAAATAATGCAATAAAATCCTTAAATAATGCAGCAACGTCCTTAATAATGCAGCAGAGTCCTTAAATAATACAGCAAAGTCCTTAAATAATGCAGCAGAGGACTTAAATACTGCAGCAGCGTCCTTAAATAATGCAGCAGAGTCCTTAAATAATGCAACAAAGTCCTTAAATAATGCAGCAGAATCCTTAAATAATGCAAAAAATTCCTTAAATAATGCAGAAGAGTACTTAAATAATGCAGAAAAGTCGTTAAATAATGCAGCAAAGTCCTTAAATAATGCAGCAGAGTCCTTAAACATTGCAGCACAGTCCTTAATTAATGCAACAAAGTCCTTAAATAATGCAGCAGAGTCCTTAAATAATGCAGCAAAGTCCTTAAATAATGCAGCAGAGTCCTTAAACAATGCAACACAGTCCTTAAATAATGCAGCAAAGTCCTTAAATAATGCAGCAGAGTCCTTAAATACAGCAGCAGCGTCCTTAAATAATTCAGCAAAGTCCTTAAATAATGCAGCAGAGTCCTTAAATAATGCAACAAAGTCCTTAAATAATGCAGCAGAGTCCTTAAATAATGCAACAAAGTCCATAAATAATGCAGCAGAGTCCTTAAATACTGCAGCAGAGTCCTTAAATAATGCAGCAAAGTCCTTAAATAATGCAGCAGAGTCCTTAAATTCCGCAGCAGAGTGATTAAATAATGCAACAAAGTCCTTAATAATGCAGCAGAGTCCTTAAATAATGCAGCAAATTCTTTAAATAATGCAGCAGAATCCTTAAATAATGCAATAAAGTCCTTATCTAATGCAGCAACATCCTTAATAATGCAGCAGAGTCCTTAAATAATGCAGCAAAGTACTTAAATAATGCAGCAGAGGCCTTAAATACCGCAGCAGCATACTTAAATAATGCAGCAAAGTCCTTAAATAATGCAGCAGAGTCCTTAAATAATGCAACAAAGTCCTTAAATAATGCAGCAGAGTCCTTAAATAATGCAACAAAGTCCTTAAATAATGCACCAGAGTACTTAAATAATGCAGCAAAGTCCTTAAATAATGCAGCAGAGTCCTTAAATAATGCAACAAAGTCCTTAAATAATGCAGCAGAGTCCTTAAATAATGCAACAAAGTCCTTAAATAATGCAGCAGAGTCCTTAAATAATGCAACAAAGTCCTTAAATAATGCAGCAGAGTCCTTAAATAATGCAGCAAAGTCCTTAAATAATGCAGCAGAGTCCTTAAACAATGCAGCACAGTCCTTAAATAATGCAACAAAGTCCTTAAATAATGCAGCAGAGTCCTTAAATAATGCAGCAAAGTTCTTAAATAATGCAGCAGAGTCCTTAAACAATGCAGCACAGTCCTTAAATAATGCAGCAAAGTCCTTAAATAATGCAGCAGAGTCCTTAAATAATGCAGCAAACTCATTAAATAATGCAGCAAAGTACTTAAATAATGCAGCAAATTCCTTAAATAATGCAGCAGAATCCTTAAATAATGCAGCAAAGTCCTTAAATAATGCAGCAGAGTCCTTAAATAATGCAACAAAGTCCTTAAATAATGCAGCAGAGTCCTTAAATAATGCAACAAAGTCCTTAAATAATGCACCAGAGTACTTAAATAATGCAGCAAAGTCCTTAAATAATGCAGCAGAGTCCTTAAATAATGCAACAAAGTCCTTAAATAATGCAGCAGAGTCCTTAAATAATGCAACAAAGTCCTTAAATAATGCAGCAGAGTCCTTAAATAATGCAACAAAGTCCTTAAATAATGCAGCAGAGTCCTTAAATAATGCAGCAAAGTCCTTAAATAATGCAGCAGAGTCCTTAAACAATGCAGCACAGTCCTTAAATAATGCAACAAAGTCCTTAAATAATGCAGCAGAGTCCTTAAACAATGCAGCACAGTCCTTAAATAATGCAGCAAAGTCCTTAAATAATGCAGCAGAGTCCTTAAATAATGCAGCAAACTCATTAAATAATGCAGCAAAGTACTTAAATAATGCAGCAAATTCCTTAAATAATGCAGCAGAATCCTTAAATAATGCAATAAAATCCTTAAATAATGCAGCAGAGTCCTTAAATAATGCAATAAATTCCTTAAATAATGCAGCAGAATCCTTAAATAATGCAATAAAGTCATTAAATACTGCAGCAGAGTCCTTAAATACTGCAGCAGAGACCTTAAATAATGCAGCAAAATCCTTAAATAATGCAGCAGAGTCCTTATATAATGCAGCAGAGTCCTAAAATACTGCAGCAGAGTCCTTAAATAATGCAGCAGAGTCCTTAAATAATGCAGCAAATTCATTAAATAATGCAGCAGAGTCCTTAAATAATGCAACAAAGTCCTTAAATAATGCAGCAGATTCCTTAAATTTCGCAGCAGCGTCCTTAAATAATGCATCAAAGTCCTTAAATAATGCAGCAGAGTCCTAAAATACCGCAGCAGAGTCCTTAAATAATGCAGCAAAGTCCTTAAATAATGCAGCAGAGTGCTTACATAATGCAGCAGAGTCCTTAAATTCCGCAGCAGAGTCATTAAATAATGCAGCAGAGTCCTTAAATAATGCAGCAAATTCATTAAATAATGCACAGAGTCATTAAATAATGCAACAAAGTCCTTAAATAATGCAGCAGAGTCCTTAAATAATGCAACAAAGTCCTTAAATAATGCAGCAGATTCCTTAAATAAAGCAGCAGAGTGCTTAAATAATGCAGCAGAGTCCTTAAATACCGCAGCAGAGTCATTAAATAATACAGCAGAGTCCTTAAATAATGCAGCAAATTCCTTAAATAATGCAGAGTCCTTAAATAATGCACTAAATTCCTTAAATAAAATGCAGCAACGCCCTTAATAATGCAGCAGAGTCCTTAAATAATTCAGCAAAGTCCTTAAATAATGCAGCAGAGTCCTTAAATACCGCAGCAGCGTCCTTAAATAATGCAACAAAGTCCTTAAATAATGCAGCTGAACCCTTAAATAATGCAACAAAGTCCTTAAATAATGCAGCAGACTCCTTAAATAATGCAACAAACTCCTTAAATAATGCAGCAGAGTACTTAAATAATGCAGCAGAGTACTTAAATAATGCAGCAAATTCCTTAAATAATGCAGCAGAATCCTTAAATAATGCAATAAAATCCTTAAATAATGCAGCAACATCCTTAATAATGCAGCAGAGTCCTTAAATAATACAGCAAAGTTCTTAAATAATGCAGCAGAGGACTTAAATACTGCAGCAGCGTCCTTAAATAATGCAGCAGAGTCCTTAAATAATGCAACAAAGTCCTTAAATAATGCAGCAGAATCCTTAAATAATGCAAAAAATTCCTTAAATAATGCAGAAGAGTACTTAAATAATGCAGAAAAGTTGTTAAATAATGCAACAAAGTCCTTAATAATGCAGCAGAGTCCTTAAATAATGCAGCAAATTCTTTAAATAATGCAGCAAAATCCTTAAATAATGCAATAAAGTCCTTATCTAATGCAGCAACGTCCTTAATAATGCAGCAGAGTCCTTAAATAATGCAGCAAAGTACTTAAATAATGCAGCAGAGGCCTTAAATACCGCAGCAGCATACTTAAATAATGCAGCAAAGTCCTTAAATAATGCAGCAGAGTCCTTAAATAATGCAACAAAGTCCTTAAATAATGCAGCAGAGTCCTTAAATAATGCAACAAACTCATTAAATAATGCAGCAAAGTACTTAAATAATGCAGCAAATTCCTTAAATAATGCAGCAGAATCCTTAAATAATGCAATAAAGTCCTTAAATAATGCAGCAGAGTCCTTAAATAATGCAAAAAATTCCTTAAATAATGCAGCAGAATCCTTAAATAATGCAACAAAGTCCTTAAATAATGCAGCAACGTCCTTAATAATGCAGCAGAGTCCTTAAATAATGCAGCAAATTCCTTAAATAATGCAGAGTCCTTAAATAATGCACTAAATTCCTTAAATAAAATGCAGCAACGCCCTTAATAATGCAGCTGAGTCCTTAAATAATTCAGCAAAGTCCTTAAATAATGCAGCAGAGTCCTTAAATACCGCAGCAGCGTCCTTAAATAATGCAAAAAAGTCCTTAAATAATGCAGCAGAACCCTTAAATAATGCAACAAAGTCCTTAAATAATGCAGCAGACTCCTTAAATAATGCAACAAACTCCTTAAATAATGCAGCAGAGTACTTAAATAATGCAGCAGAGTACTTAAATAATGCAGCAAATTCCTTAAATAATGCAGCAGAATCCTTAAATAATGCAATAAAATCCTTAAATAATGCAGCAACGTCCTTAATAATGCAGCAGAGTCCTTAAATAATACAGCAAAGTCCTTAAATAATGCAGCAGAGGACTTAAATACTGCAGCAGCGTCCTTAAATAATGCAGCAGAGTCCTTAAATAATGCAACAAAGTCCTTAAATAATGCAGCAGAATCCTTAAATAATGCAAAAAATTCCTTAAATAATGCAGAAGAGTACTTAAATAATGCAGAAAAGTCGTTAAATAATGCAGCAAAGTCCTTAAATAATGCAGCAGAGTCCTTAAACATTGCAGCACAGTCCTTAATTAATGCAACAAAGTCCTTAAATAATGCAGCAGAGTCCTTAAATAATGCAGCAAAGTCCTTAAATAATGCAGCAGAGTCCTTAAACAATGCAACACAGTCCTTAAATAATGCAGCAAAGTCCTTAAATAATGCAGCAGAGTCCTTAAATACAGCAGCAGCGTCCTTAAATAATTCAGCAAAGTCCTTAAATAATGCAGCAGAGTCCTTAAATAATGCAACAAAGTCCTTAAATAATGCAGCAGAGTCCTTAAATAATGCAACAAAGTCCATAAATAATGCAGCAGAGTCCTTAAATACTGCAGCAGAGTCCTTAAATAATGCAGCAAAGTCCTTAAATAATGCAGCAGAGTCCTTAAATTCCGCAGCAGAGTGATTAAATAATGCAACAAAGTCCTTAATAATGCAGCAGAGTCCTTAAATAATGCAGCAAATTCTTTAAATAATGCAGCAGAATCCTTAAATAATGCAATAAAGTCCTTATCTAATGCAGCAACATCCTTAATAATGCAGCAGAGTCCTTAAATAATGCAGCAAAGTACTTAAATAATGCAGCAGAGGCCTTAAATACCGCAGCAGCATACTTAAATAATGCAGCAAAGTCCTTAAATAATGCAGCAGAGTCCTTAAATAATGCAACAAAGTCCTTAAATAATGCAGCAGAGTCCTTAAATAATGCAACAAAGTCCTTAAATAATGCACCAGAGTACTTAAATAATGCAGCAAAGTCCTTAAATAATGCAGCAGAGTCCTTAAATAATGCAACAAAGTCCTTAAATAATGCAGCAGAGTCCTTAAATAATGCAACAAAGTCCTTAAATAATGCAGCAGAGTCCTTAAATAATGCAACAAAGTCCTTAAATAATGCAGCAGAGTCCTTAAATAATGCAGCAAAGTCCTTAAATAATGCAGCAGAGTCCTTAAACAATGCAGCACAGTCCTTAAATAATGCAACAAAGTCCTTAAATAATGCAGCAGAGTCCTTAAATAATGCAGCAAAGTTCTTAAATAATGCAGCAGAGTCCTTAAACAATGCAGCACAGTCCTTAAATAATGCAGCAAAGTCCTTAAATAATGCAGCAGAGTCCTTAAATAATGCAGCAAACTCATTAAATAATGCAGCAAAGTACTTAAATAATGCAGCAAATTCCTTAAATAATGCAGCAGAATCCTTAAATAATGCAGCAAAGTCCTTAAATAATGCAGCAGAGTCCTTAAATAATGCAACAAAGTCCTTAAATAATGCAGCAGAGTCCTTAAATAATGCAACAAAGTCCTTAAATAATGCACCAGAGTACTTAAATAATGCAGCAAAGTCCTTAAATAATGCAGCAGAGTCCTTAAATAATGCAACAAAGTCCTTAAATAATGCAGCAGAGTCCTTAAATAATGCAACAAAGTCCTTAAATAATGCAGCAGAGTCCTTAAATAATGCAACAAAGTCCTTAAATAATGCAGCAGAGTCCTTAAATAATGCAGCAAAGTCCTTAAATAATGCAGCAGAGTCCTTAAACAATGCAGCACAGTCCTTAAATAATGCAACAAAGTCCTTAAATAATGCAGCAGAGTCCTTAAACAATGCAGCACAGTCCTTAAATAATGCAGCAAAGTCCTTAAATAATGCAGCAGAGTCCTTAAATAATGCAGCAAACTCATTAAATAATGCAGCAAAGTACTTAAATAATGCAGCAAATTCCTTAAATAATGCAGCAGAATCCTTAAATAATGCAATAAAATCCTTAAATAATGCAGCAGAGTCCTTAAATAATGCAATAAATTCCTTAAATAATGCAGCAGAATCCTTAAATAATGCAATAAAGTCATTAAATACTGCAGCAGAGTCCTTAAATACTGCAGCAGAGACCTTAAATAATGCAGCAAAATCCTTAAATAATGCAGCAGAGTCCTTATATAATGCAGCAGAGTCCTAAAATACTGCAGCAGAGTCCTTAAATAATGCAGCAGAGTCCTTAAATAATGCAGCAAATTCATTAAATAATGCAGCAGAGTCCTTAAATAATGCAACAAAGTCCTTAAATAATGCAGCAGATTCCTTAAATTTCGCAGCAGCGTCCTTAAATAATGCATCAAAGTCCTTAAATAATGCAGCAGAGTCCTAAAATACCGCAGCAGAGTCCTTAAATAATGCAGCAAAGTCCTTAAATAATGCAGCAGAGTGCTTACATAATGCAGCAGAGTCCTTAAATTCCGCAGCAGAGTCATTAAATAATGCAGCAGAGTCCTTAAATAATGCAGCAAATTCATTAAATAATGCACAGAGTCATTAAATAATGCAACAAAGTCCTTAAATAATGCAGCAGAGTCCTTAAATAATGCAACAAAGTCCTTAAATAATGCAGCAGATTCCTTAAATAAAGCAGCAGAGTGCTTAAATAATGCAGCAGAGTCCTTAAATACCGCAGCAGAGTCATTAAATAATACAGCAGAGTCCTTAAATAATGCAGCAAATTCCTTAAATAATGCAGAGTCCTTAAATAATGCACTAAATTCCTTAAATAAAATGCAGCAACGCCCTTAATAATGCAGCAGAGTCCTTAAATAATTCAGCAAAGTCCTTAAATAATGCAGCAGAGTCCTTAAATACCGCAGCAGCGTCCTTAAATAATGCAACAAAGTCCTTAAATAATGCAGCTGAACCCTTAAATAATGCAACAAAGTCCTTAAATAATGCAGCAGACTCCTTAAATAATGCAACAAACTCCTTAAATAATGCAGCAGAGTACTTAAATAATGCAGCAGAGTACTTAAATAATGCAGCAAATTCCTTAAATAATGCAGCAGAATCCTTAAATAATGCAATAAAATCCTTAAATAATGCAGCAACATCCTTAATAATGCAGCAGAGTCCTTAAATAATACAGCAAAGTTCTTAAATAATGCAGCAGAGGACTTAAATACTGCAGCAGCGTCCTTAAATAATGCAGCAGAGTCCTTAAATAATGCAACAAAGTCCTTAAATAATGCAGCAGAATCCTTAAATAATGCAAAAAATTCCTTAAATAATGCAGAAGAGTACTTAAATAATGCAGAAAAGTTGTTAAATAATGCAACAAAGTCCTTAATAATGCAGCAGAGTCCTTAAATAATGCAGCAAATTCTTTAAATAATGCAGCAAAATCCTTAAATAATGCAATAAAGTCCTTATCTAATGCAGCAACGTCCTTAATAATGCAGCAGAGTCCTTAAATAATGCAGCAAAGTACTTAAATAATGCAGCAGAGGCCTTAAATACCGCAGCAGCATACTTAAATAATGCAGCAAAGTCCTTAAATAATGCAGCAGAGTCCTTAAATAATGCAACAAAGTCCTTAAATAATGCAGCAGAGTCCTTAAATAATGCAACAAACTCATTAAATAATGCAGCAAAGTACTTAAATAATGCAGCAAATTCCTTAAATAATGCAGCAGAATCCTTAAATAATGCAATAAAGTCCTTAAATAATGCAGCAGAGTCCTTAAATAATGCAAAAAATTCCTTAAATAATGCAGCAGAATCCTTAAATA
The DNA here is from genome assembly GCF_046119375.1 of Phyllobates terribilis. NCBI lineage: Eukaryota > Metazoa > Chordata > Amphibia > Anura > Dendrobatidae > Phyllobates > Phyllobates terribilis. The sequence continues at coordinate 1,702,067 of NW_027363114.1, read as the reverse complement.
ATGCAACAAAGTCCTTAAATAATGCAGCAACGTCCTTAATAATGCAGCAGAGTCCTTAAATAATGCAGCAAATTCCTTAAATAATGCAGAGTCCTTAAATAATGCACTAAATTCCTTAAATAAAATGCAGCAACGCCCTTAATAATGCAGCTGAGTCCTTAAATAATTCAGCAAAGTCCTTAAATAATGCAGCAGAGTCCTTAAATACCGCAGCAGCGTCCTTAAATAATGCAAAAAAGTCCTTAAATAATGCAGCAGAACCCTTAAATAATGCAACAAAGTCCTTAAATAATGCAGCAGACTCCTTAAATAATGCAACAAACTCCTTAAATAATGCAGCAGAGTACTTAAATAATGCAGCAGAGTACTTAAATAATGCAGCAAATTCCTTAAATAATGCAGCAGAATCCTTAAATAATGCAATAAAATCCTTAAATAATGCAGCAACGTCCTTAATAATGCAGCAGAGTCCTTAAATAATACAGCAAAGTCCTTAAATAATGCAGCAGAGGACTTAAATACTGCAGCAGCGTCCTTAAATAATGCAGCAGAGTCCTTAAATAATGCAACAAAGTCCTTAAATAATGCAGCAGAATCCTTAAATAATGCAAAAAATTCCTTAAATAATGCAGAAGAGTACTTAAATAATGCAGAAAAGTCGTTAAATAATGCAGCAAAGTCCTTAAATAATGCAGCAGAGTCCTTAAACATTGCAGCACAGTCCTTAATTAATGCAACAAAGTCCTTAAATAATGCAGCAGAGTCCTTAAATAATGCAGCAAAGTCCTTAAATAATGCAGCAGAGTCCTTAAACAATGCAACACAGTCCTTAAATAATGCAGCAAAGTCCTTAAATAATGCAGCAGAGTCCTTAAATACAGCAGCAGCGTCCTTAAATAATTCAGCAAAGTCCTTAAATAATGCAGCAGAGTCCTTAAATAATGCAACAAAGTCCTTAAATAATGCAGCAGAGTCCTTAAATAATGCAACAAAGTCCATAAATAATGCAGCAGAGTCCTTAAATACTGCAGCAGAGTCCTTAAATAATGCAGCAAAGTCCTTAAATAATGCAGCAGAGTCCTTAAATTCCGCAGCAGAGTGATTAAATAATGCAACAAAGTCCTTAATAATGCAGCAGAGTCCTTAAATAATGCAGCAAATTCTTTAAATAATGCAGCAGAATCCTTAAATAATGCAATAAAGTCCTTATCTAATGCAGCAACATCCTTAATAATGCAGCAGAGTCCTTAAATCATGCAGCAAAGTACTTAAATAATGCAGCAGAGGCCTTAAATACCGCAGCAGCATACTTAAATAATGCAGCAAAGTCCTTAAATAATGCAGCAGAGTCCTTAAATAATGCAACAAAGTCCTTAAATAATGCAGCAGAGTCCTTAAATAATGCAACAAAGTCCTTAAATAATGCACCAGAGTACTTAAATAATGCAGCAAAGTCCTTAAATAATGCAGCAGAGTCCTTAAATAATGCAACAAAGTCCTTAAATAATGCAGCAGAGTCCTTAAATAATGCAACAAAGTCCTTAAATAATGCAGCAGAGTCCTTAAATAATGCAACAAAGTCCTTAAATAATGCAGCAGAGTCCTTAAATAATGCAGCAAAGTCCTTAAATAATGCAGCAGAGTCCTTAAACAATGCAGCACAGTCCTTAAATAATGCAACAAAGTCCTTAAATAATGCAGCAGAGTCCTTAAATAATGCAGCAAAGTTCTTAAATAATGCAGCAGAGTCCTTAAACAATGCAGCACAGTCCTTAAATAATGCAGCAAAGTCCTTAAATAATGCAGCAGAGTCCTTAAATAATGCAGCAAACTCATTAAATAATGCAGCAAAGTACTTAAATAATGCAGCAAATTCCTTAAATAATGCAGCAGAATCCTTAAATAATGCAGCAAAGTCCTTAAATAATGCAGCAGAGTCCTTAAATAATGCAACAAAGTCCTTAAATAATGCAGCAGAGTCCTTAAATAATGCACCAGAGTACTTAAATAATGCAGCAAAGTCCTTAAATAATGCAGCAGAGTCCTTAAATAATGCAACAAAGTCCTTAAATAATGCAGCAGAGTCCTTAAATAATGCAACAAAGTCCTTAAATAATGCAGCAGAGTCCTTAAATAATGCAACAAAGTCCTTAAATAATGCAGCAGAGTCCTTAAATAATGCAGCAAAGTCCTTAAATAATGCAGCAGAGTCCTTAAACAATGCAGCACATTCCTTAAATAATGCAACAAAGTCCTTAAATAATGCAGCAGAGTCCTTAAATAATGCAGCAAAGTTCTTAAATAATGCAGCAGAGTCCTTAAACAATGCAGCACAGTCCTTAAATAATGCAGCAAAGTCCTTAAATAATGCAGCAGAGTCCTTAAATAATGCAGCAAACTCATTAAATAATGCAGCAAAGTACTTAAATAATGCAGCAAATTCCTTAAATAATGCAGCAGAATCCTTAAATAATGCAATAAAGTCCTTAAATAATGCAGCAGAGTCCTTAAATAATGCAATAAATTCCTTAAATAATGCAGCAGAGTCCTTAAATACTGCAGCAGAGACCTTAAATAATGCAGCAAAATCCTTAAATAATGCAGCAGAGTCCTTATATAATGCAGCAGAGTCCTAAAATACCGCAGCAGAGTCCTTAAATAATGCAGCAGAGTCCTTAAATAATGCAGCAAATTCATTAAATAATGCAGCAGAGTCCTTAAATAATGCAACAAAGTCCTTAAATAATGCAGCAGATTCCTTAAATTTCGCAGCAGCGTCCTTAAATAATGCATCAAAGTCCTTAAATAATGCAGCAGAGTCCTAAAATACCGCAGCAGAGTCCTTAAATAATGCAGCAAAGTCCTTAAATAATGCAGCAGAGTGCTTACATAATGCAGCAGAGTCCTTAAATTCCGCAGCAGAGTCATTAAATAATGCAGCAGAGTCCTTAAATAATGCAGCAAATTCATTAAATAATGCACAGAGTCATTAAATAATGCAACAAAGTCCTTAAATAATGCAGCAGAGTCCTTAAATAATGCAACAAAGTCCTTAAATAATGCAGCAGATTCCTTAAATAAAGCAGCAGAGTGCTTAAATAATGCAGCAGAGTCCTTAAATACCGCAGCAGAGTCATTAAATAATACAGCAGAGTCCTTAAATAATGCAGCAAATTCCTTAAATAATGCAGAGTCCTTAAATAATGCACTAAATTCCTTAAATAAAATGCAGCAACGCCCTTAATAATGCAGCAGAGTCCTTAAATAATTCAGCAAAGTCCTTAAATAATGCAGCAGAGTCCTTAAATACCGCAGCAGCGTCCTTAAATAATGCAACAAAGTCCTTAAATAATGCAGCTGAACCCTTAAATAATGCAACAAAGTCCTTAAATAATGCAGCAGACTCCTTAAATAATGCAACAAACTCCTTAAATAATGCAGCAGAGTACTTAAATAATGCAGCAGAGTACTTAAATAATGCAGCAAATTCCTTAAATAATGCAGCAGAATCCTTAAATAATGCAATAAAATCCTTAAATAATGCAGCAACGTCCTTAATAATGCAGCAGAGTCCTTAAATAATGCAGCAAAGTACTTAAATAATGCAGCAGAGGCCTTAAATACCGCAGCAGCATACTTAAATAATGCAGCAAAGTCCTTAAATAATGCAGCAGAGTCCTTAAATAATGCAACAAAGTCCTTAAATAATGCAGCAGAGTCCTTAAATAATGCAACAGAGTCCTTAAATAATGCACCAGAGTACTTAAATAATGCAGCAAAGTCCTTAAATAATGCAGCAGAGTCCTTAAATAATGCAACAAAGTCCTTAAATAATGCAGCAGAGTCCTTAAATAATGCAACAAAGTCCTTAAATAATGCAGCAGAGTCCTTAAATAATGCAACAAAGTCCTTAAATAATGCAGCAGAGTCCTTAAATAATGCAGCAAAGTCCTTAAATAATGCAGCAGAGTCCTTAAACAATGCAGCACAGTCCTTAAATAATGCAACAAAGTCCTTAAATAATGCAGCAGAGTCCTTAAATAATGCAGCAAAGTTCTTAAATAATGCAGCAGAGTCCTTAAACAATGCAGCACAGTCCTTAAATAATGCAGCAAAGTCCTTAAATAATGCAGCAGAGTCCTTAAATAATGCAGCAAACTCATTAAATAATGCAGCAAAGTACTTAAATAATGCAGCAAATTCCTTAAATAATGCAGCAGAATCCTTAAATAATGCAGCAAAGTCCTTAAATAATGCAGCAGAGTCCTTAAATAATGCAACAAAGTCCTTAAATAATGCAGCAGAGTCCTTAAATAATGCAACAAAGTCCTTAAATAATGCACCAGAGTACTTAAATAATGCAGCAAAGTCCTTAAATAATGCAGCAGAGTCCTTAAATAATGCAACAAAGTCCTTAAATAATGCAGCAGAGTCCTTAAATAATGCAACAAAGTCCTTAAATAATGCAGCAGACTCCTTAAATAATGCAACAAACTCCTTAAATAATGCAGCAGAGTACTTAAATAATGCAGCAGAGTACTTAAATAATGCAGCAAATTCCTTAAATAATGCAGCAGAATCCTTAAATAATGCAATAAAATCCTTAAATAATGCAGCAACGTCCTTAATAATGCAGCAGAGTCCTTAAATAATGCAGCAAAGTACTTAAATAATGCAGCAGAGGCCTTAAATACCGCAGCAGCATACTTAAATAATGCAGCAAAGTCCTTAAATAATGCAGCAGAGTCCTTAAATAATGCAACAAAGTCCTTAAATAATGCAGCAGAGTCCTTAAATAATGCAACAAAGTCCTTAAATAATGCACCAGAGTACTTAAATAATGCAGCAAAGTCCTTAAATAATGCAGCAGAGTCCTTAAATAATGCAACAAAGTCCTTAAATAATGCAGCAGAGTCCTTAAATAATGCAACAAAGTCCCTAAATAATGCAGCAGAGTCCTTAAATAATGCAACAAAGTCCTTAAATAATGCAGCAGAGTCCTTAAATAATGCAGCAAAGTCCTTAAATAATGCAGCAGAGTCCTTAAACAATGCAGCACAGTCCTTAAATAATGCAACAAAGTCCTTAAATAATGCAGCAGAGTCCTTAAATAATGCAGCAAAGTTCTTAAATAATGCAGCAGAGTCCTTAAACAATGCAGCACAGTCCTTAAATAATGCAGCAAAGTCCTTAAATAATGCAGCAGAGTCCTTAAATAATGCAGCAAACTCATTAAATAATGCAGCAAAGTACTTAAATAATGCAGCAAATTCCTTAAATAATGCAGCAGAATCCTTAAATAATGCAGCAAAGTCCTTAAATAATGCAGCAGAGTCCTTAAATAATGCAACAAAGTCCTTAAATAATGCAGCAGAGTCCTTAAATAATGCACCAGAGTACTTAAATAATGCAGCAAAGTCCTTAAATAATGCAGCAGAGTCCTTAAATAATGCAACAAAGTCCTTAAATAATGCAGCAGAGTCCTTAAATAATGCAACAAAGTCCTTAAATAATGCAGCAGAGTCCTTAAATAATGCAACAAAGTCCTTAAATAATGCAGCAGAGTCCTTAAATAATGCAGCAAAGTCCTTAAATAATGCAGCAGAGTCCTTAAACAATGCAGCACAGTCCTTAAATAATGCAACAAAGTCCTTAAATAATGCAGCAGAGTCCTTAAATAATGCAGCAAAGTTCTTAAATAATGCAGCAGAGTCCTTAAACAATGCAGCACAGTCCTTAAATAATGCAGCAAAGTCCTTAAATAATGCAGCAGAGTCCTTAAATAATGCAGCAAACTCATTAAATAATGCAGCAAAGTACTTAAATAATGCAGCAAATTCCTTAAATAATGCAGCAGAATCCTTAAATAATGCAATAAAGTCCTTAAATAATGCAGCAGAGTCCTTAAATAATGCAATAAATTCCTTAAATAATGCAGCAGAGTCCTTAAATACTGCAGCAGAGACCTTAAATAATGCAGCAAAATCCTTAAATAATGCAGCAGAGTCCTTATATAATGCAGCAGAGTCCTAAAATACCGCAGCAGAGTCCTTAAATAATGCAGCAGAGTACTTAAATAATGCAGCAAATTCCTTAAATAATGCAGCAGAGTCCTTAAATAATGCAGCAAAGTCCTTAAATAATGCAGCAGAACCCTTAAATAATGCAACAAAGTCCTTAAATAATGCAGCAGATTCCTTAAATTCTGCAGCAGCGTCCTTAAATAATGCATCAAAGTCCTTAAATAATGCAGCAGAGTCCTTAAATACCACAGCAGAGTCATTAAATAATGCAGCAGAGTCCTTAAATAATGCAACAAAGTCCTTAAATAATGCAGCAGAGTCCTTAAATAATGCAACAAAGTCCTTAAATAATGCACCAGAGTACTTAAATAATGCAGCAAAGTCCTTAAATAATGCAGCAGAGTCCTTAAATAATGCAACAAAGTCCTTAAATAATGCAGCAGAGTCCTTAAATAATGCAACAAAGTCCTTAAATAATGCAGCAGAGTCCTTAAATAATGCAACAAAGTCCTTAAATAATGCAGCAGAGTCCTTCAATAATGCAGCAAAGTCCTTAAATAATGCAGCAGAGTCCTTAAACAATGCAGCACAGTCCTTAAATAATGCAACAAAGTCCTTAAATAATGCAGCAGAGTCCTTAAATAATGCAGCAAAGTTCTTAAATAATGCAGCAGAGTCCTTAAACAATGCAGCACAGTCCTTAAATAATGCAGCAAAGTCCTTAAATAATGCAGCAGAGTCCTTAAATAATGCAGCAAACTCATTAAATAATGCAGCAAAGTACTTAAATAATGCAGCAAATTCCTTAAATAATGCAGCAGAATCCTTAAATAATGCAGCAAAGTCCTTAAATAATGCAGCAGAGTCCTTAAATAATGCAACAAAGTCCTTAAATAATGCAGCAGAGTCCTTAAATAATGCACCAGAGTACTTAAATAATGCAGCAAAGTCCTTAAATAATGCAGCAGAGTCCTTAAATAATGCAACAAAGTCCTTAAATAATGCAGCAGAGTCCTTAAATAATGCAACAAAGTCCTTAAATAATGCAGCAGAGTCCTTAAATAATGCAACAAAGTCCTTAAATAATGCAGCAGAGTCCTTAAATAATGCAGCAAAGTCCTTAAATAATGCAGCAGAGTCCTTAAACAATGCAGCACATTCCTTAAATAATGCAACAAAGTCCTTAAATAATGCAGCAGAGTCCTTAAATAATGCAGCAAAGTTCTTAAATAATGCAGCAGAGTCCTTAAACAATGCAGCACAGTCCTTAAATAATGCAGCAAAGTCCTTAAATAATGCAGCAGAGTCCTTAAATAATGCAGCAAACTCATTAAATAATGCAGCAAAGTACTTAAATAATGCAGCAAATTCCTTAAATAATGCAGCAGAATCCTTAAATAATGCAATAAAGTCCTTAAATAATGCAGCAGAGTCCTTAAATAATGCAATAAATTCCTTAAATAATGCAGCAGAGTCCTTAAATACTGCAGCAGAGACCTTAAATAATGCAGCAAAATCCTTAAATAATGCAGCAGAGTCCTTATATAATGCAGCAGAGTCCTAAAATACCGCAGCAGAGTCCTTAAATAATGCAGCAGAGTCCTTAAATAATGCAGCAAATTCATTAAATAATGCAGCAGAGTCCTTAAATAATGCAACAAAGTCCTTAAATAATGCAGCAGATTCCTTAAATTTCGCAGCAGCGTCCTTAAATAATGCATCAAAGTCCTTAAATAATGCAGCAGAGTCCTAAAATACCGCAGCAGAGTCCTTAAATAATGCAGCAAAGTCCTTAAATAATGCAGCAGAGTGCTTACATAATGCAGCAGAGTCCTTAAATTCCGCAGCAGAGTCATTAAATAATGCAGCAGAGTCCTTAAATAATGCAGCAAATTCATTAAATAATGCACAGAGTCATTAAATAATGCAACAAAGTCCTTAAATAATGCAGCAGAGTCCTTAAATAATGCAACAAAGTCCTTAAATAATGCAGCAGATTCCTTAAATAAAGCAGCAGAGTGCTTAAATAATGCAGCAGAGTCCTTAAATACCGCAGCAGAGTCATTAAATAATACAGCAGAGTCCTTAAATAATGCAGCAAATTCCTTAAATAATGCAGAGTCCTTAAATAATGCACTAAATTCCTTAAATAAAATGCAGCAACGCCCTTAATAATGCAGCAGAGTCCTTAAATAATTCAGCAAAGTCCTTAAATAATGCAGCAGAGTCCTTAAATACCGCAGCAGCGTCCTTAAATAATGCAACAAAGTCCTTAAATAATGCAGCTGAACCCTTAAATAATGCAACAAAGTCCTTAAATAATGCAGCAGACTCCTTAAATAATGCAACAAACTCCTTAAATAATGCAGCAGAGTACTTAAATAATGCAGCAGAGTACTTAAATAATGCAGCAAATTCCTTAAATAATGCAGCAGAATCCTTAAATAATGCAATAAAATCCTTAAATAATGCAGCAACGTCCTTAATAATGCAGCAGAGTCCTTAAATAATGCAGCAAAGTACTTAAATAATGCAGCAGAGGCCTTAAATACCGCAGCAGCATACTTAAATAATGCAGCAAAGTCCTTAAATAATGCAGCAGAGTCCTTAAATAATGCAACAAAGTCCTTAAATAATGCAGCAGAGTCCTTAAATAATGCAACAGAGTCCTTAAATAATGCACCAGAGTACTTAAATAATGCAGCAAAGTCCTTAAATAATGCAGCAGAGTCCTTAAATAATGCAACAAAGTCCTTAAATAATGCAGCAGAGTCCTTAAATAATGCAACAAAGTCCTTAAATAATGCAGCAGAGTCCTTAAATAATGCAACAAAGTCCTTAAATAATGCAGCAGAGTCCTTAAATAATGCAGCAAAGTCCTTAAATAATGCAGCAGAGTCCTTAAACAATGCAGCACAGTCCTTAAATAATGCAACAAAGTCCTTAAATAATGCAGCAGAGTCCTTAAATAATGCAGCAAAGTTCTTAAATAATGCAGCAGAGTCCTTAAACAATGCAGCACAGTCCTTAAATAATGCAGCAAAGTCCTTAAATAATGCAGCAGAGTCCTTAAATAATGCAGCAAACTCATTAAATAATGCAGCAAAGTACTTAAATAATGCAGCAAATTCCTTAAATAATGCAGCAGAATCCTTAAATAATGCAGCAAAGTCCTTAAATAATGCAGCAGAGTCCTTAAATAATGCAACAAAGTCCTTAAATAATGCAGCAGAGTCCTTAAATAATGCAACAAAGTCCTTAAATAATGCACCAGAGTACTTAAATAATGCAGCAAAGTCCTTAAATAATGCAGCAGAGTCCTTAAATAATGCAACAAAGTCCTTAAATAATGCAGCAGAGTCCTTAAATAATGCAACAAAGTCCTTAAATAATGCAGCAGACTCCTTAAATAATGCAACAAACTCCTTAAATAATGCAGCAGAGTACTTAAATAATGCAGCAGAGTACTTAAATAATGCAGCAAATTCCTTAAATAATGCAGCAGAATCCTTAAATAATGCAATAAAATCCTTAAATAATGCAGCAACGTCCTTAATAATGCAGCAGAGTCCTTAAATAATGCAGCAAAGTACTTAAATAATGCAGCAGAGGCCTTAAATACCGCAGCAGCATACTTAAATAATGCAGCAAAGTCCTTAAATAATGCAGCAGAGTCCTTAAATAATGCAACAAAGTCCTTAAATAATGCAGCAGAGTCCTTAAATAATGCAACAAAGTCCTTAAATAATGCACCAGAGTACTTAAATAATGCAGCAAAGTCCTTAAATAATGCAGCAGAGTCCTTAAATAATGCAACAAAGTCCTTAAATAATGCAGCAGAGTCCTTAAATAATGCAACAAAGTCCCTAAATAATGCAGCAGAGTCCTTAAATAATGCAACAAAGTCCTTAAATAATGCAGCAGAGTCCTTAAATAATGCAGCAAAGTCCTTAAATAATGCAGCAGAGTCCTTAAACAATGCAGCACAGTCCTTAAATAATGCAACAAAGTCCTTAAATAATGCAGCAGAGTCCTTAAATAATGCAGCAAAGTTCTTAAATAATGCAGCAGAGTCCTTAAACAATGCAGCACAGTCCTTAAATAATGCAGCAAAGTCCTTAAATAATGCAGCAGAGTCCTTAAATAATGCAGCAAACTCATTAAATAATGCAGCAAAGTACTTAAATAATGCAGCAAATTCCTTAAATAATGCAGCAGAATCCTTAAATAATGCAGCAAAGTCCTTAAATAATGCAGCAGAGTCCTTAAATAATGCAACAAAGTCCTTAAATAATGCAGCAGAGTCCTTAAATAATGCACCAGAGTACTTAAATAATGCAGCAAAGTCCTTAAATAATGCAGCAGAGTCCTTAAATAATGCACCAGAGTCCTTAAATAATTCAGCAAAGTCCTTAAATAATGCAGCAGAGTCCTTAAATACCGCAGCAGCGTCCTTAAATAATGCAACAAAGTCCTTAAATAATGCAGCTGAACCCTTAAATAATGCAACAAAGTCCTTAAATAATGCAGCAGACTCCTTAAATAATGCAACAAACTCCTTAAATAATGCAGCAGAGTACTTAAATAATGCAGCAGAGTACTTAAATAATGCAGCAAATTCCTTAAATAATGCAGCAGAATCCTTAAATAATGCAATAAAATCCTTAAATAATGCAGCAACGTCCTTAATAATGCAGCAGAGTCCTTAAATAATGCAGCAAAGTACTTAAATAATGCAGCAGAGGCCTTAAATACCGCAGCAGCATACTTAAATAATGCAGCAAAGTCCTTAAATAATGCAGCAGAGTCCTTAAATAATGCAACAAAGTCCTTAAATAATGCAGCAGAGTCCTTAAATAATGCAACAGAGTCCTTAAATAATGCACCAGAGTACTTAAATAATGCAGCAAAGTCCTTAAATAATGCAGCAGAGTCCTTAAATAATGCAACAAAGTCCTTAAATAATGCAGCAGAGTCCTTAAATAATGCAACAAAGTCCTTAAATAATGCAGCAGAGTCCTTAAATAATGCAACAAAGTCCTTAAATAATGCAGCAGAGTCCTTAAATAATGCAGCAAAGTCCTTAAATAATGCAGCAGAGTCCTTAAACAATGCAGCACAGTCCTTAAATAATGCAACAAAGTCCTTAAATAATGCAGCAGAGTCCTTAAATAATGCAGCAAAGTTCTTAAATAATGCAGCAGAGTCCTTAAACAATGCAGCACAGTCCTTAAATAATGCAGCAAAGTCCTTAAATAATGCAGCAGAGTCCTTAAATAATGCAGCAAACTCATTAAATAATGCAGCAAAGTACTTAAATAATGCAGCAAATTCCTTAAATAATGCAGCAGAATCCTTAAATAATGCAGCAAAGTCCTTAAATAATGCAGCAGAGTCCTTAAATAATGCAACAAAGTCCTTAAATAATGCAGCAGAGTCCTTAAATAATGCAACAAAGTCCTTAAATAATGCACCAGAGTACTTAAATAATGCAGCAAAGTCCTTAAATAATGCAGCAGAGTCCTTAAATAATGCAACAAAGTCCTTAAATAATGCAGCAGAGTCCTTAAATAATGCAACAAAGTCCTTAAATAATGCAGCAGACTCCTTAAATAATGCAACAAACTCCTTAAATAATGCAGCAGAGTACTTAAATAATGCAGCAGAGTACTTAAATAATGCAGCAAATTCCTTAAATAATGCAGCAGAATCCTTAAATAATGCAATAAAATCCTTAAATAATGCAGCAACGTCCTTAATAATGCAGCAGAGTCCTTAAATAATGCAGCAAAGTACTTAAATAATGCAGCAGAGGCCTTAAATACCGCAGCAGCATACTTAAATAATGCAGCAAAGTCCTTAAATAATGCAGCAGAGTCCTTAAATAATGCAACAAAGTCCTTAAATAATGCAGCAGAGTCCTTAAATAATGCAACAAAGTCCTTAAATAATGCACCAGAGTACTTAAATAATGCAGCAAAGTCCTTAAATAATGCAGCAGAGTCCTTAAATAATGCAACAAAGTCCTTAAATAATGCAGCAGAGTCCTTAAATAATGCAACAAAGTCCCTAAATAATGCAGCAGAGTCCTTAAATAATGCAACAAAGTCCTTAAATAATGCAGCAGAGTCCTTAAATAATGCAGCAAAGTCCTTAAATAATGCAGCAGAGTCCTTAAACAATGCAGCACAGTCCTTAAATAATGCAACAAAGTCCTTAAATAATGCAGCAGAGTCCTTAAATAATGCAGCAAAGTTCTTAAATAATGCAGCAGAGTCCTTAAACAATGCAGCACAGTCCTTAAATAATGCAGCAAAGTCCTTAAATAATGCAGCAGAGTCCTTAAATAATGCAGCAAACTCATTAAATAATGCAGCAAAGTACTTAAATAATGCAGCAAATTCCTTAAATAATGCAGCAGAATCCTTAAATAATGCAGCAAAGTCCTTAAATAATGCAGCAGAGTCCTTAAATAATGCAACAAAGTCCTTAAATAATGCAGCAGAGTCCTTAAATAATGCACCAGAGTACTTAAATAATGCAGCAAAGTCCTTAAATAATGCAGCAGAGTCCTTAAATAATGCAACAAAGTCCTTAAATAATGCAGCAGAGTCCTTAAATAATGCAACAAAGTCCTTAAATAATGCAGCAGAGTCCTTAAATAATGCAACAAAGTCCTTAAATAATGCAGCAGAGTCCTTAAATAATGCAGCAAAGTCCTTAAATAATGCAGCAGAGTCCTTAAACAATGCAGCACAGTCCTTAAATAATGCAACAAAGTCCTTAAATAATGCAGCAGAGTCCTTAAATAATGCAGCAAAGTTCTTAAATAATGCAGCAGAGTCCTTAAACAATGCAGCACAGTCCTTAAATAATGCAGCAAAGTCCTTAAATAATGCAGCAGAGTCCTTAAATAATGCAGCAAACTCATTAAATAATGCAGCAAAGTACTTAAATAATGCAGCAAATTCCTTAAATAATGCAGCAGAATCCTTAAATAATGCAATAAAGTCCTTAAATAATGCAGCAGAGTCCTTAAATAATGCAATAAATTCCTTAAATAATGCAGCAGAGTCCTTAAATACTGCAGCAGAGACCTTAAATAATGCAGCAAAATCCTTAAATAATGCAGCAGAGTCCTTATATAATGCAGCAGAGTCCTAAAATACCGCAGCAGAGTCCTTAAATAATGCAGCAGAGTACTTAAATAATGCAGCAAATTCCTTAAATAATGCAGCAGAGTCCTTAAATAATGCAGCAAAGTCCTTAAATAATGCAGCAGAACCCTTAAATAATGCAACAAAGTCCTTAAATAATGCAGCAGATTCCTTAAATTCTGCAGCAGCGTCCTTAAATAATGCATCAAAGTCCTTAAATAATGCAGCAGAGTCCTTAAATACCACAGCAGAGTCATTAAATAATGCAGCAGAGTCCTTAAATAATGCAGCATATTCCTTAAATAATGCAGCAGAGTCCTTAAATAATGCAATAAAGTCCTTAAATAAAATGCAGCAACGCCCTTAATAATGCAGCTGAGTCCTTAAATAATTCAGCAAAGTCCTTAAATAATGCAGCAGAGTCCTTAAATACCGCAGCAGCGTCCTTAAATAATGCAACAAAGTCCTTAAATAATGCAGCAGAACCCTTAAATAATGCAACAAAGTCCTTAAATAATGCAGCAGACTCCTTAAATAATGCAACAAACTCCTTAAATAATGCAGCAGAGTACTTAAATAATGCAGCAGAGTACTTAAATAATGCAGCAAATTCCTTAAATAATGCAGCAGAATCCTTAAATACTGCAATAAAATCCTTAAATAATGCAGCAACGTCCTTAATAATGCAGCAGAGTCCTTAAATAATACAGCAAAGTCCTTAAATAATGCAGCAGAGGACTTAAATACTGCAGCAGCATCCTTAAATAATGCAGCAGAGTCCTTAAATAATGCAACAAAGTCCTTAAATAATGCAGCAGAGTCCTTAAATACAGCAGCAGAGTCCTTAAATAATTCAGCAAAGTCCTTAAATAATGCAGCAGAGTCCTTAAATAATGCAATAAAGTCCTTATCTAATGCATCAACGTCCTTAATAATGCAGCAGAGTCCTTAAATAATGCAGAAAAGTACTTAAATAATGCAGCAGAGGCCTTAAATACCGCAGCAGCATACTTAAATAATGCAGCAAAGTCCTTAAATAATGCAGCAGAGTCCTTAAATAATGCAACAAAGTCCTTAAATAATGCAGCAGAGTCCTTAAATAATGCAGCAAAGTCCTTAAATAATGCAGCAGAGTCCTTAAATAATGCAACAAAGTCCTTAAATAATGCAGCAGAGTCCTTAAATAATGCAGCAGAGTCCTTAAATAATGCAACAAAGTCCTTAAATAATGCAGCAGAGTCCTTAAATAATGCAACAAAGTCCTTAAATATTGCAGCAGAGTCCTTAAATAATGCAGCAAAGTCATTAAATAATGCAGCAGAGTCCTTAAATAATGCAACAAAGTCCTTAAATAATGCAGCAGAGTCCTTAAATAATGCAGCAAAGTCCTTAAATAATGCAGCAGAGTCCTTAAACAATGCAGCACAGTCCTTAATTAATGCAACAAAGTCCTTAAATAATGCAGCAGAGTCCTTAAATAATGCAGCAAAGTTCTTAAATAATGCAGCAGAGTCCTTAAACAATGCAGCACAGTCCTTAAATAATGCAGCAAAGTCCTTAAATAATGCAGCAGAGTCCTTACATAATGCAGCAAACTCATTAAATAATGCAGCAAAGTACTTAAATAATGCAGCAAATTCCTTAAATAATGCAGCAGAATCCTTAAATAATGCAATAAAGTCCTTAAATAATGCAGCAGAGTCCTTAAATAATGCAATAAATTCCTTAAATAATGCAGCAGAATCCTTAAATAATGCAATAAAGTCATTAAATAATGCAGCAGAGTCCTTAAATAATGCAGCAAATTCATTAAATAATGCAGCAGAGTCCTTAAATAATGCAACAAAGTCGTTAAATAATGCAGCAGATTCCTTAAATTTCGCAGCAGCGTCCTTAAATAATGCATCAAAGTCCTTAAATAATGCAGCAGAGTCCTAAAATACCGCAGCAGAGTCCTTAAATAATGCAGCAAAGTCCTTAAATAATGCAGCAGAGTGCTTACATAATGCAGCAGAGTCCTTAAATTCCGCAGCAGAGTCATTAAATAATGCAGCAAATTCATTAAATAATGCACAGAGTCATTAAATAATGCAACAAAGTCCTTAAATAATGCAGCAGAGTCCTTAAATAATGCAACAAAGTCCTTAAATAATGCAGCAGAGTCCTTAAATAAAGCAGCAGAGTGCTTAAATAATGCAGCAGAGTCCTTAAATACCACAGCAGAGTCATTAAATAATACAGCAGATTCCTTAAATAAAGCAGCAAATAAAGCAGCAGAGTGCTTAAATAATGCAGCAGAGTCCTTAAATACCGCAGCAGAGTCATTAAATAATACAGCAGAGTCCTTAAATAATGCAGCAAATTCCTTAAATAATGCAGAGTCCTTAAATAATGCACTAAATTCCTTAAATAAAATGCAGCAACGCCCTTAATAATGCAGCTGAGTCCTTAAATAATTCAGCAAAGTCCTTAAATAATGCAGCAGAGTCCTTAAATACCGCTGCAGCGTCCTTAAATAATGCAACAAAGTCCTTAAATAATGCAGCAGAACCCTTAAATAATGCAACAAAGTCCTTAAATAATGCAGCAGACTCCTTAAATAATGCAACAAACTCCTTAAATAATGCAGCAGAGTACTTAAATAATGCAGCAGAGTACTTAAATAATGCAGCAAATTCCTTAAATAATGCAGCAGAATCCTTAAATAATGCAATAAAATCCTTAAATAATGCAGCAACGTCCTTAATAATGCAGCAGAGTCCTTAAATAATACAGCAAAGTTCTTAAATAATGCAGCAGAGTCCTTAAATAATGCAACAAAGTCCTTAAATAATGCAGCAGAGTCCTTAAATAATGCAACAAAGTCCTTAAATAATGCAGCAGAGTCCTTAAATACTGCAGCAGAGTCCTTAAATAATGCAGCAAAGCCCTTAAATAATGCAGCAGAGTCCTTAAATTCCGCAGCAGAGTGATTAAATAATGCAACAAAGTCCTTAATAATGCAGCAGAGTCCTTAAATAATGCAGCAAATTCTTTAAATAATGCAGCAGAATCCTTAAATAATGCAATAAAGTCCTTATCTAATGCAGCAACGTCCTTAATAATGCAGCAGAGTCCTTAAATAATGCAGCAAAGTACTTAAATAATGCAGCAGAGGCCTTAAATACCGCAGCAGCATACTTAAATAATGCAGCAAAGTCCTTAAATAATGCAGCAGAGTCCTTAAATAATGCAACAAAGTCCTTAAATAATGCAGCAGAGTCCTTAAATAATGCAACAAAGTCCTTAAATAATGCACCAGAGTACTTAAATAATGCAGCAAAGTCCTTAAAAAATGCAGCAGAGTCCTTAAATAATGCAACAAAGTCCTTAAATAATGCAGCAGAGTCCTTAAATAATGCAGCAGAGTCCTTAAATAATGCAACAAAGTCCTTAAATAATGCAGCAGAGTCCTTAAATAATGCAACAAAGTCCTTAAATAATGCAGCAGAGTCCTTAAATAATGCAGCAAAGTCCTTAAATAATGCAGCAGAGTCCTTAAACAATGCAGCACAGTCCTTAAATAATGCAACAAAGTCCTTAAATAATGCAGCAGAGTCCTTAAATAATGCAGCAAAGTCCTTAAATAATGCAGCAGAGTCCTTAAACAATGCAGCACAGTCCTTAAATAATGCAGCAAAGTCCTTAAATAATGCAGCAGAGTCCTTAAATACAGCAGCAGCGTCCTTAAATAATGCAACAAAGTCCTTAAATAATGCAGCAGAGTCCTTAAATAATGCAACAAAGTCCTTAAATAATGCAGCAGAGTCCTTAAATAATGCAACAAACTCATTAAATAATGCAGCAAAGTACTTAAATAATGCAGCAAATTCCTTAAATAATGCAGCAGAATCCTTAAATAATGCAATAAAGTCCTTAAATAATGCAGCAGAGTCCTTAAATAATGCAATAAATTCCTTAAATAATGCAGCAGAATCCTTAAATAATGCAATAAAGTCATTAAATAATGCAGCAGAGTCCTTAAATAATGCAGCAGAGTCCTTAAATAATGCAACAAAGTCCTTAAATAATGCAGCAGAGTCCTTAAATAATGCAGCAGAGTCCTTAAATAATGCAACAAAGTCCTTAAATAATGCAGCAGAGTCCTTAAATAATGCAACAAAGTCCTTAAATAATGCAGCAGAGTCCTTAAATAATGCAGCAAAGTCCTTAAATAATGCAGCAGAGTCCTTAAACAATGCAGCACAGTCCTTAAATAATGCAACAAAGTCCTTAAATAATGCAGTAGATTCTTTAAATTCTGCAGCAGCGTCCTTAAATAATGCATCAAAGTCCTTAAATAATGCAGCAGAGTCCTTAAATACCACAGCAGAGTCATTAAATAATGCAGCAGAGTCCTTAAATAATGCAGCATATTCCTTAAATAATGCAGCAGAGTCCTTAAATAATGCCATAAAGTCCTTAAATAAAATGCAGCAACGCCCTTAATAATGCAGCTGAGTCCTTAAATAATTCAGCAAAGTCCTTAAATAATGCAGCAGAGTCCTTAAATACCACAGCAGCGTCCTTAAATAATGCAACAAAGTCCTTAAATAATGCAGCAGAACCCTTAAATAATGCAACAAAGTCCTTAAATAATGCAGCAGACTCCTTAAATAATGCAACAAACTCCTTAAATAATGCAGCAGAGTAGTTAAATAATGCAGCAGAGTACTTAAATAATGCAGCAAATTCCTTAAATAATGCAGCAGAGTCCTTAAATAATGCAGCAAAGTCCTTAAATAATGCAGCAGAACCCTTAAATAATGCAACAAAGTCCTTAAATAATGCAGCAGACTCCTTAAATAATGCAACAAACTCCTTAAATAATGCAGCAGAGTACTTAAATAATGCAGCAGAGTACTTAAATAATGCAGCAAATTCCTTAAATAATGCAGCAGAGTCCTTAAATAATGCAGCAAAGTCCTTAAATAATGCAGCAGAGTCCTTAAACAATGCAGCACAGTCCTTAAATAATGCAACAAAGTCCTTAAATAATGCAGCAGAGTCCTTAAATAATGCAGCAAAGTCCTTAAATAATGCAGCAGAGTCCTTAAACAATGCAGCACAGTCCTTAAATAATGCAGCAAAGTCCTTAAATAATGCAGCAGAGTCCTTAAATACAGCAGCAGCGTCCTTAAATAATGCAACAAAGTCCTTAAATAATGCAGCAGAGTCCTTAAATAATGCAACAAACTCATTAAATAATGCAGCAAAGTACTTAAATAATGCAGCAAATTCCTTAAATAATGCAGCAGAATCCTTAAATAATGCAATAAAGTCCTTAAATAATGCAGCAGAGTCCTTAAATAATGCAATAAATTCCTTAAATAATGCAGCAGAATCCTTAAATAATGCAATAAAGTCATTAAATAATGCAGCAGCGTCCTTAAATAATGCATCAAAGTCCTTAAATAATGCAGCAGAGTCCTTAAATACCACAGCAGAGTCATTAAATAATGCAGCAGAGTCCTTAAATAATGCAGCATATTCCTTAAATAATGCAGCAGAGTCCTTAAATAATGCAATAAAGCCCTTAAATAAAATGCAGCAACGCCCTTAATAATGCAGCTGAGTCCTTAAATAATTCAGCAAAGTCCTTAAATAATGCAGCAGAGTCCTTAAATAATGCAATAAAGTCATTAAATAATGCAGCAGAGTCCTTAAATAATGCAGCAAATTCATTAAATAATGCAGCAGAGTCCTTAAATAATGCAACAAAGTCGTTAAATAATGCAGCAGATTCCTTAAATTTCGCAGCAGCGTCCTTAAATAATGCATCAAAGTCCTTAAATAATGCAGCAGAGTCCTAAAATACCGCAGCAGAGTCCTTAAATAATGCAGCAAAGTCCTTAAATAATGCAGCAGAGTGCTTACATAATGCAGCAGAGTCCTTAAATTCCGCAGCAGAGTCATTAAATAATGCAGCAAATTCATTAAATAATGCACAGAGTCATTAAATAATGCAACAAAGTCCTTAAATAATGCAGCAGAGTCCTTAAATAATGCAACAAAGTCCTTAAATAATGCAGCAGAGTCCTTAAATAAAGCAGCAGAGTGCTTAAATAATGCAGCAGAGTCCTTAAATACCACAGCAGAGTCATTAAATAATACAGCAGATTCCTTAAATAAAGCAGCAGAGTGCTTAAATAATGCAGCAGAGTCCTTAAATACCGCAGCAGAGTCATTAAATAATACAGCAGAGTCCTTAAATAATGCAGCAAATTCCTTAAATAATGCAGAGTCCTTAAATAATGCACTAAATTCCTTAAATAAAATGCAGCAACGCCCTTAATAATGCAGCTGAGTCCTTAAATAATTCAGCAAAGTCCTTAAATAATGCAGCAGAGTCCTTAAATACCGCTGCAGCGTCCTTAAATAATGCAACAAAGTCCTTAAATAATGCAGCAGAACCCTTAAATAATGCAACAAAGTCCTTAAATAATGCAGCAGACTCCTTAAATAATGCAACAAACTCCTTAAATAATGCAGCAGAGTACTTAAATAATGCAGCAGAGTACTTAAATAATGCAGCAAATTCCTTAAATAATGCAGCAGAATCCTTAAATAATGCAATAAAATCCTTAAATAATGCAGCAACGTCCTTAATAATGCAGCAGAGTCCTTAAATAATACAGCAAAGTTCTTAAATAATGCAGCAGAGTCCTTAAATAATGCAACAAAGTCCTTAAATAATGCAGCAGAGTCCTTAAATAATGCAACAAAGTCCTTAAATAATGCAGCAGAGTCCTTAAATACTGCAGCAGAGTCCTTAAATAATGCAGCAAAGTCCTTAAATAATGCAGCAGAGTCCTTAAATTCCGCAGCAGAGTGATTAAATAATGCAACAAAGTCCTTAATAATGCAGCAGAGTCCTTAAATAATGCAGCAAATTCTTTAAATAATGCAGCAGAATCCTTAAATAATGCAATAAAGTCCTTATCTAATGCAGCAACGTCCTTAATAATGCAGCAGAGTCCTTAAATAATGCAGCAAAGTACTTAAATAATGCAGCAGAGGCCTTAAATACCGCAGCAGCATACTTAAATAATGCAGCAAAGTCCTTAAATAATGCAGCAGAGTCCTTAAATAATGCAACAAAGTCCTTAAATAATGCAGCAGAGTCCTTAAATAATGCAACAAAGTCCTTAAATAATGCACCAGAGTACTTAAATAATGCAGCAAAGTCCTTAAATAATGCAGCAGAGTCCTTAAATAATGCAACAAAGTCCTTAAATAATGCAGCAGAGTCCTTAAATAATGCAGCAGAGTCCTTAAATAATGCAACAAAGTCCTTAAATAATGCAGCAGAGTCCTTAAATAATGCAACAAAGTCCTTAAATAATGCAGCAGAGTCCTTAAATAATGCAGCAAAGTCCTTAAATAATGCAGCAGAGTCCTTAAACAATGCAGCACAGTCCTTAAATAATGCAACAAAGTCCTTAAATAATGCAGCAGAGTCCTTAAATAATGCAGCAAAGTCCTTAAATAATGCAGCAGAGTCCTTAAACAATGCAGCACAGTCCTTAAATAATGCAGCAAAGTCCTTAAATAATGCAGCAGAGTCCTTAAACAATGCAGCACAGTCCTTAAATAATGCAACAAAGTCCTTAAATAATGCAGCAGAGTCCTTAAATAATGCAGCAAAGTTCTTAAATAATGCAGCAGAGTCCTTAAACAATGCAGCACAGTCCTTAAATAATGCAGCAAAGTCCTTAAATAATGCAGCAGAGTCCTTAAATAATGCAGCAAACTCATTAAATAATGCAGCAAAGTACTTAAATAATGCAGCAAATTCCTTAAATAATGCAGCAGAATCCTTAAATAATGCAATAAAGTCCTTAAATAATGCAGCAGAGTCCTTAAATAATGCAATAAATTCCTTAAATAATGCAGCAGAGTCCTTAAATACTGCAGCAGAGACCTTAAATAATGCAGCAAAATCCTTAAATAATGCAGCAGAGTCCTTATATAATGCAGCAGAGTCCTAAAATACCGCAGCAGAGTCCTTAAATAATGCAGCAGAGTACTTAAATAATGCAGCAAATTCCTTAAATAATGCAGCAGAGTCCTTAAATAATGCAGCAAAGTCCTTAAATAATGCAGCAGAACCCTTAAATAATGCAACAAAGTCCTTAAATAATGCAGCAGATTCCTTAAATTCTGCAGCAGCGTCCTTAAATAATGCATCAAAGTCCTTAAATAATGCAGCAGAGTCCTTAAATACCACAGCAGAGTCATTAAATAATGCAGCAGAGTCCTTAAATAATGCAGCATATTCCTTAAATAATGCAGCAGAGTCCTTAAATAATGCAATAAAGTCCTTAAATAAAATGCAGCAACGCCCTTAATAATGCAGCTGAGTCCTTAAATAATTCAGCAAAGTCCTTAAATAATGCAGCAGAGTCCTTAAATACCGCAGCAGCGTCCTTAAATAATGCAACAAAGTCCTTAAATAATGCAGCAGAACCCTTAAATAATGCAACAAAGTCCTTAAATAATGCAGCAGACTCCTTAAATAATGCAACAAACTCCTTAAATAATGCAGCAGAGTACTTAAATAATGCAGCAGAGTCCTTAAATAATGCAGCAGAGTCCTTAAATAATGCAACAAAGTCCTTAAATAATGCAGCAGAGTCCTTAAATAATGCAGCAAAGTCCTTAAATAATGCAGCAGAGTCCTTAAACAATGCAGCACAGTCCTTAATTAATGCAACAAAGTCCTTAAATAATGCAGCAGAGTCCTTAAATAATGCAGCAAAGTTCTTAAATAATGCAGCAGAGTCCTTAAACAATGCAGCACAGTCCTTAAATAATGCAGCAAAGTCCTTAAATAATGCAGCAGAGTCCTTAAATAATGCAGCAAACTCATTAAATAATGCAGCAAAGTACTTAAATAATGCAGCAAATTCCTTAAATAATGCAGCAGAATCCTTAAATAATGCAATAAAGTCCTTAAATAATGCAGCAGAGTCCTTAAATAATGCAATAAATTCCTTAAATAATGCAGCAGAATCCTTAAATAATGCAATAAAGTCATTAAATAATGCAGCAGAGTCCTTAAATAATGCAGCAAATTCATTAAATAATGCAGCAGAGTCCTTAAATAATGCAACAAAGTCGTTAAATAATGCAGCAGAGTCCTTAAATAATGCAACAAAGTCCTTAAATAATGCAGCAGAGTCCTTAAATAATGCAACAAACTCATTAAATAATGCAGCAAAGTACTTAAATAATGCAGCAAATTCCTTAAATAATGCAGCAGAATCCTTAAATAATGCAATAAAGTCCTTAAATAATGCAGCAGAGTCCTTAAATAATGCAAAAAATTCCTTAAATAATGCAGCAGAATCCTTAAATAATGCAACAAAGTCCTTAAATAATGCAGCAACGTCCTTAATAATGCAGCAGAGTCCTTAAATAATGCAGCAAATTCCTTAAATAATGCAGAGTCCTTAAATAATGCACTAAATTCCTTAAATAAAATGCAGCAACGCCCTTAATAATGCAGCTGAGTCCTTAAATAATTCAGCAAAGTCCTTAAATAATGCAGCAGAGTCCTTAAATACCGCAGCAGCGTCCTTAAATAATGCAAAAAAGTCCTTAAATAATGCAGCAGAACCCTTAAATAATGCAACAAAGTCCTTAAATAATGCAGCAGACTCCTTAAATAATGCAACAAACTCCTTAAATAATGCAGCAGAGTACTTAAATAATGCAGCAGAGTACTTAAATAATGCAGCAAATTCCTTAAATAATGCAGCAGAATCCTTAAATAATGCAATAAAATCCTTAAATAATGCAGCAACGTCCTTAATAATGCAGCAGAGTCCTTAAATAATACAGCAAAGTCCTTAAATAATGCAGCAGAGGACTTAAATACTGCAGCAGCGTCCTTAAATAATGCAGCAGAGTCCTTAAATAATGCAACAAAGTCCTTAAATAATGCAGCAGAATCCTTAAATAATGCAAAAAATTCCTTAAATAATGCAGAAGAGTACTTAAATAATGCAGAAAAGTCGTTAAATAATGCAGCAAAGTCCTTAAATAATGCAGCAGAGTCCTTAAACATTGCAGCACAGTCCTTAAATAATGCAACAAAGTCCTTAAATAATGCAGCAGAGTCCTTAAATAATGCAGCAAAGTCCTTAAATAATGCAGCAGAGTCCTTAAACAATGCAACACAGTCCTTAAATAATGCAGCAAAGTCCTTAAATAATGCAGCAGAGTCCTTAAATACAGCAGCAGCGTCCTTAAATAATTCAGCAAAGTCCTTAAATAATGCAGCAGAGTCCTTAAATAATGCAACAAAGTCCTTAAATAATGCAGCAGAGTCCTTAAATAATGCAACAAAGTCCATAAATAATGCAGCAGAGTCCTTAAATACTGCAGCAGAGTCCTTAAATAATGCAGCAAAGTCCTTAAATAATGCAGCAGAGTCCTTAAATTCCGCAGCAGAGTGATTAAATAATGCAACAAAGTCCTTAATAATGCAGCAGAGTCCTTAAATAATGCAGCAAATTCTTTAAATAATGCAGCAGAATCCTTAAATAATGCAATAAAGTCCTTATCTAATGCAGCAACATCCTTAATAATGCAGCAGAGTCCTTAAATAATGCAGCAAAGTACTTAAATAATGCAGCAGAGGCCTTAAATACCGCAGCAGCATACTTAAATAATGCAGCAAAGTCCTTAAATAATGCAGCAGAGTCCTTAAATAATGCAACAAAGTCCTTAAATAATGCAGCAGAGTCCTTAAATAATGCAACAAAGTCCTTAAATAATGCACCAGAGTACTTAAATAATGCAGCAAAGTCCTTAAATAATGCAGCAGAGTCCTTAAATAATGCAACAAAGTCCTTAAATAATGCAGCAGAGTCCTTAAATAATGCAACAAAGTCCTTAAATAATGCAGCAGAGTCCTTAAATAATGCAACAAAGTCCTTAAATAATGCAGCAGAGTCCTTAAATAATGCAGCAAAGTCCTTAAATAATGCAGCAGAGTCCTTAAACAATGCAGCACAGTCCTTAAATAATGCAACAAAGTCCTTAAATAATGCAGCAGAGTCCTTAAATAATGCAGCAAAGTTCTTAAATAATGCAGCAGAGTCCTTAAACAATGCAGCACAGTCCTTAAATAATGCAGCAAAGTCCTTAAATAATGCAGCAGAGTCCTTAAATAATGCAGCAAACTCATTAAATAATGCAGCAAAGTACTTAAATAATGCAGCAAATTCCTTAAATAATGCAGCAGAATCGTTAAATAATGCAGCAAAGTCCTTAAATAATGCAGCAGAGTCCTTAAATAATGCAACAAAGTCCTTAAATAATGCAGCAGAGTCCTTAAATAATGCAACAAAGTCCTTAAATAATGCACCAGAGTACTTAAATAATGCAGCAAAGTCCTTAAATAATGCAGCAGAGTCCTTAAATAATGCAACAAAGTCCTTAAATAATGCAGCAGAGTCCTTAAATAATGCAACAAAGTCCTTAAATAATGCAGCAGAGTCCTTAAATAATGCAACAAAGTCCTTAAATAATGCAGCAGAGTCCTTAAATAATGCAGCAAAGTCCTTAAATAATGCAGCAGAGTCCTTAAACAATGCAGCACAGTCCTTAAATAATGCAACAAAGTCCTTAAATAATGCAGCAGAGTCCTTAAATAATGCAGCAAAGTTCTTAAATAATGCAGCAGAGTCCTTAAACAATGCAGCACAGTCCTTAAATAATGCAGCAAAGTCCTTAAATAATGCAGCAGAGTCCTTAAATAATGCAGCAAACTCATTAAATAATGCAGCAAAGTACTTAAATAATGCAGCAAATTCCTTAAATAATGCAGCAGAATCCTTAAATAATGCAATAAAGTCCTTAAATAATGCAGCAGAGTCCTTAAATAATGCAATAAATTCCTTAAATAATGCAGCAGAATCCTTAAATAATGCAATAAAGTCATTAAATAATGCAGCAGAGTCCTTAAATACTGCAGCAGAGACCTTAAATAATGCAGCAAAATCCTTAAATAATGCAGCAGAGTCCTTATATAATGCAGCAGAGTCCTAAAATACCGCAGCGGAGTCCTTAAATAATGCAGCAGAGTCCTTAAATAATGCAGCAAATTCATTAAATAATGCAGCAGAATCCTTAAATAATGCAACAAAGTCCTTAAATAATGCAGCAGATTCCTTAAATTTCGCAGCAGCGTCCTTAAATAATGCATCAAAGTCCTTAAATAATGCAGCAGAGTCCTAAAATACCGCAGCAGAGTCCTTAAATAATGCAGCAAAGTCCTTAAATAATGCAGCAGAGTGCTTACATAATGCAGCAGAGTCCTTAAATTCCGCAGCAGAGTAATTAAATAATGCAGCAGAGTCCTTAAATAATGCAGCAAATTCATTAAATAATGCACAGAGTCATTAAATAATGCAACAAAGTCCTTAAATAATTCAGCAAAGTCCTTAAATAATGCAGCAGAGTCCTTAAATAATGCAACAAAGTCCTTAAATAATGCAGCAGAGTCCTTAAATAATGCAACAAAGTCCATAAATAATGCAGCAGAGTCCTTAAATACTGCAGCAGAGTCCTTAAATAATGCAGCAAAGTCCTTAAATAATGCAGCAGAGTCCTTAAATTCCGCAGCAGAGTGATTAAATAATGCAACAAAGTCCTTAATAATGCAGCAGAGTCCTTAAATAATGCAGCAAATTCTTTAAATAATGCAGCAGAATCCTTAAATAATGCAATAAAGTCCTTATCTAATGCAGCAACATCCTTAATAATGCAGCAGAGTCCTTAAATAATGCAGCAAAGTACTTAAATAATGCAGCAGAGGCCTTAAATACCGCAGCAGCATACTTAAATAATGCAGCAAAGTCCTTAAATAATGCAGCAGAGTCCTTAAATAATGCAACAAAGTCCTTAAATAATGCAGCAGAGTCCTTAAATAATGCAACAAAGTCCTTAAATAATGCACCAGAGTACTTAAATAATGCAGCAAAGTCCTTAAATAATGCAGCAGAGTCCTTAAATAATGCAACAAAGTCCTTAAATAATGCAGCAGAGTCCTTAAATAATGCAACAAAGTCCTTAAATAATGCAGCAGAGTCCTTAAATAATGCAACAAAGTCCTTAAATAATGCAGCAGAGTCCTTAAATAATGCAGCAAAGTCCTTAAATAATGCAGCAGAGTCCTTAAACAATGCAGCACAGTCCTTAAATAATGCAACAAAGTCCTTAAATAATGCAGCAGAGTCCTTAAATAATGCAGCAAAGTTCTTAAATAATGCAGCAGAGTCCTTAAACAATGCAGCACAGTCCTTAAATAATGCAGCAAAGTCCTTAAATAATGCAGCAGAGTCCTTAAATAATGCAGCAAACTCATTAAATAATGCAGCAAAGTACTTAAATAATGCAGCAAATTCCTTAAATAATGCAGCAGAATCGTTAAATAATGCAGCAAAGTCCTTAAATAATGCAGCAGAGTCCTTAAATAATGCAACAAAGTCCTTAAATAATGCAGCAGAGTCCTTAAATAATGCAACAAAGTCCTTAAATAATGCACCAGAGTACTTAAATAATGCAGCAAAGTCCTTAAATAATGCAGCAGAGTCCTTAAATAATGCAACAAAGTCCTTAAATAATGCAGCAGAGTCCTTAAATAATGCAACAAAGTCCTTAAATAATGCAGCAGAGTCCTTAAATAATGCAACAAAGTCCTTAAATAATGCAGCAGAGTCCTTAAATAATGCAGCAAAGTCCTTAAATAATGCAGCAGAGTCCTTAAACAATGCAGCACAGTCCTTAAATAATGCAACAAAGTCCTTAAATAATGCAGCAGAGTCCTTAAATAATGCAGCAAAGTTCTTAAATAATGCAGCAGAGTCCTTAAACAATGCAGCACAGTCCTTAAATAATGCAGCAAAGTCCTTAAATAATGCAGCAGAGTCCTTAAATAATGCAGCAAACTCATTAAATAATGCAGCAAAGTACTTAAATAATGCAGCAAATTCCTTAAATAATGCAGCAGAATCCTTAAATAATGCAATAAAGTCCTTAAATAATGCAGCAGAGTCCTTAAATAATGCAATAAATTCCTTAAATAATGCAGCAGAATCCTTAAATAATGCAATAAAGTCATTAAATAATGCAGCAGAGTCCTTAAATACTGCAGCAGAGACCTTAAATAATGCAGCAAAATCCTTAAATAATGCAGCAGAGTCCTTATATAATGCAGCAGAGTCCTAAAATACCGCAGCGGAGTCCTTAAATAATGCAGCAGAGTCCTTAAATAATGCAGCAAATTCATTAAATAATGCAGCAGAATCCTTAAATAATGCAACAAAGTCCTTAAATAATGCAGCAGATTCCTTAAATTTCGCAGCAGCGTCCTTAAATAATGCATCAAAGTCCTTAAATAATGCAGCAGAGTCCTAAAATACCGCAGCAGAGTCCTTAAATAATGCAGCAAAGTCCTTAAATAATGCAGCAGAGTGCTTACATAATGCAGCAGAGTCCTTAAATTCCGCAGCAGAGTAATTAAATAATGCAGCAGAGTCCTTAAATAATGCAGCAAATTCATTAAATAATGCACAGAGTCATTAAATAATGCAACAAAGTCCTTAAATAATGCAGCAGAGTCCTTAAATAATGCAACAAAGTCCTTAAATAATGCAGCAGATTCCTTAAATAAAGCAGCAGAGTGCTTAAATAATGCAGCAGAGTCCTTAAATACCGCAGCAGAGTCATTAAATAATACAGCAGAGTCCTTAAATAATGCAGCAAATTCCTTAAATAATGCAGAGTCCTTAAATAATGCACTAAATTCCTTAAATAAAATGCAGCAACGCCCTTAATAATGCAGCAGAGTCCTTAAATAATTCAGCAAAGTCCTTAAATAATGCAGCAGAGTCCTTAAATACCGCAGCAGCGTCCTTAAATAATGCAACAAAGTCCTTAAATAATGCAGCTGAACCCTTAAATAATGCAACAAAGTCCTTAAATAATGCAGCAGACTCCTTAAATAATGCAACAAACTCCTTAAATAATGCAGCAGAGTACTTAAATAATGCAGCAGAGTACTTAAATAATGCAGCAAATTCCTTAAATAATGCAGCAGAATCCTTAAATAATGCAATAAAATCCTTAAATAATGCAGCAACATCCTTAATAATGCAGCAGAGTCCTTAAATAATACAGCAAAGTTCTTAAATAATGCAGCAGAGGACTTAAATACTGCAGCAGCGTCCTTAAATAATGCAGCAGAGTCCTTAAATAATGCAACAAAGTCCTTAAATAATGCAGCAGAATCCTTAAATAATGCAAAAAATTCCTTAAATAATGCAGAAGAGTACTTAAATAATGCAGAAAAGTTGTTAAATAATGCAACAAAGTCCTTAATAATGCAGCAGAGTCCTTAAATAATGCAGCAAATTCTTTAAATAATGCAGCAAAATCCTTAAATAATGCAATAAAGTCCTTATCTAATGCAGCAACGTCCTTAATAATGCAGCAGAGTCCTTAAATAATGCAGCAAAGTACTTAAATAATGCAGCAGAGGCCTTAAATACCGCAGCAGCATACTTAAATAATGCAGCAAAGTCCTTAAATAATGCAGCAGAGTCCTTAAATAATGCAACAAAGTCCTTAAATAATGCAGCAGAGTCCTTAAATAATGCAACAAACTCATTAAATAATGCAGCAAAGTACTTAAATAATGCAGCAAATTCCTTAAATAATGCAGCAGAATCCTTAAATAATGCAATAAAGTCCTTATCTAATGCAGCAACGTCCTTAATAATGCAGCAGAGTCCTTAAATAATGCAGCAAAGTACTTAAATAATGCAGCAGAGGCCTTAAATACCGCAGCAGCATACTTAAATAATGCAGCAAAGTCCTTAAATAATGCAGCAGAGTCCTTAAATAATGCAACAAAGTCCTTAAATAATGCAGCAGAGTCCTTAAATAATGCAACAAAGTCCTTAAATAATGCACCAGAGTACTTAAATAATGCAGCAAAGTCCTTAAAAAATGCAGCAGAGTCCTTAAATAATGCAACAAAGTCCTTAAATAATGCAGCAGAGTCCTTAAATAATGCAGCAGAGTCCTTAAATAATGCAACAAAGTCCTTAAATAATGCAGCAGAGTCCTTAAATAATGCAACAAAGTCCTTAAATAATGCAGCAGAGTCCTTAAATAATGCAGCAAAGTCCTTAAATAATGCAGCAGAGTCCTTAAACAATGCAGCACAGTCCTTAAATAATGCAACAAAGTCCTTAAATAATGCAGCAGAGTCCTTAAATAATGCAGCAAAGTCCTTAAATAATGCAGCAGAGTCCTTAAACAATGCAGCACAGTCCTTAAATAATGCAGCAAAGTCCTTAAATAATGCAGCAGAGTCCTTAAATACAGCAGCAGCGTCCTTAAATAATGCAACAAAGTCCTTAAATAATGCAGCAGAGTCCTTAAATAATGCAACAAAGTCCTTAAATAATGCAGCAGAGTCCTTAAATAATGCAACAAACTCATTAAATAATGCAGCAAAGTACTTAAATAATGCAGCAAATTCCTTAAATAATGCAGCAGAATCCTTAAATAATGCAATAAAGTCCTTAAATAATGCAGCAGAGTCCTTAAATAATGCAATAAATTCCTTAAATAATGCAGCAGAATCCTTAAATAATGCAATAAAGTCATTAAATAATGCAGCAGAGTCCTTAAATAATGCAGCAGAGTCCTTAAATAATGCAACAAAGTCCTTAAATAATGCAGCAGAGTCCTTAAATAATGCAGCAGAGTCCTTAAATAATGCAACAAAGTCCTTAAATAATGCAGCAGAGTCCTTAAATAATGCAACAAAGTCCTTAAATAATGCAGCAGAGTCCTTAAATAATGCAGCAAAGTCCTTAAATAATGCAGCAGAGTCCTTAAACAATGCAGCACAGTCCTTAAATAATGCAACAAAGTCCTTAAATAATGCAGTAGATTCTTTAAATTCTGCAGCAGCGTCCTTAAATAATGCATCAAAGTCCTTAAATAATGCAGCAGAGTCCTTAAATACCACAGCAGAGTCATTAAATAATGCAGCAGAGTCCTTAAATAATGCAGCATATTCCTTAAATAATGCAGCAGAGTCCTTAAATAATGCCATAAAGTCCTTAAATAAAATGCAGCAACGCCCTTAATAATGCAGCTGAGTCCTTAAATAATTCAGCAAAGTCCTTAAATAATGCAGCAGAGTCCTTAAATACCACAGCAGCGTCCTTAAATAATGCAACAAAGTCCTTAAATAATGCAGCAGAACCCTTAAATAATGCAACAAAGTCCTTAAATAATGCAGCAGACTCCTTAAATAATGCAACAAACTCCTTAAATAATGCAGCAGAGTAGTTAAATAATGCAGCAGAGTACTTAAATAATGCAGCAAATTCCTTAAATAATGCAGCAGAGTCCTTAAATAATGCAGCAAAGTCCTTAAATAATGCAGCAGAACCCTTAAATAATGCAACAAAGTCCTTAAATAATGCAGCAGACTCCTTAAATAATGCAACAAACTCCTTAAATAATGCAGCAGAGTACTTAAATAATGCAGCAGAGTACTTAAATAATGCAGCAAATTCCTTAAATAATGCAGCAGAGTCCTTAAATAATGCAGCAAAGTCCTTAAATAATGCAGCAGAGTCCTTAAACAATGCAGCACAGTCCTTAAATAATGCAACAAAGTCCTTAAATAATGCAGCAGAGTCCTTAAATAATGCAGCAAAGTCCTTAAATAATGCAGCAGAGTCCTTAAACAATGCAGCACAGTCCTTAAATAATGCAGCAAAGTCCTTAAATAATGCAGCAGAGTCCTTAAATACAGCAGCAGCGTCCTTAAATAATGCAACAAAGTCCTTAAATAATGCAGCAGAGTCCTTAAATAATGCAACAAACTCATTAAATAATGCAGCAAAGTACTTAAATAATGCAGCAAATTCCTTAAATAATGCAGCAGAATCCTTAAATAATGCAATAAAGTCCTTAAATAATGCAGCAGAGTCCTTAAATAATGCAATAAATTCCTTAAATAATGCAGCAGAATCCTTAAATAATGCAATAAAGTCATTAAATAATGCAGCAGCGTCCTTAAATAATGCATCAAAGTCCTTAAATAATGCAGCAGAGTCCTTAAATACCACAGCAGAGTCATTAAATAATGCAGCAGAGTCCTTAAATAATGCAGCATATTCCTTAAATAATGCAGCAGAGTCCTTAAATAATGCAATAAAGCCCTTAAATAAAATGCAGCAACGCCCTTAATAATGCAGCTGAGTCCTTAAATAATTCAGCAAAGTCCTTAAATAATGCAGCAGAGTCCTTAAATAATGCAATAAAGTCATTAAATAATGCAGCAGAGTCCTTAAATAATGCAGCAAATTCATTAAATAATGCAGCAGAGTCCTTAAATAATGCAACAAAGTCGTTAAATAATGCAGCAGATTCCTTAAATTTCGCAGCAGCGTCCTTAAATAATGCATCAAAGTCCTTAAATAATGCAGCAGAGTCCTAAAATACCGCAGCAGAGTCCTTAAATAATGCAGCAAAGTCCTTAAATAATGCAGCAGAGTGCTTACATAATGCAGCAGAGTCCTTAAATTCCGCAGCAGAGTCATTAAATAATGCAGCAAATTCATTAAATAATGCACAGAGTCATTAAATAATGCAACAAAGTCCTTAAATAATGCAGCAGAGTCCTTAAATAATGCAACAAAGTCCTTAAATAATGCAGCAGAGTCCTTAAATAAAGCAGCAGAGTGCTTAAATAATGCAGCAGAGTCCTTAAATACCACAGCAGAGTCATTAAATAATACAGCAGATTCCTTAAATAAAGCAGCAGAGTGCTTAAATAATGCAGCAGAGTCCTTAAATACCGCAGCAGAGTCATTAAATAATACAGCAGAGTCCTTAAATAATGCAGCAAATTCCTTAAATAATGCAGAGTCCTTAAATAATGCACTAAATTCCTTAAATAAAATGCAGCAACGCCCTTAATAATGCAGCTGAGTCCTTAAATAATTCAGCAAAGTCCTTAAATAATGCAGCAGAGTCCTTAAATACCGCTGCAGCGTCCTTAAATAATGCAACAAAGTCCTTAAATAATGCAGCAGAACCCTTAAATAATGCAACAAAGTCCTTAAATAATGCAGCAGACTCCTTAAATAATGCAACAAACTCCTTAAATAATGCAGCAGAGTACTTAAATAATGCAGCAGAGTACTTAAATAATGCAGCAAATTCCTTAAATAATGCAGCAGAATCCTTAAATAATGCAATAAAATCCTTAAATAATGCAGCAACGTCCTTAATAATGCAGCAGAGTCCTTAAATAATACAGCAAAGTTCTTAAATAATGCAGCAGAGTCCTTAAATAATGCAACAAAGTCCTTAAATAATGCAGCAGAGTCCTTAAATAATGCAACAAAGTCCTTAAATAATGCAGCAGAGTCCTTAAATACTGCAGCAGAGTCCTTAAATAATGCAGCAAAGTCCTTAAATAATGCAGCAGAGTCCTTAAATTCCGCAGCAGAGTGATTAAATAATGCAACAAAGTCCTTAATAATGCAGCAGAGTCCTTAAATAATGCAGCAAATTCTTTAAATAATGCAGCAGAATCCTTAAATAATGCAATAAAGTCCTTATCTAATGCAGCAACGTCCTTAATAATGCAGCAGAGTCCTTAAATAATGCAGCAAAGTACTTAAATAATGCAGCAGAGGCCTTAAATACCGCAGCAGCATACTTAAATAATGCAGCAAAGTCCTTAAATAATGCAGCAGAGTCCTTAAATAATGCAACAAAGTCCTTAAATAATGCAGCAGAGTCCTTAAATAATGCAACAAAGTCCTTAAATAATGCACCAGAGTACTTAAATAATGCAGCAAAGTCCTTAAATAATGCAGCAGAGTCCTTAAATAATGCAACAAAGTCCTTAAATAATGCAGCAGAGTCCTTAAATAATGCAGCAGAGTCCTTAAATAATGCAACAAAGTCCTTAAATAATGCAGCAGAGTCCTTAAATAATGCAACAAAGTCCTTAAATAATGCAGCAGAGTCCTTAAATAATGCAGCAAAGTCCTTAAATAATGCAGCAGAGTCCTTAAACAATGCAGCACAGTCCTTAAATAATGCAACAAAGTCCTTAAATAATGCAGCAGAGTCCTTAAATAATGCAGCAAAGTCCTTAAATAATGCAGCAGAGTCCTTAAACAATGCAGCACAGTCCTTAAATAATGCAGCAAAGTCCTTAAATAATGCAGCAGAGTCCTTAAACAATGCAGCACAGTCCTTAAATAATGCAACAAAGTCCTTAAATAATGCAGCAGAGTCCTTAAATAATGCAGCAAAGTTCTTAAATAATGCAGCAGAGTCCTTAAACAATGCAGCACAGTCCTTAAATAATGCAGCAAAGTCCTTAAATAATGCAGCAGAGTCCTTAAATAATGCAGCAAACTCATTAAATAATGCAGCAAAGTACTTAAATAATGCAGCAAATTCCTTAAATAATGCAGCAGAATCCTTAAATAATGCAATAAAGTCCTTAAATAATGCAGCAGAGTCCTTAAATAATGCAATAAATTCCTTAAATAATGCAGCAGAGTCCTTAAATACTGCAGCAGAGACCTTAAATAATGCAGCAAAATCCTTAAATAATGCAGCAGAGTCCTTATATAATGCAGCAGAGTCCTAAAATACCGCAGCAGAGTCCTTAAATAATGCAGCAGAGTACTTAAATAATGCAGCAAATTCCTTAAATAATGCAGCAGAGTCCTTAAATAATGCAGCAAAGTCCTTAAATAATGCAGCAGAACCCTTAAATAATGCAACAAAGTCCTTAAATAATGCAGCAGATTCCTTAAATTCTGCAGCAGCGTCCTTAAATAATGCATCAAAGTCCTTAAATAATGCAGCAGAGTCCTTAAATACCACAGCAGAGTCATTAAATAATGCAGCAGAGTCCTTAAATAATGCAGCATATTCCTTAAATAATGCAGCAGAGTCCTTAAATAATGCAATAAAGTCCTTAAATAAAATGCAGCAACGCCCTTAATAATGCAGCTGAGTCCTTAAATAATTCAGCAAAGTCCTTAAATAATGCAGCAGAGTCCTTAAATACCGCAGCAGCGTCCTTAAATAATGCAACAAAGTCCTTAAATAATGCAGCAGAACCCTTAAATAATGCAACAAAGTCCTTAAATAATGCAGCAGACTCCTTAAATAATGCAACAAACTCCTTAAATAATGCAGCAGAGTACTTAAATAATGCAGCAGAGTCCTTAAATAATGCAGCAGAGTCCTTAAATAATGCAACAAAGTCCTTAAATAATGCAGCAGAGTCCTTAAATAATGCAGCAAAGTCCTTAAATAATGCAGCAGAGTCCTTAAACAATGCAGCACAGTCCTTAATTAATGCAACAAAGTCCTTAAATAATGCAGCAGAGTCCTTAAATAATGCAGCAAAGTTCTTAAATAATGCAGCAGAGTCCTTAAACAATGCAGCACAGTCCTTAAATAATGCAGCAAAGTCCTTAAATAATGCAGCAGAGTCCTTAAATAATGCAGCAAACTCATTAAATAATGCAGCAAAGTACTTAAATAATGCAGCAAATTCCTTAAATAATGCAGCAGAATCCTTAAATAATGCAATAAAGTCCTTAAATAATGCAGCAGAGTCCTTAAATAATGCAATAAATTCCTTAAATAATGCAGCAGAATCCTTAAATAATGCAATAAAGTCATTAAATAATGCAGCAGAGTCCTTAAATAATGCAGCAAATTCATTAAATAATGCAGCAGAGTCCTTAAATAATGCAACAAAGTCGTTAAATAATGCAGCAGAGTCCTTAAATAATGCAACAAAGTCCTTAAATAATGCAGCAGAGTCCTTAAATAATGCAACAAACTCATTAAATAATGCAGCAAAGTACTTAAATAATGCAGCAAATTCCTTAAATAATGCAGCAGAATCCTTAAATAATGCAATAAAGTCCTTAAATAATGCAGCAGAGTCCTTAAATAATGCAAAAAATTCCTTAAATAATGCAGCAGAATCCTTAAATAATGCAACAAAGTCCTTAAATAATGCAGCAACGTCCTTAATAATGCAGCAGAGTCCTTAAATAATGCAGCAAATTCCTTAAATAATGCAGAGTCCTTAAATAATGCACTAAATTCCTTAAATAAAATGCAGCAACGCCCTTAATAATGCAGCTGAGTCCTTAAATAATTCAGCAAAGTCCTTAAATAATGCAGCAGAGTCCTTAAATACCGCAGCAGCGTCCTTAAATAATGCAAAAAAGTCCTTAAATAATGCAGCAGAACCCTTAAATAATGCAACAAAGTCCTTAAATAATGCAGCAGACTCCTTAAATAATGCAACAAACTCCTTAAATAATGCAGCAGAGTACTTAAATAATGCAGCAGAGTACTTAAATAATGCAGCAAATTCCTTAAATAATGCAGCAGAATCCTTAAATAATGCAATAAAATCCTTAAATAATGCAGCAACGTCCTTAATAATGCAGCAGAGTCCTTAAATAATACAGCAAAGTCCTTAAATAATGCAGCAGAGGACTTAAATACTGCAGCAGCGTCCTTAAATAATGCAGCAGAGTCCTTAAATAATGCAACAAAGTCCTTAAATAATGCAGCAGAATCCTTAAATAATGCAAAAAATTCCTTAAATAATGCAGAAGAGTACTTAAATAATGCAGAAAAGTCGTTAAATAATGCAGCAAAGTCCTTAAATAATGCAGCAGAGTCCTTAAACATTGCAGCACAGTCCTTAAATAATGCAACAAAGTCCTTAAATAATGCAGCAGAGTCCTTAAATAATGCAGCAAAGTCCTTAAATAATGCAGCAGAGTCCTTAAACAATGCAACACAGTCCTTAAATAATGCAGCAAAGTCCTTAAATAATGCAGCAGAGTCCTTAAATACAGCAGCAGCGTCCTTAAATAATTCAGCAAAGTCCTTAAATAATGCAGCAGAGTCCTTAAATAATGCAACAAAGTCCTTAAATAATGCAGCAGAGTCCTTAAATAATGCAACAAAGTCCATAAATAATGCAGCAGAGTCCTTAAATACTGCAGCAGAGTCCTTAAATAATGCAGCAAAGTCCTTAAATAATGCAGCAGAGTCCTTAAATTCCGCAGCAGAGTGATTAAATAATGCAACAAAGTCCTTAATAATGCAGCAGAGTCCTTAAATAATGCAGCAAATTCTTTAAATAATGCAGCAGAATCCTTAAATAATGCAATAAAGTCCTTATCTAATGCAGCAACATCCTTAATAATGCAGCAGAGTCCTTAAATAATGCAGCAAAGTACTTAAATAATGCAGCAGAGGCCTTAAATACCGCAGCAGCATACTTAAATAATGCAGCAAAGTCCTTAAATAATGCAGCAGAGTCCTTAAATAATGCAACAAAGTCCTTAAATAATGCAGCAGAGTCCTTAAATAATGCAACAAAGTCCTTAAATAATGCACCAGAGTACTTAAATAATGCAGCAAAGTCCTTAAATAATGCAGCAGAGTCCTTAAATAATGCAACAAAGTCCTTAAATAATGCAGCAGAGTCCTTAAATAATGCAACAAAGTCCTTAAATAATGCAGCAGAGTCCTTAAATAATGCAACAAAGTCCTTAAATAATGCAGCAGAGTCCTTAAATAATGCAGCAAAGTCCTTAAATAATGCAGCAGAGTCCTTAAACAATGCAGCACAGTCCTTAAATAATGCAACAAAGTCCTTAAATAATGCAGCAGAGTCCTTAAATAATGCAGCAAAGTTCTTAAATAATGCAGCAGAGTCCTTAAACAATGCAGCACAGTCCTTAAATAATGCAGCAAAGTCCTTAAATAATGCAGCAGAGTCCTTAAATAATGCAGCAAACTCATTAAATAATGCAGCAAAGTACTTAAATAATGCAGCAAATTCCTTAAATAATGCAGCAGAATCGTTAAATAATGCAGCAAAGTCCTTAAATAATGCAGCAGAGTCCTTAAATAATGCAACAAAGTCCTTAAATAATGCAGCAGAGTCCTTAAATAATGCAACAAAGTCCTTAAATAATGCACCAGAGTACTTAAATAATGCAGCAAAGTCCTTAAATAATGCAGCAGAGTCCTTAAATAATGCAACAAAGTCCTTAAATAATGCAGCAGAGTCCTTAAATAATGCAACAAAGTCCTTAAATAATGCAGCAGAGTCCTTAAATAATGCAACAAAGTCCTTAAATAATGCAGCAGAGTCCTTAAATAATGCAGCAAAGTCCTTAAATAATGCAGCAGAGTCCTTAAACAATGCAGCACAGTCCTTAAATAATGCAACAAAGTCCTTAAATAATGCAGCAGAGTCCTTAAATAATGCAGCAAAGTTCTTAAATAATGCAGCAGAGTCCTTAAACAATGCAGCACAGTCCTTAAATAATGCAGCAAAGTCCTTAAATAATGCAGCAGAGTCCTTAAATAATGCAGCAAACTCATTAAATAATGCAGCAAAGTACTTAAATAATGCAGCAAATTCCTTAAATAATGCAGCAGAATCCTTAAATAATGCAATAAAGTCCTTAAATAATGCAGCAGAGTCCTTAAATAATGCAATAAATTCCTTAAATAATGCAGCAGAATCCTTAAATAATGCAATAAAGTCATTAAATAATGCAGCAGAGTCCTTAAATACTGCAGCAGAGACCTTAAATAATGCAGCAAAATCCTTAAATAATGCAGCAGAGTCCTTATATAATGCAGCAGAGTCCTAAAATACCGCAGCGGAGTCCTTAAATAATGCAGCAGAGTCCTTAAATAATGCAGCAAATTCATTAAATAATGCAGCAGAATCCTTAAATAATGCAACAAAGTCCTTAAATAATGCAGCAGATTCCTTAAATTTCGCAGCAGCGTCCTTAAATAATGCATCAAAGTCCTTAAATAATGCAGCAGAGTCCTAAAATACCGCAGCAGAGTCCTTAAATAATGCAGCAAAGTCCTTAAATAATGCAGCAGAGTGCTTACATAATGCAGCAGAGTCCTTAAATTCCGCAGCAGAGTAATTAAATAATGCAGCAGAGTCCTTAAATAATGCAGCAAATTCATTAAATAATGCACAGAGTCATTAAATAATGCAACAAAGTCCTTAAATAATTCAGCAAAGTCCTTAAATAATGCAGCAGAGTCCTTAAATAATGCAACAAAGTCCTTAAATAATGCAGCAGAGTCCTTAAATAATGCAACAAAGTCCATAAATAATGCAGCAGAGTCCTTAAATACTGCAGCAGAGTCCTTAAATAATGCAGCAAAGTCCTTAAATAATGCAGCAGAGTCCTTAAATTCCGCAGCAGAGTGATTAAATAATGCAACAAAGTCCTTAATAATGCAGCAGAGTCCTTAAATAATGCAGCAAATTCTTTAAATAATGCAGCAGAATCCTTAAATAATGCAATAAAGTCCTTATCTAATGCAGCAACATCCTTAATAATGCAGCAGAGTCCTTAAATAATGCAGCAAAGTACTTAAATAATGCAGCAGAGGCCTTAAATACCGCAGCAGCATACTTAAATAATGCAGCAAAGTCCTTAAATAATGCAGCAGAGTCCTTAAATAATGCAACAAAGTCCTTAAATAATGCAGCAGAGTCCTTAAATAATGCAACAAAGTCCTTAAATAATGCACCAGAGTACTTAAATAATGCAGCAAAGTCCTTAAATAATGCAGCAGAGTCCTTAAATAATGCAACAAAGTCCTTAAATAATGCAGCAGAGTCCTTAAATAATGCAACAAAGTCCTTAAATAATGCAGCAGAGTCCTTAAATAATGCAACAAAGTCCTTAAATAATGCAGCAGAGTCCTTAAATAATGCAGCAAAGTCCTTAAATAATGCAGCAGAGTCCTTAAACAATGCAGCACAGTCCTTAAATAATGCAACAAAGTCCTTAAATAATGCAGCAGAGTCCTTAAATAATGCAGCAAAGTTCTTAAATAATGCAGCAGAGTCCTTAAACAATGCAGCACAGTCCTTAAATAATGCAGCAAAGTCCTTAAATAATGCAGCAGAGTCCTTAAATAATGCAGCAAACTCATTAAATAATGCAGCAAAGTACTTAAATAATGCAGCAAATTCCTTAAATAATGCAGCAGAATCGTTAAATAATGCAGCAAAGTCCTTAAATAATGCAGCAGAGTCCTTAAATAATGCAACAAAGTCCTTAAATAATGCAGCAGAGTCCTTAAATAATGCAACAAAGTCCTTAAATAATGCACCAGAGTACTTAAATAATGCAGCAAAGTCCTTAAATAATGCAGCAGAGTCCTTAAATAATGCAACAAAGTCCTTAAATAATGCAGCAGAGTCCTTAAATAATGCAACAAAGTCCTTAAATAATGCAGCAGAGTCCTTAAATAATGCAACAAAGTCCTTAAATAATGCAGCAGAGTCCTTAAATAATGCAGCAAAGTCCTTAAATAATGCAGCAGAGTCCTTAAACAATGCAGCACAGTCCTTAAATAATGCAACAAAGTCCTTAAATAATGCAGCAGAGTCCTTAAATAATGCAGCAAAGTTCTTAAATAATGCAGCAGAGTCCTTAAACAATGCAGCACAGTCCTTAAATAATGCAGCAAAGTCCTTAAATAATGCAGCAGAGTCCTTAAATAATGCAGCAAACTCATTAAATAATGCAGCAAAGTACTTAAATAATGCAGCAAATTCCTTAAATAATGCAGCAGAATCCTTAAATAATGCAATAAAGTCCTTAAATAATGCAGCAGAGTCCTTAAATAATGCAATAAATTCCTTAAATAATGCAGCAGAATCCTTAAATAATGCAATAAAGTCATTAAATAATGCAGCAGAGTCCTTAAATACTGCAGCAGAGACCTTAAATAATGCAGCAAAATCCTTAAATAATGCAGCAGAGTCCTTATATAATGCAGCAGAGTCCTAAAATACCGCAGCGGAGTCCTTAAATAATGCAGCAGAGTCCTTAAATAATGCAGCAAATTCATTAAATAATGCAGCAGAATCCTTAAATAATGCAACAAAGTCCTTAAATAATGCAGCAGATTCCTTAAATTTCGCAGCAGCGTCCTTAAATAATGCATCAAAGTCCTTAAATAATGCAGCAGAGTCCTAAAATACCGCAGCAGAGTCCTTAAATAATGCAGCAAAGTCCTTAAATAATGCAGCAGAGTGCTTACATAATGCAGCAGAGTCCTTAAATTCCGCAGCAGAGTAATTAAATAATGCAGCAGAGTCCTTAAATAATGCAGCAAATTCATTAAATAATGCACAGAGTCATTAAATAATGCAACAAAGTCCTTAAATAATGCAGCAGAGTCCTTAAATAATGCAACAAAGTCCTTAAATAATGCAGCAGATTCCTTAAATAAAGCAGCAGAGTGCTTAAATAATGCAGCAGAGTCCTTAAATACCGCAGCAGAGTCATTAAATAATACAGCAGAGTCCTTAAATAATGCAGCAAATTCCTTAAATAATGCAGAGTCCTTAAATAATGCACTAAATTCCTTAAATAAAATGCAGCAACGCCCTTAATAATGCAGCAGAGTCCTTAAATAATTCAGCAAAGTCCTTAAATAATGCAGCAGAGTCCTTAAATACCGCAGCAGCGTCCTTAAATAATGCAACAAAGTCCTTAAATAATGCAGCTGAACCCTTAAATAATGCAACAAAGTCCTTAAATAATGCAGCAGACTCCTTAAATAATGCAACAAACTCCTTAAATAATGCAGCAGAGTACTTAAATAATGCAGCAGAGTACTTAAATAATGCAGCAAATTCCTTAAATAATGCAGCAGAATCCTTAAATAATGCAATAAAATCCTTAAATAATGCAGCAACATCCTTAATAATGCAGCAGAGTCCTTAAATAATACAGCAAAGTTCTTAAATAATGCAGCAGAGGACTTAAATACTGCAGCAGCGTCCTTAAATAATGCAGCAGAGTCCTTAAATAATGCAACAAAGTCCTTAAATAATGCAGCAGAATCCTTAAATAATGCAAAAAATTCCTTAAATAATGCAGAAGAGTACTTAAATAATGCAGAAAAGTTGTTAAATAATGCAACAAAGTCCTTAATAATGCAGCAGAGTCCTTAAATAATGCAGCAAATTCTTTAAATAATGCAGCAAAATCCTTAAATAATGCAATAAAGTCCTTATCTAATGCAGCAACGTCCTTAATAATGCAGCAGAGTCCTTAAATAATGCAGCAAAGTACTTAAATAATGCAGCAGAGGCCTTAAATACCGCAGCAGCATACTTAAATAATGCAGCAAAGTCCTTAAATAATGCAGCAGAGTCCTTAAATAATGCAACAAAGTCCTTAAATAATGCAGCAGAGTCCTTAAATAATGCAACAAACTCATTAAATAATGCAGCAAAGTACTTAAATAATGCAGCAAATTCCTTAAATAATGCAGCAGAATCCTTAAATAATGCAATAAAGTCCTTAAATAATGCAGCAGAGTCCTTAAATAATGCAAAAAATTCCTTAAATAATGCAGCAGAATCCTTAAATAATGCAACAAAGTCCTTAAATAATGCAGCAACGTCCTTAATAATGCAGCAGAGTCCTTAAATAATGCAGCAAATTCCTTAAATAATGCAGAGTCCTTAAATAATGCACTAAATTCCTTAAATAAAATGCAGCAACGCCCTTAATAATGCAGCTGAGTCCTTAAATAATTCAGCAAAGTCCTTAAATAATGCAGCAGAGTCCTTAAATACCGCAGCAGCGTCCTTAAATAATGCAAAAAAGTCCTTAAATAATGCAGCAGAACCCTTAAATAATGCAACAAAGTCCTTAAATAATGCAGCAGACTCCTTAAATAATGCAACAAACTCCTTAAATAATGCAGCAGAGTACTTAAATAATGGAGCAAATTCCTTAAATAATGCAGCAGAATCCTTAAATAATGCAATAAAATCCTTAAATAATGCAGCAACGTCCTTAATAATGCAGCAGAGTCCTTAAATAATACAGCAAAGTCCTTAAATAATGCAGCAGAGGACTTAAATACTGCAGCAGCGTCCTTAAATAATGCAGCAGAGTCCTTAAATAATGCAACAAAGTCCTTAAATAATGCAGCAGAATCCTTAAATAATGCAAAAAATTCCTTAAATAATGCAGAAGAGTACTTAAATAATGCAGAAAAGTCGTTAAATAATGCAGCAAAGTCCTTAAATAATGCAGCAGAGTCCTTAAACATTGCAGCACAGTCCTTAATTAATGCAACAAAGTCCTTAAATAATGCAGCAGAGTCCTTAAATAATGCAGCAAAGTCCTTAAATAATGCAGCAGAGTCCTTAAACAATGCAACACAGTCCTTAAATAATGCAGCAAAGTCCTTAAATAATGCAGCAGAGTCCTTAAATACAGCAGCAGCGTCCTTAAATAATTCAGCAAAGTCCTTAAATAATGCAGCAGAGTCCTTAAATAATGCAACAAAGTCCTTAAATAATGCAGCAGAGTCCTTAAATAATGCAACAAAGTCCATAAATAATGCAGCAGAGTCCTTAAATACTGCAGCAGAGTCCTTAAATAATGCAGCAAAGTCCTTAAATAATGCAGCAGAGTCCTTAAATTCCGCAGCAGAGTGATTAAATAATGCAACAAAGTCCTTAATAATGCAGCAGAGTCCTTAAATAATGCAGCAAATTCTTTAAATAATGCAGCAGAATCCTTAAATAATGCAATAAAGTCCTTATCTAATGCAGCAACATCCTTAATAATGCAGCAGAGTCCTTAAATAATTCAGCAAAGTACTTAAATAATGCAGCAGAGGCCTTAAATACCGCAGCAGCATACTTAAATAATGCAGCAAAGTCCTTAAATAATGCAGCAGAGTCCTTAAATAATGCAACAAAGTCCTTAAATAATGCAGCAGAGTCCTTAAATAATGCAACAAAGTCCTTAAATAATGCACCAGAGTACTTAAATAATGCAGCAAAGTCCTTAAATAATGCAGCAGAGTCCTTAAATAATGCAACAAAGTCCTTAAATAATGCAGCAGAGTCCTTAAATAATGCAACAAAGTCCTTAAATAATGCAGCAGAGTCCTTAAATAATGCAACAAAGTCCTTAAATAATGCAGCAGAGTCCTTAAATAATGCAGCAAAGTCCTTAAATAATGCAGCAGAGTCCTTAAACAATGCAGCACAGTCCTTAAATAATGCAACAAAGTCCTTAAATAATGCAGCAGAGTCCTTAAATAATGCAGCAAAGTTCTTAAATAATGCAGCAGAGTCCTTAAACAATGCAGCACAGTCCTTAAATAATGCAGCAAAGTCCTTAAATAATGCAGCAGAGTCCTTAAATAATGCAGCAAACTCATTAAATAATGCAGCAAAGTACTTAAATAATGCAGCAAATTCCTTAAATAATGCAGCAGAATCCTTAAATAATGCAGCAAAGTCCTTAAATAATGCAGCAGAGTCCTTAAATAATGCAACAAAGTCCTTAAATAATGCAGCAGAGTCCTTAAATAATGCAACAAAGTCCTTAAATAATGCAGCAGAATCCTTAAATAATGCAAAAAATTCCTTAAATAATGCAGAAGAGTACTTAAATAATGCAGAAAAGTCGTTAAATAATGCAGCAAAGTCCTTAAATAATGCAGCAGAGTCCTTAAACATTGCAGCACAGTCCTTAATTAATGCAACAAAGTCCTTAAATAATGCAGCAGAGTCCTTAAATAATGCAGCAAAGTCCTTAAATAATGCAGCAGAGTCCTTAAACAATGCAACACAGTCCTTAAATAATGCAGCAAAGTCCTTAAATAATGCAGCAGAGTCCTTAAATACAGCAGCAGCGTCCTTAAATAATTCAGCA
Source organism: Phyllobates terribilis (assembly GCF_046119375.1). NCBI lineage: Eukaryota > Metazoa > Chordata > Amphibia > Anura > Dendrobatidae > Phyllobates > Phyllobates terribilis. The sequence goes on along the minus strand of NW_027363114.1, from coordinate 1,657,973 downwards.
AAGTCCTTAAATAATGCAGCAGAGTCCTTAAATAATGCAACAAAGTCCTTAAATAATGCAGCAGAGTCCTTAAATAATGCAACAAAGTCCATAAATAATGCAGCAGAGTCCTTAAATACTGCAGCAGAGTCCTTAAATAATGCAGCAAAGTCCTTAAATAATGCAGCAGAGTCCTTAAATTCCGCAGCAGAGTGATTAAATAATGCAACAAAGTCCTTAATAATGCAGCAGAGTCCTTAAATAATGCAGCAAATTCTTTAAATAATGCAGCAGAATCCTTAAATAATGCAATAAAGTCCTTATCTAATGCAGCAACATCCTTAATAATGCAGCAGAGTCCTTAAATAATGCAGCAAAGTACTTAAATAATGCAGCAGAGGCCTTAAATACCGCAGCAGCATACTTAAATAATGCAGCAAAGTCCTTAAATAATGCAGCAGAGTCCTTAAATAATGCAACAAAGTCCTTAAATAATGCAGCAGAGTCCTTAAATAATGCAACAAAGTCCTTAAATAATGCACCAGAGTACTTAAATAATGCAGCAAAGTCCTTAAATAATGCAGCAGAGTCCTTAAATAATGCAACAAAGTCCTTAAATAATGCAGCAGAGTCCTTAAATAATGCAACAAAGTCCTTAAATAATGCAGCAGAGTCCTTAAATAATACAGCAAAGTTCTTAAATAATGCAGCAGAGGACTTAAATACTGCAGCAGCGTCCTTAAATAATGCAGCAGAGTCCTTAAATAATGCAACAAAGTCCTTAAATAATGCAGCAGAATCCTTAAATAATGCAAAAAATTCCTTAAATAATGCAGAAGAGTACTTAAATAATGCAGAAAAGTTGTTAAATAATGCAACAAAGTCCTTAATAATGCAGCAGAGTCCTTAAATAATGCAGCAAATTCTTTAAATAATGCAGCAAAATCCTTAAATAATGCAATAAAGTCCTTATCTAATGCAGCAACGTCCTTAATAATGCAGCAGAGTCCTTAAATAATGCAGCAAAGTACTTAAATAATGCAGCAGAGGCCTTAAATACCGCAGCAGCATACTTAAATAATGCAGCAAAGTCCTTAAATAATGCAGCAGAGTCCTTAAATAATGCAACAAAGTCCTTAAATAATGCAGCAGAGTCCTTAAATAATGCAACAAACTCATTAAATAATGCAGCAAAGTACTTAAATAATGCAGCAAATTCCTTAAATAATGCAGCAGAATCCTTAAATAATGCAATAAAGTCCTTAAATAATGCAGCAGAGTCCTTAAATAATGCAAAAAATTCCTTAAATAATGCAGCAGAATCCTTAAATAATGCAACAAAGTCCTTAAATAATGCAGCAACGTCCTTAATAATGCAGCAGAGTCCTTAAATAATGCAGCAAATTCCTTAAATAATGCAGAGTCCTTAAATAATGCACTAAATTCCTTAAATAAAATGCAGCAACGCCCTTAATAATGCAGCTGAGTCCTTAAATAATTCAGCAAAGTCCTTAAATAATGCAGCAGAGTCCTTAAATACCGCAGCAGCGTCCTTAAATAATGCAAAAAAGTCCTTAAATAATGCAGCAGAACCCTTAAATAATGCAACAAAGTCCTTAAATAATGCAGCAGACTCCTTAAATAATGCAACAAACTCCTTAAATAATGCAGCAGAGTACTTAAATAATGGAGCAAATTCCTTAAATAATGCAGCAGAATCCTTAAATAATGCAATAAAATCCTTAAATAATGCAGCAACGTCCTTAATAATGCAGCAGAGTCCTTAAATAATACAGCAAAGTCCTTAAATAATGCAGCAGAGGACTTAAATACTGCAGCAGCGTCCTTAAATAATGCAGCAGAGTCCTTAAATAATGCAACAAAGTCCTTAAATAATGCAGCAGAATCCTTAAATAATGCAAAAAATTCCTTAAATAATGCAGAAGAGTACTTAAATAATGCAGAAAAGTCGTTAAATAATGCAGCAAAGTCCTTAAATAATGCAGCAGAGTCCTTAAACATTGCAGCACAGTCCTTAATTAATGCAACAAAGTCCTTAAATAATGCAGCAGAGTCCTTAAATAATGCAGCAAAGTCCTTAAATAATGCAGCAGAGTCCTTAAACAATGCAACACAGTCCTTAAATAATGCAGCAAAGTCCTTAAATAATGCAGCAGAGTCCTTAAATACAGCAGCAGCGTCCTTAAATAATTCAGCAAAGTCCTTAAATAATGCAGCAGAGTCCTTAAATAATGCAACAAAGTCCTTAAATAATGCAGCAGAGTCCTTAAATAATGCAACAAAGTCCATAAATAATGCAGCAGAGTCCTTAAATACTGCAGCAGAGTCCTTAAATAATGCAGCAAAGTCCTTAAATAATGCAGCAGAGTCCTTAAATTCCGCAGCAGAGTGATTAAATAATGCAACAAAGTCCTTAATAATGCAGCAGAGTCCTTAAATAATGCAGCAAATTCTTTAAATAATGCAGCAGAATCCTTAAATAATGCAATAAAGTCCTTATCTAATGCAGCAACATCCTTAATAATGCAGCAGAGTCCTTAAATAATTCAGCAAAGTACTTAAATAATGCAGCAGAGGCCTTAAATACCGCAGCAGCATACTTAAATAATGCAGCAAAGTCCTTAAATAATGCAGCAGAGTCCTTAAATAATGCAACAAAGTCCTTAAATAATGCAGCAGAGTCCTTAAATAATGCAACAAAGTCCTTAAATAATGCACCAGAGTACTTAAATAATGCAGCAAAGTCCTTAAATAATGCAGCAGAGTCCTTAAATAATGCAACAAAGTCCTTAAATAATGCAGCAGAGTCCTTAAATAATGCAACAAAGTCCTTAAATAATGCAGCAGAGTCCTTAAATAATGCAACAAAGTCCTTAAATAATGCAGCAGAGTCCTTAAATAATGCAGCAAAGTCCTTAAATAATGCAGCAGAGTCCTTAAACAATGCAGCACAGTCCTTAAATAATGCAACAAAGTCCTTAAATAATGCAGCAGAGTCCTTAAATAATGCAGCAAAGTTCTTAAATAATGCAGCAGAGTCCTTAAACAATGCAGCACAGTCCTTAAATAATGCAGCAAAGTCCTTAAATAATGCAGCAGAGTCCTTAAATAATGCAGCAAACTCATTAAATAATGCAGCAAAGTACTTAAATAATGCAGCAAATTCCTTAAATAATGCAGCAGAATCCTTAAATAATGCAGCAAAGTCCTTAAATAATGCAGCAGAGTCCTTAAATAATGCAACAAAGTCCTTAAATAATGCAGCAGAGTCCTTAAATAATGCAACAAAGTCCTTAAATAATGCAGCAGAATCCTTAAATAATGCAAAAAATTCCTTAAATAATGCAGAAGAGTACTTAAATAATGCAGAAAAGTCGTTAAATAATGCAGCAAAGTCCTTAAATAATGCAGCAGAGTCCTTAAACATTGCAGCACAGTCCTTAATTAATGCAACAAAGTCCTTAAATAATGCAGCAGAGTCCTTAAATAATGCAGCAAAGTCCTTAAATAATGCAGCAGAGTCCTTAAACAATGCAACACAGTCCTTAAATAATGCAGCAAAGTCCTTAAATAATGCAGCAGAGTCCTTAAATACAGCAGCAGCGTCCTTAAATAATTCAGCAAAGTCCTTAAATAATGCAGCAGAGTCCTTAAATAATGCAACAAAGTCCTTAAATAATGCAGCAGAGTCCTTAAATAATGCAACAAAGTCCATAAATAATGCAGCAGAGTCCTTAAATACTGCAGCAGAGTCCTTAAATAATGCAGCAAAGTCCTTAAATAATGCAGCAGAGTCCTTAAATTCCGCAGCAGAGTGATTAAATAATGCAACAAAGTCCTTAATAATGCAGCAGAGTCCTTAAATAATGCAGCAAATTCTTTAAATAATGCAGCAGAATCCTTAAATAATGCAATAAAGTCCTTATCTAATGCAGCAACATCCTTAATAATGCAGCAGAGTCCTTAAATAATGCAGCAAAGTACTTAAATAATGCAGCAGAGGCCTTAAATACCGCAGCAGCATACTTAAATAATGCAGCAAAGTCCTTAAATAATGCAGCAGAGTCCTTAAATAATGCAACAAAGTCCTTAAATAATGCAGCAGAGTCCTTAAATAATGCAACAAAGTCCTTAAATAATGCACCAGAGTACTTAAATAATGCAGCAAAGTCCTTAAATAATGCAGCAGAGTCCTTAAATAATGCAACAAAGTCCTTAAATAATGCAGCAGAGTCCTTAAATAATGCAACAAAGTCCTTAAATAATGCAGCAGAGTCCTTAAATAATGCAACAAAGTCCTTAAATAATGCAGCAGAGTCCTTAAATAATGCAGCAAAGTCCTTAAATAATGCAGCAGAGTCCTTAAACAATGCAGCACAGTCCTTAAATAATGCAACAAAGTCCTTAAATAATGCAGCAGAGTCCTTAAATAATGCAGCAAAGTTCTTAAATAATGCAGCAGAGTCCTTAAACAATGCAGCACAGTCCTTAAATAATGCAGCAAAGTCCTTAAATAATGCAGCAGAGTCCTTAAATAATGCAGCAAACTCATTAAATAATGCAGCAAAGTACTTAAATAATGCAGCAAATTCCTTAAATAATGCAGCAGAATCCTTAAATAATGCAGCAAAGTCCTTAAATAATGCAGCAGAGTCCTTAAATAATGCAACAAAGTCCTTAAATAATGCAGCAGAGTCCTTAAATAATGCAACAAAGTCCTTAAATAATGCACCAGAGTACTTAAATAATGCAGCAAAGTCCTTAAATAATGCAGCAGAGTCCTTAAATAATGCAACAAAGTCCTTAAATAATGCAGCAGAGTCCTTAAATAATGCAACAAAGTCTTTAAATAATGCAGCAGAGTCCTTAAATAATGCAACAAAGTCCTTAAATAATGCAGCAGAGTCCTTAAATAATGCAGCAAAGTCCTTAAATAATGCAGCAGAGTCCTTAAACAATGCAGCACAGTCCTTAAATAATGCAACAAAGTCCTTAAATAATGCAGCAGAGTCCTTAAATAATGCAGCAAAGTTCTTAAATAATGCAGCAGAGTCCTTAAACAATGCAGCACAGTCCTTAAATAATGCAGCAAAGTCCTTAAATAATGCAGCAGAGTCCTTAAATAATGCAGCAAACTCATTAAATAATGCAGCAAAGTACTTAAATAATGCAGCAAATTCCTTAAATAATGCAGCAGAATCCTTAAATAATGCAATAAAGTCCTTAAATAATGCAGCAGAGTCCTTAAATAATGCAATAAATTCCTTAAATAATGCAGCAGAATCCTTAAATAATGCAATAAAGTCATTAAATAATGCAGCAGAGTCCTTAAATACTGCAGCAGAGACCTTAAATAATGCAGCAAAATCCTTAAATAATGCAGCAGAGTCCTTATATAATGCAGCAGAGTCCTAAAATACCGCAGCAGAGTCCTTAAATAATGCAGCAGAGTCCTTAAATAATGCAGCAAATTCATTAAATAATGCAGCAGAGTCCTTAAATAATGCAACAAAGTCCTTAAATAATGCAGCAGATTCCTTAAATTTCGCAGCAGCGTCCTTTAATAATGCATCAAAGTCCTTAAATAATGCAGCAGAGTCCTAAAATACCGCAGCAGAGTCCTTAAATAATGCAGCAAAGTCCTTAAATAATGCAGCAGAGTGCTTACATAATGCAGCAGAGTCCTTAAATTCCGCAGCAGAGTCATTAAATAATGCAGCAGAGTCCTTAAATAATGCAGCAAATTCATTAAATAATGCACAGAGTCATTAAATAATGCAACAAAGTCCTTAAATAATGCAGCAGAGTCCTTAAATAATGCAACAAAGTCCTTAAATAATGCAGCAGATTCCTTAAATAAAGCAGCAGAGTGCTTAAATAATGCAGCAGAGTCCTTAAATACCGCAGCAGAGTCATTAAATAATACAGCAGAGTCCTTAAATAATGCAGCAAATTCCTTAAATAATGCAGAGTCCTTAAATAATGCACTAAATTCCTTAAATAAAATGCAGCAACGCCCTTAATAATGCAGCAGAGTCCTTAAATAATTCAGCAAAGTCCTTAAATAATGCAGCAGAGTCCTTAAATACCGCAGCAGCGTCCTTAAATAATGCAACAAAGTCCTTAAATAATGCAGCTGAACCCTTAAATAATGCAACAAAGTCCTTAAATAATGCAGCAGACTCCTTAAATAATGCAACAAACTCCTTAAATAATGCAGCAAATTCCTTAAATAATGCAGCAGAATCCTTAAATAATGCAATAAAATCCTTAAATAATGCAGCAACATCCTTAATAATGCAGCAGAGTCCTTAAATAATACAGCAAAGTTCTTAAATAATGCAGCAGAGGACTTAAATACTGCAGCAGCGTCCTTAAATAATGCAGCAGAGTCCTTAAATAATGCAACAAAGTCCTTAAATAATGCAGCAGAATCCTTAAATAATGCAAAAAATTCCTTAAATAATGCAGAAGAGTACTTAAATAATGCAGAAAAGTTGTTAAATAATGCAACAAAGTCCTTAATAATGCAGCAGAGTCCTTAAATAATGCAGCAAATTCTTTAAATAATGCAGCAAAATCCTTAAATAATGCAATAAAGTCCTTATCTAATGCAGCAACGTCCTTAATAATGCAGCAGAGTCCTTAAATAATGCAGCAAAGTACTTAAATAATGCAGCAGAGGCCTTAAATACCGCAGCAGCATACTTAAATAATGCAGCAAAGTCCTTAAATAATGCAGCAGAGTCCTTAAATAATGCAACAAAGTCCTTAAATAATGCAGCAGAGTCCTTAAATAATGCAACAAACTCATTAAATAATGCAGCAAAGTACTTAAATAATGCAGCAAATTCCTTAAATAATGCAGCAGAATCCTTAAATAATGCAATAAAGTCCTTAAATAATGCAGCAGAGTCCTTAAATAATGCAAAAAATTCCTTAAATAATGCAGCAGAATCCTTAAATAATGCAACAAAGTCCTTAAATAATGCAGCAACGTCCTTAATAATGCAGCAGAGTCCTTAAATAATGCAGCAAATTCCTTAAATAATGCAGAGTCCTTAAATAATGCACTAAATTCCTTAAATAAAATGCAGCAACGCCCTTAATAATGCAGCTGAGTCCTTAAATAATTCAGCAAAGTCCTTAAATAATGCAGCAGAGTCCTTAAATACCGCAGCAGCGTCCTTAAATAATGCAAAAAAGTCCTTAAATAATGCAGCAGAACCCTTAAATAATGCAACAAAGTCCTTAAATAATGCAGCAGACTCCTTAAATAATGCAACAAACTCCTTAAATAATGCAGCAGAGTACTTAAATAATGCAGCAGAGTACTTAAATAATGCAGCAAATTCCTTAAATAATGCAGCAGAATCCTTAAATAATGCAATAAAATCCTTAAATAATGCAGCAACGTCCTTAATAATGCAGCAGAGTCCTTAAATAATACAGCAAAGTCCTTAAATAATGCAGCAGAGGACTTAAATACTGCAGCAGCGTCCTTAAATAATGCAGCAGAGTCCTTAAATAATGCAACAAAGTCCTTAAATAATGCAGCAGAATCCTTAAATAATGCAAAAAATTCCTTAAATAATGCAGAAGAGTACTTAAATAATGCAGAAAAGTCGTTAAATAATGCAGCAAAGTCCTTAAATAATGCAGCAGAGTCCTTAAACATTGCAGCACAGTCCTTAATTAATGCAACAAAGTCCTTAAATAATGCAGCAGAGTCCTTAAATAATGCAGCAAAGTCCTTAAATAATGCAGCAGAGTCCTTAAACAATGCAACACAGTCCTTAAATAATGCAGCAAAGTCCTTAAATAATGCAGCAGAGTCCTTAAATACAGCAGCAGCGTCCTTAAATAATTCAGCAAAGTCCTTAAATAATGCAGCAGAGTCCTTAAATAATGCAACAAAGTCCTTAAATAATGCAGCAGAGTCCTTAAATAATGCAACAAAGTCCATAAATAATGCAGCAGAGTCCTTAAATAATGCAGCAAAGTCCTTAAATAATGCAGCAGAGTCCTTAAATAATGCAACAAAGTCCTTAAATACTGCAGCAGAGTCCTTAAATAATGCAGCAAAGTCCTTAAATAATGCAGCAGAGTCCTTAAATTCCGCAGCAGAGTGATTAAATAATGCAACAAAGTCCTTAATAATGCAGCAGAGTCCTTAAATAATGCAGCAAATTCTTTAAATAATGCAGCAGAATCCTTAAATAATGCAATAAAGTCCTTATCTAATGCAGCAACATCCTTAATAATGCAGCAGAGTCCTTAAATAATGCAGCAAAGTACTTAAATAATGCAGCAGAGGCCTTAAATACCGCAGCAGCATACTTAAATAATGCAGCAAAGTCCTTAAATAATGCAGCAGAGTCCTTAAATAATGCAACAAAGTCCTTAAATAATGCAGCAGAGTCCTTAAATAATGCAACAAAGTCCTTAAATAATGCACCAGAGTACTTAAATAATGCAGCAAAGTCCTTAAATAATGCAGCAGAGTCCTTAAATAATGCAACAAAGTCCTTAAATAATGCAGCAGAGTCCTTAAATAATGCAACAAAGTCCTTAAATAATGCAGCAGAGTCCTTAAATAATGCAACAAAGTCCTTAAATAATGCAGCAGAGTCCTTAAATAATGCAGCAAAGTCCTTAAATAATGCAGCAGAGTCCTTAAACAATGCAGCACAGTCCTTAAATAATGCAACAAAGTCCTTAAATAATGCAGCAGAGTCCTTAAATAATGCAGCAAAGTTCTTAAATAATGCAGCAGAGTCCTTAAACAATGCAGCACAGTCCTTAAATAATGCAGCAAAGTCCTTAAATAATGCAGCAGAGTCCTTAAATAATGCAGCAAACTCATTAAATAATGCACCAGAGTACTTAAATAATGCAGCAAAGTCCTTAAATAATGCAGCAGAGTCCTTAAATAATGCAACAAAGTCCTTAAATAATGCAGCAGAGTCCTTAAATAATGCAACAAAGTCCTTAAATAATGCAGCAGAGTCCTTAAATAATGCAACAAAGTCCTTAAATAATGCACCAGAGTACTTAAATAATGCAGCAAAGTCCTTAAATAATGCAGCAGAGTCCTTAAATAATGCAACAAAGTCCTTAAATAATGCAGCAGAGTCCTTAAATAATGCAACAAAGTCCTTAAATAATGCAGCAGAGTCCTTAAATAATGCAACAAAGTCCTTAAATAATGCAGCAGAGTCCTTAAATAATGCAGCAAAGTCCTTAAATAATGCAGCAGAGTCCTTAAACAATGCAGCACAGTCCTTAAATAATGCAACAAAGTCCTTAAATAATGCAGCAGAGTCCTTAAATAATGCAGCAAAGTTCTTAAATAATGCAGCAGAGTCCTTAAACAATGCAGCACAGTCCTTAAATAATGCAGCAAAGTCCTTAAATAATGCAGCAGAGTCCTTAAATAATGCAGCAAACTCATTAAATAATGCAGCAAAGTACTTAAATAATGCAGCAAATTCCTTAAATAATGCAGCAGAATCCTTAAATAATGCAGCAAAGTCCTTAAATAATGCAGCAGAGTCCTTAAATAATGCAACAAAGTCCTTAAATAATGCAGCAGAGTCCTTAAATAATGCAACAAAGTCCTTAAATAATGCACCAGAGTACTTAAATAATGCAGCAAAGTCCTTAAATAATGCAGCAGAGTCCTTAAATAATGCAACAAAGTCCTTAAATAATGCAGCAGAGTCCTTAAATAATGCAACAAAGTCTTTAAATAATGCAGCAGAGTCCTTAAATAATGCAACAAAGTCCTTAAATAATGCAGCAGAGTCCTTAAATAATGCAGCAAAGTCCTTAAATAATGCAGCAGAGTCCTTAAACAATGCAGCACAGTCCTTAAATAATGCAACAAAGTCCTTAAATAATGCAGCAGAGTCCTTAAATAATGCAGCAAAGTTCTTAAATAATGCAGCAGAGTCCTTAAACAATGCAGCACAGTCCTTAAATAATGCAGCAAAGTCCTTAAATAATGCAGCAGAGTCCTTAAATAATGCAGCAAACTCATTAAATAATGCAGCAAAGTACTTAAATAATGCAGCAAATTCCTTAAATAATGCAGCAGAATCCTTAAATAATGCAATAAAGTCCTTAAATAATGCAGCAGAGTCCTTAAATAATGCAATAAATTCCTTAAATAATGCAGCAGAATCCTTAAATAATGCAATAAAGTCATTAAATAATGCAGCAGAGTCCTTAAATACTGCAGCAGAGACCTTAAATAATGCAGCAAAATCCTTAAATAATGCAGCAGAGTCCTTATATAATGCAGCAGAGTCCTAAAATACCGCAGCAGAGTCCTTAAATAATGCAGCAGAGTCCTTAAATAATGCAGCAAATTCATTAAATAATGCAGCAGAGTCCTTAAATAATGCAACAAAGTCCTTAAATAATGCAGCAGATTCCTTAAATTTCGCAGCAGCGTCCTTAAATAATGCATCAAAGTCCTTAAATAATGCAGCAGAGTCCTAAAATACCGCAGCAGAGTCCTTAAATAATGCAGCAAAGTCCTTAAATAATGCAGCAGAGTGCTTACATAATGCAGCAGAGTCCTTAAATTCCGCAGCAGAGTCATTAAATAATGCAGCAGAGTCCTTAAATAATGCAGCAAATTCATTAAATAATGCACAGAGTCATTAAATAATGCAACAAAGTCCTTAAATAATGCAGCAGAGTCCTTAAATAATGCAACAAAGTCCTTAAATAATGCAGCAGATTCCTTAAATAAAGCAGCAGAGTGCTTAAATAATGCAGCAGAGTCCTTAAATACCGCAGCAGAGTCATTAAATAATACAGCAGAGTCCTTAAATAATGCAGCAAATTCCTTAAATAATGCAGAGTCCTTAAATAATGCACTAAATTCCTTAAATAAAATGCAGCAACGCCCTTAATAATGCAGCAGAGTCCTTAAATAATTCAGCAAAGTCCTTAAATAATGCAGCAGAGTCCTTAAATACCGCAGCAGCGTCCTTAAATAATGCAACAAAGTCCTTAAATAATGCAGCTGAACCCTTAAATAATGCAACAAAGTCCTTAAATAATGCAGCAGACTCCTTAAATAATGCAACAAACTCCTTAAATAATGCAGCAGAGTACTTAAATAATGCAGCAGAGTACTTAAATAATGCAGCAAATTCCTTAAATAATGCAGCAGAATCCTTAAATAATGCAATAAAATCCTTAAATAATGCAGCAACATCCTTAATAATGCAGCAGAGTCCTTAAATAATACAGCAAAGTTCTTAAATAATGCAGCAGAGGACTTAAATACTGCAGCAGCGTCCTTAAATAATGCAGCAGAGTCCTTAAATAATGCAACAAAGTCCTTAAATAATGCAGCAGAATCCTTAAATAATGCAAAAAATTCCTTAAATAATGCAGAAGAGTACTTAAATAATGCAGAAAAGTTGTTAAATAATGCAACAAAGTCCTTAATAATGCAGCAGAGTCCTTAAATAATGCAGCAAATTCTTTAAATAATGCAGCAAAATCCTTAAATAATGCAATAAAGTCCTTATCTAATGCAGCAACGTCCTTAATAATGCAGCAGAGTCCTTAAATAATGCAGCAAAGTACTTAAATAATGCAGCAGAGGCCTTAAATACCGCAGCAGCATACTTAAATAATGCAGCAAAGTCCTTAAATAATGCAGCAGAGTCCTTAAATAATGCAACAAAGTCCTTAAATAATGCAGCAGAGTCCTTAAATAATGCAACAAACTCATTAAATAATGCAGCAAAGTACTTAAATAATGCAGCAAATTCCTTAAATAATGCAGCAGAATCCTTAAATAATGCAATAAAGTCCTTAAATAATGCAGCAGAGTCCTTAAATAATGCAAAAAATTCCTTAAATAATGCAGCAGAATCCTTAAATAATGCAACAAAGTCCTTAAATAATGCAGCAACGTCCTTAATAATGCAGCAGAGTCCTTAAATAATGCAGCAAATTCCTTAAATAATGCAGAGTCCTTAAATAATGCACTAAATTCCTTAAATAAAATGCAGCAACGCCCTTAATAATGCAGCTGAGTCCTTAAATAATTCAGCAAAGTCCTTAAATAATGCAGCAGAGTCCTTAAATACCGCAGCAGCGTCCTTAAATAATGCAAAAAAGTCCTTAAATAATGCAGCAGAACCCTTAAATAATGCAACAAAGTCCTTAAATAATGCAGCAGACTCCTTAAATAATGCAACAAACTCCTTAAATAATGCAGCAGAGTACTTAAATAATGCAGCAGAGTACTTAAATAATGCAGCAAATTCCTTAAATAATGCAGCAGAATCCTTAAATAATGCAATAAAATCCTTAAATAATGCAGCAACGTCCTTAATAATGCAGCAGAGTCCTTAAATAATACAGCAAAGTCCTTAAATAATGCAGCAGAGGACTTAAATACTGCAGCAGCGTCCTTAAATAATGCAGCAGAGTCCTTAAATAATGCAACAAAGTCCTTAAATAATGCAGCAGAATCCTTAAATAATGCAAAAAATTCCTTAAATAATGCAGAAGAGTACTTAAATAATGCAGAAAAGTCGTTAAATAATGCAGCAAAGTCCTTAAATAATGCAGCAGAGTCCTTAAACATTGCAGCACAGTCCTTAATTAATGCAACAAAGTCCTTAAATAATGCAGCAGAGTCCTTAAATAATGCAGCAAAGTCCTTAAATAATGCAGCAGAGTCCTTAAACAATGCAACACAGTCCTTAAATAATGCAGCAAAGTCCTTAAATAATGCAGCAGAGTCCTTAAATACAGCAGCAGCGTCCTTAAATAATTCAGCAAAGTCCTTAAATAATGCAGCAGAGTCCTTAAATAATGCAACAAAGTCCTTAAATAATGCAGCAGAGTCCTTAAATAATGCAACAAAGTCCATAAATAATGCAGCAGAGTCCTTAAATAATGCAGCAAAGTCCTTAAATAATGCAGCAGAGTCCTTAAATAATGCAACAAAGTCCTTAAATACTGCAGCAGAGTCCTTAAATAATGCAGCAAAGTCCTTAAATAATGCAGCAGAGTCCTTAAATTCCGCAGCAGAGTGATTAAATAATGCAACAAAGTCCTTAATAATGCAGCAGAGTCCTTAAATAATGCAGCAAATTCTTTAAATAATGCAGCAGAATCCTTAAATAATGCAATAAAGTCCTTATCTAATGCAGCAACATCCTTAATAATGCAGCAGAGTCCTTAAATAATGCAGCAAAGTACTTAAATAATGCAGCAGAGGCCTTAAATACCGCAGCAGCATACTTAAATAATGCAGCAAAGTCCTTAAATAATGCAGCAGAGTCCTTAAATAATGCAACAAAGTCCTTAAATAATGCAGCAGAGTCCTTAAATAATGCAACAAAGTCCTTAAATAATGCACCAGAGTACTTAAATAATGCAGCAAAGTCCTTAAATAATGCAGCAGAGTCCTTAAATAATGCAACAAAGTCCTTAAATAATGCAGCAGAGTCCTTAAATAATGCAACAAAGTCCTTAAATAATGCAGCAGAGTCCTTAAATAATGCAACAAAGTCCTTAAATAATGCAGCAGAGTCCTTAAATAATGCAGCAAAGTCCTTAAATAATGCAGCAGAGTCCTTAAACAATGCAGCACAGTCCTTAAATAATGCAACAAAGTCCTTAAATAATGCAGCAGAGTCCTTAAATAATGCAGCAAAGTTCTTAAATAATGCAGCAGAGTCCTTAAACAATGCAGCACAGTCCTTAAATAATGCAGCAAAGTCCTTAAATAATGCAGCAGAGTCCTTAAATAATGCAGCAAACTCATTAAATAATGCAGCAAAGTACTTAAATAATGCAGCAAATTCCTTAAATAATGCAGCAGAATCCTTAAATAATGCAGCAAAGTCCTTAAATAATGCAGCAGAGTCCTTAAATAATGCAACAAAGTCCTTAAATAATGCAGCAGAGTCCTTAAATAATGCAACAAAGTCCTTAAATAATGCACCAGAGTACTTAAATAATGCAGCAAAGTCCTTAAATAATGCAGCAGAGTCCTTAAATAATGCAACAAAGTCCTTAAATAATGCAGCTGAACCCTTAAATAATGCAACAAAGTCCTTAAATAATGCAGCAGACTCCTTAAATAATGCAACAAACTCCTTAAATAATGCAGCAGAGTACTTAAATAATGCAGCAGAGTACTTAAATAATGCAGCAAATTCCTTAAATAATGCAGCAGAATCCTTAAATAATGCAATAAAATCCTTAAATAATGCAGCAACATCCTTAATAATGCAGCAGAGTCCTTAAATAATACAGCAAAGTTCTTAAATAATGCAGCAGAGGACTTAAATACTGCAGCAGCGTCCTTAAATAATGCAGCAGAGTCCTTAAATAATGCAACAAAGTCCTTAAATAATGCAGCAGAATCCTTAAATAATGCAAAAAATTCCTTAAATAATGCAGAAGAGTACTTAAATAATGCAGAAAAGTTGTTAAATAATGCAACAAAGTCCTTAATAATGCAGCAGAGTCCTTAAATAATGCAGCAAATTCTTTAAATAATGCAGCAAAATCCTTAAATAATGCAATAAAGTCCTTATCTAATGCAGCAACGTCCTTAATAATGCAGCAGAGTCCTTAAATAATGCAGCAAAGTACTTAAATAATGCAGCAGAGGCCTTAAATACCGCAGCAGCATACTTAAATAATGCAGCAAAGTCCTTAAATAATGCAGCAGAGTCCTTAAATAATGCAACAAAGTCCTTAAATAATGCAGCAGAGTCCTTAAATAATGCAACAAACTCATTAAATAATGCAGCAAAGTACTTAAATAATGCAGCAAATTCCTTAAATAATGCAGCAGAATCCTTAAATAATGCAATAAAGTCCTTAAATAATGCAGCAGAGTCCTTAAATAATGCAAAAAATTCCTTAAATAATGCAGCAGAATCCTTAAATAATGCAACAAAGTCCTTAAATAATGCAGCAACGTCCTTAATAATGCAGCAGAGTCCTTAAATAATGCAGCAAATTCCTTAAATAATGCAGAGTCCTTAAATAATGCACTAAATTCCTTAAATAAAATGCAGCAACGCCCTTAATAATGCAGCTGAGTCCTTAAATAATTCAGCAAAGTCCTTAAATAATGCAGCAGAGTCCTTAAATACCGCAGCAGCGTCCTTAAATAATGCAAAAAAGTCCTTAAATAATGCAGCAGAACCCTTAAATAATGCAACAAAGTCCTTAAATAATGCAGCAGACTCCTTAAATAATGCAACAAACTCCTTAAATAATGCAGCAGAGTACTTAAATAATGCAGCAGAGTACTTAAATAATGCAGCAAATTCCTTAAATAATGCAGCAGAATCCTTAAATAATGCAATAAAATCCTTAAATAATGCAGCAACGTCCTTAATAATGCAGCAGAGTCCTTAAATAATACAGCAAAGTCCTTAAATAATGCAGCAGAGGACTTAAATACTGCAGCAGCGTCCTTAAATAATGCAGCAGAGTCCTTAAATAATGCAACAAAGTCCTTAAATAATGCAGCAGAATCCTTAAATAATGCAAAAAATTCCTTAAATAATGCAGAAGAGTACTTAAATAATGCAGAAAAGTCGTTAAATAATGCAGCAAAGTCCTTAAATAATGCAGCAGAGTCCTTAAACATTGCAGCACAGTCCTTAATTAATGCAACAAAGTCCTTAAATAATGCAGCAGAGTCCTTAAATAATGCAGCAAAGTCCTTAAATAATGCAGCAGAGTCCTTAAACAATGCAACACAGTCCTTAAATAATGCAGCAAAGTCCTTAAATAATGCAGCAGAGTCCTTAAATACAGCAGCAGCGTCCTTAAATAATTCAGCAAAGTCCTTAAATAATGCAGCAGAGTCCTTAAATAATGCAACAAAGTCCTTAAATAATGCAGCAGAGTCCTTAAATAATGCAACAAAGTCCATAAATAATGCAGCAGAGTCCTTAAATAATGCAGCAAAGTCCTTAAATAATGCAGCAGAGTCCTTAAATAATGCAACAAAGTCCTTAAATACTGCAGCAGAGTCCTTAAATAATGCAGCAAAGTCCTTAAATAATGCAGCAGAGTCCTTAAATTCCGCAGCAGAGTGATTAAATAATGCAACAAAGTCCTTAATAATGCAGCAGAGTCCTTAAATAATGCAGCAAATTCTTTAAATAATGCAGCAGAATCCTTAAATAATGCAATAAAGTCCTTATCTAATGCAGCAACATCCTTAATAATGCAGCAGAGTCCTTAAATAATGCAGCAAAGTACTTAAATAATGCAGCAGAGGCCTTAAATACCGCAGCAGCATACTTAAATAATGCAGCAAAGTCCTTAAATAATGCAGCAGAGTCCTTAAATAATGCAACAAAGTCCTTAAATAATGCAGCAGAGTCCTTAAATAATGCAACAAAGTCCTTAAATAATGCACCAGAGTACTTAAATAATGCAGCAAAGTCCTTAAATAATGCAGCAGAGTCCTTAAATAATGCAACAAAGTCCTTAAATAATGCAGCAGAGTCCTTAAATAATGCAACAAAGTCCTTAAATAATGCAGCAGAGTCCTTAAATAATGCAACAAAGTCCTTAAATAATGCAGCAGAGTCCTTAAATAATGCAGCAAAGTCCTTAAATAATGCAGCAGAGTCCTTAAACAATGCAGCACAGTCCTTAAATAATGCAACAAAGTCCTTAAATAATGCAGCAGAGTCCTTAAATAATGCAGCAAAGTTCTTAAATAATGCAGCAGAGTCCTTAAACAATGCAGCACAGTCCTTAAATAATGCAGCAAAGTCCTTAAATAATGCAGCAGAGTCCTTAAATAATGCAGCAAACTCATTAAATAATGCAGCAAAGTACTTAAATAATGCAGCAAATTCCTTAAATAATGCAGCAGAATCCTTAAATAATGCAGCAAAGTCCTTAAATAATGCAGCAGAGTCCTTAAATAATGCAACAAAGTCCTTAAATAATGCAGCAGAGTCCTTAAATAATGCAACAAAGTCCTTAAATAATGCACCAGAGTACTTAAATAATGCAGCAAAGTCCTTAAATAATGCAGCAGAGTCCTTAAATAATGCAACAAAGTCCTTAAATAATGCAGCTGAACCCTTAAATAATGCAACAAAGTCCTTAAATAATGCAGCAGACTCCTTAAATAATGCAACAAACTCCTTAAATAATGCAGCAGAGTACTTAAATAATGCAGCAGAGTACTTAAATAATGCAGCAAATTCCTTAAATAATGCAGCAGAATCCTTAAATAATGCAATAAAATCCTTAAATAATGCAGCAACATCCTTAATAATGCAGCAGAGTCCTTAAATAATACAGCAAAGTTCTTAAATAATGCAGCAGAGGACTTAAATACTGCAGCAGCGTCCTTAAATAATGCAGCAGAGTCCTTAAATAATGCAACAAAGTCCTTAAATAATGCAGCAGAATCCTTAAATAATGCAAAAAATTCCTTAAATAATGCAGAAGAGTACTTAAATAATGCAGAAAAGTTGTTAAATAATGCAACAAAGTCCTTAATAATGCAGCAGAGTCCTTAAATAATGCAGCAAATTCTTTAAATAATGCAGCAAAATCCTTAAATAATGCAATAAAGTCCTTATCTAATGCAGCAACGTCCTTAATAATGCAGCAGAGTCCTTAAATAATGCAGCAAAGTACTTAAATAATGCAGCAGAGGCCTTAAATACCGCAGCAGCATACTTAAATAATGCAGCAAAGTCCTTAAATAATGCAGCAGAGTCCTTAAATAATGCAACAAAGTCCTTAAATAATGCAGCAGAGTCCTTAAATAATGCAACAAACTCATTAAATAATGCAGCAAAGTACTTAAATAATGCAGCAAATTCCTTAAATAATGCAGCAGAATCCTTAAATAATGCAATAAAGTCCTTAAATAATGCAGCAGAGTCCTTAAATAATGCAAAAAATTCCTTAAATAATGCAGCAGAATCCTTAAATAATGCAACAAAGTCCTTAAATAATGCAGCAACGTCCTTAATAATGCAGCAGAGTCCTTAAATAATGCAGCAAATTCCTTAAATAATGCAGAGTCCTTAAATAATGCACTAAATTCCTTAAATAAAATGCAGCAACGCCCTTAATAATGCAGCTGAGTCCTTAAATAATTCAGCAAAGTCCTTAAATAATGCAGCAGAGTCCTTAAATACCGCAGCAGCGTCCTTAAATAATGCAAAAAAGTCCTTAAATAATGCAGCAGAACCCTTAAATAATGCAACAAAGTCCTTAAATAATGCAGCAGACTCCTTAAATAATGCAACAAACTCCTTAAATAATGCAGCAGAGTACTTAAATAATGCAGCAGAGTACTTAAATAATGCAGCAAATTCCTTAAATAATGCAGCAGAATCCTTAAATAATGCAATAAAATCCTTAAATAATGCAGCAACGTCCTTAATAATGCAGCAGAGTCCTTAAATAATACAGCAAAGTCCTTAAATAATGCAGCAGAGGACTTAAATACTGCAGCAGCGTCCTTAAATAATGCAGCAGAGTCCTTAAATAATGCAACAAAGTCCTTAAATAATGCAGCAGAATCCTTAAATAATGCAAAAAATTCCTTAAATAATGCAGAAGAGTACTTAAATAATGCAGAAAAGTCGTTAAATAATGCAGCAAAGTCCTTAAATAATGCAGCAGAGTCCTTAAACATTGCAGCACAGTCCTTAATTAATGCAACAAAGTCCTTAAATAATGCAGCAGAGTCCTTAAATAATGCAGCAAAGTCCTTAAATAATGCAGCAGAGTCCTTAAACAATGCAACACAGTCCTTAAATAATGCAGCAAAGTCCTTAAATAATGCAGCAGAGTCCTTAAATACAGCAGCAGCGTCCTTAAATAATTCAGCAAAGTCCTTAAATAATGCAGCAGAGTCCTTAAATAATGCAACAAAGTCCTTAAATAATGCAGCAGAGTCCTTAAATAATGCAACAAAGTCCATAAATAATGCAGCAGAGTCCTTAAATAATGCAGCAAAGTCCTTAAATAATGCAGCAGAGTCCTTAAATAATGCAACAAAGTCCTTAAATACTGCAGCAGAGTCCTTAAATAATGCAGCAAAGTCCTTAAATAATGCAGCAGAGTCCTTAAATTCCGCAGCAGAGTGATTAAATAATGCAACAAAGTCCTTAATAATGCAGCAGAGTCCTTAAATAATGCAGCAAATTCTTTAAATAATGCAGCAGAATCCTTAAATAATGCAATAAAGTCCTTATCTAATGCAGCAACATCCTTAATAATGCAGCAGAGTCCTTAAATAATGCAGCAAAGTACTTAAATAATGCAGCAGAGGCCTTAAATACCGCAGCAGCATACTTAAATAATGCAGCAAAGTCCTTAAATAATGCAGCAGAGTCCTTAAATAATGCAACAAAGTCCTTAAATAATGCAGCAGAGTCCTTAAATAATGCAACAAAGTCCTTAAATAATGCACCAGAGTACTTAAATAATGCAGCAAAGTCCTTAAATAATGCAGCAGAGTCCTTAAATAATGCAACAAAGTCCTTAAATAATGCAGCAGAGTCCTTAAATAATGCAACAAAGTCCTTAAATAATGCAGCAGAGTCCTTAAATAATGCAACAAAGTCCTTAAATAATGCAGCAGAGTCCTTAAATAATGCAGCAAAGTCCTTAAATAATGCAGCAGAGTCCTTAAACAATGCAGCACAGTCCTTAAATAATGCAACAAAGTCCTTAAATAATGCAGCAGAGTCCTTAAATAATGCAGCAAAGTTCTTAAATAATGCAGCAGAGTCCTTAAACAATGCAGCACAGTCCTTAAATAATGCAGCAAAGTCCTTAAATAATGCAGCAGAGTCCTTAAATAATGCAGCAAACTCATTAAATAATGCAGCAAAGTACTTAAATAATGCAGCAAATTCCTTAAATAATGCAGCAGAATCCTTAAATAATGCAGCAAAGTCCTTAAATAATGCAGCAGAGTCCTTAAATAATGCAACAAAGTCCTTAAATAATGCAGCAGAGTCCTTAAATAATGCAACAAAGTCCTTAAATAATGCACCAGAGTACTTAAATAATGCAGCAAAGTCCTTAAATAATGCAGCAGAGTCCTTAAATAATGCAACAAAGTCCTTAAATAATGCAGCAGAGTCCTTAAATAATGCAACAAAGTCCTTAAATAATGCAGCAGAGTCCTTAAATAATGCAACAAAGTCCTTAAATAATGCAGCAGAGTCCTTAAATAATGCAGCAAAGTCCTTAAATAATGCAGCAGAGTCCTTAAACAATGCAGCACAGTCCTTAAATAATGCAACAAAGTCCTTAAATAATGCAGCAGAGTCCTTAAATAATGCAGCAAAGTTCTTAAATAATGCAGCAGAGTCCTTAAACAATGCAGCACAGTCCTTAAATAATGCAGCAAAGTCCTTAAATAATGCAGCAGAGTCCTTAAATAATGCAGCAAACTCATTAAATAATGCAGCAAAGTACTTAAATAATGCAGCAAATTCCTTAAATAATGCAGCAGAATCCTTAAATAATGCAATAAAGTCCTTAAATAATGCAGCAGAGTCCTTAAATAATGCAATAAATTCCTTAAATAATGCAGCAGAATCCTTAAATAATGCAATAAAGTCATTAAATAATGCAGCAGAGTCCTTAAATACTGCAGCAGAGACCTTAAATAATGCAGCAAAATCCTTAAATAATGCAGCAGAGTCCTTATATAATGCAGCAGAGTCCTAAAATACCGCAGCAGAGTCCTTAAATAATGCAGCAGAGTCCTTAAATAATGCAGCAAATTCATTAAATAATGCAGCAGAGTCCTTAAATAATGCAACAAAGTCCTTAAATAATGCAGCAGATTCCTTAAATTTCGCAGCAGCGTCCTTAAATAATGCATCAAAGTCCTTAAATAATGCAGCAGAGTCCTAAAATACCGCAGCAGAGTCCTTAAATAATGCAGCAAAGTCCTTAAATAATGCAGCAGAGTGCTTACATAATGCAGCAGAGTCCTTAAATTCCGCAGCAGAGTCATTAAATAATGCAGCAGAGTCCTTAAATAATGCAGCAAATTCATTAAATAATGCACAGAGTCATTAAATAATGCAACAAAGTCCTTAAATAATGCAGCAGAGTCCTTAAATAATGCAACAAAGTCCTTAAATAATGCAGCAGATTCCTTAAATAAAGCAGCAGAGTGCTTAAATAATGCAGCAGAGTCCTTAAATACCGCAGCAGAGTCATTAAATAATACAGCAGAGTCCTTAAATAATGCAGCAAATTCCTTAAATAATGCAGAGTCCTTAAATAATGCACTAAATTCCTTAAATAAAATGCAGCAACGCCCTTAATAATGCAGCAGAGTCCTTAAATAATTCAGCAAAGTCCTTAAATAATGCAGCAGAGTCCTTAAATACCGCAGCAGCGTCCTTAAATAATGCAACAAAGTCCTTAAATAATGCAGCTGAACCCTTAAATAATGCAACAAAGTCCTTAAATAATGCAGCAGACTCCTTAAATAAAGCAACAAACTCCTTAAATAATGCAGCAGAGTACTTAAATAATGCAGCAGAGTACTTAAATAATGCAGCAAATTCCTTAAATAATGCAGCAGAATCCTTAAATAATGCAATAAAATCCTTAAATAATGCAGCAACATCCTTAATAATGCAGCAGAGTCCTTAAATAATACAGCAAAGTTCTTAAATAATGCAGCAGAGGACTTAAATACTGCAGCAGCGTCCTTAAATAATGCAGCAGAGTCCTTAAATAATGCAACAAAGTCCTTAAATAATGCAGCAGAATCCTTAAATAATGCAAAAAATTCCTTAAATAATGCAGAAGAGTACTTAAATAATGCAGAAAAGTTGTTAAATAATGCAACAAAGTCCTTAATAATGCAGCAGAGTCCTTAAATAATGCAGCAAATTCTTTAAATAATGCAGCAAAATCCTTAAATAATGCAATAAAGTCCTTATCTAATGCAGCAACGTCCTTAATAATGCAGCAGAGTCCTTAAATAATGCAGCAAAGTACTTAAATAATGCAGCAGAGGCCTTAAATACCGCAGCAGCATACTTAAATAATGCAGCAAAGTCCTTAAATAATGCAGCAGAGTCCTTAAATAATGCAACAAAGTCCTTAAATAATGCAGCAGAGTCCTTAAATAATGCAACAAACTCATTAAATAATGCAGCAAAGTACTTAAATAATGCAGCAAATTCCTTAAATAATGCAGCAGAATCCTTAAATAATGCAATAAAGTCCTTAAATAATGCAGCAGAGTCCTTAAATAATGCAAAAAATTCCTTAAATAATGCAGCAGAATCCTTAAATAATGCAACAAAGTCCTTAAATAATGCAGCAACGTCCTTAATAATGCAGCAGAGTCCTTAAATAATGCAGCAAATTCCTTAAATAATGCAGAGTCCTTAAATAATGCACTAAATTCCTTAAATAAAATGCAGCAACGCCCTTAATAATGCAGCTGAGTCCTTAAATAATTCAGCAAAGTCCTTAAATAATGCAGCAGAGTCCTTAAATACCGCAGCAGCGTCCTTAAATAATGCAAAAAAGTCCTTAAATAATGCAGCAGAACCCTTAAATAATGCAACAAAGTCCTTAAATAATGCAGCAGACTCCTTAAATAATGCAACAAACTCCTTAAATAATGCAGCAGAGTACTTAAATAATGCAGCAGAGTACTTAAATAATGCAGCAAATTCCTTAAATAATGCAGCAGAATCCTTAAATAATGCAATAAAATCCTTAAATAATGCAGCAACGTCCTTAATAATGCAGCAGAGTCCTTAAATAATACAGCAAAGTCCTTAAATAATGCAGCAGAGGACTTAAATACTGCAGCAGCGTCCTTAAATAATGCAGCAGAGTCCTTAAATAATGCAACAAAGTCCTTAAATAATGCAGCAGAATCCTTAAATAATGCAAAAAATTCCTTAAATAATGCAGAAGAGTACTTAAATAATGCAGAAAAGTCGTTAAATAATGCAGCAAAGTCCTTAAATAATGCAGCAGAGTCCTTAAACATTGCAGCACAGTCCTTAATTAATGCAACAAAGTCCTTAAATAATGCAGCAGAGTCCTTAAATAATGCAGCAAAGTCCTTAAATAATGCAGCAGAGTCCTTAAACAATGCAACACAGTCCTTAAATAATGCAACAAAGTCCTTAAATAATGCAGCAGAGTCCTTAAATAATGCAACAAAGTCCATAAATAATGCAGCAGAGTCCTTAAATACTGCAGCAGAGTCCTTAAATAATGCAGCAAAGTCCTTAAATAATGCAGCAGAGTCCTTAAATTCCGCAGCAGAGTGATTAAATAATGCAACAAAGTCCTTAATAATGCAGCAGAGTCCTTAAATAATGCAGCAAATTCTTTAAATAATGCAGCAGAATCCTTAAATAATGCAATAAAGTCCTTATCTAATGCAGCAACATCCTTAATAATGCAGCAGAGTCCTTAAATAATGCAGCAAAGTACTTAAATAATGCAGCAGAGGCCTTAAATACTGCAGCAGCATACTTAAATAATGCAGCAAAGTCCTTAAATAATGCAGCAGAGTCCTTAAATAATGCAACAAAGTCCTTAAATAATGCAGCAGAGTCCTTAAATAATGCAACAAAGTCCTTAAATAATGCACCAGAGTACTTAAATAATGCAGCAAAGTCCTTAAATAATGCAGCAGAGTCCTTAAATAATGCAACAAAGTCCTTAAATAATGCAGCAGAGTCCTTAAATAATGCAACAAAGTCCTTAAATAATGCAGCAGAGTCCTTAAATAATGCAACAAAGTCCTTAAATAATGCAGCAGAGTCCTTAAATAATGCAGCAAAGTCCTTAAATAATGCAGCAGAGTCCTTAAACAATGCAGCACAGTCCTTAAATAATGCAACAAAGTCCTTAAATAATGCAGCAGAGTCCTTAAATAATGCAGCAAAGTTCTTAAATAATGCAGCAGAGTCCTTAAACAATGCAGCACAGTCCTTAAATAATGCAGCAAAGTCCTTAAATAATGCAGCAGAGTCCTTAAATAATGCAGCAAACTCATTAAATAATGCAGCAAAGTACTTAAATAATGCAGCAAATTCCTTAAATAATGCAGCAGAATCCTTAAATAATGCAGCAAAGTCCTTAAATAATGCAGCAGAGTCCTTAAATAATGCAACAAAGTCCTTAAATAATGCAGCAGAGTCCTTAAATAATGCAACAAAGTCCTTAAATAATGCAGCAGAGTCCTTAAATAATGCAACAAAGTCCTTAAATAATGCAGCAGAGTCCTTAAATAATGCAACAACGTCCTTAAATAATGCAGCAGAGTCCTTAAATAATGCAACAAAGTCCTTAAATAATGCAGCAGAGTCCTTAAATAATGCAGCAGAGTCCTTAAACAATGCAGCACAGTCCTTAAATAATGCAACAAAGTCCTTAAATAATGCAGCAGAGTCCTTAAATAATGCAGCAAAGTTCTTAAATAATGCAGCAGAGTCCTTAAACAATGCAGCACAGTCCTTAAATAATGCAGCAAAGTCCTTAAATAATGCAGCAGAGTCCTTAAATAATGCAGCAAACTCATTAAATAATGCAGCAAAGTACTTAAATAATGCAGCAAATTCCTTAAATAATGCAGCAGAATCCTTAAATAATGCAATAAAGTCCTTAAATAATGCAGCAGAGTCCTTAAATAATGCAATAAATTCCTTAAATAATGCAGCAGAATCCTTAAATAATGCAATAAAGTCATTAAATAATGCAGCAGAGTCCTTAAATACTGCAGCAGAGACCTTAAATAATGCAGCAAAATCCTTAAATAATGCAGCAGAGTCCTTATATAATGCAGCAGAGTCCTAAAATACCGCAGCAGAGTCCTTAAATAATGCAGCAGAGTCCTTAAATAATGCAGCAAATTCATTAAATAATGCAGCAGAGTCCTTAAATAATGCAACAAAGTCCTTAAATAATGCAGCAGATTCCTTAAATTTCGCAGCAGCGTCCTTAAATAATGCATCAAAGTCCTTAAATAATGCAGCAGAGTCCTAAAATACCGCAGCAGAGTCCTTAAATAATGCAGCAAAGTCCTTAAATAATGCAGCAGAGTGCTTACATAATGCAGCAGAGTCCTTAAATTCCGCAGCAGAGTCATTAAATAATGCAGCAGAGTCCTTAAATAATGCAGCAAATTCATTAAATAATGCACAGAGTCATTAAATAATGCAACAAAGTCCTTAAATAATGCAGCAGAGTCCTTAAATAATGCAACAAAGTCCTTAAATAATGCAGCAGATTCCTTAAATAAAGCAGCAGAGTGCTTAAATAATGCAGCAGAGTCCTTAAATACCGCAGCAGAGTCATTAAATAATACAGCAGAGTCCTTAAATAATGCAGCAAATTCCTTAAATAATGCAGAGTCCTTAAATAATGCACTAAATTCCTTAAATAAAATGCAGCAACGCCCTTAATAATGCAGCAGAGTCCTTAAATAATTCAGCAAAGTCCTTAAATAATGCAGCAGAGTCCTTAAATACCGCAGCAGCGTCCTTAAATAATGCAACAAAGTCCTTAAATAATGCAGCTGAACCCTTAAATAATGCAACAAAGTCCTTAAATAATGCAGCAGACTCCTTAAATAATGCAACAAACTCCTTAAATAATGCAGCAGAGTACTTAAATAATGCAGCAGAGTACTTAAATAATGCAGCAAATTCCTTAAATAATGCAGCAGAATCCTTAAATAATGCAATGAAATCCTTAAATAATGCAGCAGCATCCTTAATAATGCAGCAGAGTCCTTAAATAATACAGCAAAGTTCTTAAATAATGCAGCAGAGGACTTAAATACTGCAGCAGCGTCCTTAAATAATGCAGCAGAGTCCTTAAATAATGCAACAAAGTCCTTAAATAATGCAGCAGAATCCTTAAATAATGCAAAAAATTCCTTAAATAATGCAGAAGAGTACTTAAATAATGCAGAAAAGTTGTTAAATAATGCAACAAAGTCCTTAATAATGCAGCAGAGTCCTTAAATAATGCAGCAAATTCTTTAAATAATGCAGCAAAATCCTTAAATAATGCAATAAAGTCCTTATCTAATGCAGCAACGTCCTTAATAATGCAGCAGAGTCCTTAAATAATGCAGCAAAGTACTTAAATAATGCAGCAGAGGCCTTAAATACGGCAGCAGCATACTTAAATAATGCAGCAAAGTCCTTAAATAATGCAGCAGAGTCCTTAAATAATGCAACAAAGTCCTTAAATAATGCAGCAGAGTCCTTAAATAATGCAACAAACTCATTAAATAATGCAGCACAGTACTTAAATAATGCACCAACATCGTTAAATAATGCAGCAGAATCCTTAAATAATGCAATAAAGTCCTTAAATAATGCAGCAGAGTCCTTAAATAATGCAAAAAATTCCTTAAATAATGCAGCAGAATCCTTAAATAATGCAACGAAGTCCTTAAATAATGCAGCAACGTCCTTAATAATGCAGCAGAGTCCTTAAATAATGCAGCAAATTCCTTAAATAATGCAGAGTCCTTAAATAATGCACTAAATTCCTTAAATAAAATGGAGCAACGCCCTTAATAATGCAGCTGAGTCCTTAAATAATTCAGCAAAGTCCTTAAATAATGCAGCAGAGTCCTTAAATACCGCAGCAGCGTCCTTAAATAATGCAAAAAAGTCCTTAAATAATGCAGCAGAACCCTTAAATAATGCAACAAAGTCCTTAAATAATGCAGCAGAGTGCTTACATAATGCAGCAGAGTCCTTAAATTCCGCAGCAGAGTCATTAAATAATGCAGCAGAGTCCTTAAATAATGCAGCAAATTCATTAAATAATGCACAGAGTCATTAAATAATGCAACAAAGTCCTTAAATAATGCAGCAGAGTCCTTAAATAATGCAACAAAGTCCTTAAATAATGCAGCAGATTCCTTAAATAAAGCAGCAGAGTGCTTAAATAATGCAGCAGAGTCCTTAAATACCGCAGCAGAGTCATTAAATAATACAGCAGAGTCCTTAAATAATGCAGCAAATTCCTTAAATAATGCAGAGTCCTTAAATAATGCACTAAATTCCTTAAATAAAATGCAGCAACGCCCTTAATAATGCAGCAGAGTCCTTAAATAATTCAGCAAAGTCCTTAAATAATGCAGCAGAGTCCTTAAATACCGCAGCAGCGTCCTTAAATAATGCAACAAAGTCCTTAAATAATGCAGCTGAACCCTTAAATAATGCAACAAAGTCCTTAAATAATGCAGCAGACTCCTTAAATAATGCAACAAACTCCTTAAATAATGCAGCAGAGTACTTAAATAATGCAGCAGAGTACTTAAATAATGCAGCAAATTCCTTAAATAATGCAGCAGAATCCTTAAATAATGCAATAAAATCCTTAAATAATGCAGCAACATCCTTAATAATGCAGCAGAGTCCTTAAATAATACAGCAAAGTTCTTAAATAATGCAGCAGAGGACTTAAATACTGCAGCAGCGTCCTTAAATAATGCAGCAGAGTCCTTAAATAATGCAACAAAGTCCTTAAATAATGCAGCAGAATCCTTAAATAATGCAAAAAATTCCTTAAATAATGCAGAAGAGTACTTAAATAATGCAGAAAAGTTGTTAAATATTGCAGCAAAGTCCTTAAATAATGCAGCAGAGTCCTTAAACATTGCAGCACAGTCCTTAAATAATGCAACAAAGTCCTTAAATAATGCAGCAGAGTCCTTAAATAATGCAGCAAAGTCCTTAAAAAATGCAGCAGAGTCCTTAAACAATGCAACACAGTCCTTAAATAATGCAGCAAAGTCCTTAAATAATGCAGCAGAGTCCTTAAATACAGCAGCAGCGTCCTTAAATAATTCAGCAAAGTCCTTAAATAATGCAGCAGAGTCCTTAAATAATGCAACAAAGTCCTTAAGTAATGCAGCAAAGTCCTTAAATAATGCAACAAAGTCCTTAAATAATGCAGCAGAGTCCTTAAATACTGCAGCAGAGTCCTTAAATAATGCAGCAAAGTCCTTAAATAATGCAGCAGAGTCCTTAAATTCCGCAGCAGAGTGATTAAATAATGCAACAAAGTCCTTAATAATGCAGCAGAGTCCTTAAATAATGCAGCAAATTCTTTAAATAATGCAGCAGAATCCTTAAATAATGCAATAAAGTCCTTATCTAATGCAGCAACGTCCTTAATAATGCAGCAGAGTCCTTAAATAATGCAGCAAAGTACTTAAATAATGCAGCAGAGGCCTTAAATACCGCAGCAGCATACTTAAATAATGCAGCAAAGTCCTTAAATAATGCAGCAGAGTCCTTAAATAATGCAACAAAGTCCTTAAATAATGCAGCAGAGTCCTTAAATAATGCAGCAAAGTCCTTAAATAATGCAGCAGAGTCCTTAAATAATGCAACAAAGTCCTTAAATAATGCAGCAGAGTCCTTAAATAATGCAGCAGAGTCCTTAAATAATGCAACAAAGTCCTTAAATAATGCAGCAGAGTCCTTAAATAATGCAACAAAGTCCTTAAATAATGCAGCAGAGTCCTTAAATAATGCAGCAAAGTCCTTAAATAATGCAGCAGAGTCCTTAAACAATGCAGCACAGTCCTTAAATAATGCAACAAAGTCCTTAAATAATGCAGCAGAGTCCTTAAATAATGCAGCAAAGTCCTTAAATAATGCAGCAGAGTCCTTAAACAATGCAGCACAGTCCTTAAATAATGCAGCAAAGTCCTTAAATAATGCAGCAGAGTCCTTAAATACAGCAGCAGCATCCTTAAATAATGCAAAAAAGTCCTTAAATAATGCAGCAGAGTCCTTAAATAATGCATCAAAGTCCTTAAATAATGCAGCAGAGTCCTTAAATAATGCAACAAACTCATTAAATAATGCAGCAAAGTACTTAAATAATGCAGCAAATTCCTTAAATAATGCAGCAGAATCCTTAAATAATGCAATAAAGTCCTTAAATAATGCAGCAGAGTCCTTAAATAATGCAATAAATTCCTTAAATAATGCAGCAGAATCCTTAAATAATGCAATAAAGTCATTAAATAATGCAGCAGAGTCCTTAAATAATGCAACAAAGTCCTTAAATAATGCAGCAGAATCCTTAAATAATGCAAAAAATTCCTTAAATAATGCAGAAGAGTACTTAAATAATGCAGAAAAGTTGTTAAATAATGCAACAAAGTCCTTAATAATGCAGCAGAGTCCTTAAATAATGCAGCAAATTCTTTAAATAATGCAGCAAAATCCTTAAATAATGCAATAAAGTCCTTATCTAATGCAGCAACGTCCTTAATAATGCAGCAGAGTCCTTAAATAATGCAGCAAAGTACTTAAATAATGCAGCAGAGGCCTTAAATACGGCAGCAGCATACTTAAATAATGCAGCAAAGTCCTTAAATAATGCAGCAGAGTCCTTAAATAATGCAACAAAGTCCTTAAATAATGCAGCAGAGTCCTTAAATAATGCAACAAACTAATTAAATAATGCAGCACAGTACTTAAATAATGCACCAACATCGTTAAATAATGCAGCAGAATCCTTAAATAATGCAATAAAGTCCTTAAATAATGCAGCAGAGTCCTTAAATAATGCAAAAAATTCCTTAAATAATGCAGCAGAATCCTTAAATAATGCAACGAAGTCCTTAAATAATGCAGCAACGTCCTTAATAATGCAGCAGAGTCCTTAAATAATGCAGCAAATTCCTTAAATAATGCAGAGTCCTTAAATAATGCACTAAATTCCTTAAATAAAATGGAGCAACGCCCTTAATAATGCAGCTGAGTCCTTAAATAATTCAGCAAAGTCCTTAAATAATGCAGCAGAGTCCTTAAATACCGCAGCAGCGTCCTTAAATAATGCAAAAAAGTCCTTAAATAATGCAGCAGAACCCTTAAATAATGCAACAAAGTCCTTAAATAATGCAGCAGAGTGCTTACATAATGCAGCAGAGTCCTTAAATTCCGCAGCAGAGTCATTAAATAATGCAGCAGAGTCCTTAAATAATGCAGCAAATTCATTAAATAATGCACAGAGTCATTAAATAATGCAACAAAGTCCTTAAATAATGCAGCAGAGTCCTTAAATAATGCAACAAAGTCCTTAAATAATGCAGCAGATTCCTTAAATAAAGCAGCAGAGTGCTTAAATAATGCAGCAGAGTCCTTAAATACCGCAGCAGAGTCATTAAATAATACAGCAGAGTCCTTAAATAATGCAGCAAATTCCTTAAATAATGCAGAGTCCTTAAATAATGCACTAAATTCCTTAAATAAAATGCAGCAACGCCCTTAATAATGCAGCAGAGTCCTTAAATAATTCAGCAAAGTCCTTAAATAATGCAGCAGAGTCCTTAAATACCGCAGCAGCGTCCTTAAATAATGCAACAAAGTCCTTAAATAATGCAGCTGAACCCTTAAATAATGCAACAAAGTCCTTAAATAATGCAGCAGACTCCTTAAATAATGCAACAAACTCCTTAAATAATGCAGCAGAGTACTTAAATAATGCAGCAGAGTACTTAAATAATGCAGCAAATTCCTTAAATAATGCAGCAGAATCCTTAAATAATGCAATAAAATCCTTAAATAATGCAGCAACATCCTTAATAATGCAGAAGAGTCCTTAAATAATACAGCAAAGTTCTTAAATAATGCAGCAGAGGACTTAAATACTGCAGCAGCGTCCTTAAATAATGCAGCAGAGTCCTTAAATAATGCAACAAAGTCCTTAAATAATGCAGCAGAATCCTTAAATAATGCAAAAAATTCCTTAAATAATGCAGAAGAGTACTTAAATAATGCAGAAAAGTTGTTAAATATTGCAGCAAAGTCCTTAAATAATGCAGCAGAGTCCTTAAACATTGCAGCACAGTCCTTAAATAATGCAACAAAGTCCTTAAATAATGCAGCAGAGTCCTTAAATAATGCAGCAAAGTCCTTAAAAAATGCAGCAGAGTCCTTAAACAATGCAACACAGTCCTTAAATAATGCAGCAAAGTCCTTAAATAATGCAGCAGAGTCCTTAAATACAGCAGCAGCGTCCTTAAATAATTCAGCAAAGTCCTTAAATAATGCAGCAGAGTCCTTAAATAATGCAACAAAGTCCTTAAGTAATGCAGCAAAGTCCTTAAATAATGCAACAAAGTCCTTAAATAATGCAGCAGAGTCCTTAAATACTGCAGCAGAGTCCTTAAATAATGCAGCAAAGTCCTTAAATAATGCAGCAGAGTCCTTAAATTCCGCAGCAGAGTGATTAAATAATGCAACAAAGTCCTTAATAATGCAGCAGAGTCCTTAAATAATGCAGCAAATTCTTTAAATAATGCAGCAGAATCCTTAAATAATGCAATAAAGTCCTTATCTAATGCAGCAACGTCCTTAATAATGCAGCAGAGTCCTTAAATAATGCAGCAAAGTACTTAAATAATGCAGCAGAGGCCTTAAATAACGCAGCAGCATACTTAAATAATGCAGCAAAGTCCTTAAATAATGCAGCAGAGTCCTTAAATAATGCAACAAAGTCCTTAAATAATGCAGCAGAGTCCTTAAATAATGCAGCAAAGTCCTTAAATAATGCAGCAGAGTCCTTAAATAATGCAACAAAGTCCTTAAATAATGCAGCAGAGTCCTTAAATAATGCAGCAGAGTCCTTAAATAATGCAACAAAGTCCTTAAATAATGCAGCAGAGTCCTTAAATAATGCAACAAAGTCCTTAAATAATGCAGCAGAGTCCTTAAATAATGCAGCAAAGTCCTTAAATAATGCAGCAGAGTCCTTAAACAATGCAGCACAGTCCTTAAATAATGCAACAAAGTCCTTAAATAATGCAGCAGAGTCCTTAAATAATGCAGCAAAGTCCTTAAATAATGCAGCAGAGTCCTTAAACAATGCAGCACAGTCCTTAAATAATGCAGCAAAGTCCTTAAATAATGCAGCAGAGTCCTTAAATACAGCAGCAGCATCCTTAAATAATGCAAAAAAGTCCTTAAATAATGCAGCAGAGTCCTTAAATAATGCATCAAAGTCCTTAAATAATGCAGCAGAGTCCTTAAATAATGCAACAAACTCATTAAATAATGCAGCAAAGTACTTAAATAATGCAGCAAATTCCTTAAATAATGCAGCAGAATCCTTAAATAATGCAATAAAGTCCTTAAATAATGCAGCAGAGTCCTTAAATAATGCAATAAATTCCTTAAATAATGCAGCAGAATCCTTAAATAATGCAATAAAGTCATTAAATAATGCAGCAGAGTCCTTAAATAATGCAACAAAGTCCTTAAATAATGCAGCAGAATCCTTAAATAATGCAAAAAATTCCTTAAATAATGCAGAAGAGTACTTAAATAATGCAGAAAAGTTGTTAAATAATGCAGCAAAGTCCTTAAATAATGCAGCAGAGTCCTTAAACATTGCAGCACAGTCCTTAAATAATGCAACAAAGTCCTTAAATAATGCAGCAGAGTCCTTAAATAATGCAGCAAAGTCCTTAAAAAATTCAGCAGAGTCCTTAAACAATGCAACACAGTCCTTAAATAATGCAGCAAAGTCCTTAAATAATGCAGCAGAGTCCTTAAATACAGCAGCAGCGTCCTTAAATAATTCAGCAAAGTCCTTAAATAATGCAGCAGAGTCCTTAAATAATGCAACAAAGTCCTTAAGTAATGCAGCAAAGTCCTTAAATAATGCAACAAAGTCCTTAAATAATGCAGCAGAGTCCTTAAATACTGCAGCAGAGTCCTTAAATAATGCAGCAAAGTCCTTAAATAATGCAGCAGAGTCCTTAAATTCCGCAGCAGAGTGATTAAATAATGCAACAAAGTCCTTAATAATGCAGCAGAGTCCTTAAATAATGCAGAAAATTCTTTAATTAATGCAGCAGAGTCCTTAAATAATGCAACAAAGTCCTTAAATAATGCAGCAGAGTCCTTAAATAATGCAGCAAAGTCCTTAAATAATGCAGCAGAGTCCTTAAATAATGCAACAAAGTCCTTAAATAATGCAGCAGAGTCCTTAAATAATGCAGCAGAGTCCTTAAATAATGCAACAAAGTCCTTAAATAATGCAGCAGAGTCCTTAAATAATGCAACAAAGTCCTTAAATAATGCAGCAGAGTCCTTAAATAATGCAGCAAAGTCCTTAAATAATGCAGCAGAGTCCTTAAACAATGCAGCACAGTCCTTAAATAATGCAACAAAGTCCTTAAATAATGCAGCAGAGTCCTTAAATAATGCAGCAAAGTCCTTAAATAATGCAGCAGAGTCCTTAAACAATGCAGCACAGTCCTTAAATAATGCAGCAAAGTCCTTAAATACAGCAGCAGCATCCTAAAATAATGCAACAAAGTCCTTAAATAATGCAGCAGAGTCCTTAAATAATGCATCAAAGTCCTTAAATAATGCAGCAGAGTCCTTAAATAATGCAACAAACTCATTAAATAATGCAGCAAAGTACTTAAATAATGCAGCAAATTCCTTAAATAATGCAGAGTCCTTAAATAATGCACTAAATTCCTTAAATAAAATGCAGCAACGCCCTTAATAATGCAGCTGAGTCCTTAAATAATTCAGCAAAGTCCTTAAATAATGCAGCAGAGTCCTTAAATACCGCTGCAGCGTCCTTAAATAATGCAACAAAGTCCTTAAATAATGCAGCAGAACCCTTAAATAATGCAACAAAGTCCTTAAATAATGCAGCAGACTCATTAAATAATGCAACAAACTCCTTAAATAATGCAGCAGAGTACTTAAATAATGCAGCAGAGTACTTAAATAATGCAGCAAATTCCTTAAATAATGCAGCAGAATCCTTAAATAATGCAATAAAATCCTTAAATAATGCAGCAACGTCCTTAATAATGCAGCAGAGTCCTTAAATAATACAGCAAAGTTCTTAAATAATGCAGCAGAGGACTTAAATACTGCAGCAGCGTCCTTAAATAATGCAGCAGAGTCCTTAAATAATGCAACAAAGTCCTTAAATAATGCAGCAGAATCCTTAAATAATGCAAAACATTTGTTAAATAATGCAGAAGAGTACTTAAATAATGCAGAAAAGTTGTTAAATAATGCAGCAAATTCCTTAAATAATGCAGCAGAGTCCTTAAACATTGCAGCACAGTCCTTAAATAATGCAACAAAGTCCTTAAATAATGCAGCAGAGTCCTTAAATAATGCAGCAAAGTCCTTAAATGATGCAGCAGAGTCATTAAACAATGCAACACAGTCCTTAAATAATGCAGCAAAGTCCTTAAATAATGCAGCAGAGTCCTTAAATACAGCAGCAGCGTCCTTAAATAATTCAGCAAAGTCCTTAAATAATGCAGCAGAGTCCTTAAATAATGCAACAAAGTCCTTAAATAATGCAGCAGAGTCCTTAAATAATGCAACAAAGTCCTTAAATAATGCAGCAGAGTCCTTACATACTGCAGCAGAGTCCTTAAATAATGCAGCAAAGTCCTTAAATAATGCAGCAGAGTCCTTAAATTCCGCAGCAGAGTGATTAAATAATGCAACAAAGTCCTTAATAATGCAGCAGAGTCCTTAAATAATGCAGCAAATTCTTTAAATAATGCAGCAGAATCCTTAAATAATGCAATAAAGTCCTTATCTAATGCAGCAACGTCCTTAATAATGTAGCAGAGTCCTTAAATAATGCAGCAAAGTACTTAAATAATGCAGCAGAGGCCTTAAATACCGCAGCAGCATACTTAAATAATGCTCAAAGTCCTTAAATAATGCAGCAGAGTCCTTAAATAATGCAACAAAGTCCTTAAATAATGCAGCAGAGTCCTTAAATAATGCAACAAAGTCCTTAAATAATGCACCAGAGTACTTAAATAATGCAGCAGAGTCCTTAAATAATGCAACAAAGTCCTTAAATAATGCAGCAGAGTCCTTAAATAATGCAACAAAGTCCTTAAATAATGCACCAGAGTACTTAAATAATGCAGCAAAGTCCTTAAATAATGCAGCAGAGTCCTTAAATAATGCAACAAAGTCCTTAAATAATGCAGCAGAGTCCTTAAATAATGCAACAAAGTCCTTAAATAATGCAGCAGAGTCCTTAAATAATGCAACAAAGTCCTTAAATAATGCAGCAGAGTCCTTAAATAATGCAGCAAAGTCCTTAAATAATGCAGCAGAGTCCTTAAACAATGCAGCACAGTCCTTAAATAATGCAACAAAGTCCTTAAATAATGCAGCAGAGTCCTTAAATAATGCAGCAAAGTCCTTAAATAATGCAGCAGAGTCCTTAAACAATGCAGCACAGTCCTTAAATAATGCAGCAAAGTCCTTAAATAATGCAGCAGAGTCCTTAAATACAGCAGCAGCGTCCTTAAATAATGCAACAAAGTCCTTAAATAATGCAGCAGAGTCCTTAAATAATGCAACAAAGTCCTTAAATAATGCAGCAGAGTCCTTAAATAATGCAACAAACTAATTAAATAATGCAGCAAAGTACTTAAATAATGCAGCAAATTCCTTAAATAATGCAGCAGAATCATTAAATAATGCAATAAAGTCCTTAAATAATGCAGCAGAATCCTTAAATAATGCAATAAAGTCATTAAATAATGCAGCAGAGTCCTTCAATAATGCAACAAAGTCCTTAAATAATGCAGCAGATTCCTTAAATTCTGCAGCAGCGTCCTTAAATAATGCATCAAAGTCCTTAAATAATGCAGCAGAGTCCTTAAATACCACAGCAGAGTCATTAAATAATGCAGCAGAGTCCTTAAATAATGCAGCATATTCCTTAAATAATGCAGCAGAGTCCTTAAATAATGCAATAAAGTCCTTAAATAATGCAGCAGAGTCCTTAAATAATGCAGCAACGTCCTTAATAATGCAGCTGAGTCCTTAAATAATGCAGCAACATCCTTAAATAATGCAGCAGAGTCCTTAAATACTGCATCAGCGTCCTTAAATAATGCAACAAAGTCCTTAAATAATGCAGCAAAGTCCTTAAATAATGCAGCAGAGTCCTTAAATACAGCAGCAGAGTCCTTAAATAATTCAGCAAAGTCCTTAAATAATGCAGCAGAGTCCTTAAATAATGCAATAAAGTCCTTATCTAATGCAGCAACGTCCTTAATAATGCAGCAGAGTCCTTAAATAATGCAGCAAAGTACTTAAATAATGCAGCAGAGGCCTTAAATACCGCAGCAGCATACTTAAATAATGCAGCAAAGTCCTTAAATAATGCAGCAGAGTCCTTAAATAATGCAACAAAGTCCTTAAATAATGCAGCAGAGTCCTTAAATAATGCAACAAAGTCCTTAAATAATGCACCAGAGTACTTAAATAATGCAGCAAAGTCCTTAAATAATGCAGCAGAGTCCTTAAATAATGCAACAAAGTCCTTAAATAATGCAGTAGAGTCCTTAAATAATGCAGCAGAGTCCTTAAATAATGCAACAAAGTCCTTAAATAATGCAGCAGAGTCCTTAAATAATGCAACAAAGTCCTTAAATATTGCAGCAGAGTCCTTAAATAATGCAGCAAAGTCCTTAAATAATGCAGCAGAGTCCTTAAACAATGCAGCACAGTCCTTAAATAATGCAACAAAGTCCTTAAATAATGCAGCAGAGTCCTTAAATAATGCAGCAAATTCATTAAATAATGCAGCAGAGTCCTTAAATAATGCAACAAAGTCCTTAAATAATGCAGCAGATTCCTTAAATTTCGCAGCAGCGTCCTTAAATAATGCAGCAGAGTCCTAAAATACCGCAGCAGAGTCCTTAAATAATGCAGCAAAGTCCTTAAATAATGCAGCAGAGTGCTTACGTAATGCAGCAGAGTCCTTAAATTCCGCAGCAGAGTCATTAAATAATGCAGCAGAGTCCTTAAATAATGCAGCAAATTCATTAAATAATGCACAGAGTCATTAAATAATGCAACAAAGTCCTTAAATAATGCAGCAGAGTGCTTAAATAATGCAACAAAGTCCTTAAATAATGCAGCAGAGTCCTTAAATAATGCAACAAACTCATTAAATAATGCAGCAAAGTACTTAAATAATGCAGCAAATTCCTTCAATAATGCAGCAGAATCCTTAAATAATGCAATAAAGTCATTAAATAATGCAGCAGAGTCCTTAAATACTGCAGCAGAGACCTTAAATAATGCAGCAAAATCCTTAAATAATACAGCAGAGTCCTTATATAATGCAGCAGAGTCCTAAAATACCGCAGCAGAGTCCTTAAATAATGCAGCAGAGTCCTTAAATAATGCAGCAAATTCATTAAATAATGCAGCAGAGTCCTTAAATAATGCAACAAAGTCCTTAAATAATGCAGCAGATTCCTTAAATTTCGCAGCAGCGTCCTTAAATAATGCATCAAAGTCCTTAAATAATGCAGCAGAGTCCTAAAATACCGCAGCAGAGTCCTTAAATAATGCAGCAAAGTCCTTAAATAATGCAGCAGAGTGCTTACATAATGCAGCAGAGTCCTTAAATTCCGCAGCAGAGTCATTAAATAATGCAGCAGAGTCCTTAAATAATGCAGCAAATTCATTAAATAATGCACAGAGTCATTAAATAATGCAACAAAGTCCTTAAATAATGCAGCAGAGTCCTTAAATAATGCAACAAAGTCCTTAAATAATGCAGCAGATTCCTTAAATAAAGCAGCAGAGTGCTTAAATAATGCAGCAGAGTCCTTAAATACCGCAGCAGAGTCATTAAATAATACAGCAGAGTCCTTAAATAATGCAGCAAATTCCTTAAATAATGCAGAGTCCTTAAATAATGCACTAAATTCCTTAAATAAAATGCAGCAACGCCCTTAATAATGCAGCTGAGTCCTTAAATAATTCAGCAAAGTCCTTAAATAATGCAGCAGAGTCCTTAAATACCGCAGCAGCGTCCTTAAATAATGCAACAAAGTCCTTAAATAATGCAGCTGAACCCTTAAATAATGCAACAAAGTCCTTAAATAATGCAGCAGACTCCTTAAATAATGCAACAAACTCCTTAAATAATGCAGCAGAGTACTTAAATAATGCAGCAGAGAATACTTAAATAATGCAGCAAATTCCTTAAATAATGCAGCAGAATCCTTAAATAATGCAATAAAATCCTTAAATAATGCAGCAACGTCCTTAATAATGCAGCAGAGTCCTTAAATAATACAGCAAAGTTCTTAAATAATGCAGCAGAGGACTTAAATACTGCAGCAGCGTCCTTAAATAATGCAGTAGAGTCCTTAAATAATGCAACAAAGTCCTTAAATAATGCAGCAGAATCCTTAAATAATGCAAAAAATTCCTTAAATAATGCAGAAGAGTACTTAAATAATGCAGAAAAGTTGTTAAATAATGCAGCAAAGTCCTTAAATAATGCAGCGGAGTCCTTAAACATTGCAGCACAGTCCTTAAATAATGCAACAAAGTCCTTAAATAATGCAGCAGAGTCCTTAAATAATGCAGCAAAGTCCTTAAATGATGCAGCAGAGTCATTAAACAATGCAACACAGTCCTTAAATAATGCAGCAAAGTCCTTAAATAATGCAGCAGAGTCCTTAAATACAGCAGCAGCGTCCTTAAATAATTCAGCAAAGTCCTTAAATAATGCAGCAGAGTCCTTAAATAATGCAACAAAGTCCTTAAATAATGCAGCAGAGTCCTTAAATAATGCAACAAAGTCCTTAAATAATGCAGCAGAGTCCTTAAATACTGCAGCAGAGTCCTTAAATAATGCAGCAAAGTCCTTAAATAATGCAGCAGAGTTCTTAAATTCCGCAGCAGAGTGATTAAATAATGCAACAAAGTCCTTAATAATGCAGCAGAGTCCTTAAATAATGCAGCAAATTCTTTAAATAATGCAGCAGAATCCTTAAATAATGCAATAAAGTCCTTATCTAATGCAGCAACGTCCTTAATAATGTAGCAGAGTCCTTAAATAATGCAGCAAAGTACTTAAATAATGCAGCAGAGGCCTTAAATACCGCAGCAGCATACTTAAATAATGCAGCAAAGTCCTTAAATAATGTAGCAGAGTCCTTAAATAATGCAACAAAGTCCTTAAATAATGCAGCAGAGTCCTTAAATAATGCAACAAAGTCCTTAAATAATGCACCAGAGTACTTAAATAATGCAGCAAAGTCCTTAAATAATGCAGCAGAGTCCTTAAATAATGCAACAAAGTCCTTAAATAATGCAGCAGAGTCCTTAAATAATGCAGCAGAGTCCTTAAATAATGCAACAAAGTCCTTAAATAATGCAGCAGAGTCCTTAAATAATGCAACAAAGTCCTTAAATAATGCAGCAGAATCCTTAAATAATGCAATAAAATCCTTAAATAATGCAGCAACGTCCTTAATAATGCAGCAGAGTCCTTAAATAATACAGCAAAGTTCTTAAATAATGCAGCAGAGGACTTAAATACTGCAGCAGCGTCCTTAAATAATGCAGCAGAGTCCTTAAATAATGCAACAAAGTCCTTAAATAATGCAGCAGAATCCTTAAATAATGCAAAAAATTCCTTAAATAATGCAGAAGAGTACTTAAATAATGCAGAAAAGTTGTTAAATTATGCAGCAAAGTCCTTAAATAATGCAGCAGAGTCCTTAAACATTGCAGCACAGTCCTTAAATAATGCAACAAAGTCCTTAAATAATGCAGCAGAGTCCTTAAATAATGCAGCAAAGTCCTTAAAAAATGCAGCAGAGTCCTTAAACAATGCAACACAGTCCTTAAATAATGCAGCAGAGTCCTTAAATACTGCAGCAGAGTCCTTAAATAATGCAGCAAAGTCCTTAAATAATGCAGCAGAGTCCTTAAATACTGCAGCAGAGTCCTTAAATAATGCAGCAAAGTCCTTAAATAATGCAGCAGAGTCCTTAAATTCCGCAGCAGAGTGATTAAATAATGCAATAACGTCCTTAATAATGCAGCAGAGTCCTTAAATAATGCAGCAAATTCTTTAAATAATGCAGCAGAATCCTTAAATAATGCAATAAAGTCCTTATCTAATGCAGCAACGTCCTTAATAATGCAGCAGAGTCCTTAAATAATGCAGCAAAGTACTTAAATAATGCAGCAGAGGCCTTAAATACCGCAGCAGCATACTTAAATAATGCAGCAAAGTCCTTAAATAATGCAGCAGAGTCCTTAAATAATGCAACAAAGTCCTTAAATAATGCAGCAGAGTCCTTAAATAATGCAGCAAAGTCCTTAAATAATGCAGCAGAGTCCTTAAATAATGCAACAAAGTCCTTAAATAATGCAGCAGAGTCCTTAAATAATGCAGCAGAGTCCTTAAATAATGCAACAAAGTCCTTAAATAATGCAGCAGAGTCCTTAAATAATGCAACAAAGTCCTTAAATAATGCAGCAGAGTACTTAAATAATGCAGCAAAGTCCTTAAATAATGCAGCAGAGTCCTTAAACAATGCAGCACAGTCCTTAAATAATGCAACAAAGTCCTTAAATAATGCAGCAGAGTCCTTAAATAATGCAGCAAAGTCCTTAAATAATGCAGCAAAGTCCTTAAATAATGCAGCAGAGTCCTTAAACAATGCAGCACAGTCCTTAAATAATGCAGCAAAGTCCTTAAATAATGCAGCAGAGTCCTTAAATACAGCAGCAGCGTCCTTAAATAATGCAACAAAGTCCTTAAATAATGCAGCAGAGTCCTTAAATAATGCATCAAAGTCCTTAAATAATGCAGCAGAGTCCTTAAATAATGCAACAAACTCATTAAATAATGCAGCAAAGTACTTAAATAATGCAGCAAATTCCTTAAATAATGCAGCAGAATCATTAAATAATGCAATAAAGTCGTTAAATAATGCAGCAGAGTCCTTAAATAATGCAAAAAATTCCTTAAATAATGCAGCAGAATCCTTAAATAATGCAACAAAGTCCTTAAATAATGCAGCAACGTCCTTAATAATGCAGCAGAGTCCTTAAATAATGCAGCAAATTCCTTAAATAATGCAGAGTCCTTAAATAATGCACTAAATTGCTTAAATAAAATGCAGCAACGCCCTTAATAATGCAGCTGAGTCCTTAAATAATTCAGCAAAGTCCTTAAATAATGCAGCAGAGTCCTTAAATACCGCAGCAGTGTCCTTAAATAATGCAAAAAAGTCCTTAAATAATGCAGCAGAACCCTTAAATAATGCAACAAATCCTTAAATAATGCAGCAGACTCCTTAAATAATGCAACAAACTCCTTAAATAATGCAGCAGAGTACTTAAATAATGCAGCAGAGTACTTAAATAATGCAGCAAATTCCTTAAATAATGCAGCAGAATCCTTAAATAATGCAATAAAATCCTTAAATAATGCAGCAACGTCCTTAATAATGCAGCAGAGTCCTTAAATAATACAGCAAAGTCCTTAAATAATGCAGCAGAGGACTTAAATACTGCAGCAGCGTCCTTAAATAATGCAGCAGAGTCCTTAAATAATGCAACAAAGTCCTTAAATAATGCAGCAGAATCCTTAAATAATGCAAAAAATTCCTTAAATAATGCAGAAGAGTACTTAAATAATGCAGAAAAGTCGTTAAATAATGCAGCAAAGTCCTTAAATAATGCAGCAGAGTCCTTAAACATTGCAGCACAGTCCTTAAATAATGCAACAAAGTCCTTAAATAATGCAGCAGAGTCCTTAAATAATGCAGCAAAGTCCTTAAATAATGCAGCAGAGTCCTTAAACAATGCAACACAGTCCTTAAATAATGCAGCAAAGTCCTTAAATAATGCAGCAGAGTCCTTAAATACAGCAGCAGCGTCCTTAAATAATTCAGCAAAGTCCTTAAATAATGCAGCAGAGTCCTTAAATAATGCAACAAAGTCCTTAAATAATGCAGCAGAGTCCTTAAATAATGCAACAAAGTCCATAAATAATGCAGCAGAGTCCTTAAATACTGCAGCAGAGTCCTTAAATAATGCAGCAAAGTCCTTAAATAATGCAGCAGAGTCCTTAAATTCCGCAGCAGAGTGATTAAATAATGCAACAAAGTCCTTAATAATGCAGCAGAGTCCTTAAATAATGCAGCAAATTCTTTAAATAATGCAGCAGAATCCTTAGATAATGCAATAAAGTCCTTATCTAATGCAGCAACGTCCTTAATAATGCAGCAGAGTCCTTAAATAATGCAGCAAAGTACTTAAATAATGCAGCAGAGGCCTTAAATACCGCAGCAGCATACTTAAATAATGCAGCAAAGTCCTTAAATAATGCAGCAGAGTCCTTAAATAATGCAACAAAGTCCTTAAATAATGCAGCAGAGTCCTTAAATAATGCAACAAAGTCCTTAAATAATGCACCAGAGTACTTAAATAATGCAGCAAAGTCCTTAAATAATTCAGCAAAGTCCTTAAATAATGCAGCAGAGTCCTTAAATACCGCAGCAGCGTCCTTAAATAATGCAGCAAAGTCCTTAAATAATGCAGCTGAACCCTTAAATAATGCAACAAAGTCCTTAAATAATGCAGCAGACTCCTTAAATAATGCAACAAACTCCTTAAATAATGCAGCAGAGTACTTAAATAATGCAGCAGAGTCCTTAAATAATGCAGCAAATTCTTTAAATAATG
This sequence comes from Phyllobates terribilis, assembly GCF_046119375.1. Classification (NCBI taxonomy): domain Eukaryota; kingdom Metazoa; phylum Chordata; class Amphibia; order Anura; family Dendrobatidae; genus Phyllobates; species Phyllobates terribilis. Next base: position 1,615,380 of record NW_027363114.1, on the reverse strand, counting down.
CAGCAGAATCCTTAAATAATGCAATAAAGTCCTTATCTAATGCAGCAACGTCCTTAATAATGCAGCAGAGTCCTTAAATAATGCAGCAAAGTACTTAAATAATGCAGCAGAGGCCTTAAATACCGCAGCAGCATACTTAAATAATGCAGCAAAGTCCTTAAATAATGCAGCAGAGTCCTTAAATAATGCAACAAAGTCCTTAAATAATGCAGCAGAGTCCTTAAATAATGCAGCAAAGTCCTTAAATAATGCAGCAGAGTCCTTAAATAATGCAACAAAGTCCTTAAATAATGCAGCAGGCAGAGTCCTTAAATAATGCAGCAGAGTCCTTAAATAATGCAACAAAGTCCTTAAATAATGCAGCAGAGTCCTTAAATAATGCAACAAAGTCCTTAAATAATGCAGCAGAGTACTTAAATAATGCAGCAAAGTCCTTAAATAATGCAGCAGAGTCCTTAAACAATGCAGCACAGTCCTTAAATAATGCAACAAAGTCCTTAAATAATGCAGCAGAGTCCTTAAATAATGCAGCAAAGTCCTTAAATAATGCAGCAGAGTCCTTAAACAATGCAGCACAGTCCTTAAATAATGCAGCAAAGTCCTTAAATAATGCAGCAGAGTCCTTAAATACAGCAGCAGCGTCCTTAAATAATGCAACAAAGTCCTTAAATAATGCAGCAGAGTCCTTAAATAATGCATCAAAGTCCTTAAATAATGCAGCAGAGTCCTTAAATAATGCAACAAACTCATTAAATAATGCAGCAAAGTACTTAAATAATGCAGCAAATTCCTTAAATAATGCAGCAGAATCATTAAATAATGCAATAAAGTCCTTAAATAATGCAGCAGAGTCCTTAAATAATGCAAAAAATTCCTTAAATAATGCAGCAGAATCCTTAAATAATGCAACAAAGTCCTTAAATAATGCAGCAACGTCCTTAATAATGCAGCAGAGTCCTTAAATAATGCAGCAAATTCCTTAAATAATGCAGAGTCCTTAAATAATGCACTAAATTGCTTAAATAAAATGCAGCAACGCCCTTAATAATGCAGCTGAGTCCTTAAATAATTCAGCAAAGTCCTTAAATAATGCAGCAGAGTCCTTAAATACCGCAGCAGTGTCCTTAAATAATGCAAAAAAGTCCTTAAATAATGCAGCAGAACCCTTAAATAATGCAACAAATCCTTAAATAATGCAGCAGACTCCTTAAATAATGCAACAAACTCCTTAAATAATGCAGCAGAGTACTTAAATAATGCAGCAGAGTACTTAAATAATGCAGCAAATTCCTTAAATAATGCAGCAGAATCCTTAAATAATGCAATAAAATCCTTAAATAATGCAGCAACGTCCTTAATAATGCAGCAGAGTCCTTAAATAATACAGCAAAGTCCTTAAATAATGCAGCAGAGGACTTAAATACTGCAGCAGCGTCCTTAAATAATGCAGCAGAGTCCTTAAATAATGCAACAAAGTCCTTAAATAATGCAGCAGAATCCTTAAATAATGCAAAAAATTCCTTAAATAATGCAGAAGAGTACTTAAATAATGCAGAAAAGTCGTTAAATAATGCAGCAAAGTCCTTAAATAATGCAGCAGAGTCCTTAAACATTGCAGCACAGTCCTTAAATAATGCAACAAAGTCCTTAAATAATGCAGCAGAGTCCTTAAATAATGCAGCAAAGTCCTTAAATAATGCAGCAGAGTCCTTAAACAATGCAACACAGTCCTTAAATAATGCAGCAAAGTCCTTAAATAATGCAGCAGAGTCCTTAAATACAGCAGCAGCGTCCTTAAATAATTCAGCAAAGTCCTTAAATAATGCAGCAGAGTCCTTAAATAATGCAACAAAGTCCTTAAATAATGCAGCAGAGTCCTTAAATAATGCAACAAAGTCCATAAATAATGCAGCAGAGTCCTTAAATACTGCAGCAGAGTCCTTAAATAATGCAGCAAAGTCCTTAAATAATGCAGCAGAGTCCTTAAATTCCGCAGCAGAGTGATTAAATAATGCAACAAAGTCCTTAATAATGCAGCAGAGTCCTTAAATAATGCAGCAAATTCTTTAAATAATGCAGCAGAATCCTTAGATAATGCAATAAAGTCCTTATCTAATGCAGCAACGTCCTTAATAATGCAGCAGAGTCCTTAAATAATGCAGCAAAGTACTTAAATAATGCAGCAGAGGCCTTAAATACCGCAGCAGCATACTTAAATAATGCAGCAAAGTCCTTAAATAATGCAGCAGAGTCCTTAAATAATGCAACAAAGTCCTTAAATAATGCAGCAGAGTCCTTAAATAATGCAACAAAGTCCTTAAATAATGCACCAGAGTACTTAAATAATGCAGCAAAGTCCTTAAATAATTCAGCAAAGTCCTTAAATAATGCAGCAGAGTCCTTAAATACCGCAGCAGCGTCCTTAAATAATGCAGCAAAGTCCTTAAATAATGCAGCTGAACCCTTAAATAATGCAACAAAGTCCTTAAATAATGCAGCAGACTCCTTAAATAATGCAACAAACTCCTTAAATAATGCAGCAGAGTACTTAAATAATGCAGCAGAGTACTTAAATAATGCAGCAAATTCCTTAAATAATGCAGCAGAATCCTTAAATAATGCAATAAAATCCTTAAATAATGCAGCAACGTCCTTAATAATGCAGCAGAGTCCTTAAATAATACAGCAAAGTTCTTAAATAATGCAGCAGAGGACTTAAATACTGCAGCAGCGTCCTTAAATAATGCAGCAGAGTCCTTAAATAATGCAACAAAGTCCTTAAATAATGCAGCAGAATCCTTAAATAATGCAAAAAATTCCTTAAATAATGCAGAAGAGTACTTAAATAATGCAGAAAAGTTGTTAAATAATGCAGCAAAGTCCTTAAATAATGCAGCAGAGTCCTTAAACATTGCAGCACAGTCCTTAAATAATGCAACAAAGTCCTTAAATAATGCAGCAGAGTCCTTAAATAATGCAGCAAAGTCCTTAAAAAATGCAGCAGAGTCCTTAAACAATGCAACACAGTCCTTAAATAATGCAGCAGAGTCCTTAAATACTGCAGCAGAGTCCTTAAATAATGCAGCAAAGTCCTTAAATAATGCAGCAGAGTCCTTAAATACTGCAGCAGAGTCCTTAAATAATGCAGCAAAGTCCTTAAATAATGCAGCAGAGTCCTTAAATTCCGCAGCAGAGTGATTAAATAATGCAACAAAGTCCTTAATAATGCAGCAGAGTCCTTAAATAATGCAGCAAATTCTTTAAATAATGCAGCAGAATCCTTAAATAATGCAATAAAGTCCTTATCTAATGCAGCAACGTCCTTAATAATGCAGCAGAGTCCTTAAATAATGCAGCAAAGTACTTAAATAATGCAGCAGAGGCCTTAAATACCGCAGCAGCATACTTAAATAATGCAGCAAAGTCCTTAAATAATGCAGCAGAGTCCTTAAATAATGCAACAAAGTCCTTAAATAATGCAGCAGAGTCCTTAAATAATGCAGCAAAGTCCTTAAATAATGCAGCAGAGTCCTTAAATAATGCAACAAAGTCCTTAAATAATGCAGCAGAGTCCTTAAATAATGCAGCAGAGTCCTTAAATAATGCAACAAAGTCCTTAAATAATGCAGCAGAGTCCTTAAATAATGCAACAAAGTCCTTAAATAATGCAGCAGAGTACTTAAATAATGCAGCAAAGTCCTTAAATAATGCAGCAGAGTCCTTAAACAATGCAGCACAGTCCTTAAATAATGCAACAAAGTCCTTAAATAATGCAGCAGAGTCCTTAAATAATGCAGCAAAGTCCTTAAATAATGCAGCAGAGTCCTTAAACAATGCAGCACAGTCCTTAAATAATGCAGCAAAGTCCTTAAATAATGCAGCAGAGTCCTTAAATACAGCAGCAGCGTCCTTAAATAATGCAACAAAGTCCTTAAATAATGCAGCAGAGTCCTTAAATAATGCATCAAAGTCCTTAAATAATGCAGCAGAGTCCTTAAATAATGCAACAATCTCATTAAATAATGCAGCAAAGTACTTAAATAATGCAGCAAATTCCTTAAATAATGCAGCAGAATCCTTAAATAATGCAATAAAGTCCTTAAATAATGCAGCAGAGTCCTTAAATACTGCAATAAATTCCTTAAATAATGCAGCAGAATCCTTAAATAATGCAATAAAGTCATTAAGTAATGCAGCAGAGTCCTTAAATAATGCAACAAAGTCCTTAAATAATGCAGCAGATTCCTTAAATTCTGCAGCAGCGTCCTTAAATAATGCAGCAAATTCCTTAAATAATGCAGAGTCCTTAAATAATGCACTAAATTCCTTAAATAAAATGCAGCAACGCCCTTAATAATGCAGCTGAGTCCTTAAATAATTCAGCAAAGTCCTTAAATAATGCAGCAGAGTCCTTAAATACCGCAGCAGCGTCCTTAAATAATGCAACAAAGTCCTTAAATAATGCAGCAGAACCCTTAAATAATGCAACAAAGTCCTTAAATAATGCAGCAGACTCCTTAAATAATGCAACAAACTCCTTAAATAATGCAGCAGAGTACTTAAATAATGCAGCAGAGAATACTTAAATAATGCAGCAAATTCCTTAAATAATGCAGCAGAATCCTTAAATAATGCAATAAAATCCTTAAATAATGCAGCAACGTCCTTAATAATGCAGCAGAGTCCTTAAATAATACAGCAAAGTTCTTAAATAATGCAGCAGAGGACTTAAATACTGCAGCAGCGTCCTTAAATAATGCAGTAGAGTCCTTAAATAATGCAACAAAGTCCTTAAATAATGCAGCAGAATCCTTAAATAATGCAAAAAATTCCTTAAATAATGCAGAAGAGTACTTAAATAATGCAGAAAAGTCGTTAAATAATGCAGCAAAGTCCTTAAATAATGCAGCAGAGTCCTTAAACATTGCAGCACAGTCCTTAAATAATGCAACAAAGTCCTTAAATAATGCAGCAGAGTCCTTAAATAATGCAGCAAAGTCCTTAAATAATGCAGCAGAGTCCTTAAACAATGCAACACAGTCCTTAAATAATGCAGCAAAGTCCTTAAATAATGCAGCAGAGTCCTTAAATACAGCAGCAGCGTCCTTAAATAATTCAGCAAAGTCCTTAAATAATGCAGCAGAGTCCTTAAATAATGCAACAAAGTCCTTAAATAATGCAGCAGAGTCCTTAAATAATGCAACAAAGTCCATAAATAATGCAGCAGAGTCCTTAAATACTGCAGCAGAGTCCTTAAATAATGCAGCAAAGTCCTTAAATAATGCAGCAGAGTCCTTAAATTCCGCAGCAGAGTGATTAAATAATGCAACAAAGTCCTTAATAATGCAGCAGAGTCCTTAAATAATGCAGCAAATTCTTTAAATAATGCAGCAGAATCCTTAAATAATGCAATAAAGTCCTTATCTAATGCAGCAACATCCTTAATAATGCAGCAGAGTCCTTAAATAATGCAGCAAAGTACTTAAATAATGCAGCAGAGGCCTTAAATACCGCAGCAGCATACTTAAATAATGCAGCAAAGTCCTTAAATAATGCAGCAGAGTCCTTAAATAATGCAACAAAGTCCTTAAATAATGCAGCAGAGTCCTTAAATAATGCAACAAAGTCCTTAAATAATGCACCAGAGTACTTAAATAATGCAGCAAAGTCCTTAAATAATGCAGCAGAGTCCTTAAATAATGCAACAAAGTCCTTAAATAATGCAGCAGAGTCCTTAAATAATGCAACAAAGTCCTTAAATAATGCAGCAGAGTCCTTAAATAATGCAACAAAGTCCTTAAATAATGCAGCAGAGTCCTTAAATAATGCAGCAAAGTCCTTAAATAATGCAGCAGAGTCCTTAAACAATGCAGCACAGTCCTTAAATAATGCAACAAAGTCCTTAAATAATGCAGCAGAGTCCTTAAATAATGCAGCAAAGTTCTTAAATAATGCAGCAGAGTCCTTAAACAATGCAGCACAGTCCTTAAATAATGCAGCAAAGTCCTTAAATAATGCAGCAGAGTCCTTAAATAATGCAGCAAACTCATTAAATAATGCAGCAAAGTACTTAAATAATGCAGCAAATTCCTTAAATAATGCAGCAGAATCGTTAAATAATGCAGCAAAGTCCTTAAATAATGCAGCAGAGTCCTTAAATAATGCAACAAAGTCCTTAAATAATGCAGCAGAGTCCTTAAATAATGCAACAAAGTCCTTAAATAATGCACCAGAGTACTTAAATAATGCAGCAAAGTCCTTAAATAATGCAGCAGAGTCCTTAAATAATGCAACAAAGTCCTTAAATAATGCAGCAGAGTCCTTAAATAATGCAACAAAGTCCTTAAATAATGCAGCAGAGTCCTTAAATAATGCAACAAAGTCCTTAAATAATGCAGCAGAGTCCTTAAATAATGCAGCAAAGTCCTTAAATAATGCAGCAGAGTCCTTAAACATTGCAGCACAGTCCTTAAATAATGCAACAAAGTCCTTAAATAATGCAGCAGAGTCCTTAAATAATGCAGCAAAGTCCTTAAAAAATGCAGCAGAGTCCTTAAACAATGCAACACAGTCCTTAAATAATGCAGCAGAGTCCTTAAATACTGCAGCAGAGTCCTTAAATAATGCAGCAAAGTCCTTAAATAATGCAGCAGAGTCCTTAAATACTGCAGCAGAGTCCTTAAATAATGCAGCAAAGTCCTTAAATAATGCAGCAGAGTCCTTAAATTCCGCAGCAGAGTGATTAAATAATGCAACAAAGTCCTTAATAATGCAGCAGAGTCCTTAAATAATGCAGCAAATTCTTTAAATAATGCAGCAGAATCCTTAAATAATGCAATAAAGTCCTTATCTAATGCAGCAACGTCCTTAATAATGCAGCAGAGTCCTTAAATAATGCAGCAAAGTACTTAAATAATGCAGCAGAGGCCTTAAATACCGCAGCAGCATACTTAAATAATGCAGCAAAGTCCTTAAATAATGCAGCAGAGTCCTTAAATAATGCAACAAAGTCCTTAAATAATGCAGCAGAGTCCTTAAATAATGCAGCAAAGTCCTTAAATAATGCAGCAGAGTCCTTAAATAATGCAACAAAGTCCTTAAATAATGCAGCAGAGTCCTTAAATAATGCAGCAGAGTCCTTAAATAATGCAACAAAGTCCTTAAATAATGCAGCAGAGTCCTTAAATAATGCAACAAAGTCCTTAAATAATGCAGCAGAGTACTTAAATAATGCAGCAAAGTCCTTAAATAATGCAGCAGAGTCCTTAAACAATGCAGCACAGTCCTTAAATAATGCAACAAAGTCCTTAAATAATGCAGCAGAGTCCTTAAATAATGCAGCAAAGTCCTTAAATAATGCAGCAGAGTCCTTAAACAATGCAGCACAGTCCTTAAATAATGCAGCAAAGTCCTTAAATAATGCAGCAGAGTCCTTAAATACAGCAGCAGCGTCCTTAAATAATGCAACAAAGTCCTTAAATAATGCAGCAGAGTCCTTAAATAATGCATCAAAGTCCTTAAATAATGCAGCAGAGTCCTTAAATAATGCAACAATCTCATTAAATAATGCAGCAAAGTACTTAAATAATGCAGCAAATTCCTTAAATAATGCAGCAGAATCCTTAAATAATGCAATAAAGTCCTTAAATAATGCAGCAGAGTCCTTAAATACTGCAATAAATTCCTTAAATAATGCAGCAGAATCCTTAAATAATGCAATAAAGTCATTAAGTAATGCAGCAGAGTCCTTAAATAATGCAACAAAGTCCTTAAATAATGCAGCAGATTCCTTAAATTCTGCAGCAGCGTCCTTAAATAATGCAGCAAATTCCTTAAATAATGCAGAGTCCTTAAATAATGCACTAAATTCCTTAAATAAAATGCAGCAACGCCCTTAATAATGCAGCTGAGTCCTTAAATAATTCAGCAAAGTCCTTAAATAATGCAGCAGAGTCCTTAAATACCGCAGCAGCGTCCTTAAATAATGCAACAAAGTCCTTAAATAATGCAGCAGAACCCTTAAATAATGCAACAAAGTCCTTAAATAATGCAGCAGACTCCTTAAATAATGCAACAAACTCCTTAAATAATGCAGCAGAGTACTTAAATAATGCAGCAGAGAATACTTAAATAATGCAGCAAATTCCTTAAATAATGCAGCAGAATCCTTAAATAATGCAATAAAATCCTTAAATAATGCAGCAACGTCCTTAATAATGCAGCAGAGTCCTTAAATAATACAGCAAAGTTCTTAAATAATGCAGCAGAGGACTTAAATACTGCAGCAGCGTCCTTAAATAATGCAGTAGAGTCCTTAAATAATGCAACAAAGTCCTTAAATAATGCAGCAGAATCCTTAAATAATGCAAAAAATTCCTTAAATAATGCAGAAGAGTACTTAAATAATGCAGAAAAGTCGTTAAATAATGCAGCAAAGTCCTTAAATAATGCAGCAGAGTCCTTAAACATTGCAGCACAGTCCTTAAATAATGCAACAAAGTCCTTAAATAATGCAGCAGAGTCCTTAAATAATGCAGCAAAGTCCTTAAATAATGCAGCAGAGTCCTTAAACAATGCAACACAGTCCTTAAATAATGCAGCAAAGTCCTTAAATAATGCAGCAGAGTCCTTAAATACAGCAGCAGCGTCCTTAAATAATTCAGCAAAGTCCTTAAATAATGCAGCAGAGTCCTTAAATAATGCAACAAAGTCCTTAAATAATGCAGCAGAGTCCTTAAATAATGCAACAAAGTCCATAAATAATGCAGCAGAGTCCTTAAATACTGCAGCAGAGTCCTTAAATAATGCAGCAAAGTCCTTAAATAATGCAGCAGAGTCCTTAAATTCCGCAGCAGAGTGATTAAATAATGCAACAAAGTCCTTAATAATGCAGCAGAGTCCTTAAATAATGCAGCAAATTCTTTAAATAATGCAGCAGAATCCTTAAATAATGCAATAAAGTCCTTATCTAATGCAGCAACATCCTTAATAATGCAGCAGAGTCCTTAAATAATGCAGCAAAGTACTTAAATAATGCAGCAGAGGCCTTAAATACCGCAGCAGCATACTTAAATAATGCAGCAAAGTCCTTAAATAATGCAGCAGAGTCCTTAAATAATGCAACAAAGTCCTTAAATAATGCAGCAGAGTCCTTAAATAATGCAACAAAGTCCTTAAATAATGCACCAGAGTACTTAAATAATGCAGCAAAGTCCTTAAATAATGCAGCAGAGTCCTTAAATAATGCAACAAAGTCCTTAAATAATGCAGCAGAGTCCTTAAATAATGCAACAAAGTCCTTAAATAATGCAGCAGAGTCCTTAAATAATGCAACAAAGTCCTTAAATAATGCAGCAGAGTCCTTAAATAATGCAGCAAAGTCCTTAAATAATGCAGCAGAGTCCTTAAACAATGCAGCACAGTCCTTAAATAATGCAACAAAGTCCTTAAATAATGCAGCAGAGTCCTTAAATAATGCAGCAAAGTTCTTAAATAATGCAGCAGAGTCCTTAAACAATGCAGCACAGTCCTTAAATAATGCAGCAAAGTCCTTAAATAATGCAGCAGAGTCCTTAAATAATGCAGCAAACTCATTAAATAATGCAGCAAAGTACTTAAATAATGCAGCAAATTCCTTAAATAATGCAGCAGAATCGTTAAATAATGCAGCAAAGTCCTTAAATAATGCAGCAGAGTCCTTAAATAATGCAACAAAGTCCTTAAATAATGCAGCAGAGTCCTTAAATAATGCAACAAAGTCCTTAAATAATGCACCAGAGTACTTAAATAATGCAGCAAAGTCCTTAAATAATGCAGCAGAGTCCTTAAATAATGCAACAAAGTCCTTAAATAATGCAGCAGAGTCCTTAAATAATGCAACAAAGTCCTTAAATAATGCAGCAGAGTCCTTAAATAATGCAACAAAGTCCTTAAATAATGCAGCAGAGTCCTTAAATAATGCAGCAAAGTCCTTAAATAATGCAGCAGAGTCCTTAAACAATGCAGCACAGTCCTTAAATAATGCAACAAAGTCCTTAAATAATGCAGCAGAGTCCTTAAATAATGCAGCAAAGTTCTTAAATAATGCAGCAGAGTCCTTAAACAATGCAGCACAGTCCTTAAATAATGCAGCAAAGTCCTTAAATAATGCAGCAGAGTCCTTAAATAATGCAGCAAACTCATTAAATAATGCAGCAAAGTACTTAAATAATGCAGCAAATTCCTTAAATAATGCAGCAGAATCCTTAAATAATGCAATAAAGTCCTTAAATAATGCAGCAGAGTCCTTAAATAATGCAATAAATTCCTTAAATAATGCAGCAGAATCCTTAAATAATGCAATAAAGTCATTAAATAATGCAGCAGAGTCCTTAAATACTGCAGCAGAGACCTTAAATAATGCAGCAAAATCCTTAAATAATGCAGCAGAGTCCTTATATAATGCAGCAGAGTCCTAAAATACCGCAGCGGAGTCCTTAAATAATGCAGCAGAGTCCTTAAATAATGCAGCAAATTCATTAAATAATGCAGCAGAATCCTTAAATAATGCAACAAAGTCCTTAAATAATGCAGCAGATTCCTTAAATTTCGCAGCAGCGTCCTTAAATAATGCATCAAAGTCCTTAAATAATGCAGCAGAGTCCTAAAATACCGCAGCAGAGTCCTTAAATAATGCAGCAAAGTCCTTAAATAATGCAGCAGAGTGCTTACATAATGCAGCAGAGTCCTTAAATTCCGCAGCAGAGTAATTAAATAATGCAGCAGAGTCCTTAAATAATGCAGCAAATTCATTAAATAATGCACAGAGTCATTAAATAATGCAACAAAGTCCTTAAATAATTCAGCAAAGTCCTTAAATAATGCAGCAGAGTCCTTAAATAATGCAACAAAGTCCTTAAATAATGCAGCAGAGTCCTTAAATAATGCAACAAAGTCCATAAATAATGCAGCAGAGTCCTTAAATACTGCAGCAGAGTCCTTAAATAATGCAGCAAAGTCCTTAAATAATGCAGCAGAGTCCTTAAATTCCGCAGCAGAGTGATTAAATAATGCAACAAAGTCCTTAATAATGCAGCAGAGTCCTTAAATAATGCAGCAAATTCTTTAAATAATGCAGCAGAATCCTTAAATAATGCAATAAAGTCCTTATCTAATGCAGCAACATCCTTAATAATGCAGCAGAGTCCTTAAATAATGCAGCAAAGTACTTAAATAATGCAGCAGAGGCCTTAAATACCGCAGCAGCATACTTAAATAATGCAGCAAAGTCCTTAAATAATGCAGCAGAGTCCTTAAATAATGCAACAAAGTCCTTAAATAATGCAGCAGAGTCCTTAAATAATGCAACAAAGTCCTTAAATAATGCACCAGAGTACTTAAATAATGCAGCAAAGTCCTTAAATAATGCAGCAGAGTCCTTAAATAATGCAACAAAGTCCTTAAATAATGCAGCAGAGTCCTTAAATAATGCAACAAAGTCCTTAAATAATGCAGCAGAGTCCTTAAATAATGCAACAAAGTCCTTAAATAATGCAGCAGAGTCCTTAAATAATGCAGCAAAGTCCTTAAATAATGCAGCAGAGTCCTTAAACAATGCAGCACAGTCCTTAAATAATGCAACAAAGTCCTTAAATAATGCAGCAGAGTCCTTAAATAATGCAGCAAAGTTCTTAAATAATGCAGCAGAGTCCTTAAACAATGCAGCACAGTCCTTAAATAATGCAGCAAAGTCCTTAAATAATGCAGCAGAGTCCTTAAATAATGCAGCAAACTCATTAAATAATGCAGCAAAGTACTTAAATAATGCAGCAAATTCCTTAAATAATGCAGCAGAATCGTTAAATAATGCAGCAAAGTCCTTAAATAATGCAGCAGAGTCCTTAAATAATGCAACAAAGTCCTTAAATAATGCAGCAGAGTCCTTAAATAATGCAACAAAGTCCTTAAATAATGCACCAGAGTACTTAAATAATGCAGCAAAGTCCTTAAATAATGCAGCAGAGTCCTTAAATAATGCAACAAAGTCCTTAAATAATGCAGCAGAGTCCTTAAATAATGCAACAAAGTCCTTAAATAATGCAGCAGAGTCCTTAAATAATGCAACAAAGTCCTTAAATAATGCAGCAGAGTCCTTAAATAATGCAGCAAAGTCCTTAAATAATGCAGCAGAGTCCTTAAACAATGCAGCACAGTCCTTAAATAATGCAACAAAGTCCTTAAATAATGCAGCAGAGTCCTTAAATAATGCAGCAAAGTTCTTAAATAATGCAGCAGAGTCCTTAAACAATGCAGCACAGTCCTTAAATAATGCAGCAAAGTCCTTAAATAATGCAGCAGAGTCCTTAAATAATGCAGCAAACTCATTAAATAATGCAGCAAAGTACTTAAATAATGCAGCAAATTCCTTAAATAATGCAGCAGAATCCTTAAATAATGCAATAAAGTCCTTAAATAATGCAGCAGAGTCCTTAAATAATGCAATAAATTCCTTAAATAATGCAGCAGAATCCTTAAATAATGCAATAAAGTCATTAAATAATGCAGCAGAGTCCTTAAATACTGCAGCAGAGACCTTAAATAATGCAGCAAAATCCTTAAATAATGCAGCAGAGTCCTTATATAATGCAGCAGAGTCCTAAAATACCGCAGCGGAGTCCTTAAATAATGCAGCAGAGTCCTTAAATAATGCAGCAAATTCATTAAATAATGCAGCAGAATCCTTAAATAATGCAACAAAGTCCTTAAATAATGCAGCAGATTCCTTAAATTTCGCAGCAGCGTCCTTAAATAATGCATCAAAGTCCTTAAATAATGCAGCAGAGTCCTAAAATACCGCAGCAGAGTCCTTAAATAATGCAGCAAAGTCCTTAAATAATGCAGCAGAGTGCTTACATAATGCAGCAGAGTCCTTAAATTCCGCAGCAGAGTAATTAAATAATGCAGCAGAGTCCTTAAATAATGCAGCAAATTCATTAAATAATGCACAGAGTCATTAAATAATGCAACAAAGTCCTTAAATAATTCAGCAAAGTCCTTAAATAATGCAGCAGAGTCCTTAAATAATGCAACAAAGTCCTTAAATAATGCAGCAGAGTCCTTAAATAATGCAACAAAGTCCATAAATAATGCAGCAGAGTCCTTAAATACTGCAGCAGAGTCCTTAAATAATGCAGCAAAGTCCTTAAATAATGCAGCAGAGTCCTTAAATTCCGCAGCAGAGTGATTAAATAATGCAACAAAGTCCTTAATAATGCAGCAGAGTCCTTAAATAATGCAGCAAATTCTTTAAATAATGCAGCAGAATCCTTAAATAATGCAATAAAGTCCTTATCTAATGCAGCAACATCCTTAATAATGCAGCAGAGTCCTTAAATAATGCAGCAAAGTACTTAAATAATGCAGCAGAGGCCTTAAATACCGCAGCAGCATACTTAAATAATGCAGCAAAGTCCTTAAATAATGCAGCAGAGTCCTTAAATAATGCAACAAAGTCCTTAAATAATGCAGCAGAGTCCTTAAATAATGCAACAAAGTCCTTAAATAATGCACCAGAGTACTTAAATAATGCAGCAAAGTCCTTAAATAATGCAGCAGAGTCCTTAAATAATGCAACAAAGTCCTTAAATAATGCAGCAGAGTCCTTAAATAATGCAACAAAGTCCTTAAATAATGCAGCAGAGTCCTTAAATAATGCAACAAAGTCCTTAAATAATGCAGCAGAGTCCTTAAATAATGCAGCAAAGTCCTTAAATAATGCAGCAGAGTCCTTAAACAATGCAGCACAGTCCTTAAATAATGCAACAAAGTCCTTAAATAATGCAGCAGAGTCCTTAAATAATGCAGCAAAGTTCTTAAATAATGCAGCAGAGTCCTTAAACAATGCAGCACAGTCCTTAAATAATGCAGCAAAGTCCTTAAATAATGCAGCAGAGTCCTTAAATAATGCAGCAAACTCATTAAATAATGCAGCAAAGTACTTAAATAATGCAGCAAATTCCTTAAATAATGCAGCAGAATCGTTAAATAATGCAGCAAAGTCCTTAAATAATGCAGCAGAGTCCTTAAATAATGCAACAAAGTCCTTAAATAATGCAGCAGAGTCCTTAAATAATGCAACAAAGTCCTTAAATAATGCACCAGAGTACTTAAATAATGCAGCAAAGTCCTTAAATAATGCAGCAGAGTCCTTAAATAATGCAACAAAGTCCTTAAATAATGCAGCAGAGTCCTTAAATAATGCAACAAAGTCCTTAAATAATGCAGCAGAGTCCTTAAATAATGCAACAAAGTCCTTAAATAATGCAGCAGAGTCCTTAAATAATGCAGCAAAGTCCTTAAATAATGCAGCAGAGTCCTTAAACAATGCAGCACAGTCCTTAAATAATGCAACAAAGTCCTTAAATAATGCAGCAGAGTCCTTAAATAATGCAGCAAAGTTCTTAAATAATGCAGCAGAGTCCTTAAACAATGCAGCACAGTCCTTAAATAATGCAGCAAAGTCCTTAAATAATGCAGCAGAGTCCTTAAATAATGCAGCAAACTCATTAAATAATGCAGCAAAGTACTTAAATAATGCAGCAAATTCCTTAAATAATGCAGCAGAATCCTTAAATAATGCAATAAAGTCCTTAAATAATGCAGCAGAGTCCTTAAATAATGCAATAAATTCCTTAAATAATGCAGCAGAATCCTTAAATAATGCAATAAAGTCATTAAATAATGCAGCAGAGTCCTTAAATACTGCAGCAGAGACCTTAAATAATGCAGCAAAATCCTTAAATAATGCAGCAGAGTCCTTATATAATGCAGCAGAGTCCTAAAATACCGCAGCGGAGTCCTTAAATAATGCAGCAGAGTCCTTAAATAATGCAGCAAATTCATTAAATAATGCAGCAGAATCCTTAAATAATGCAACAAAGTCCTTAAATAATGCAGCAGATTCCTTAAATTTCGCAGCAGCGTCCTTAAATAATGCATCAAAGTCCTTAAATAATGCAGCAGAGTCCTAAAATACCGCAGCAGAGTCCTTAAATAATGCAGCAAAGTCCTTAAATAATGCAGCAGAGTGCTTACATAATGCAGCAGAGTCCTTAAATTCCGCAGCAGAGTAATTAAATAATGCAGCAGAGTCCTTAAATAATGCAGCAAATTCATTAAATAATGCACAGAGTCATTAAATAATGCAACAAAGTCCTTAAATAATGCAGCAGAGTCCTTAAATAATGCAACAAAGTCCTTAAATAATGCAGCAGATTCCTTAAATAAAGCAGCAGAGTGCTTAAATAATGCAGCAGAGTCCTTAAATACCGCAGCAGAGTCATTAAATAATACAGCAGAGTCCTTAAATAATGCAGCAAATTCCTTAAATAATGCAGAGTCCTTAAATAATGCACTAAATTCCTTAAATAAAATGCAGCAACGCCCTTAATAATGCAGCAGAGTCCTTAAATAATTCAGCAAAGTCCTTAAATAATGCAGCAGAGTCCTTAAATACCGCAGCAGCGTCCTTAAATAATGCAACAAAGTCCTTAAATAATGCAGCTGAACCCTTAAATAATGCAACAAAGTCCTTAAATAATGCAGCAGACTCCTTAAATAATGCAACAAACTCCTTAAATAATGCAGCAGAGTACTTAAATAATGCAGCAGAGTACTTAAATAATGCAGCAAATTCCTTAAATAATGCAGCAGAATCCTTAAATAATGCAATAAAATCCTTAAATAATGCAGCAACATCCTTAATAATGCAGCAGAGTCCTTAAATAATACAGCAAAGTTCTTAAATAATGCAGCAGAGGACTTAAATACTGCAGCAGCGTCCTTAAATAATGCAGCAGAGTCCTTAAATAATGCAACAAAGTCCTTAAATAATGCAGCAGAATCCTTAAATAATGCAAAAAATTCCTTAAATAATGCAGAAGAGTACTTAAATAATGCAGAAAAGTTGTTAAATAATGCAACAAAGTCCTTAATAATGCAGCAGAGTCCTTAAATAATGCAGCAAATTCTTTAAATAATGCAGCAAAATCCTTAAATAATGCAATAAAGTCCTTATCTAATGCAGCAACGTCCTTAATAATGCAGCAGAGTCCTTAAATAATGCAGCAAAGTACTTAAATAATGCAGCAGAGGCCTTAAATACCGCAGCAGCATACTTAAATAATGCAGCAAAGTCCTTAAATAATGCAGCAGAGTCCTTAAATAATGCAACAAAGTCCTTAAATAATGCAGCAGAGTCCTTAAATAATGCAACAAACTCATTAAATAATGCAGCAAAGTACTTAAATAATGCAGCAAATTCCTTAAATAATGCAGCAGAATCCTTAAATAATGCAATAAAGTCCTTAAATAATGCAGCAGAGTCCTTAAATAATGCAAAAAATTCCTTAAATAATGCAGCAGAATCCTTAAATAATGCAACAAAGTCCTTAAATAATGCAGCAACGTCCTTAATAATGCAGCAGAGTCCTTAAATAATGCAGCAAATTCCTTAAATAATGCAGAGTCCTTAAATAATGCACTAAATTCCTTAAATAAAATGCAGCAACGCCCTTAATAATGCAGCTGAGTCCTTAAATAATTCAGCAAAGTCCTTAAATAATGCAGCAGAGTCCTTAAATACCGCAGCAGCGTCCTTAAATAATGCAAAAAAGTCCTTAAATAATGCAGCAGAACCCTTAAATAATGCAGCAGAGTCCTTATATAATGCAGCAGAGTCCTAAAATACCGCAGCGGAGTCCTTAAATAATGCAGCAGAGTCCTTAAATAATGCAGCAAATTCATTAAATAATGCAGCAGAATCCTTAAATAATGCAACAAAGTCCTTAAATAATGCAGCAGATTCCTTAAATTTCGCAGCAGCGTCCTTAAATAATGCATCAAAGTCCTTAAATAATGCAGCAGAGTCCTAAAATACCGCAGCAGAGTCCTTAAATAATGCAGCAAAGTCCTTAAATAATGCAGCAGAGTGCTTACATAATGCAGCAGAGTCCTTAAATTCCGCAGCAGAGTAATTAAATAATGCAGCAGAGTCCTTAAATAATGCAGCAAATTCATTAAATAATGCACAGAGTCATTAAATAATGCAACAAAGTCCTTAAATAATTCAGCAAAGTCCTTAAATAATGCAGCAGAGTCCTTAAATAATGCAACAAAGTCCTTAAATAATGCAGCAGAGTCCTTAAATAATGCAACAAAGTCCATAAATAATGCAGCAGAGTCCTTAAATACTGCAGCAGAGTCCTTAAATAATGCAGCAAAGTCCTTAAATAATGCAGCAGAGTCCTTAAATTCCGCAGCAGAGTGATTAAATAATGCAACAAAGTCCTTAATAATGCAGCAGAGTCCTTAAATAATGCAGCAAATTCTTTAAATAATGCAGCAGAATCCTTAAATAATGCAATAAAGTCCTTATCTAATGCAGCAACATCCTTAATAATGCAGCAGAGTCCTTAAATAATGCAGCAAAGTACTTAAATAATGCAGCAGAGGCCTTAAATACCGCAGCAGCATACTTAAATAATGCAGCAAAGTCCTTAAATAATGCAGCAGAGTCCTTAAATAATGCAACAAAGTCCTTAAATAATGCAGCAGAGTCCTTAAATAATGCAACAAAGTCCTTAAATAATGCACCAGAGTACTTAAATAATGCAGCAAAGTCCTTAAATAATGCAGCAGAGTCCTTAAATAATGCAACAAAGTCCTTAAATAATGCAGCAGAGTCCTTAAATAATGCAACAAAGTCCTTAAATAATGCAGCAGAGTCCTTAAATAATGCAACAAAGTCCTTAAATAATGCAGCAGAGTCCTTAAATAATGCAGCAAAGTCCTTAAATAATGCAGCAGAGTCCTTAAACAATGCAGCACAGTCCTTAAATAATGCAACAAAGTCCTTAAATAATGCAGCAGAGTCCTTAAATAATGCAGCAAAGTTCTTAAATAATGCAGCAGAGTCCTTAAACAATGCAGCACAGTCCTTAAATAATGCAGCAAAGTCCTTAAATAATGCAGCAGAGTCCTTAAATAATGCAGCAAACTCATTAAATAATGCAGCAAAGTACTTAAATAATGCAGCAAATTCCTTAAATAATGCAGCAGAATCGTTAAATAATGCAGCAAAGTCCTTAAATAATGCAGCAGAGTCCTTAAATAATGCAACAAAGTCCTTAAATAATGCAGCAGAGTCCTTAAATAATGCAACAAAGTCCTTAAATAATGCACCAGAGTACTTAAATAATGCAGCAAAGTCCTTAAATAATGCAGCAGAGTCCTTAAATAATGCAACAAAGTCCTTAAATAATGCAGCAGAGTCCTTAAATAATGCAACAAAGTCCTTAAATAATGCAGCAGAGTCCTTAAATAATGCAACAAAGTCCTTAAATAATGCAGCAGAGTCCTTAAATAATGCAGCAAAGTCCTTAAATAATGCAGCAGAGTCCTTAAACAATGCAGCACAGTCCTTAAATAATGCAACAAAGTCCTTAAATAATGCAGCAGAGTCCTTAAATAATGCAGCAAAGTTCTTAAATAATGCAGCAGAGTCCTTAAACAATGCAGCACAGTCCTTAAATAATGCAGCAAAGTCCTTAAATAATGCAGCAGAGTCCTTAAATAATGCAGCAAACTCATTAAATAATGCAGCAAAGTACTTAAATAATGCAGCAAATTCCTTAAATAATGCAGCAGAATCCTTAAATAATGCAATAAAGTCCTTAAATAATGCAGCAGAGTCCTTAAATAATGCAATAAATTCCTTAAATAATGCAGCAGAATCCTTAAATAATGCAATAAAGTCATTAAATAATGCAGCAGAGTCCTTAAATACTGCAGCAGAGACCTTAAATAATGCAGCAAAATCCTTAAATAATGCAGCAGAGTCCTTATATAATGCAGCAGAGTCCTAAAATACCGCAGCGGAGTCCTTAAATAATGCAGCAGAGTCCTTAAATAATGCAGCAAATTCATTAAATAATGCAGCAGAATCCTTAAATAATGCAACAAAGTCCTTAAATAATGCAGCAGATTCCTTAAATTTCGCAGCAGCGTCCTTAAATAATGCATCAAAGTCCTTAAATAATGCAGCAGAGTCCTAAAATACCGCAGCAGAGTCCTTAAATAATGCAGCAAAGTCCTTAAATAATGCAGCAGAGTGCTTACATAATGCAGCAGAGTCCTTAAATTCCGCAGCAGAGTAATTAAATAATGCAGCAGAGTCCTTAAATAATGCAGCAAATTCATTAAATAATGCACAGAGTCATTAAATAATGCAACAAAGTCCTTAAATAATTCAGCAAAGTCCTTAAATAATGCAGCAGAGTCCTTAAATAATGCAACAAAGTCCTTAAATAATGCAGCAGAGTCCTTAAATAATGCAACAAAGTCCATAAATAATGCAGCAGAGTCCTTAAATACTGCAGCAGAGTCCTTAAATAATGCAGCAAAGTCCTTAAATAATGCAGCAGAGTCCTTAAATTCCGCAGCAGAGTGATTAAATAATGCAACAAAGTCCTTAATAATGCAGCAGAGTCCTTAAATAATGCAGCAAATTCTTTAAATAATGCAGCAGAATCCTTAAATAATGCAATAAAGTCCTTATCTAATGCAGCAACATCCTTAATAATGCAGCAGAGTCCTTAAATAATGCAGCAAAGTACTTAAATAATGCAGCAGAGGCCTTAAATACCGCAGCAGCATACTTAAATAATGCAGCAAAGTCCTTAAATAATGCAGCAGAGTCCTTAAATAATGCAACAAAGTCCTTAAATAATGCAGCAGAGTCCTTAAATAATGCAACAAAGTCCTTAAATAATGCACCAGAGTACTTAAATAATGCAGCAAAGTCCTTAAATAATGCAGCAGAGTCCTTAAATAATGCAACAAAGTCCTTAAATAATGCAGCAGAGTCCTTAAATAATGCAACAAAGTCCTTAAATAATGCAGCAGAGTCCTTAAATAATGCAACAAAGTCCTTAAATAATGCAGCAGAGTCCTTAAATAATGCAGCAAAGTCCTTAAATAATGCAGCAGAGTCCTTAAACAATGCAGCACAGTCCTTAAATAATGCAACAAAGTCCTTAAATAATGCAGCAGAGTCCTTAAATAATGCAGCAAAGTTCTTAAATAATGCAGCAGAGTCCTTAAACAATGCAGCACAGTCCTTAAATAATGCAGCAAAGTCCTTAAATAATGCAGCAGAGTCCTTAAATAATGCAGCAAACTCATTAAATAATGCAGCAAAGTACTTAAATAATGCAGCAAATTCCTTAAATAATGCAGCAGAATCGTTAAATAATGCAGCAAAGTCCTTAAATAATGCAGCAGAGTCCTTAAATAATGCAACAAAGTCCTTAAATAATGCAGCAGAGTCCTTAAATAATGCAACAAAGTCCTTAAATAATGCACCAGAGTACTTAAATAATGCAGCAAAGTCCTTAAATAATGCAGCAGAGTCCTTAAATAATGCAACAAAGTCCTTAAATAATGCAGCAGAGTCCTTAAATAATGCAACAAAGTCCTTAAATAATGCAGCAGAGTCCTTAAATAATGCAACAAAGTCCTTAAATAATGCAGCAGAGTCCTTAAATAATGCAGCAAAGTCCTTAAATAATGCAGCAGAGTCCTTAAACAATGCAGCACAGTCCTTAAATAATGCAACAAAGTCCTTAAATAATGCAGCAGAGTCCTTAAATAATGCAGCAAAGTTCTTAAATAATGCAGCAGAGTCCTTAAACAATGCAGCACAGTCCTTAAATAATGCAGCAAAGTCCTTAAATAATGCAGCAGAGTCCTTAAATAATGCAGCAAACTCATTAAATAATGCAGCAAAGTACTTAAATAATGCAGCAAATTCCTTAAATAATGCAGCAGAATCCTTAAATAATGCAATAAAGTCCTTAAATAATGCAGCAGAGTCCTTAAATAATGCAATAAATTCCTTAAATAATGCAGCAGAATCCTTAAATAATGCAATAAAGTCATTAAATAATGCAGCAGAGTCCTTAAATACTGCAGCAGAGACCTTAAATAATGCAGCAAAATCCTTAAATAATGCAGCAGAGTCCTTATATAATGCAGCAGAGTCCTAAAATACCGCAGCGGAGTCCTTAAATAATGCAGCAGAGTCCTTAAATAATGCAGCAAATTCATTAAATAATGCAGCAGAATCCTTAAATAATGCAACAAAGTCCTTAAATAATGCAGCAGATTCCTTAAATTTCGCAGCAGCGTCCTTAAATAATGCATCAAAGTCCTTAAATAATGCAGCAGAGTCCTAAAATACCGCAGCAGAGTCCTTAAATAATGCAGCAAAGTCCTTAAATAATGCAGCAGAGTGCTTACATAATGCAGCAGAGTCCTTAAATTCCGCAGCAGAGTAATTAAATAATGCAGCAGAGTCCTTAAATAATGCAGCAAATTCATTAAATAATGCACAGAGTCATTAAATAATGCAACAAAGTCCTTAAATAATGCAGCAGAGTCCTTAAATAATGCAACAAAGTCCTTAAATAATGCAGCAGATTCCTTAAATAAAGCAGCAGAGTGCTTAAATAATGCAGCAGAGTCCTTAAATACCGCAGCAGAGTCATTAAATAATACAGCAGAGTCCTTAAATAATGCAGCAAATTCCTTAAATAATGCAGAGTCCTTAAATAATGCACTAAATTCCTTAAATAAAATGCAGCAACGCCCTTAATAATGCAGCAGAGTCCTTAAATAATTCAGCAAAGTCCTTAAATAATGCAGCAGAGTCCTTAAATACCGCAGCAGCGTCCTTAAATAATGCAACAAAGTCCTTAAATAATGCAGCTGAACCCTTAAATAATGCAACAAAGTCCTTAAATAATGCAGCAGACTCCTTAAATAATGCAACAAACTCCTTAAATAATGCAGCAGAGTACTTAAATAATGCAGCAGAGTACTTAAATAATGCAGCAAATTCCTTAAATAATGCAGCAGAATCCTTAAATAATGCAATAAAATCCTTAAATAATGCAGCAACATCCTTAATAATGCAGCAGAGTCCTTAAATAATACAGCAAAGTTCTTAAATAATGCAGCAGAGGACTTAAATACTGCAGCAGCGTCCTTAAATAATGCAGCAGAGTCCTTAAATAATGCAACAAAGTCCTTAAATAATGCAGCAGAATCCTTAAATAATGCAAAAAATTCCTTAAATAATGCAGAAGAGTACTTAAATAATGCAGAAAAGTTGTTAAATAATGCAACAAAGTCCTTAATAATGCAGCAGAGTCCTTAAATAATGCAGCAAATTCTTTAAATAATGCAGCAAAATCCTTAAATAATGCAATAAAGTCCTTATCTAATGCAGCAACGTCCTTAATAATGCAGCAGAGTCCTTAAATAATGCAGCAAAGTACTTAAATAATGCAGCAGAGGCCTTAAATACCGCAGCAGCATACTTAAATAATGCAGCAAAGTCCTTAAATAATGCAGCAGAGTCCTTAAATAATGCAACAAAGTCCTTAAATAATGCAGCAGAGTCCTTAAATAATGCAACAAACTCATTAAATAATGCAGCAAAGTACTTAAATAATGCAGCAAATTCCTTAAATAATGCAGCAGAATCCTTAAATAATGCAATAAAGTCCTTAAATAATGCAGCAGAGTCCTTAAATAATGCAAAAAATTCCTTAAATAATGCAGCAGAATCCTTAAATAATGCAACAAAGTCCTTAAATAATGCAGCAACGTCCTTAATAATGCAGCAGAGTCCTTAAATAATGCAGCAAATTCCTTAAATAATGCAGAGTCCTTAAATAATGCACTAAATTCCTTAAATAAAATGCAGCAACGCCCTTAATAATGCAGCTGAGTCCTTAAATAATTCAGCAAAGTCCTTAAATAATGCAGCAGAGTCCTTAAATACCGCAGCAGCGTCCTTAAATAATGCAAAAAAGTCCTTAAATAATGCAGCAGAACCCTTAAATAATGCAACAAAGTCCTTAAATAATGCAGCAGACTCCTTAAATAATGCAACAAACTCCTTAAATAATGCAGCAGAGTACTTAAATAATGGAGCAAATTCCTTAAATAATGCAGCAGAATCCTTAAATAATGCAATAAAATCCTTAAATAATGCAGCAACGTCCTTAATAATGCAGCAGAGTCCTTAAATAATACAGCAAAGTCCTTAAATAATGCAGCAGAGGACTTAAATACTGCAGCAGCGTCCTTAAATAATGCAGCAGAGTCCTTAAATAATGCAACAAAGTCCTTAAATAATGCAGCAGAATCCTTAAATAATGCAAAAAATTCCTTAAATAATGCAGAAGAGTACTTAAATAATGCAGAAAAGTCGTTAAATAATGCAGCAAAGTCCTTAAATAATGCAGCAGAGTCCTTAAACATTGCAGCACAGTCCTTAATTAATGCAACAAAGTCCTTAAATAATGCAGCAGAGTCCTTAAATAATGCAGCAAAGTCCTTAAATAATGCAGCAGAGTCCTTAAACAATGCAACACAGTCCTTAAATAATGCAGCAAAGTCCTTAAATAATGCAGCAGAGTCCTTAAATACAGCAGCAGCGTCCTTAAATAATTCAGCAAAGTCCTTAAATAATGCAGCAGAGTCCTTAAATAATGCAACAAAGTCCTTAAATAATGCAGCAGAGTCCTTAAATAATGCAACAAAGTCCATAAATAATGCAGCAGAGTCCTTAAATACTGCAGCAGAGTCCTTAAATAATGCAGCAAAGTCCTTAAATAATGCAGCAGAGTCCTTAAATTCCGCAGCAGAGTGATTAAATAATGCAACAAAGTCCTTAATAATGCAGCAGAGTCCTTAAATAATGCAGCAAATTCTTTAAATAATGCAGCAGAATCCTTAAATAATGCAATAAAGTCCTTATCTAATGCAGCAACATCCTTAATAATGCAGCAGAGTCCTTAAATAATGCAGCAAAGTACTTAAATAATGCAGCAGAGGCCTTAAATACCGCAGCAGCATACTTAAATAATGCAGCAAAGTCCTTAAATAATGCAGCAGAGTCCTTAAATAATGCAACAAAGTCCTTAAATAATGCAGCAGAGTCCTTAAATAATGCAACAAAGTCCTTAAATAATGCACCAGAGTACTTAAATAATGCAGCAAAGTCCTTAAATAATGCAGCAGAGTCCTTAAATAATGCAACAAAGTCCTTAAATAATGCAGCAGAGTCCTTAAATAATGCAACAAAGTCCTTAAATAATGCAGCAGAGTCCTTAAATAATGCAACAAAGTCCTTAAATAATGCAGCAGAGTCCTTAAATAATGCAGCAAAGTCCTTAAATAATGCAGCAGAGTCCTTAAACAATGCAGCACAGTCCTTAAATAATGCAACAAAGTCCTTAAATAATGCAGCAGAGTCCTTAAATAATGCAGCAAAGTTCTTAAATAATGCAGCAGAGTCCTTAAACAATGCAGCACAGTCCTTAAATAATGCAGCAAAGTCCTTAAATAATGCAGCAGAGTCCTTAAATAATGCAGCAAACTCATTAAATAATGCAGCAAAGTACTTAAATAATGCAGCAAATTCCTTAAATAATGCAGCAGAATCCTTAAATAATGCAGCAAAGTCCTTAAATAATGCAGCAGAGTCCTTAAATAATGCAACAAAGTCCTTAAATAATGCAGCAGAGTCCTTAAATAATGCAACAAAGTCCTTAAATAATGCAGCAGAATCCTTAAATAATGCAAAAAATTCCTTAAATAATGCAGAAGAGTACTTAAATAATACAGAAAAGTCGTTAAATAATGCAGCAAAGTCCTTAAATAATGCAGCAGAGTCCTTAAACATTGCAGCACAGTCCTTAATTAATGCAACAAAGTCCTTAAATAATGCAGCAGAGTCCTTAAATAATGCAGCAAAGTCCTTAAATAATGCAGCAGAGTCCTTAAACAATGCAACACAGTCCTTAAATAATGCAGCAAAGTCCTTAAATAATGCAGCAGAGTCCTTAAATACAGCAGCAGCGTCCTTAAATAATTCAGCAAAGTCCTTAAATAATGCAGCAGAGTCCTTAAATAATGCAACAAAGTCCTTAAATAATGCAGCAGAGTCCTTAAATAATGCAACAAAGTCCATAAATAATGCAGCAGAGTCCTTAAATACTGCAGCAGAGTCCTTAAATAATGCAGCAAAGTCCTTAAATAATGCAGCAGAGTCCTTAAATTCCGCAGCAGAGTGATTAAATAATGCAACAAAGTCCTTAATAATGCAGCAGAGTCCTTAAATAATGCAGCAAATTCTTTAAATAATGCAGCAGAATCCTTAAATAATGCAATAAAGTCCTTATCTAATGCAGCAACATCCTTAATAATGCAGCAGAGTCCTTAAATAATGCAGCAAAGTACTTAAATAATGCAGCAGAGGCCTTAAATACCGCAGCAGCATACTTAAATAATGCAGCAAAGTCCTTAAATAATGCAGCAGAGTCCTTAAATAATGCAACAAAGTCCTTAAATAATGCAGCAGAGTCCTTAAATAATGCAACAAAGTCCTTAAATAATGCACCAGAGTACTTAAATAATGCAGCAAAGTCCTTAAATAATGCAGCAGAGTCCTTAAATAATGCAACAAAGTCCTTAAATAATGCAGCAGAGTCCTTAAATAATGCAACAAAGTCCTTAAATAATGCAGCAGAGTCCTTAAATAATGCAACAAAGTCCTTAAATAATGCAGCAGAGTCCTTAAATAATGCAGCAAAGTCCTTAAATAATGCAGCAGAGTCCTTAAACAATGCAGCACAGTCCTTAAATAATGCAACAAAGTCCTTAAATAATGCAGCAGAGTCCTTAAATAATGCAGCAAAGTTCTTAAATAATGCAGCAGAGTCCTTAAACAATGCAGCACAGTCCTTAAATAATGCAGCAAAGTCCTTAAATAATGCAGCAGAGTCCTTAAATAATGCAGCAAACTCATTAAATAATGCAGCAAAGTACTTAAATAATGCAGCAAATTCCTTAAATAATGCAGCAGAATCCTTAAATAATGCAGCAAAGTCCTTAAATAATGCAGCAGAGTCCTTAAATAATGCAACAAAGTCCTTAAATAATGCAGCAGAGTCCTTAAATAATGCAACAAAGTCCTTAAATAATGCACCAGAGTACTTAAATAATGCAGCAAAGTCCTTAAATAATGCAGCAGAGTCCTTAAATAATGCAACAAAGTCCTTAAATAATGCAGCAGAGTCCTTAAATAATGCAACAAAGTCTTTAAATAATGCAGCAGAGTCCTTAAATAATGCAACAAAGTCCTTAAATAATGCAGCAGAGTCCTTAAATAATGCAGCAAAGTCCTTAAATAATGCAGCAGAGTCCTTAAACAATGCAGCACAGTCCTTAAATAATGCAACAAAGTCCTTAAATAATGCAGCAGAGTCCTTAAATAATGCAGCAAAGTTCTTAAATAATGCAGCAGAGTCCTTAAACAATGCAGCACAGTCCTTAAATAATGCAGCAAAGTCCTTAAATAATGCAGCAGAGTCCTTAAATAATGCAGCAAACTCATTAAATAATGCAGCAAAGTACTTAAATAATGCAGCAAATTCCTTAAATAATGCAGCAGAATCCTTAAATAATGCAATAAAGTCCTTAAATAATGCAGCAGAGTCCTTAAATAATGCAATAAATTCCTTAAATAATGCAGCAGAATCCTTAAATAATGCAATAAAGTCATTAAATAATGCAGCAGAGTCCTTAAATACTGCAGCAGAGACCTTAAATAATGCAGCAAAATCCTTAAATAATGCAGCAGAGTCCTTATATAATGCAGCAGAGTCCTAAAATACCGCAGCAGAGTCCTTAAATAATGCAGCAGAGTCCTTAAATAATGCAGCAAATTCATTAAATAATGCAGCAGAGTCCTTAAATAATGCAACAAAGTCCTTAAATAATGCAGCAGATTCCTTAAATTTCGCAGCAGCGTCCTTTAATAATGCATCAAAGTCCTTAAATAATGCAGCAGAGTCCTAAAATACCGCAGCAGAGTCCTTAAATAATGCAGCAAAGTCCTTAAATAATGCAGCAGAGTGCTTACATAATGCAGCAGAGTCCTTAAATTCCGCAGCAGAGTCATTAAATAATGCAGCAGAGTCCTTAAATAATGCAGCAAATTCATTAAATAATGCACAGAGTCATTAAATAATGCAACAAAGTCCTTAAATAATGCAGCAGAGTCCTTAAATAATGCAACAAAGTCCTTAAATAATGCAGCAGATTCCTTAAATAAAGCAGCAGAGTGCTTAAATAATGCAGCAGAGTCCTTAAATACCGCAGCAGAGTCATTAAATAATACAGCAGAGTCCTTAAATAATGCAGCAAATTCCTTAAATAATGCAGAGTCCTTAAATAATGCACTAAATTCCTTAAATAAAATGCAGCAACGCCCTTAATAATGCAGCAGAGTCCTTAAATAATTCAGCAAAGTCCTTAAATAATGCAGCAGAGTCCTTAAATACCGCAGCAGCGTCCTTAAATAATGCAACAAAGTCCTTAAATAATGCAGCTGAACCCTTAAATAATGCAACAAAGTCCTTAAATAATGCAGCAGACTCCTTAAATAATGCAACAAACTCCTTAAATAATGCAGCAAATTCCTTAAATAATGCAGCAGAATCCTTAAATAATGCAATAAAATCCTTAAATAATGCAGCAACATCCTTAATAATGCAGCAGAGTCCTTAAATAATACAGCAAAGTTCTTAAATAATGCAGCAGAGGACTTAAATACTGCAGCAGCGTCCTTAAATAATGCAGCAGAGTCCTTAAATAATGCAACAAAGTCCTTAAATAATGCAGCAGAATCCTTAAATAATGCAAAAAATTCCTTAAATAATGCAGAAGAGTACTTAAATAATGCAGAAAAGTTGTTAAATAATGCAACAAAGTCCTTAATAATGCAGCAGAGTCCTTAAATAATGCAGCAAATTCTTTAAATAATGCAGCAAAATCCTTAAATAATGCAATAAAGTCCTTATCTAATGCAGCAACGTCCTTAATAATGCAGCAGAGTCCTTAAATAATGCAGCAAAGTACTTAAATAATGCAGCAGAGGCCTTAAATACCGCAGCAGCATACTTAAATAATGCAGCAAAGTCCTTAAATAATGCAGCAGAGTCCTTAAATAATGCAACAAAGTCCTTAAATAATGCAGCAGAGTCCTTAAATAATGCAACAAACTCATTAAATAATGCAGCAAAGTACTTAAATAATGCAGCAAATTCCTTAAATAATGCAGCAGAATCCTTAAATAATGCAATAAAGTCCTTAAATAATGCAGCAGAGTCCTTAAATAATGCAAAAAATTCCTTAAATAATGCAGCAGAATCCTTAAATAATGCAACAAAGTCCTTAAATAATGCAGCAACGTCCTTAATAATGCAGCAGAGTCCTTAAATAATGCAGCAAATTCCTTAAATAATGCAGAGTCCTTAAATAATGCACTAAATTCCTTAAATAAAATGCAGCAACGCCCTTAATAATGCAGCTGAGTCCTTAAATAATTCAGCAAAGTCCTTAAATAATGCAGCAGAGTCCTTAAATACCGCAGCAGCGTCCTTAAATAATGCAAAAAAGTCCTTAAATAATGCAGCAGAACCCTTAAATAATGCAACAAAGTCCTTAAATAATGCAGCAGACTCCTTAAATAATGCAACAAACTCCTTAAATAATGCAGCAGAGTACTTAAATAATGCAGCAGAGTACTTAAATAATGCAGCAAATTCCTTAAATAATGCAGCAGAATCCTTAAATAATGCAATAAAATCCTTAAATAATGCAGCAACGTCCTTAATAATGCAGCAGAGTCCTTAAATAATACAGCAAAGTCCTTAAATAATGCAGCAGAGGACTTAAATACTGCAGCAGCGTCCTTAAATAATGCAGCAGAGTCCTTAAATAATGCAACAAAGTCCTTAAATAATGCAGCAGAATCCTTAAATAATGCAAAAAATTCCTTAAATAATGCAGAAGAGTACTTAAATAATGCAGAAAAGTCGTTAAATAATGCAGCAAAGTCCTTAAATAATGCAGCAGAGTCCTTAAACATTGCAGCACAGTCCTTAATTAATGCAACAAAGTCCTTAAATAATGCAGCAGAGTCCTTAAATAATGCAGCAAAGTCCTTAAATAATGCAGCAGAGTCCTTAAACAATGCAACACAGTCCTTAAATAATGCAGCAAAGTCCTTAAATAATGCAGCAGAGTCCTTAAATACAGCAGCAGCGTCCTTAAATAATTCAGCAAAGTCCTTAAATAATGCAGCAGAGTCCTTAAATAATGCAACAAAGTCCTTAAATAATGCAGCAGAGTCCTTAAATAATGCAACAAAGTCCATAAATAATGCAGCAGAGTCCTTAAATAATGCAGCAAAGTCCTTAAATAATGCAGCAGAGTCCTTAAATAATGCAACAAAGTCCTTAAATACTGCAGCAGAGTCCTTAAATAATGCAGCAAAGTCCTTAAATAATGCAGCAGAGTCCTTAAATTCCGCAGCAGAGTGATTAAATAATGCAACAAAGTCCTTAATAATGCAGCAGAGTCCTTAAATA
Organism: Phyllobates terribilis; assembly: GCF_046119375.1. NCBI lineage: Eukaryota > Metazoa > Chordata > Amphibia > Anura > Dendrobatidae > Phyllobates > Phyllobates terribilis. Next base: position 1,585,834 of record NW_027363114.1, on the reverse strand, counting down.
ATGCAGCAAATTCTTTAAATAATGCAGCAGAATCCTTAAATAATGCAATAAAGTCCTTATCTAATGCAGCAACATCCTTAATAATGCAGCAGAGTCCTTAAATAATGCAGCAAAGTACTTAAATAATGCAGCAGAGGCCTTAAATACCGCAGCAGCATACTTAAATAATGCAGCAAAGTCCTTAAATAATGCAGCAGAGTCCTTAAATAATGCAACAAAGTCCTTAAATAATGCAGCAGAGTCCTTAAATAATGCAACAAAGTCCTTAAATAATGCACCAGAGTACTTAAATAATGCAGCAAAGTCCTTAAATAATGCAGCAGAGTCCTTAAATAATGCAACAAAGTCCTTAAATAATGCAGCAGAGTCCTTAAATAATGCAACAAAGTCCTTAAATAATGCAGCAGAGTCCTTAAATAATGCAACAAAGTCCTTAAATAATGCAGCAGAGTCCTTAAATAATGCAGCAAAGTCCTTAAATAATGCAGCAGAGTCCTTAAACAATGCAGCACAGTCCTTAAATAATGCAACAAAGTCCTTAAATAATGCAGCAGAGTCCTTAAATAATGCAGCAAAGTTCTTAAATAATGCAGCAGAGTCCTTAAACAATGCAGCACAGTCCTTAAATAATGCAGCAAAGTCCTTAAATAATGCAGCAGAGTCCTTAAATAATGCAGCAAACTCATTAAATAATGCACCAGAGTACTTAAATAATGCAGCAAAGTCCTTAAATAATGCAGCAGAGTCCTTAAATAATGCAACAAAGTCCTTAAATAATGCAGCAGAGTCCTTAAATAATGCAACAAAGTCCTTAAATAATGCAGCAGAGTCCTTAAATAATGCAACAAAGTCCTTAAATAATGCACCAGAGTACTTAAATAATGCAGCAAAGTCCTTAAATAATGCAGCAGAGTCCTTAAATAATGCAACAAAGTCCTTAAATAATGCAGCAGAGTCCTTAAATAATGCAACAAAGTCCTTAAATAATGCAGCAGAGTCCTTAAATAATGCAACAAAGTCCTTAAATAATGCAGCAGAGTCCTTAAATAATGCAGCAAAGTCCTTAAATAATGCAGCAGAGTCCTTAAACAATGCAGCACAGTCCTTAAATAATGCAACAAAGTCCTTAAATAATGCAGCAGAGTCCTTAAATAATGCAGCAAAGTTCTTAAATAATGCAGCAGAGTCCTTAAACAATGCAGCACAGTCCTTAAATAATGCAGCAAAGTCCTTAAATAATGCAGCAGAGTCCTTAAATAATGCAGCAAACTCATTAAATAATGCAGCAAAGTACTTAAATAATGCAGCAAATTCCTTAAATAATGCAGCAGAATCCTTAAATAATGCAGCAAAGTCCTTAAATAATGCAGCAGAGTCCTTAAATAATGCAACAAAGTCCTTAAATAATGCAGCAGAGTCCTTAAATAATGCAACAAAGTCCTTAAATAATGCACCAGAGTACTTAAATAATGCAGCAAAGTCCTTAAATAATGCAGCAGAGTCCTTAAATAATGCAACAAAGTCCTTAAATAATGCAGCAGAGTCCTTAAATAATGCAACAAAGTCTTTAAATAATGCAGCAGAGTCCTTAAATAATGCAACAAAGTCCTTAAATAATGCAGCAGAGTCCTTAAATAATGCAGCAAAGTCCTTAAATAATGCAGCAGAGTCCTTAAACAATGCAGCACAGTCCTTAAATAATGCAACAAAGTCCTTAAATAATGCAGCAGAGTCCTTAAATAATGCAGCAAAGTTCTTAAATAATGCAGCAGAGTCCTTAAACAATGCAGCACAGTCCTTAAATAATGCAGCAAAGTCCTTAAATAATGCAGCAGAGTCCTTAAATAATGCAGCAAACTCATTAAATAATGCAGCAAAGTACTTAAATAATGCAGCAAATTCCTTAAATAATGCAGCAGAATCCTTAAATAATGCAATAAAGTCCTTAAATAATGCAGCAGAGTCCTTAAATAATGCAATAAATTCCTTAAATAATGCAGCAGAATCCTTAAATAATGCAATAAAGTCATTAAATAATGCAGCAGAGTCCTTAAATACTGCAGCAGAGACCTTAAATAATGCAGCAAAATCCTTAAATAATGCAGCAGAGTCCTTATATAATGCAGCAGAGTCCTAAAATACCGCAGCAGAGTCCTTAAATAATGCAGCAGAGTCCTTAAATAATGCAGCAAATTCATTAAATAATGCAGCAGAGTCCTTAAATAATGCAACAAAGTCCTTAAATAATGCAGCAGATTCCTTAAATTTCGCAGCAGCGTCCTTAAATAATGCATCAAAGTCCTTAAATAATGCAGCAGAGTCCTAAAATACCGCAGCAGAGTCCTTAAATAATGCAGCAAAGTCCTTAAATAATGCAGCAGAGTGCTTACATAATGCAGCAGAGTCCTTAAATTCCGCAGCAGAGTCATTAAATAATGCAGCAGAGTCCTTAAATAATGCAGCAAATTCATTAAATAATGCACAGAGTCATTAAATAATGCAACAAAGTCCTTAAATAATGCAGCAGAGTCCTTAAATAATGCAACAAAGTCCTTAAATAATGCAGCAGATTCCTTAAATAAAGCAGCAGAGTGCTTAAATAATGCAGCAGAGTCCTTAAATACCGCAGCAGAGTCATTAAATAATACAGCAGAGTCCTTAAATAATGCAGCAAATTCCTTAAATAATGCAGAGTCCTTAAATAATGCACTAAATTCCTTAAATAAAATGCAGCAACGCCCTTAATAATGCAGCAGAGTCCTTAAATAATTCAGCAAAGTCCTTAAATAATGCAGCAGAGTCCTTAAATACCGCAGCAGCGTCCTTAAATAATGCAACAAAGTCCTTAAATAATGCAGCTGAACCCTTAAATAATGCAACAAAGTCCTTAAATAATGCAGCAGACTCCTTAAATAATGCAACAAACTCCTTAAATAATGCAGCAGAGTACTTAAATAATGCAGCAGAGTACTTAAATAATGCAGCAAATTCCTTAAATAATGCAGCAGAATCCTTAAATAATGCAATAAAATCCTTAAATAATGCAGCAACATCCTTAATAATGCAGCAGAGTCCTTAAATAATACAGCAAAGTTCTTAAATAATGCAGCAGAGGACTTAAATACTGCAGCAGCGTCCTTAAATAATGCAGCAGAGTCCTTAAATAATGCAACAAAGTCCTTAAATAATGCAGCAGAATCCTTAAATAATGCAAAAAATTCCTTAAATAATGCAGAAGAGTACTTAAATAATGCAGAAAAGTTGTTAAATAATGCAACAAAGTCCTTAATAATGCAGCAGAGTCCTTAAATAATGCAGCAAATTCTTTAAATAATGCAGCAAAATCCTTAAATAATGCAATAAAGTCCTTATCTAATGCAGCAACGTCCTTAATAATGCAGCAGAGTCCTTAAATAATGCAGCAAAGTACTTAAATAATGCAGCAGAGGCCTTAAATACCGCAGCAGCATACTTAAATAATGCAGCAAAGTCCTTAAATAATGCAGCAGAGTCCTTAAATAATGCAACAAAGTCCTTAAATAATGCAGCAGAGTCCTTAAATAATGCAACAAACTCATTAAATAATGCAGCAAAGTACTTAAATAATGCAGCAAATTCCTTAAATAATGCAGCAGAATCCTTAAATAATGCAATAAAGTCCTTAAATAATGCAGCAGAGTCCTTAAATAATGCAAAAAATTCCTTAAATAATGCAGCAGAATCCTTAAATAATGCAACAAAGTCCTTAAATAATGCAGCAACGTCCTTAATAATGCAGCAGAGTCCTTAAATAATGCAGCAAATTCCTTAAATAATGCAGAGTCCTTAAATAATGCACTAAATTCCTTAAATAAAATGCAGCAACGCCCTTAATAATGCAGCTGAGTCCTTAAATAATTCAGCAAAGTCCTTAAATAATGCAGCAGAGTCCTTAAATACCGCAGCAGCGTCCTTAAATAATGCAAAAAAGTCCTTAAATAATGCAGCAGAACCCTTAAATAATGCAACAAAGTCCTTAAATAATGCAGCAGACTCCTTAAATAATGCAACAAACTCCTTAAATAATGCAGCAGAGTACTTAAATAATGCAGCAGAGTACTTAAATAATGCAGCAAATTCCTTAAATAATGCAGCAGAATCCTTAAATAATGCAATAAAATCCTTAAATAATGCAGCAACGTCCTTAATAATGCAGCAGAGTCCTTAAATAATACAGCAAAGTCCTTAAATAATGCAGCAGAGGACTTAAATACTGCAGCAGCGTCCTTAAATAATGCAGCAGAGTCCTTAAATAATGCAACAAAGTCCTTAAATAATGCAGCAGAATCCTTAAATAATGCAAAAAATTCCTTAAATAATGCAGAAGAGTACTTAAATAATGCAGAAAAGTCGTTAAATAATGCAGCAAAGTCCTTAAATAATGCAGCAGAGTCCTTAAACATTGCAGCACAGTCCTTAATTAATGCAACAAAGTCCTTAAATAATGCAGCAGAGTCCTTAAATAATGCAGCAAAGTCCTTAAATAATGCAGCAGAGTCCTTAAACAATGCAACACAGTCCTTAAATAATGCAGCAAAGTCCTTAAATAATGCAGCAGAGTCCTTAAATACAGCAGCAGCGTCCTTAAATAATTCAGCAAAGTCCTTAAATAATGCAGCAGAGTCCTTAAATAATGCAACAAAGTCCTTAAATAATGCAGCAGAGTCCTTAAATAATGCAACAAAGTCCATAAATAATGCAGCAGAGTCCTTAAATAATGCAGCAAAGTCCTTAAATAATGCAGCAGAGTCCTTAAATAATGCAACAAAGTCCTTAAATACTGCAGCAGAGTCCTTAAATAATGCAGCAAAGTCCTTAAATAATGCAGCAGAGTCCTTAAATTCCGCAGCAGAGTGATTAAATAATGCAACAAAGTCCTTAATAATGCAGCAGAGTCCTTAAATAATGCAGCAAATTCTTTAAATAATGCAGCAGAATCCTTAAATAATGCAATAAAGTCCTTATCTAATGCAGCAACATCCTTAATAATGCAGCAGAGTCCTTAAATAATGCAGCAAAGTACTTAAATAATGCAGCAGAGGCCTTAAATACCGCAGCAGCATACTTAAATAATGCAGCAAAGTCCTTAAATAATGCAGCAGAGTCCTTAAATAATGCAACAAAGTCCTTAAATAATGCAGCAGAGTCCTTAAATAATGCAACAAAGTCCTTAAATAATGCACCAGAGTACTTAAATAATGCAGCAAAGTCCTTAAATAATGCAGCAGAGTCCTTAAATAATGCAACAAAGTCCTTAAATAATGCAGCAGAGTCCTTAAATAATGCAACAAAGTCCTTAAATAATGCAGCAGAGTCCTTAAATAATGCAACAAAGTCCTTAAATAATGCAGCAGAGTCCTTAAATAATGCAGCAAAGTCCTTAAATAATGCAGCAGAGTCCTTAAACAATGCAGCACAGTCCTTAAATAATGCAACAAAGTCCTTAAATAATGCAGCAGAGTCCTTAAATAATGCAGCAAAGTTCTTAAATAATGCAGCAGAGTCCTTAAACAATGCAGCACAGTCCTTAAATAATGCAGCAAAGTCCTTAAATAATGCAGCAGAGTCCTTAAATAATGCAGCAAACTCATTAAATAATGCAGCAAAGTACTTAAATAATGCAGCAAATTCCTTAAATAATGCAGCAGAATCCTTAAATAATGCAGCAAAGTCCTTAAATAATGCAGCAGAGTCCTTAAATAATGCAACAAAGTCCTTAAATAATGCAGCAGAGTCCTTAAATAATGCAACAAAGTCCTTAAATAATGCACCAGAGTACTTAAATAATGCAGCAAAGTCCTTAAATAATGCAGCAGAGTCCTTAAATAATGCAACAAAGTCCTTAAATAATGCAGCAGAGTCCTTAAATAATGCAACAAAGTCCTTAAATAATGCAGCAGAGTCCTTAAATAATGCAACAAAGTCCTTAAATAATGCAGCAGAGTCCTTAAATAATGCAGCAAAGTCCTTAAATAATGCAGCAGAGTCCTTAAACAATGCAGCACAGTCCTTAAATAATGCAACAAAGTCCTTAAATAATGCAGCAGAGTCCTTAAATAATGCAGCAAAGTTCTTAAATAATGCAGCAGAGTCCTTAAACAATGCAGCACAGTCCTTAAATAATGCAGCAAAGTCCTTAAATAATGCAGCAGAGTCCTTAAATAATGCAGCAAACTCATTAAATAATGCAGCAAAGTACTTAAATAATGCAGCAAATTCCTTAAATAATGCAGCAGAATCCTTAAATAATGCAATAAAGTCCTTAAATAATGCAGCAGAGTCCTTAAATAATGCAATAAATTCCTTAAATAATGCAGCAGAATCCTTAAATAATGCAATAAAGTCATTAAATAATGCAGCAGAGTCCTTAAATACTGCAGCAGAGACCTTAAATAATGCAGCAAAATCCTTAAATAATGCAGCAGAGTCCTTATATAATGCAGCAGAGTCCTAAAATACCGCAGCAGAGTCCTTAAATAATGCAGCAGAGTCCTTAAATAATGCAGCAAATTCATTAAATAATGCAGCAGAGTCCTTAAATAATGCAACAAAGTCCTTAAATAATGCAGCAGATTCCTTAAATTTCGCAGCAGCGTCCTTAAATAATGCATCAAAGTCCTTAAATAATGCAGCAGAGTCCTAAAATACCGCAGCAGAGTCCTTAAATAATGCAGCAAAGTCCTTAAATAATGCAGCAGAGTGCTTACATAATGCAGCAGAGTCCTTAAATTCCGCAGCAGAGTCATTAAATAATGCAGCAGAGTCCTTAAATAATGCAGCAAATTCATTAAATAATGCACAGAGTCATTAAATAATGCAACAAAGTCCTTAAATAATGCAGCAGAGTCCTTAAATAATGCAACAAAGTCCTTAAATAATGCAGCAGATTCCTTAAATAAAGCAGCAGAGTGCTTAAATAATGCAGCAGAGTCCTTAAATACCGCAGCAGAGTCATTAAATAATACAGCAGAGTCCTTAAATAATGCAGCAAATTCCTTAAATAATGCAGAGTCCTTAAATAATGCACTAAATTCCTTAAATAAAATGCAGCAACGCCCTTAATAATGCAGCAGAGTCCTTAAATAATTCAGCAAAGTCCTTAAATAATGCAGCAGAGTCCTTAAATACCGCAGCAGCGTCCTTAAATAATGCAACAAAGTCCTTAAATAATGCAGCTGAACCCTTAAATAATGCAACAAAGTCCTTAAATAATGCAGCAGACTCCTTAAATAAAGCAACAAACTCCTTAAATAATGCAGCAGAGTACTTAAATAATGCAGCAGAGTACTTAAATAATGCAGCAAATTCCTTAAATAATGCAGCAGAATCCTTAAATAATGCAATAAAATCCTTAAATAATGCAGCAACATCCTTAATAATGCAGCAGAGTCCTTAAATAATACAGCAAAGTTCTTAAATAATGCAGCAGAGGACTTAAATACTGCAGCAGCGTCCTTAAATAATGCAGCAGAGTCCTTAAATAATGCAACAAAGTCCTTAAATAATGCAGCAGAATCCTTAAATAATGCAAAAAATTCCTTAAATAATGCAGAAGAGTACTTAAATAATGCAGAAAAGTTGTTAAATAATGCAACAAAGTCCTTAATAATGCAGCAGAGTCCTTAAATAATGCAGCAAATTCTTTAAATAATGCAGCAAAATCCTTAAATAATGCAATAAAGTCCTTATCTAATGCAGCAACGTCCTTAATAATGCAGCAGAGTCCTTAAATAATGCAGCAAAGTACTTAAATAATGCAGCAGAGGCCTTAAATACCGCAGCAGCATACTTAAATAATGCAGCAAAGTCCTTAAATAATGCAGCAGAGTCCTTAAATAATGCAACAAAGTCCTTAAATAATGCAGCAGAGTCCTTAAATAATGCAACAAACTCATTAAATAATGCAGCAAAGTACTTAAATAATGCAGCAAATTCCTTAAATAATGCAGCAGAATCCTTAAATAATGCAATAAAGTCCTTAAATAATGCAGCAGAGTCCTTAAATAATGCAAAAAATTCCTTAAATAATGCAGCAGAATCCTTAAATAATGCAACAAAGTCCTTAAATAATGCAGCAACGTCCTTAATAATGCAGCAGAGTCCTTAAATAATGCAGCAAATTCCTTAAATAATGCAGAGTCCTTAAATAATGCACTAAATTCCTTAAATAAAATGCAGCAACGCCCTTAATAATGCAGCTGAGTCCTTAAATAATTCAGCAAAGTCCTTAAATAATGCAGCAGAGTCCTTAAATACCGCAGCAGCGTCCTTAAATAATGCAAAAAAGTCCTTAAATAATGCAGCAGAACCCTTAAATAATGCAACAAAGTCCTTAAATAATGCAGCAGACTCCTTAAATAATGCAACAAACTCCTTAAATAATGCAGCAGAGTACTTAAATAATGCAGCAGAGTACTTAAATAATGCAGCAAATTCCTTAAATAATGCAGCAGAATCCTTAAATAATGCAATAAAATCCTTAAATAATGCAGCAACGTCCTTAATAATGCAGCAGAGTCCTTAAATAATACAGCAAAGTCCTTAAATAATGCAGCAGAGGACTTAAATACTGCAGCAGCGTCCTTAAATAATGCAGCAGAGTCCTTAAATAATGCAACAAAGTCCTTAAATAATGCAGCAGAATCCTTAAATAATGCAAAAAATTCCTTAAATAATGCAGAAGAGTACTTAAATAATGCAGAAAAGTCGTTAAATAATGCAGCAAAGTCCTTAAATAATGCAGCAGAGTCCTTAAACATTGCAGCACAGTCCTTAATTAATGCAACAAAGTCCTTAAATAATGCAGCAGAGTCCTTAAATAATGCAGCAAAGTCCTTAAATAATGCAGCAGAGTCCTTAAACAATGCAACACAGTCCTTAAATAATGCAACAAAGTCCTTAAATAATGCAGCAGAGTCCTTAAATAATGCAACAAAGTCCATAAATAATGCAGCAGAGTCCTTAAATACTGCAGCAGAGTCCTTAAATAATGCAGCAAAGTCCTTAAATAATGCAGCAGAGTCCTTAAATTCCGCAGCAGAGTGATTAAATAATGCAACAAAGTCCTTAATAATGCAGCAGAGTCCTTAAATAATGCAGCAAATTCTTTAAATAATGCAGCAGAATCCTTAAATAATGCAATAAAGTCCTTATCTAATGCAGCAACATCCTTAATAATGCAGCAGAGTCCTTAAATAATGCAGCAAAGTACTTAAATAATGCAGCAGAGGCCTTAAATACTGCAGCAGCATACTTAAATAATGCAGCAAAGTCCTTAAATAATGCAGCAGAGTCCTTAAATAATGCAACAAAGTCCTTAAATAATGCAGCAGAGTCCTTAAATAATGCAACAAAGTCCTTAAATAATGCACCAGAGTACTTAAATAATGCAGCAAAGTCCTTAAATAATGCAGCAGAGTCCTTAAATAATGCAACAAAGTCCTTAAATAATGCAGCAGAGTCCTTAAATAATGCAACAAAGTCCTTAAATAATGCAGCAGAGTCCTTAAATAATGCAACAAAGTCCTTAAATAATGCAGCAGAGTCCTTAAATAATGCAGCAAAGTCCTTAAATAATGCAGCAGAGTCCTTAAACAATGCAGCACAGTCCTTAAATAATGCAACAAAGTCCTTAAATAATGCAGCAGAGTCCTTAAATAATGCAGCAAAGTTCTTAAATAATGCAGCAGAGTCCTTAAACAATGCAGCACAGTCCTTAAATAATGCAGCAAAGTCCTTAAATAATGCAGCAGAGTCCTTAAATAATGCAGCAAACTCATTAAATAATGCAGCAAAGTACTTAAATAATGCAGCAAATTCCTTAAATAATGCAGCAGAATCCTTAAATAATGCAGCAAAGTCCTTAAATAATGCAGCAGAGTCCTTAAATAATGCAACAAAGTCCTTAAATAATGCAGCAGAGTCCTTAAATAATGCAACAAAGTCCTTAAATAATGCAGCAGAGTCCTTAAATAATGCAACAAAGTCCTTAAATAATGCAGCAGAGTCCTTAAATAATGCAACAACGTCCTTAAATAATGCAGCAGAGTCCTTAAATAATGCAACAAAGTCCTTAAATAATGCAGCAGAGTCCTTAAATAATGCAGCAGAGTCCTTAAACAATGCAGCACAGTCCTTAAATAATGCAACAAAGTCCTTAAATAATGCAGCAGAGTCCTTAAATAATGCAGCAAAGTTCTTAAATAATGCAGCAGAGTCCTTAAACAATGCAGCACAGTCCTTAAATAATGCAGCAAAGTCCTTAAATAATGCAGCAGAGTCCTTAAATAATGCAGCAAACTCATTAAATAATGCAGCAAAGTACTTAAATAATGCAGCAAATTCCTTAAATAATGCAGCAGAATCCTTAAATAATGCAATAAAGTCCTTAAATAATGCAGCAGAGTCCTTAAATAATGCAATAAATTCCTTAAATAATGCAGCAGAATCCTTAAATAATGCAATAAAGTCATTAAATAATGCAGCAGAGTCCTTAAATACTGCAGCAGAGACCTTAAATAATGCAGCAAAATCCTTAAATAATGCAGCAGAGTCCTTATATAATGCAGCAGAGTCCTAAAATACCGCAGCAGAGTCCTTAAATAATGCAGCAGAGTCCTTAAATAATGCAGCAAATTCATTAAATAATGCAGCAGAGTCCTTAAATAATGCAACAAAGTCCTTAAATAATGCAGCAGATTCCTTAAATTTCGCAGCAGCGTCCTTAAATAATGCATCAAAGTCCTTAAATAATGCAGCAGAGTCCTAAAATACCGCAGCAGAGTCCTTAAATAATGCAGCAAAGTCCTTAAATAATGCAGCAGAGTGCTTACATAATGCAGCAGAGTCCTTAAATTCCGCAGCAGAGTCATTAAATAATGCAGCAGAGTCCTTAAATAATGCAGCAAATTCATTAAATAATGCACAGAGTCATTAAATAATGCAACAAAGTCCTTAAATAATGCAGCAGAGTCCTTAAATAATGCAACAAAGTCCTTAAATAATGCAGCAGATTCCTTAAATAAAGCAGCAGAGTGCTTAAATAATGCAGCAGAGTCCTTAAATACCGCAGCAGAGTCATTAAATAATACAGCAGAGTCCTTAAATAATGCAGCAAATTCCTTAAATAATGCAGAGTCCTTAAATAATGCACTAAATTCCTTAAATAAAATGCAGCAACGCCCTTAATAATGCAGCAGAGTCCTTAAATAATTCAGCAAAGTCCTTAAATAATGCAGCAGAGTCCTTAAATACCGCAGCAGCGTCCTTAAATAATGCAACAAAGTCCTTAAATAATGCAGCTGAACCCTTAAATAATGCAACAAAGTCCTTAAATAATGCAGCAGACTCCTTAAATAATGCAACAAACTCCTTAAATAATGCAGCAGAGTACTTAAATAATGCAGCAGAGTACTTAAATAATGCAGCAAATTCCTTAAATAATGCAGCAGAATCCTTAAATAATGCAATGAAATCCTTAAATAATGCAGCAGCATCCTTAATAATGCAGCAGAGTCCTTAAATAATACAGCAAAGTTCTTAAATAATGCAGCAGAGGACTTAAATACTGCAGCAGCGTCCTTAAATAATGCAGCAGAGTCCTTAAATAATGCAACAAAGTCCTTAAATAATGCAGCAGAATCCTTAAATAATGCAAAAAATTCCTTAAATAATGCAGAAGAGTACTTAAATAATGCAGAAAAGTTGTTAAATAATGCAACAAAGTCCTTAATAATGCAGCAGAGTCCTTAAATAATGCAGCAAATTCTTTAAATAATGCAGCAAAATCCTTAAATAATGCAATAAAGTCCTTATCTAATGCAGCAACGTCCTTAATAATGCAGCAGAGTCCTTAAATAATGCAGCAAAGTACTTAAATAATGCAGCAGAGGCCTTAAATACGGCAGCAGCATACTTAAATAATGCAGCAAAGTCCTTAAATAATGCAGCAGAGTCCTTAAATAATGCAACAAAGTCCTTAAATAATGCAGCAGAGTCCTTAAATAATGCAACAAACTCATTAAATAATGCAGCACAGTACTTAAATAATGCACCAACATCGTTAAATAATGCAGCAGAATCCTTAAATAATGCAATAAAGTCCTTAAATAATGCAGCAGAGTCCTTAAATAATGCAAAAAATTCCTTAAATAATGCAGCAGAATCCTTAAATAATGCAACGAAGTCCTTAAATAATGCAGCAACGTCCTTAATAATGCAGCAGAGTCCTTAAATAATGCAGCAAATTCCTTAAATAATGCAGAGTCCTTAAATAATGCACTAAATTCCTTAAATAAAATGGAGCAACGCCCTTAATAATGCAGCTGAGTCCTTAAATAATTCAGCAAAGTCCTTAAATAATGCAGCAGAGTCCTTAAATACCGCAGCAGCGTCCTTAAATAATGCAAAAAAGTCCTTAAATAATGCAGCAGAACCCTTAAATAATGCAACAAAGTCCTTAAATAATGCAGCAGAGTGCTTACATAATGCAGCAGAGTCCTTAAATTCCGCAGCAGAGTCATTAAATAATGCAGCAGAGTCCTTAAATAATGCAGCAAATTCATTAAATAATGCACAGAGTCATTAAATAATGCAACAAAGTCCTTAAATAATGCAGCAGAGTCCTTAAATAATGCAACAAAGTCCTTAAATAATGCAGCAGATTCCTTAAATAAAGCAGCAGAGTGCTTAAATAATGCAGCAGAGTCCTTAAATACCGCAGCAGAGTCATTAAATAATACAGCAGAGTCCTTAAATAATGCAGCAAATTCCTTAAATAATGCAGAGTCCTTAAATAATGCACTAAATTCCTTAAATAAAATGCAGCAACGCCCTTAATAATGCAGCAGAGTCCTTAAATAATTCAGCAAAGTCCTTAAATAATGCAGCAGAGTCCTTAAATACCGCAGCAGCGTCCTTAAATAATGCAACAAAGTCCTTAAATAATGCAGCTGAACCCTTAAATAATGCAACAAAGTCCTTAAATAATGCAGCAGACTCCTTAAATAATGCAACAAACTCCTTAAATAATGCAGCAGAGTACTTAAATAATGCAGCAGAGTACTTAAATAATGCAGCAAATTCCTTAAATAATGCAGCAGAATCCTTAAATAATGCAATAAAATCCTTAAATAATGCAGCAACATCCTTAATAATGCAGCAGAGTCCTTAAATAATACAGCAAAGTTCTTAAATAATGCAGCAGAGGACTTAAATACTGCAGCAGCGTCCTTAAATAATGCAGCAGAGTCCTTAAATAATGCAACAAAGTCCTTAAATAATGCAGCAGAATCCTTAAATAATGCAAAAAATTCCTTAAATAATGCAGAAGAGTACTTAAATAATGCAGAAAAGTTGTTAAATATTGCAGCAAAGTCCTTAAATAATGCAGCAGAGTCCTTAAACATTGCAGCACAGTCCTTAAATAATGCAACAAAGTCCTTAAATAATGCAGCAGAGTCCTTAAATAATGCAGCAAAGTCCTTAAAAAATGCAGCAGAGTCCTTAAACAATGCAACACAGTCCTTAAATAATGCAGCAAAGTCCTTAAATAATGCAGCAGAGTCCTTAAATACAGCAGCAGCGTCCTTAAATAATTCAGCAAAGTCCTTAAATAATGCAGCAGAGTCCTTAAATAATGCAACAAAGTCCTTAAGTAATGCAGCAAAGTCCTTAAATAATGCAACAAAGTCCTTAAATAATGCAGCAGAGTCCTTAAATACTGCAGCAGAGTCCTTAAATAATGCAGCAAAGTCCTTAAATAATGCAGCAGAGTCCTTAAATTCCGCAGCAGAGTGATTAAATAATGCAACAAAGTCCTTAATAATGCAGCAGAGTCCTTAAATAATGCAGCAAATTCTTTAAATAATGCAGCAGAATCCTTAAATAATGCAATAAAGTCCTTATCTAATGCAGCAACGTCCTTAATAATGCAGCAGAGTCCTTAAATAATGCAGCAAAGTACTTAAATAATGCAGCAGAGGCCTTAAATACCGCAGCAGCATACTTAAATAATGCAGCAAAGTCCTTAAATAATGCAGCAGAGTCCTTAAATAATGCAACAAAGTCCTTAAATAATGCAGCAGAGTCCTTAAATAATGCAGCAAAGTCCTTAAATAATGCAGCAGAGTCCTTAAATAATGCAACAAAGTCCTTAAATAATGCAGCAGAGTCCTTAAATAATGCAGCAGAGTCCTTAAATAATGCAACAAAGTCCTTAAATAATGCAGCAGAGTCCTTAAATAATGCAACAAAGTCCTTAAATAATGCAGCAGAGTCCTTAAATAATGCAGCAAAGTCCTTAAATAATGCAGCAGAGTCCTTAAACAATGCAGCACAGTCCTTAAATAATGCAACAAAGTCCTTAAATAATGCAGCAGAGTCCTTAAATAATGCAGCAAAGTCCTTAAATAATGCAGCAGAGTCCTTAAACAATGCAGCACAGTCCTTAAATAATGCAGCAAAGTCCTTAAATAATGCAGCAGAGTCCTTAAATACAGCAGCAGCATCCTTAAATAATGCAAAAAAGTCCTTAAATAATGCAGCAGAGTCCTTAAATAATGCATCAAAGTCCTTAAATAATGCAGCAGAGTCCTTAAATAATGCAACAAACTCATTAAATAATGCAGCAAAGTACTTAAATAATGCAGCAAATTCCTTAAATAATGCAGCAGAATCCTTAAATAATGCAATAAAGTCCTTAAATAATGCAGCAGAGTCCTTAAATAATGCAATAAATTCCTTAAATAATGCAGCAGAATCCTTAAATAATGCAATAAAGTCATTAAATAATGCAGCAGAGTCCTTAAATAATGCAACAAAGTCCTTAAATAATGCAGCAGAATCCTTAAATAATGCAAAAAATTCCTTAAATAATGCAGAAGAGTACTTAAATAATGCAGAAAAGTTGTTAAATAATGCAACAAAGTCCTTAATAATGCAGCAGAGTCCTTAAATAATGCAGCAAATTCTTTAAATAATGCAGCAAAATCCTTAAATAATGCAATAAAGTCCTTATCTAATGCAGCAACGTCCTTAATAATGCAGCAGAGTCCTTAAATAATGCAGCAAAGTACTTAAATAATGCAGCAGAGGCCTTAAATACGGCAGCAGCATACTTAAATAATGCAGCAAAGTCCTTAAATAATGCAGCAGAGTCCTTAAATAATGCAACAAAGTCCTTAAATAATGCAGCAGAGTCCTTAAATAATGCAACAAACTCATTAAATAATGCAGCACAGTACTTAAATAATGCACCAACATCGTTAAATAATGCAGCAGAATCCTTAAATAATGCAATAAAGTCCTTAAATAATGCAGCAGAGTCCTTAAATAATGCAAAAAATTCCTTAAATAATGCAGCAGAATCCTTAAATAATGCAACGAAGTCCTTAAATAATGCAGCAACGTCCTTAATAATGCAGCAGAGTCCTTAAATAATGCAGCAAATTCCTTAAATAATGCAGAGTCCTTAAATAATGCACTAAATTCCTTAAATAAAATGGAGCAACGCCCTTAATAATGCAGCTGAGTCCTTAAATAATTCAGCAAAGTCCTTAAATAATGCAGCAGAGTCCTTAAATACCGCAGCAGCGTCCTTAAATAATGCAAAAAAGTCCTTAAATAATGCAGCAGAACCCTTAAATAATGCAACAAAGTCCTTAAATAATGCAGCAGAGTGCTTACATAATGCAGCAGAGTCCTTAAATTCCGCAGCAGAGTCATTAAATAATGCAGCAGAGTCCTTAAATAATGCAGCAAATTCATTAAATAATGCACAGAGTCATTAAATAATGCAACAAAGTCCTTAAATAATGCAGCAGAGTCCTTAAATAATGCAACAAAGTCCTTAAATAATGCAGCAGATTCCTTAAATAAAGCAGCAGAGTGCTTAAATAATGCAGCAGAGTCCTTAAATACCGCAGCAGAGTCATTAAATAATACAGCAGAGTCCTTAAATAATGCAGCAAATTCCTTAAATAATGCAGAGTCCTTAAATAATGCACTAAATTCCTTAAATAAAATGCAGCAACGCCCTTAATAATGCAGCAGAGTCCTTAAATAATTCAGCAAAGTCCTTAAATAATGCAGCAGAGTCCTTAAATACCGCAGCAGCGTCCTTAAATAATGCAACAAAGTCCTTAAATAATGCAGCTGAACCCTTAAATAATGCAACAAAGTCCTTAAATAATGCAGCAGACTCCTTAAATAATGCAACAAACTCCTTAAATAATGCAGCAGAGTACTTAAATAATGCAGCAGAGTACTTAAATAATGCAGCAAATTCCTTAAATAATGCAGCAGAATCCTTAAATAATGCAATAAAATCCTTAAATAATGCAGCAACATCCTTAATAATGCAGCAGAGTCCTTAAATAATACAGCAAAGTTCTTAAATAATGCAGCAGAGGACTTAAATACTGCAGCAGCGTCCTTAAATAATGCAGCAGAGTCCTTAAATAATGCAACAAAGTCCTTAAATAATGCAGCAGAATCCTTAAATAATGCAAAAAATTCCTTAAATAATGCAGAAGAGTACTTAAATAATGCAGAAAAGTTGTTAAATATTGCAGCAAAGTCCTTAAATAATGCAGCAGAGTCCTTAAATAATGCAACAAAGTCCTTAAATAATGCAGCAGAGTCCTTAAATAATGCAACAAACTCATTAAATAATGCAGCACAGTACTTAAATAATGCACCAACATCGTTAAATAATGCAGCAGAATCCTTAAATAATGCAATAAAGTCCTTAAATAATGCAGCAGAGTCCTTAAATAATGCAAAAAATTCCTTAAATAATGCAGCAGAATCCTTAAATAATGCAACGAAGTCCTTAAATAATGCAGCAACGTCCTTAATAATGCAGCAGAGTCCTTAAATAATGCAGCAAATTCCTTAAATAATGCAGAGTCCTTAAATAATGCACTAAATTCCTTAAATAAAATGGAGCAACGCCCTTAATAATGCAGCTGAGTCCTTAAATAATTCAGCAAAGTCCTTAAATAATGCAGCAGAGTCCTTAAATACCGCAGCAGCGTCCTTAAATAATGCAAAAAAGTCCTTAAATAATGCAGCAGAACCCTTAAATAATGCAACAAAGTCCTTAAATAATGCAGCAGAGTGCTTACATAATGCAGCAGAGTCCTTAAATTCCGCAGCAGAGTCATTAAATAATGCAGCAGAGTCCTTAAATAATGCAGCAAATTCATTAAATAATGCACAGAGTCATTAAATAATGCAACAAAGTCCTTAAATAATGCAGCAGAGTCCTTAAATAATGCAACAAAGTCCTTAAATAATGCAGCAGATTCCTTAAATAAAGCAGCAGAGTGCTTAAATAATGCAGCAGAGTCCTTAAATACCGCAGCAGAGTCATTAAATAATACAGCAGAGTCCTTAAATAATGCAGCAAATTCCTTAAATAATGCAGAGTCCTTAAATAATGCACTAAATTCCTTAAATAAAATGCAGCAACGCCCTTAATAATGCAGCAGAGTCCTTAAATAATTCAGCAAAGTCCTTAAATAATGCAGCAGAGTCCTTAAATACCGCAGCAGCGTCCTTAAATAATGCAACAAAGTCCTTAAATAATGCAGCTGAACCCTTAAATAATGCAACAAAGTCCTTAAATAATGCAGCAGACTCCTTAAATAATGCAACAAACTCCTTAAATAATGCAGCAGAGTACTTAAATAATGCAGCAGAGTACTTAAATAATGCAGCAAATTCCTTAAATAATGCAGCAGAATCCTTAAATAATGCAATAAAATCCTTAAATAATGCAGCAACATCCTTAATAATGCAGCAGAGTCCTTAAATAATACAGCAAAGTTCTTAAATAATGCAGCAGAGGACTTAAATACTGCAGCAGCGTCCTTAAATAATGCAGCAGAGTCCTTAAATAATGCAACAAAGTCCTTAAATAATGCAGCAGAATCCTTAAATAATGCAAAAAATTCCTTAAATAATGCAGAAGAGTACTTAAATAATGCAGAAAAGTTGTTAAATATTGCAGCAAAGTCCTTAAATAATGCAGCAGAGTCCTTAAACATTGCAGCACAGTCCTTAAATAATGCAACAAAGTCCTTAAATAATGCAGCAGAGTCCTTAAATAATGCAGCAAAGTCCTTAAAAAATGCAGCAGAGTCCTTAAACAATGCAACACAGTCCTTAAATAATGCAGCAAAGTCCTTAAATAATGCAGCAGAGTCCTTAAATACAGCAGCAGCGTCCTTAAATAATTCAGCAAAGTCCTTAAATAATGCAGCAGAGTCCTTAAATAATGCAACAAAGTCCTTAAGTAATGCAGCAAAGTCCTTAAATAATGCAACAAAGTCCTTAAATAATGCAGCAGAGTCCTTAAATACTGCAGCAGAGTCCTTAAATAATGCAGCAAAGTCCTTAAATAATGCAGCAGAGTCCTTAAATTCCGCAGCAGAGTGATTAAATAATGCAACAAAGTCCTTAATAATGCAGCAGAGTCCTTAAATAATGCAGCAAATTCTTTAAATAATGCAGCAGAATCCTTAAATAATGCAATAAAGTCCTTATCTAATGCAGCAACGTCCTTAATAATGCAGCAGAGTCCTTAAATAATGCAGCAAAGTACTTAAATAATGCAGCAGAGGCCTTAAATACCGCAGCAGCATACTTAAATAATGCAGCAAAGTCCTTAAATAATGCAGCAGAGTCCTTAAATAATGCAACAAAGTCCTTAAATAATGCAGCAGAGTCCTTAAATAATGCAGCAAAGTCCTTAAATAATGCAGCAGAGTCCTTAAATAATGCAACAAAGTCCTTAAATAATGCAGCAGAGTCCTTAAATAATGCAGCAGAGTCCTTAAATAATGCAACAAAGTCCTTAAATAATGCAGCAGAGTCCTTAAATAATGCAACAAAGTCCTTAAATAATGCAGCAGAGTCCTTAAATAATGCAGCAAAGTCCTTAAATAATGCAGCAGAGTCCTTAAACAATGCAGCACAGTCCTTAAATAATGCAACAAAGTCCTTAAATAATGCAGCAGAGTCCTTAAATAATGCAGCAAAGTCCTTAAATAATGCAGCAGAGTCCTTAAACAATGCAGCACAGTCCTTAAATAATGCAGCAAAGTCCTTAAATAATGCAGCAGAGTCCTTAAATACAGCAGCAGCATCCTTAAATAATGCAAAAAAGTCCTTAAATAATGCAGCAGAGTCCTTAAATAATGCATCAAAGTCCTTAAATAATGCAGCAGAGTCCTTAAATAATGCAACAAACTCATTAAATAATGCAGCAAAGTACTTAAATAATGCAGCAAATTCCTTAAATAATGCAGCAGAATCCTTAAATAATGCAATAAAGTCCTTAAATAATGCAGCAGAGTCCTTAAATAATGCAATAAATTCCTTAAATAATGCAGCAGAATCCTTAAATAATGCAATAAAGTCATTAAATAATGCAGCAGAGTCCTTAAATAATGCAACAAAGTCCTTAAATAATGCAGCAGAATCCTTAAATAATGCAAAAAATTCCTTAAATAATGCAGAAGAATACTTAAATAATGCAGAAAAGTTGTTAAATAATGCAACAAAGTCCTTAATAATGCAGCAGAGTCCTTAAATAATGCAGCAAATTCTTTAAATAATGCAGCAAAATCCTTAAATAATGCAATAAAGTCCTTATCTAATGCAGCAACGTCCTTAATAATGCAGCAGAGTCCTTAAATAATGCAGCAAAGTACTTAAATAATGCAGCAGAGGCCTTAAATACGGCAGCAGCATACTTAAATAATGCAGCAAAGTCCTTAAATAATGCAGCAGAGTCCTTAAATAATGCAACAAAGTCCTTAAATAATGCAGCAGAGTCCTTAAATAATGCAACAAACTCATTAAATAATGCAGCACAGTACTTAAATAATGCACCAACATCGTTAAATAATGCAGCAGAATCCTTAAATAATGCAATAAAGTCCTTAAATAATGCAGCAGAGTCCTTAAATAATGCAAAAAATTCCTTAAATAATGCAGCAGAATCCTTAAATAATGCAACGAAGTCCTTAAATAATGCAGCAACGTCCTTAATAATGCAGCAGAGTCCTTAAATAATGCAGCAAATTCCTTAAATAATGCAGAGTCCTTAAATAATGCACTAAATTCCTTAAATAAAATGGAGCAACGCCCTTAATAATGCAGCTGAGTCCTTAAATAATTCAGCAAAGTCCTTAAATAATGCAGCAGAGTCCTTAAATACCGCAGCAGCGTCCTTAAATAATGCAAAAAAGTCCTTAAATAATGCAGCAGAACCCTTAAATAATGCAACAAAGTCCTTAAATAATGCAGCAGAGTGCTTACATAATGCAGCAGAGTCCTTAAATTCCGCAGCAGAGTCATTAAATAATGCAGCAGAGTCCTTAAATAATGCAGCAAATTCATTAAATAATGCACAGAGTCATTAAATAATGCAACAAAGTCCTTAAATAATGCAGCAGAGTCCTTAAATAATGCAACAAAGTCCTTAAATAATGCAGCAGATTCCTTAAATAAAGCAGCAGAGTGCTTAAATAATGCAGCAGAGTCCTTAAATACCGCAGCAGAGTCATTAAATAATACAGCAGAGTCCTTAAATAATGCAGCAAATTCCTTAAATAATGCAGAGTCCTTAAATAATGCACTAAATTCCTTAAATAAAATGCAGCAACGCCCTTAATAATGCAGCAGAGTCCTTAAATAATTCAGCAAAGTCCTTAAATAATGCAGCAGAGTCCTTAAATACCGCAGCAGCGTCCTTAAATAATGCAACAAAGTCCTTAAATAATGCAGCTGAACCCTTAAATAATGCAACAAAGTCCTTAAATAATGCAGCAGACTCCTTAAATAATGCAACAAACTCCTTAAATAATGCAGCAGAGTACTTAAATAATGCAGCAGAGTACTTAAATAATGCAGCAAATTCCTTAAATAATGCAGCAGAATCCTTAAATAATGCAATAAAATCCTTAAATAATGCAGCAACATCCTTAATAATGCAGCAGAGTCCTTAAATAATACAACAAAGTTCTTAAATAATGCAGCAGAGGACTTAAATACTGCAGCAGCGTCCTTAAATAATGCAGCAGAGTCCTTAAATAATGCAACAAAGTCCTTAAATAATGCAGCAGAATCCTTAAATAATGCAAAAAATTCCTTAAATAATGCAGAAGAGTACTTAAATAATGCAGAAAAGTTGTTAAATATTGCAGCAAAGTCCTTAAATAATGCAGCAGAGTCCTTAAACATTGCAGCACAGTCCTTAAATAATGCAACAAAGTCCTTATATAATGCAGCAGAGTCCTTAAATAATGCAGCAAAGTCCTTAAAAAATGCAGCAGAGTCCTTAAACAATGCAACACAGTCCTTAAATAATGCAGCAAAGTCCTTAAATAATGCAGCAGAGTCCTTAAATACAGCAGCAGCGTCCTTAAATAATTCAGCAAAGTCCTTAAATAATGCAGCAGAGTCCTTAAATAATGCAACAAAGTCCTTAAGTAATGCAGCAAAGTCCTTAAATAATGCAACAAAGTCCTTAAATAATGCAGCAGAGTCCTTAAATACTGCAGCAGAGTCCTTAAATAATGCAGCAAAGTCCTTAAATAATGCAGCAGAGTCCTTAAATTCCGCAGCAGAGTGATTAAATAATGCAACAAAGTCCTTAATAATGCAGCAGAGTCCTTAAATAATGCAGCAAATTCTTTAAATAATGCAGCAGAATCCTTAAATAATGCAATAAAGTCCTTATCTAATGCAGCAACGTCCTTAATAATGCAGCAGAGTCCTTAAATAATGCAGCAAAGTACTTAAATAATGCAGCAGAGGCCTTAAATACCGCAGCAGCATACTTAAATAATGCAGCAAAGTCCTTAAATAATGCAGCAGAGTCCTTAAATAATGCAACAAAGTCCTTAAATAATGCAGCAGAGTCCTTAAATAATGCAGCAAAGTCCTTAAATAATGCAGCAGAGTCCTTAAATAATGCAACAAAGTCCTTAAATAATGCAGCAGAGTCCTTAAATAATGCAGCAGAGTCCTTAAATAATGCAACAAAGTCCTTAAATAATGCAGCAGAGTCCTTAAATAATGCAACAAAGTCCTTAAATAATGCAGCAGAGTCCTTAAATAATGCAGCAAAGTCCTTAAATAATGCAGCAGAGTCCTTAAACAATGCAGCACAGTCCTTAAATAATGCAACAAAGTCCTTAAATAATGCAGCAGAGTCCTTAAATAATGCAGCAAAGTCCTTAAATAATGCAGCAGAGTCCTTAAACAATGCAGCACAGTCCTTAAATAATGCAGCAAAGTCCTTAAATAATGCAGCAGAGTCCTTAAATACAGCAGCAGCATCCTTAAATAATGCAAAAAAGTCCTTAAATAATGCAGCAGAGTCCTTAAATAATGCATCAAAGTCCTTAAATAATGCAGCAGAGTCCTTAAATAATGCAACAAACTCATTAAATAATGCAGCAAAGTACTTAAATAATGCAGCAAATTCCTTAAATAATGCAGCAGAATCCTTAAATAATGCAATAAAGTCCTTAAATAATGCAGCAGAGTCCTTAAATAATGCAATAAATTCCTTAAATAATGCAGCAGAATCCTTAAATAATGCAATAAAGTCATTAAATAATGCAGCAGAGTCCTTAAATAATGCAACAAAGTCCTTAAATAATGCAGCAGAATCCTTAAATAATGCAAAAAATTCCTTAAATAATGCAGAAGAGTACTTAAATAATGCAGAAAAGTTGTTAAATAATGCAACAAAGTCCTTAATAATGCAGCAGAGTCCTTAAATAATGCAGCAAATTCTTTAAATAATGCAGCAAAATCCTTAAATAATGCAATAAAGTCCTTATCTAATGCAGCAACGTCCTTAATAATGCAGCAGAGTCCTTAAATAATGCAGCAAAGTACTTAAATAATGCAGCAGAGGCCTTAAATACGGCAGCAGCATACTTAAATAATGCAGCAAAGTCCTTAAATAATGCAGCAGAGTCCTTAAATAATGCAACAAAGTCCTTAAATAATGCAGCAGAGTCCTTAAATAATGCAACAAACTAATTAAATAATGCAGCACAGTACTTAAATAATGCACCAACATCGTTAAATAATGCAGCAGAATCCTTAAATAATGCAATAAAGTCCTTAAATAATGCAGCAGAGTCCTTAAATAATGCAAAAAATTCCTTAAATAATGCAGCAGAATCCTTAAATAATGCAACGAAGTCCTTAAATAATGCAGCAACGTCCTTAATAATGCAGCAGAGTCCTTAAATAATGCAGCAAATTCCTTAAATAATGCAGAGTCCTTAAATAATGCACTAAATTCCTTAAATAAAATGGAGCAACGCCCTTAATAATGCAGCTGAGTCCTTAAATAATTCAGCAAAGTCCTTAAATAATGCAGCAGAGTCCTTAAATACCGCAGCAGCGTCCTTAAATAATGCAAAAAAGTCCTTAAATAATGCAGCAGAACCCTTAAATAATGCAACAAAGTCCTTAAATAATGCAGCAGAGTGCTTACATAATGCAGCAGAGTCCTTAAATTCCGCAGCAGAGTCATTAAATAATGCAGCAGAGTCCTTAAATAATGCAGCAAATTCATTAAATAATGCACAGAGTCATTAAATAATGCAACAAAGTCCTTAAATAATGCAGCAGAGTCCTTAAATAATGCAACAAAGTCCTTAAATAATGCAGCAGATTCCTTAAATAAAGCAGCAGAGTGCTTAAATAATGCAGCAGAGTCCTTAAATACCGCAGCAGAGTCATTAAATAATACAGCAGAGTCCTTAAATAATGCAGCAAATTCCTTAAATAATGCAGAGTCCTTAAATAATGCACTAAATTCCTTAAATAAAATGCAGCAACGCCCTTAATAATGCAGCAGAGTCCTTAAATAATTCAGCAAAGTCCTTAAATAATGCAGCAGAGTCCTTAAATACCGCAGCAGCGTCCTTAAATAATGCAACAAAGTCCTTAAATAATGCAGCTGAACCCTTAAATAATGCAACAAAGTCCTTAAATAATGCAGCAGACTCCTTAAATAATGCAACAAACTCCTTAAATAATGCAGCAGAGTACTTAAATAATGCAGCAGAGTACTTAAATAATGCAGCAAATTCCTTAAATAATGCAGCAGAATCCTTAAATAATGCAATAAAATCCTTAAATAATGCAGCAACATCCTTAATAATGCAGAAGAGTCCTTAAATAATACAGCAAAGTTCTTAAATAATGCAGCAGAGGACTTAAATACTGCAGCAGCGTCCTTAAATAATGCAGCAGAGTCCTTAAATAATGCAACAAAGTCCTTAAATAATGCAGCAGAATCCTTAAATAATGCAAAAAATTCCTTAAATAATGCAGAAGAGTACTTAAATAATGCAGAAAAGTTGTTAAATATTGCAGCAAAGTCCTTAAATAATGCAGCAGAGTCCTTAAACATTGCAGCACAGTCCTTAAATAATGCAACAAAGTCCTTAAATAATGCAGCAGAGTCCTTAAATAATGCAGCAAAGTCCTTAAAAAATGCAGCAGAGTCCTTAAACAATGCAACACAGTCCTTAAATAATGCAGCAAAGTCCTTAAATAATGCAGCAGAGTCCTTAAATACAGCAGCAGCGTCCTTAAATAATTCAGCAAAGTCCTTAAATAATGCAGCAGAGTCCTTAAATAATGCAACAAAGTCCT
Source organism: Phyllobates terribilis (assembly GCF_046119375.1). Classification (NCBI taxonomy): domain Eukaryota; kingdom Metazoa; phylum Chordata; class Amphibia; order Anura; family Dendrobatidae; genus Phyllobates; species Phyllobates terribilis. Next base: position 1,561,096 of record NW_027363114.1, on the reverse strand, counting down.
TAAGTAATGCAGCAAAGTCCTTAAATAATGCAACAAAGTCCTTAAATAATGCAGCAGAGTCCTTAAATACTGCAGCAGAGTCCTTAAATAATGCAGCAAAGTCCTTAAATAATGCAGCAGAGTCCTTAAATTCCGCAGCAGAGTGATTAAATAATGCAACAAAGTCCTTAATAATGCAGCAGAGTCCTTAAATAATGCAGCAAATTCTTTAAATAATGCAGCAGAATCCTTAAATAATGCAATAAAGTCCTTATCTAATGCAGCAACGTCCTTAATAATGCAGCAGAGTCCTTAAATAATGCAGCAAAGTACTTAAATAATGCAGCAGAGGCCTTAAATAACGCAGCAGCATACTTAAATAATGCAGCAAAGTCCTTAAATAATGCAGCAGAGTCCTTAAATAATGCAACAAAGTCCTTAAATAATGCAGCAGAGTCCTTAAATAATGCAGCAAAGTCCTTAAATAATGCAGCAGAGTCCTTAAATAATGCAACAAAGTCCTTAAATAATGCAGCAGAGTCCTTAAATAATGCAGCAGAGTCCTTAAATAATGCAACAAAGTCCTTAAATAATGCAGCAGAGTCCTTAAATAATGCAACAAAGTCCTTAAATAATGCAGCAGAGTCCTTAAATAATGCAGCAAAGTCCTTAAATAATGCAGCAGAGTCCTTAAACAATGCAGCACAGTCCTTAAATAATGCAACAAAGTCCTTAAATAATGCAGCAGAGTCCTTAAATAATGCAGCAAAGTCCTTAAATAATGCAGCAGAGTCCTTAAACAATGCAGCACAGTCCTTAAATAATGCAGCAAAGTCCTTAAATAATGCAGCAGAGTCCTTAAATACAGCAGCAGCATCCTTAAATAATGCAAAAAAGTCCTTAAATAATGCAGCAGAGTCCTTAAATAATGCATCAAAGTCCTTAAATAATGCAGCAGAGTCCTTAAATAATGCAACAAACTCATTAAATAATGCAGCAAAGTACTTAAATAATGCAGCAAATTCCTTAAATAATGCAGCAGAATCCTTAAATAATGCAATAAAGTCCTTAAATAATGCAGCAGAGTCCTTAAATAATGCAATAAATTCCTTAAATAATGCAGCAGAATCCTTAAATAATGCAATAAAGTCATTAAATAATGCAGCAGAGTCCTTAAATAATGCAACAAAGTCCTTAAATAATGCAGCAGAATCCTTAAATAATGCAAAAAATTCCTTAAATAATGCAGAAGAGTACTTAAATAATGCAGAAAAGTTGTTAAATAATGCAGCAAAGTCCTTAAATAATGCAGCAGAGTCCTTAAACATTGCAGCACAGTCCTTAAATAATGCAACAAAGTCCTTAAATAATGCAGCAGAGTCCTTAAATAATGCAGCAAAGTCCTTAAAAAATTCAGCAGAGTCCTTAAACAATGCAACACAGTCCTTAAATAATGCAGCAAAGTCCTTAAATAATGCAGCAGAGTCCTTAAATACAGCAGCAGCGTCCTTAAATAATTCAGCAAAGTCCTTAAATAATGCAGCAGAGTCCTTAAATAATGCAACAAAGTCCTTAAGTAATGCAGCAAAGTCCTTAAATAATGCAACAAAGTCCTTAAATAATGCAGCAGAGTCCTTAAATACTGCAGCAGAGTCCTTAAATAATGCAGCAAAGTCCTTAAATAATGCAGCAGAGTCCTTAAATTCCGCAGCAGAGTGATTAAATAATGCAACAAAGTCCTTAATAATGCAGCAGAGTCCTTAAATAATGCAGAAAATTCTTTAATTAATGCAGCAGAGTCCTTAAATAATGCAACAAAGTCCTTAAATAATGCAGCAGAGTCCTTAAATAATGCAGCAAAGTCCTTAAATAATGCAGCAGAGTCCTTAAATAATGCAACAAAGTCCTTAAATAATGCAGCAGAGTCCTTAAATAATGCAGCAGAGTCCTTAAATAATGCAACAAAGTCCTTAAATAATGCAGCAGAGTCCTTAAATAATGCAACAAAGTCCTTAAATAATGCAGCAGAGTCCTTAAATAATGCAGCAAAGTCCTTAAATAATGCAGCAGAGTCCTTAAACAATGCAGCACAGTCCTTAAATAATGCAACAAAGTCCTTAAATAATGCAGCAGAGTCCTTAAATAATGCAGCAAAGTCCTTAAATAATGCAGCAGAGTCCTTAAACAATGCAGCACAGTCCTTAAATAATGCAGCAAAGTCCTTAAATACAGCAGCAGCATCCTAAAATAATGCAACAAAGTCCTTAAATAATGCAGCAGAGTCCTTAAATAATGCATCAAAGTCCTTAAATAATGCAGCAGAGTCCTTAAATAATGCAACAAACTCATTAAATAATGCAGCAAAGTACTTAAATAATGCAGCAAATTCCTTAAATAATGCAGAGTCCTTAAATAATGCACTAAATTCCTTAAATAAAATGCAGCAACGCCCTTAATAATGCAGCTGAGTCCTTAAATAATTCAGCAAAGTCCTTAAATAATGCAGCAGAGTCCTTAAATACCGCTGCAGCGTCCTTAAATAATGCAACAAAGTCCTTAAATAATGCAGCAGAACCCTTAAATAATGCAACAAAGTCCTTAAATAATGCAGCAGACTCATTAAATAATGCAACAAACTCCTTAAATAATGCAGCAGAGTACTTAAATAATGCAGCAGAGTACTTAAATAATGCAGCAAATTCCTTAAATAATGCAGCAGAATCCTTAAATAATGCAATAAAATCCTTAAATAATGCAGCAACGTCCTTAATAATGCAGCAGAGTCCTTAAATAATACAGCAAAGTTCTTAAATAATGCAGCAGAGGACTTAAATACTGCAGCAGCGTCCTTAAATAATGCAGCAGAGTCCTTAAATAATGCAACAAAGTCCTTAAATAATGCAGCAGAATCCTTAAATAATGCAAAACATTTGTTAAATAATGCAGAAGAGTACTTAAATAATGCAGAAAAGTTGTTAAATAATGCAGCAAAGTCCTTAAATAATGCAGCAGAGTCCTTAAACATTGCAGCACAGTCCTTAAATAATGCAACAAAGTCCTTAAATAATGCAGCAGAGTCCTTAAATAATGCAGCAAAGTCCTTAAATGATGCAGCAGAGTCATTAAACAATGCAACACAGTCCTTAAATAATGCAGCAAAGTCCTTAAATAATGCAGCAGAGTCCTTAAATACAGCAGCAGCGTCCTTAAATAATTCAGCAAAGTCCTTAAATAATGCAGCAGAGTCCTTAAATAATGCAACAAAGTCCTTAAATAATGCAGCAGAGTCCTTAAATAATGCAACAAAGTCCTTAAATAATGCAGCAGAGTCCTTACATACTGCAGCAGAGTCCTTAAATAATGCAGCAAAGTCCTTAAATAATGCAGCAGAGTCCTTAAATTCCGCAGCAGAGTGATTAAATAATGCAACAAAGTCCTTAATAATGCAGCAGAGTCCTTAAATAATGCAGCAAATTCTTTAAATAATGCAGCAGAATCCTTAAATAATGCAATAAAGTCCTTATCTAATGCAGCAACGTCCTTAATAATGTAGCAGAGTCCTTAAATAATGCAGCAAAGTACTTAAATAATGCAGCAGAGGCCTTAAATACCGCAGCAGCATACTTAAATAATGCTCAAAGTCCTTAAATAATGCAGCAGAGTCCTTAAATAATGCAACAAAGTCCTTAAATAATGCAGCAGAGTCCTTAAATAATGCAACAAAGTCCTTAAATAATGCACCAGAGTACTTAAATAATGCAGCAGAGTCCTTAAATAATGCAACAAAGTCCTTAAATAATGCAGCAGAGTCCTTAAATAATGCAACAAAGTCCTTAAATAATGCACCAGAGTACTTAAATAATGCAGCAAAGTCCTTAAATAATGCAGCAGAGTCCTTAAATAATGCAACAAAGTCCTTAAATAATGCAGCAGAGTCCTTAAATAATGCAACAAAGTCCTTAAATAATGCAGCAGAGTCCTTAAATAATGCAACAAAGTCCTTAAATAATGCAGCAGAGTCCTTAAATAATGCAGCAAAGTCCTTAAATAATGCAGCAGAGTCCTTAAACAATGCAGCACAGTCCTTAAATAATGCAACAAAGTCCTTAAATAATGCAGCAGAGTCCTTAAATAATGCAGCAAAGTCCTTAAATAATGCAGCAGAGTCCTTAAACAATGCAGCACAGTCCTTAAATAATGCAGCAAAGTCCTTAAATAATGCAGCAGAGTCCTTAAATACAGCAGCAGCGTCCTTAAATAATGCAACAAAGTCCTTAAATAATGCAGCAGAGTCCTTAAATAAAGCAACAAAGTCCTTAAATAATGCAGCAGAGTCCTTAAATAATGCAGCAGAGTCCTTAAATACAGCAGCAGAGTCCTTAAATAATTCAGCAAAGTCCTTAAATAATGCAGCAGAGTCCTTAAATAATGCAGCAGAGTCCTTAAATACAGCAGCAGAGTCCTTAAATAATTCAGCAAAGTCCTTAAATAATGCAGCAGAGTCCTTAAATAATGCAATAAAGTCCTTATCTAATGCAGCAACGTCCTTAATAATGCAGCAGAGTCCTTAAATAATGCAGCAAAGTACTTAAATAATGCAGCAGAGGCCTTAAATACCGCAGCAGCATACTTAAATAATGCAGCAAAGTCCTTAAATAATGCAGCAGAGTCCTTAAATAATGCAACAAAGTCCTTAAATAATGCAGCAGAGTCCTTAAATAATGCAACAAAGTCCTTAAATAATGCACCAGAGTACTTAAATAATGCAGCAAAGTCCTTAAATAATGCAGCAGAGTCCTTAAATAATGCAACAAAGTCCTTAAATAATGCAGTAGAGTCCTTAAATAATGCAGCAGAGTCCTTAAATAATGCAACAAAGTCCTTAAATAATGCAGCAGAGTCCTTAAATAATGCAACAAAGTCCTTAAATATTGCAGCAGAGTCCTTAAATAATGCAGCAAAGTCCTTAAATAATGCAGCAGAGTCCTTAAACAATGCAGCACAGTCCTTAAATAATGCAACAAAGTCCTTAAATAATGCAGCAGAGTCCTTAAATAATGCAGCAAATTCATTAAATAATGCAGCAGAGTCCTTAAATAATGCAACAAAGTCCTTAAATAATGCAGCAGATTCCTTAAATTTCGCAGCAGCGTCCTTAAATAATGCAGCAGAGTCCTAAAATACCGCAGCAGAGTCCTTAAATAATGCAGCAAAGTCCTTAAATAATGCAGCAGAGTGCTTACGTAATGCAGCAGAGTCCTTAAATTCCGCAGCAGAGTCATTAAATAATGCAGCAGAGTCCTTAAATAATGCAGCAAATTCATTAAATAATGCACAGAGTCATTAAATAATGCAACAAAGTCCTTAAATAATGCAGCAGAGTGCTTAAATAATGCAACAAAGTCCTTAAATAATGCAGCAGAGTCCTTAAATAATGCAACAAACTCATTAAATAATGCAGCAAAGTACTTAAATAATGCAGCAAATTCCTTCAATAATGCAGCAGAATCCTTAAATAATGCAATAAAGTCATTAAATAATGCAGCAGAGTCCTTAAATACTGCAGCAGAGACCTTAAATAATGCAGCAAAATCCTTAAATAATACAGCAGAGTCCTTATATAATGCAGCAGAGTCCTAAAATACCGCAGCAGAGTCCTTAAATAATGCAGCAGAGTCCTTAAATAATGCAGCAAATTCATTAAATAATGCAGCAGAGTCCTTAAATAATGCAACAAAGTCCTTAAATAATGCAGCAGATTCCTTAAATTTCGCAGCAGCGTCCTTAAATAATGCATCAAAGTCCTTAAATAATGCAGCAGAGTCCTAAAATACCGCAGCAGAGTCCTTAAATAATGCAGCAAAGTCCTTAAATAATGCAGCAGAGTCCTTAAATTCCGCAGCAGAGTGATTAAATAATGCAACAAAGTCCTTAATAATGCAGCAGAGTCCTTAAATAATGCAGCAAATTCTTTAAATAATGCAGCAGAATCCTTAAATAATGCAATAAAGTCCTTATCTAATGCAGCAACGTCCTTAATAATGTAGCAGAGTCCTTAAATAATGCAGCAAAGTACTTAAATAATGCAGCAGAGGCCTTAAATACCGCAGCAGCATACTTAAATAATGCTCAAAGTCCTTAAATAATGCAGCAGAGTCCTTAAATAATGCAACAAAGTCCTTAAATAATGCAGCAGAGTCCTTAAATAATGCAACAAAGTCCTTAAATAATGCACCAGAGTACTTAAATAATGCAGCAGAGTCCTTAAATAATGCAACAAAGTCCTTAAATAATGCAGCAGAGTCCTTAAATAATGCAACAAAGTCCTTAAATAATGCACCAGAGTACTTAAATAATGCAGCAAAGTCCTTAAATAATGCAGCAGAGTCCTTAAATAATGCAACAAAGTCCTTAAATAATGCAGCAGAGTCCTTAAATAATGCAACAAAGTCCTTAAATAATGCAGCAGAGTCCTTAAATAATGCAACAAAGTCCTTAAATAATGCAGCAGAGTCCTTAAATAATGCAGCAAAGTCCTTAAATAATGCAGCAGAGTCCTTAAACAATGCAGCACAGTCCTTAAATAATGCAACAAAGTCCTTAAATAATGCAGCAGAGTCCTTAAATAATGCAGCAAAGTCCTTAAATAATGCAGCAGAGTCCTTAAACAATGCAGCACAGTCCTTAAATAATGCAGCAAAGTCCTTAAATAATGCAGCAGAGTCCTTAAATACAGCAGCAGCGTCCTTAAATAATGCAACAAAGTCCTTAAATAATGCAGCAGAGTCCTTAAATAAAGCAACAAAGTCCTTAAATAATGCAGCAGAGTCCTTAAATAATGCAACAAACTAATTAAATAATGCAGCAAAGTACTTAAATAATGCAGCAAATTCCTTAAATAATGCAGCAGAATCATTAAATAATGCAATAAAGTCCTTAAATAATGCAGCAGAATCCTTAAATAATGCAATAAAGTCATTAAATAATGCAGCAGAGTCCTTCAATAATGCAACAAAGTCCTTAAATAATGCAGCAGATTCCTTAAATTCTGCAGCAGCGTCCTTAAATAATGCATCAAAGTCCTTAAATAATGCAGCAGAGTCCTTAAATACCACAGCAGAGTCATTAAATAATGCAGCAGAGTCCTTAAATAATGCAGCATATTCCTTAAATAATGCAGCAGAGTCCTTAAATAATGCAATAAAGTCCTTAAATAATGCAGCAGAGTCCTTAAATAATGCAGCAACGTCCTTAATAATGCAGCTGAGTCCTTAAATAATGCAGCAACATCCTTAAATAATGCAGCAGAGTCCTTAAATACTGCATCAGCGTCCTTAAATAATGCAACAAAGTCCTTAAATAATGCAGCAAAGTCCTTAAATAATGCAGCAGAGTCCTTAAATACAGCAGCAGAGTCCTTAAATAATTCAGCAAAGTCCTTAAATAATGCAGCAGAGTCCTTAAATAATGCAATAAAGTCCTTATCTAATGCAGCAACGTCCTTAATAATGCAGCAGAGTCCTTAAATAATGCAGCAAAGTACTTAAATAATGCAGCAGAGGCCTTAAATACCGCAGCAGCATACTTAAATAATGCAGCAAAGTCCTTAAATAATGCAGCAGAGTCCTTAAATAATGCAACAAAGTCCTTAAATAATGCAGCAGAGTCCTTAAATAATGCAACAAAGTCCTTAAATAATGCACCAGAGTACTTAAATAATGCAGCAAAGTCCTTAAATAATGCAGCAGAGTCCTTAAATAATGCAACAAAGTCCTTAAATAATGCAGTAGAGTCCTTAAATAATGCAGCAGAGTCCTTAAATAATGCAACAAAGTCCTTAAATAATGCAGCAGAGTCCTTAAATAATGCAACAAAGTCCTTAAATATTGCAGCAGAGTCCTTAAATAATGCAGCAAAGTCCTTAAATAATGCAGCAGAGTCCTTAAACAATGCAGCACAGTCCTTAAATAATGCAACAAAGTCCTTAAATAATGCAGCAGAGTCCTTAAATAATGCAGCAAATTCATTAAATAATGCAGCAGAGTCCTTAAATAATGCAACAAAGTCCTTAAATAATGCAGCAGATTCCTTAAATTTCGCAGCAGCGTCCTTAAATAATGCAGCAGAGTCCTAAAATACCGCAGCAGAGTCCTTAAATAATGCAGCAAAGTCCTTAAATAATGCAGCAGAGTGCTTACGTAATGCAGCAGAGTCCTTAAATTCCGCAGCAGAGTCATTAAATAATGCAGCAGAGTCCTTAAATAATGCAGCAAATTCATTAAATAATGCATAGAGTCATTAAATAATGCAACAAAGTCCTTAAATAATGCAGCAGAGTGCTTAAATAATGCAACAAAGTCCTTAAATAATGCAGCAGAGTCCTTAAATAATGCAACAAACTCATTAAATAATGCAGCAAAGTACTTAAATAATGCAGCAAATTCCTTCAATAATGCAGCAGAATCCTTAAATAATGCAATAAAGTCATTAAATAATGCAGCAGAGTCCTTAAATACTGCAGCAGAGACCTTAAATAATGCAGCAAAATCCTTAAATAATACAGCAGAGTCCTTATATAATGCAGCAGAGTCCTAAAATACCGCAGCAGAGTCCTTAAATAATGCAGCAGAGTCCTTAAATAATGCAGCAAATTCATTAAATAATGCAGCAGAGTCCTTAAATAATGCAACAAAGTCCTTAAATAATGCAGCAGATTCCTTAAATTTCGCAGCAGCGTCCTTAAATAATGCATCAAAGTCCTTAAATAATGCAGCAGAGTCCTAAAATACCGCAGCAGAGTCCTTAAATAATGCAGCAAAGTCCTTAAATAATGCAGCAGAGTGCTTACATAATGCAGCAGAGTCCTTAAATTCCGCAGCAGAGTCATTAAATAATGCAGCAGAGTCCTTAAATAATGCAGCAAATTCATTAAATAATGCACAGAGTCATTAAATAATGCAACAAAGTCCTTAAATAATGCAGCAGAGTCCTTAAATAATGCAACAAAGTCCTTAAATAATGCAGCAGATTCCTTAAATAAAGCAGCAGAGTGCTTAAATAATGCAGCAGAGTCCTTAAATACCGCAGCAGAGTCATTAAATAATACAGCAGAGTCCTTAAATAATGCAGCAAATTCCTTAAATAATGCAGAGTCCTTAAATAATGCACTAAATTCCTTAAATAAAATGCAGCAACGCCCTTAATAATGCAGCTGAGTCCTTAAATAATTCAGCAAAGTCCTTAAATAATGCAGCAGAGTCCTTAAATACCGCAGCAGCGTCCTTAAATAATGCAACAAAGTCCTTAAATAATGCAGCTGAACCCTTAAATAATGCAACAAAGTCCTTAAATAATGCAGCAGACTCCTTAAATAATGCAACAAACTCCTTAAATAATGCAGCAGAGTACTTAAATAATGCAGCAGAGAATACTTAAATAATGCAGCAAATTCCTTAAATAATGCAGCAGAATCCTTAAATAATGCAATAAAATCCTTAAATAATGCAGCAACGTCCTTAATAATGCAGCAGAGTCCTTAAATAATACAGCAAAGTTCTTAAATAATGCAGCAGAGGACTTAAATACTGCAGCAGCGTCCTTAAATAATGCAGTAGAGTCCTTAAATAATGCAACAAAGTCCTTAAATAATGCAGCAGAATCCTTAAATAATGCAAAAAATTCCTTAAATAATGCAGAAGAGTACTTAAATAATGCAGAAAAGTTGTTAAATAATGCAGCAAAGTCCTTAAATAATGCAGCGGAGTCCTTAAACATTGCAGCACAGTCCTTAAATAATGCAACAAAGTCCTTAAATAATGCAGCAGAGTCCTTAAATAATGCAGCAAAGTCCTTAAATGATGCAGCAGAGTCATTAAACAATGCAACACAGTCCTTAAATAATGCAGCAAAGTCCTTAAATAATGCAGCAGAGTCCTTAAATACAGCAGCAGCGTCCTTAAATAATTCAGCAAAGTCCTTAAATAATGCAGCAGAGTCCTTAAATAATGCAACAAAGTCCTTAAATAATGCAGCAGAGTCCTTAAATAATGCAACAAAGTCCTTAAATAATGCAGCAGAGTCCTTAAATAATGCAGCAAAGTCCTTAAATAATGCAGCAGAGTTCTTAAATTCCGCAGCAGAGTGATTAAATAATGCAACAAAGTCCTTAATAATGCAGCAGAGTCCTTAAATAATGCAGCAAATTCTTTAAATAATGCAGCAGAATCCTTAAATAATGCAATAAAGTCCTTATCTAATGCAGCAACGTCCTTAATAATGTAGCAGAGTCCTTAAATAATGCAGCAAAGTACTTAAATAATGCAGCAGAGGCCTTAAATACCGCAGCAGCATACTTAAATAATGCAGCAAAGTCCTTAAATAATGTAGCAGAGTCCTTAAATAATGCAACAAAGTCCTTAAATAATGCAGCAGAGTCCTTAAATAATGCAACAAAGTCCTTAAATAATGCACCAGAGTACTTAAATAATGCAGCAAAGTCCTTAAATAATGCAGCAGAGTCCTTAAATAATGCAACAAAGTCCTTAAATAATGCAGCAGAGTCCTTAAATAATGCAGCAGAGTCCTTAAATAATGCAACAAAGTCCTTAAATAATGCAGCAGATTCCTTAAATTTCGCAGCAGCGTCCTTAAATAATGCATCAAAGTCCTTAAATAATGCAGCAGAGTCCTAAAATACCGCAGCAGAGTCCTTAAATAATGCAGCAAAGTCCTTAAATAATGCAGCAGAGTGCTTACATAATGCAGCAGAGTCCTTAAATTCCGCAGCAGAGTCATTAAATAATGCAGCAGAGTCCTTAAATAATGCAGCAAATTCATTAAATAATGCACAGAGTCATTAAATAATGCAACAAAGTCCTTAAATAATGCAGCAGAGTCCTTAAATAATGCAACAAAGTCCTTAAATAATGCAGCAGATTCCTTAAATAAAGCAGCAGAGTGCTTAAATAATGCAGCAGAGTCCTTAAATACCGCAGCAGAGTCATTAAATAATACAGCAGAGTCCTTAAATAATGCAGCAAATTCCTTAAATAATGCAGAGTCCTTAAATAATGCACTAAATTCCTTAAATAAAATGCAGCAACGCCCTTAATAATGCAGCTGAGTCCTTAAATAATTCAGCAAAGTCCTTAAATAATGCAGCAGAGTCCTTAAATACCGCAGCAGCGTCCTTAAATAATGCAACAAAGTCCTTAAATAATGCAGCTGAACCCTTAAATAATGCAACAAAGTCCTTAAATAATGCAGCAGACTCCTTAAATAATGCAACAAACTCCTTAAATAATGCAGCAGAGTACTTAAATAATGCAGCAGAGAATACTTAAATAATGCAGCAAATTCCTTAAATAATGCAGCAGAATCCTTAAATAATGCAATAAAATCCTTAAATAATGCAGCAACGTCCTTAATAATGCAGCAGAGTCCTTAAATAATACAGCAAAGTTCTTAAATAATGCAGCAGAGGACTTAAATACTGCAGCAGCGTCCTTAAATAATGCAGTAGAGTCCTTAAATAATGCAACAAAGTCCTTAAATAATGCAGCAGAATCCTTAAATAATGCAAAAAATTCCTTAAATAATGCAGAAGAGTACTTAAATAATGCAGAAAAGTTGTTAAATAATGCAGCAAAGTCCTTAAATAATGCAGCGGAGTCCTTAAACATTGCAGCACAGTCCTTAAATAATGCAACAAAGTCCTTAAATAATGCAGCAGAGTCCTTAAATAATGCAGCAAAGTCCTTAAATGATGCAGCAGAGTCATTAAACAATGCAACACAGTCCTTAAATAATGCAGCAAAGTCCTTAAATAATGCAGCAGAGTCCTTAAATACAGCAGCAGCGTCCTTAAATAATTCAGCAAAGTCCTTAAATAATGCAGCAGAGTCCTTAAATAATGCAACAAAGTCCTTAAATAATGCAGCAGAGTCCTTAAATAATGCAACAAAGTCCTTAAATAATGCAGCAGAGTCCTTAAATAATGCAGCAAAGTCCTTAAATAATGCAGCAGAGTTCTTAAATTCCGCAGCAGAGTGATTAAATAATGCAACAAAGTCCTTAATAATGCAGCAGAGTCCTTAAATAATGCAGCAAATTCTTTAAATAATGCAGCAGAATCCTTAAATAATGCAATAAAGTCCTTATCTAATGCAGCAACGTCCTTAATAATGTAGCAGAGTCCTTAAATAATGCAGCAAAGTACTTAAATAATGCAGCAGAGGCCTTAAATACCGCAGCAGCATACTTAAATAATGCAGCAAAGTCCTTAAATAATGTAGCAGAGTCCTTAAATAATGCAACAAAGTCCTTAAATAATGCAGCAGAGTCCTTAAATAATGCAACAAAGTCCTTAAATAATGCACCAGAGTACTTAAATAATGCAGCAAAGTCCTTAAATAATGCAGCAGAGTCCTTAAATAATGCAACAAAGTCCTTAAATAATGCAGCAGAGTCCTTAAATAATGCAGCAGAGTCCTTAAATAATGCAACAAAGTCCTTAAATAATGCAGCAGAGTCCTTAAATAATGCAACAAAGTCCTTAAATAATGCAGCAGAATCCTTAAATAATGCAATAAAATCCTTAAATAATGCAGCAACGTCCTTAATAATGCAGCAGAGTCCTTAAATAATACAGCAAAGTTCTTAAATAATGCAGCAGAGGACTTAAATACTGCAGCAGCGTCCTTAAATAATGCAGCAGAGTCCTTAAATAATGCAACAAAGTCCTTAAATAATGCAGCAGAATCCTTAAATAATGCAAAAAATTCCTTAAATAATGCAGAAGAGTACTTAAATAATGCAGAAAAGTTGTTAAATTATGCAGCAAAGTCCTTAAATAATGCAGCAGAGTCCTTAAACATTGCAGCACAGTCCTTAAATAATGCAACAAAGTCCTTAAATAATGCAGCAGAGTCCTTAAATAATGCAGCAAAGTCCTTAAAAAATGCAGCAGAGTCCTTAAACAATGCAACACAGTCCTTAAATAATGCAGCAGAGTCCTTAAATACTGCAGCAGAGTCCTTAAATAATGCAACAAAGTCCTTAAATAATGCAGCAGAGTCCTTAAATAATGCAGCAGAGTCCTTAAATAATGCAACAAAGTCCTTAAATAATGCAGCAGATTCCTTAAATTTCGCAGCAGCGTCCTTAATTAATGCATCAAAGTCCTTAAATAATGCAGCAGAGTCCTAAAATACCGCAGCAGAGTCCTTAAATAATGCAGCAAAGTCCTTAAATAATGCAGCAGAGTGCTTACATAATGCAGCAGAGTCCTTAAATTCCGCAGCAGAGTCATTAAATAATGCAGCAGAGTCCTTAAATAATGCAGCAAATTCATTAAATAATGCACAGAGTCATTAAATAATGCAACAAAGTCCTTAAATAATGCAGCAGAGTCCTTAAATAATGCAACAAAGTCCTTAAATAATGCAGCAGATTCCTTAAATAAAGCAGCAGAGTGCTTAAATAATGCAGCAGAGTCCTTAAATACCGCAGCAGAGTCATTAAATAATACAGCAGAGTCCTTAAATAATGCAGCAAATTCCTTAAATAATGCAGAGTCCTTAAATAATGCACTAAATTCCTTAAATAAAATGCAGCAACGCCCTTAATAATGCAGCTGAGTCCTTAAATAATTCAGCAAAGTCCTTAAATAATGCAGCAGAGTCCTTAAATACCGCAGCAGCGTCCTTAAATAATGCAACAAAGTCCTTAAATAATGCAGCTGAACCCTTAAATAATGCAACAAAGTCCTTAAATAATGCAGCAGACTCCTTAAATAATGCAACAAACTCCTTAAATAATGCAGCAGAGTACTTAAATAATGCAGCAGAGAATACTTAAATAATGCAGCAAATTCCTTAAATAATGCAGCAGAATCCTTAAATAATGCAATAAAATCCTTAAATAATGCAGCAACGTCCTTAATAATGCAGCAGAGTCCTTAAATAATACAGCAAAGTTCTTAAATAATGCAGCAGAGGACTTAAATACTGCAGCAGCGTCCTTAAATAATGCAGTAGAGTCCTTAAATAATGCAACAAAGTCCTTAAATAATGCAGCAGAATCCTTAAATAATGCAAAAAATTCCTTAAATAATGCAGAAGAGTACTTAAATAATGCAGAAAAGTTGTTAAATAATGCAGCAAAGTCCTTAAATAATGCAGCGGAGTCCTTAAACATTGCAGCACAGTCCTTAAATAATGCAACAAAGTCCTTAAATAATGCAGCAGAGTCCTTAAATAATGCAGCAAAGTCCTTAAATGATGCAGCAGAGTCATTAAACAATGCAACACAGTCCTTAAATAATGCAGCAAAGTCCTTAAATAATGCAGCAGAGTCCTTAAATACAGCAGCAGCGTCCTTAAATAATTCAGCAAAGTCCTTAAATAATGCAGCAGAGTCCTTAAATAATGCAACAAAGTCCTTAAATAATGCAGCAGAGTCCTTAAATAATGCAACAAAGTCCTTAAATAATGCAGCAGAGTCCTTAAATAATGCAGCAAAGTCCTTAAATAATGCAGCAGAGTTCTTAAATTCCGCAGCAGAGTGATTAAATAATGCAACAAAGTCCTTAATAATGCAGCAGAGTCCTTAAATAATGCAGCAAATTCTTTAAATAATGCAGCAGAATCCTTAAATAATGCAATAAAGTCCTTATCTAATGCAGCAACGTCCTTAATAATGTAGCAGAGTCCTTAAATAATGCAGCAAAGTACTTAAATAATGCAGCAGAGGCCTTAAATACCGCAGCAGCATACTTAAATAATGCAGCAAAGTCCTTAAATAATGTAGCAGAGTCCTTAAATAATGCAACAAAGTCCTTAAATAATGCAGCAGAGTCCTTAAATAATGCAACAAAGTCCTTAAATAATGCACCAGAGTACTTAAATAATGCAGCAAAGTCCTTAAATAATGCAGCAGAGTCCTTAAATAATGCAACAAAGTCCTTAAATAATGCAGCAGAGTCCTTAAATAATGCAACAAAGTCCTTAAATAATGCAGCAGAGTCCTTAAATAATGCAACAAAGTCCTTAAATAATGCAGCAGAATCCTTAAATAATGCAATAAAATCCTTAAATAATGCAGCAACGTCCTTAATAATGCAGCAGAGTCCTTAAATAATACAGCAAAGTTCTTAAATAATGCAGCAGAGGACTTAAATACTGCAGCAGCGTCCTTAAATAATGCAGCAGAGTCCTTAAATAATGCAACAAAGTCCTTAAATAATGCAGCAGAATCCTTAAATAATGCAAAAAATTCCTTAAATAATGCAGAAGAGTACTTAAATAATGCAGAAAAGTTGTTAAATTATGCAGCAAAGTCCTTAAATAATGCAGCAGAGTCCTTAAACATTGCAGCACAGTCCTTAAATAATGCAACAAAGTCCTTAAATAATGCAGCAGAGTCCTTAAATAATGCAGCAAAGTCCTTAAAAAATGCAGCAGAGTCCTTAAACAATGCAACACAGTCCTTAAATAATGCAGCAGAGTCCTTAAATACTGCAGCAGAGTCCTTAAATAATGCAGCAAAGTCCTTAAATAATGCAGCAGAGTCCTTAAATACTGCAGCAGAGTCCTTAAATAATGCAGCAAAGTCCTTAAATAATGCAGCAGAGTCCTTAAATTCCGCAGCAGAGTGATTAAATAATGCAATAAAGTCCTTAATAATGCAGCAGAGTCCTTAAATAATGCAGCAAATTCTTTAAATAATGCAGCAGAATCCTTAAATAATGCAATAAAGTCCTTATCTAATGCAGCAACGTCCTTAATAATGCAGCAGAGTCCTTAAATAATGCAGCAAAGTACTTAAATAATGCAGCAGAGGCCTTAAATACCGCAGCAGCATACTTAAATAATGCAGCAAAGTCCTTAAATAATGCAGCAGAGTCCTTAAATAATGCAACAAAGTCCTTAAATAATGCAGCAGAGTCCTTAAATAATGCAGCAAAGTCCTTAAATAATGCAGCAGAGTCCTTAAATAATGCAACAAAGTCCTTAAATAATGCAGCAGAGTCCTTAAATAATGCAGCAGAGTCCTTAAATAATGCAACAAAGTCCTTAAATAATGCAGCAGAGTCCTTAAATAATGCAACAAAGTCCTTATATAATGCAGCAGAGTACTTAAATAATGCAGCAAAGTCCTTAAATAATGCAGCAGAGTCCTTAAACAATGCAGCACAGTCCTTAAATAATGCAACAAAGTCCTTAAATAATGCAGCAGAGTCCTTAAATAATGCAGCAAAGTCCTTAAATAATGCAGCAAAGTCCTTAAATAATGCAGCAGAGTCCTTAAACAATGCAGCACAGTCCTTAAATAATGCAGCAAAGTCCTTAAATAATGCAGCAGAGTCCTTAAATACAGCAGCAGCGTCCTTAAATAATGCAACAAAGTCCTTAAATAATGCAGCAGAGTCCTTAAATAATGCATCAAAGTCCTTAAATAATGCAGCAGAGTCCTTAAATAATGCAACAAACTCATTAAATAATGCAGCAAAGTACTTAAATAATGCAGCAAATTCCTTAAATAATGCAGCAGAATCATTAAATAATGCAATAAAGTCGTTAAATAATGCAGCAGAGTCCTTAAATAATGCAAAAAATTCCTTAAATAATGCAGCAGAATCCTTAAATAATGCAACAAAGTCCTTAAATAATGCAGCAACGTCCTTAATAATGCAGCAGAGTCCTTAAATAATGCAGCAAATTCCTTAAATAATGCAGAGTCCTTAAATAATGCACTAAATTGCTTAAATAAAATGCAGCAACGCCCTTAATAATGCAGCTGAGTCCTTAAATAATTCAGCAAAGTCCTTAAATAATGCAGCAGAGTCCTTAAATACCGCAGCAGTGTCCTTAAATAATGCAAAAAAGTCCTTAAATAATGCAGCAGAACCCTTAAATAATGCAACAAATCCTTAAATAATGCAGCAGACTCCTTAAATAATGCAACAAACTCCTTAAATAATGCAGCAGAGTACTTAAATAATGCAGCAGAGTACTTAAATAATGCAGCAAATTCCTTAAATAATGCAGCAGAATCCTTAAATAATGCAATAAAATCCTTAAATAATGCAGCAACGTCCTTAATAATGCAGCAGAGTCCTTAAATAATACAGCAAAGTCCTTAAATAATGCAGCAGAGGACTTAAATACTGCAGCAGCGTCCTTAAATAATGCAGCAGAGTCCTTAAATAATGCAACAAAGTCCTTAAATAATGCAGCAGAATCCTTAAATAATGCAAAAAATTCCTTAAATAATGCAGAAGAGTACTTAAATAATGCAGAAAAGTCGTTAAATAATGCAGCAAAGTCCTTAAATAATGCAGCAGAGTCCTTAAACATTGCAGCACAGTCCTTAAATAATGCAACAAAGTCCTTAAATAATGCAGCAGAGTCCTTAAATAATGCAGCAAAGTCCTTAAATAATGCAGCAGAGTCCTTAAACAATGCAACACAGTCCTTAAATAATGCAGCAAAGTCCTTAAATAATGCAGCAGAGTCCTTAAATACAGCAGCAGCGTCCTTAAATAATTCAGCAAAGTCCTTAAATAATGCAGCAGAGTCCTTAAATAATGCAACAAAGTCCTTAAATAATGCAGCAGAGTCCTTAAATAATGCAACAAAGTCCATAAATAATGCAGCAGAGTCCTTAAATACTGCAGCAGAGTCCTTAAATAATGCAGCAAAGTCCTTAAATAATGCAGCAGAGTCCTTAAATTCCGCAGCAGAGTGATTAAATAATGCAACAAAGTCCTTAATAATGCAGCAGAGTCCTTAAATAATGCAGCAAATTCTTTAAATAATGCAGCAGAATCCTTAGATAATGCAATAAAGTCCTTATCTAATGCAGCAACGTCCTTAATAATGCAGCAGAGTCCTTAAATAATGCAGCAAAGTACTTAAATAATGCAGCAGAGGCCTTAAATACCGCAGCAGCATACTTAAATAATGCAGCAAAGTCCTTAAATAATGCAGCAGAGTCCTTAAATAATGCAACAAAGTCCTTAAATAATGCAGCAGAGTCCTTAAATAATGCAACAAAGTCCTTAAATAATGCACCAGAGTACTTAAATAATGCAGCAAAGTCCTTAAATAATTCAGCAAAGTCCTTAAATAATGCAGCAGAGTCCTTAAATACCGCAGCAGCGTCCTTAAATAATGCAGCAAAGTCCTTAAATAATGCAGCTGAACCCTTAAATAATGCAACAAAGTCCTTAAATAATGCAGCAGACTCCTTAAATAATGCAACAAACTCCTTAAATAATGCAGCAGAGTACTTAAATAATGCAGCAGAGTCCTTAAATAATGCAGCAAATTCTTTAAATAATGCAGCAGAATCCTTAAATAATGCAATAAAGTCCTTATCTAATGCAGCAACGTCCTTAATAATGCAGCAGAGTCCTTAAATAATGCAGCAAAGTACTTAAATAATGCAGCAGAGGCCTTAAATACCGCAGCAGCATACTTAAATAATGCAGCAAAGTCCTTAAATAATGCAGCAGAGTCCTTAAATAATGCAACAAAGTCCTTAAATAATGCAGCAGAGTCCTTAAATAATGCAGCAAAGTCCTTAAATAATGCAGCAGAGTCCTTAAATAATGCAACAAAGTCCTTAAATAATGCAGCAGGCAGAGTCCTTAAATAATGCAGCAGAGTCCTTAAATAATGCAACAAAGTCCTTAAATAATGCAGCAGAGTCCTTAAATAATGCAACAAAGTCCTTAAATAATGCAGCAGAGTACTTAAATAATGCAGCAAAGTCCTTAAATAATGCAGCAGAGTCCTTAAACAATGCAGCACAGTCCTTAAATAATGCAACAAAGTCCTTAAATAATGCAGCAGAGTCCTTAAATAATGCAGCAAAGTCCTTAAATAATGCAGCAGAGTCCTTAAACAATGCAGCACAGTCCTTAAATAATGCAGCAAAGTCCTTAAATAATGCAGCAGAGTCCTTAAATACAGCAGCAGCGTCCTTAAATAATGCAACAAAGTCCTTAAATAATGCAGCAGAGTCCTTAAATAATGCATCAAAGTCCTTAAATAATGCAGCAGAGTCCTTAAATAATGCAACAAACTCATTAAATAATGCAGCAAAGTACTTAAATAATGCAGCAAATTCCTTAAATAATGCAGCAGAATCATTAAATAATGCAATAAAGTCCTTAAATAATGCAGCAGAGTCCTTAAATAATGCAAAAAATTCCTTAAATAATGCAGCAGAATCCTTAAATAATGCAACAAAGTCCTTAAATAATGCAGCAACGTCCTTAATAATGCAGCAGAGTCCTTAAATAATGCAGCAAATTCCTTAAATAATGCAGAGTCCTTAAATAATGCACTAAATTGCTTAAATAAAATGCAGCAACGCCCTTAATAATGCAGCTGAGTCCTTAAATAATTCAGCAAAGTCCTTAAATAATGCAGCAGAGTCCTTAAATACCGCAGCAGTGTCCTTAAATAATGCAAAAAAGTCCTTAAATAATGCAGCAGAACCCTTAAATAATGCAACAAATCCTTAAATAATGCAGCAGACTCCTTAAATAATGCAACAAACTCCTTAAATAATGCAGCAGAGTACTTAAATAATGCAGCAGAGTACTTAAATAATGCAGCAAATTCCTTAAATAATGCAGCAGAATCCTTAAATAATGCAATAAAATCCTTAAATAATGCAGCAACGTCCTTAATAATGCAGCAGAGTCCTTAAATAATACAGCAAAGTCCTTAAATAATGCAGCAGAGGACTTAAATACTGCAGCAGCGTCCTTAAATAATGCAGCAGAGTCCTTAAATAATGCAACAAAGTCCTTAAATAATGCAGCAGAATCCTTAAATAATGCAAAAAATTCCTTAAATAATGCAGAAGAGTACTTAAATAATGCAGAAAAGTCGTTAAATAATGCAGCAAAGTCCTTAAATAATGCAGCAGAGTCCTTAAACATTGCAGCACAGTCCTTAAATAATGCAACAAAGTCCTTAAATAATGCAGCAGAGTCCTTAAATAATGCAGCAAAGTCCTTAAATAATGCAGCAGAGTCCTTAAACAATGCAACACAGTCCTTAAATAATGCAGCAAAGTCCTTAAATAATGCAGCAGAGTCCTTAAATACAGCAGCAGCGTCCTTAAATAATTCAGCAAAGTCCTTAAATAATGCAGCAGAGTCCTTAAATAATGCAACAAAGTCCTTAAATAATGCAGCAGAGTCCTTAAATAATGCAACAAAGTCCATAAATAATGCAGCAGAGTCCTTAAATACTGCAGCAGAGTCCTTAAATAATGCAGCAAAGTCCTTAAATAATGCAGCAGAGTCCTTAAATTCCGCAGCAGAGTGATTAAATAATGCAACAAAGTCCTTAATAATGCAGCAGAGTCCTTAAATAATGCAGCAAATTCTTTAAATAATGCAGCAGAATCCTTAGATAATGCAATAAAGTCCTTATCTAATGCAGCAACGTCCTTAATAATGCAGCAGAGTCCTTAAATAATGCAGCAAAGTACTTAAATAATGCAGCAGAGGCCTTAAATACCGCAGCAGCATACTTAAATAATGCAGCAAAGTCCTTAAATAATGCAGCAGAGTCCTTAAATAATGCAACAAAGTCCTTAAATAATGCAGCAGAGTCCTTAAATAATGCAACAAAGTCCTTAAATAATGCACCAGAGTACTTAAATAATGCAGCAAAGTCCTTAAATAATTCAGCAAAGTCCTTAAATAATGCAGCAGAGTCCTTAAATACCGCAGCAGCGTCCTTAAATAATGCAGCAAAGTCCTTAAATAATGCAGCTGAACCCTTAAATAATGCAACAAAGTCCTTAAATAATGCAGCAGACTCCTTAAATAATGCAACAAACTCCTTAAATAATGCAGCAGAGTACTTAAATAATGCAGCAGAGTACTTAAATAATGCAGCAAATTCCTTAAATAATGCAGCAGAATCCTTAAATAATGCAATAAAATCCTTAAATAATGCAGCAACGTCCTTAATAATGCAGCAGAGTCCTTAAATAATACAGCAAAGTTCTTAAATAATGCAGCAGAGGACTTAAATACTGCAGCAGCGTCCTTAAATAATGCAGCAGAGTCCTTAAATAATGCAACAAAGTCCTTAAATAATGCAGCAGAATCCTTAAATAATGCAAAAAATTCCTTAAATAATGCAGAAGAGTACTTAAATAATGCAGAAAAGTTGTTAAATAATGCAGCAAAGTCCTTAAATAATGCAGCAGAGTCCTTAAACATTGCAGCACAGTCCTTAAATAATGCAACAAAGTCCTTAAATAATGCAGCAGAGTCCTTAAATAATGCAGCAAAGTCCTTAAAAAATGCAGCAGAGTCCTTAAACAATGCAACACAGTCCTTAAATAATGCAGCAGAGTCCTTAAATACTGCAGCAGAGTCCTTAAATAATGCAGCAAAGTCCTTAAATAATGCAGCAGAGTCCTTAAATACTGCAGCAGAGTCCTTAAATAATGCAGCAAAGTCCTTAAATAATGCAGCAGAGTCCTTAAATTCCGCAGCAGAGTGATTAAATAATGCAACAAAGTCCTTAATAATGCAGCAGAGTCCTTAAATAATGCAGCAAATTCTTTAAATAATGCAGCAGAATCCTTAAATAATGCAATAAAGTCCTTATCTAATGCAGCAACGTCCTTAATAATGCAGCAGAGTCCTTAAATAATGCAGCAAAGTACTTAAATAATGCAGCAGAGGCCTTAAATACCGCAGCAGCATACTTAAATAATGCAGCAAAGTCCTTAAATAATGCAGCAGAGTCCTTAAATAATGCAACAAAGTCCTTAAATAATGCAGCAGAGTCCTTAAATAATGCAGCAAAGTCCTTAAATAATGCAGCAGAGTCCTTAAATAATGCAACAAAGTCCTTAAATAATGCAGCAGAGTCCTTAAATAATGCAGCAGAGTCCTTAAATAATGCAACAAAGTCCTTAAATAATGCAGCAGAGTCCTTAAATAATGCAACAAAGTCCTTAAATAATGCAGCAGAGTACTTAAATAATGCAGCAAAGTCCTTAAATAATGCAGCAGAGTCCTTAAACAATGCAGCACAGTCCTTAAATAATGCAACAAAGTCCTTAAATAATGCAGCAGAGTCCTTAAATAATGCAGCAAAGTCCTTAAATAATGCAGCAGAGTCCTTAAACAATGCAGCACAGTCCTTAAATAATGCAGCAAAGTCCTTAAATAATGCAGCAGAGTCCTTAAATACAGCAGCAGCGTCCTTAAATAATGCAACAAAGTCCTTAAATAATGCAGCAGAGTCCTTAAATAATGCATCAAAGTCCTTAAATAATGCAGCAGAGTCCTTAAATAATGCAACAATCTCATTAAATAATGCAGCAAAGTACTTAAATAATGCAGCAAATTCCTTAAATAATGCAGCAGAATCCTTAAATAATGCAATAAAGTCCTTAAATAATGCAGCAGAGTCCTTAAATACTGCAATAAATTCCTTAAATAATGCAGCAGAATCCTTAAATAATGCAATAAAGTCATTAAGTAATGCAGCAGAGTCCTTAAATAATGCAACAAAGTCCTTAAATAATGCAGCAGATTCCTTAAATTCTGCAGCAGCGTCCTTAAATAATGCAGCAAATTCCTTAAATAATGCAGAGTCCTTAAATAATGCACTAAATTCCTTAAATAAAATGCAGCAACGCCCTTAATAATGCAGCTGAGTCCTTAAATAATTCAGCAAAGTCCTTAAATAATGCAGCAGAGTCCTTAAATACCGCAGCAGCGTCCTTAAATAATGCAACAAAGTCCTTAAATAATGCAGCAGAACCCTTAAATAATGCAACAAAGTCCTTAAATAATGCAGCAGACTCCTTAAATAATGCAACAAACTCCTTAAATAATGCAGCAGAGTACTTAAATAATGCAGCAGAGAATACTTAAATAATGCAGCAAATTCCTTAAATAATGCAGCAGAATCCTTAAATAATGCAATAAAATCCTTAAATAATGCAGCAACGTCCTTAATAATGCAGCAGAGTCCTTAAATAATACAGCAAAGTTCTTAAATAATGCAGCAGAGGACTTAAATACTGCAGCAGCGTCCTTAAATAATGCAGTAGAGTCCTTAAATAATGCAACAAAGTCCTTAAATAATGCAGCAGAATCCTTAAATAATGCAAAAAATTCCTTAAATAATGCAGAAGAGTACTTAAATAATGCAGAAAAGTTGTTAAATAATGCAGCAAAGTCCTTAAATAATGCAGCGGAGTCGTTAAACATTGCAGCACAGTCCTTAAATAATGCAACAAAGTCCTTAAATAATGCAGCAGAGTCCTTAAATAATGCAGCAAAGTCCTTAAATGATGCAGCAGAGTCATTAAACAATGCAACACAGTCCTTAAATAATGCAGCAAAGTCCTTAAATAATGCAGCAGAGTCCTTAAATACAGCAGCAGCGTCCTTAAATAATTCAGCAAAGTCCTTAAATAATGCAGCAGAGTCCTTAAATAATGCAACAAAGTCCTTAAATAATGCAGCAGAGTCCTTAAATAATGCAACAAAGTCCTTAAATAATGCAGCAGAGTCCTTAAATACTGCAGCAGAGTCCTTAAATAATGCAGCAAAGTCCTTAAATAATGCAGCAGAGTTCTTAAATTCCGCAGCAGAGTGATTAAATAATGCAACAAAGTCCTTAATAATGCAGCAGAGTCCTTAAATAATGCAGCAAATTCTTTAAATAATGCAGCAGAATCCTTAAATAATGCAATAAAGTCCTTATCTAATGCAGCAACGTCCTTAATAATGTAGCAGAGTCCTTAAATAATGCAGCAAAGTACTTAAATAATGCAGCAGAGGCCTTAAATACCGCAGCAGCATACTTAAATAATGCAGCAAAGTCCTTAAATAATGTAGCAGAGTCCTTAAATAATGCAACAAAGTCCTTAAATAATGCAGCAGAGTCCTTAAATAATGCAACAAAGTCCTTAAATAATGCACCAGAGTACTTAAATAATGCAGCAAAGTCCTTAAATAATGCAGCAGAGTCCTTAAATAATGCAACAAAGTCCTTAAATAATGCAGCAGAGTCCTTAAATAATGCAGCAGAGTCCTTAAATAATGCAACAAAGTCCTTAAATAATGCAGCAGAGTCCTTAAATAATGCAACAAAGTCCTTAAATAATGCAGCAGAATCCTTAAATAATGCAATAAAATCCTTAAATAATGCAGCAACGTCCTTAATAATGCAGCAGAGTCCTTAAATAATACAGCAAAGTTCTTAAATAATGCAGCAGAGGACTTAAATACTGCAGCAGCGTCCTTAAATAATGCAGCAGAGTCCTTAAATAATGCAACAAAGTCCTTAAATAATGCAGCAGAATCCTTAAATAATGCAAAAAATTCCTTAAATAATGCAGAAGAGTACTTAAATAATGCAGAAAAGTTGTTAAATTATGCAGCAAAGTCCTTAAATAATGCAGCAGAGTCCTTAAACATTGCAGCACAGTCCTTAAATAATGCAACAAAGTCCTTAAATAATGCAGCAGAGTCCTTAAATAATGCAGCAAAGTCCTTAAAAAATGCAGCAGAGTCCTTAAACAATGCAACACAGTCCTTAAATAATGCAGCAGAGTCCTTAAATACTGCAGCAGAGTCCTTAAATAATGCAGCAAAGTCCTTAAATAATGCAGCAGAGTCCTTAAATACTGCAGCAGAGTCCTTAAATAATGCAGCAAAGTCCTTAAATAATGCAGCAGAGTCCTTAAATTCCGCAGCAGAGTGATTAAATAATGCAACAAAGTCCTTAATAATGCAGCAGAGTCCTTAAATAATGCAGCAAATTCTTTAAATAATGCAGCAGAATCCTTAAATAATGCAATAAAGTCCTTATCTAATGCAGCAACGTCCTTAATAATGCAGCAGAGTCCTTAAATAATGCAGCAAAGTACTTAAATAATGCAGCAGAGGCCTTAAATACCGCAGCAGCATACTTAAATAATGCAGCAAAGTCCTTAAATAATGCAGCAGAGTCCTTAAATAATGCAACAAAGTCCTTAAATAATGCAGCAGAGTCCTTAAATAATGCAGCAAAGTCCTTAAATAATGCAGCAGAGTCCTTAAATAATGCAACAAAGTCCTTAAATAATGCAGCAGAGTCCTTAAATAATGCAGCAGAGTCCTTAAATAATGCAACAAAGTCCTTAAATAATGCAGCAGAGTCCTTAAATAATGCAACAAAGTCCTTAAATAATGCAGCAGAGTACTTAAATAATGCAGCAAAGTCCTTAAATAATGCAGCAGAGTCCTTAAACAATGCAGCACAGTCCTTAAATAATGCAACAAAGTCCTTAAATAATGCAGCAGAGTCCTTAAATAATGCAGCAAAGTCCTTAAATAATGCAGCAGAGTCCTTAAACAATGCAGCACAGTCCTTAAATAATGCAGCAAAGTCCTTAAATAATGCAGCAGAGTCCTTAAATACAGCAGCAGCGTCCTTAAATAATGCAACAAAGTCCTTAAATAATGCAGCAGAGTCCTTAAATAATGCATCAAAGTCCTTAAATAATGCAGCAGAGTCCTTAAATAATGCAACAAACTCATTAAATAATGCAGCAAAGTACTTAAATAATGCAGCAAATTCCTTAAATAATGCAGCAGAATCATTAAATAATGCAATAAAGTCCTTAAATAATGCAGCAGAGTCCTTAAATAATGCAAAAAATTCCTTAAATAATGCAGCAGAATCCTTAAATAATGCAACAAAGTCCTTAAATAATGCAGCAACGTCCTTAATAATGCAGCAGAGTCCTTAAATAATGCAGCAAATTCCTTAAATAATGCAGAGTCCTTAAATAATGCACTAAATTGCTTAAATAAAATGCAGCAACGCCCTTAATAATGCAGCTGAGTCCTTAAATAATTCAGCAAAGTCCTTAAATAATGCAGCAGAGTCCTTAAATACCGCAGCAGTGTCCTTAAATAATGCAAAAAAGTCCTTAAATAATGCAGCAGAACCCTTAAATAATGCAACAAATCCTTAAATAATGCAGCAGACTCCTTAAATAATGCAACAAACTCCTTAAATAATGCAGCAGAGTACTTAAATAATGCAGCAGAGTACTTAAATAATGCAGCAAATTCCTTAAATAATGCAGCAGAATCCTTAAATAATGCAATAAAATCCTTAAATAATGCAGCAACGTCCTTAATAATGCAGCAGAGTCCTTAAATAATACAGCAAAGTCCTTAAATAATGCAGCAGAGGACTTAAATACTGCAGCAGCGTCCTTAAATAATGCAGCAGAGTCCTTAAATAATGCAACAAAGTCCTTAAATAATGCAGCAGAATCCTTAAATAATGCAAAAAATTCCTTAAATAATGCAGAAGAGTACTTAAATAATGCAGAAAAGTCGTTAAATAATGCAGCAAAGTCCTTAAATAATGCAGCAGAGTCCTTAAACATTGCAGCACAGTCCTTAAATAATGCAACAAAGTCCTTAAATAATGCAGCAGAGTCCTTAAATAATGCAGCAAAGTCCTTAAATAATGCAGCAGAGTCCTTAAACAATGCAACACAGTCCTTAAATAATGCAGCAAAGTCCTTAAATAATGCAGCAGAGTCCTTAAATACAGCAGCAGCGTCCTTAAATAATTCAGCAAAGTCCTTAAATAATGCAGCAGAGTCCTTAAATAATGCAACAAAGTCCTTAAATAATGCAGCAGAGTCCTTAAATAATGCAACAAAGTCCATAAATAATGCAGCAGAGTCCTTAAATACTGCAGCAGAGTCCTTAAATAATGCAGCAAAGTCCTTAAATAATGCAGCAGAGTCCTTAAATTCCGCAGCAGAGTGATTAAATAATGCAACAAAGTCCTTAATAATGCAGCAGAGTCCTTAAATAATGCAGCAAATTCTTTAAATAATGCAGCAGAATCCTTAGATAATGCAATAAAGTCCTTATCTAATGCAGCAACGTCCTTAATAATGCAGCAGAGTCCTTAAATAATGCAGCAAAGTACTTAAATAATGCAGCAGAGGCCTTAAATACCGCAGCAGCATACTTAAATAATGCAGCAAAGTCCTTAAATAATGCAGCAGAGTCCTTAAATAATGCAACAAAGTCCTTAAATAATGCAGCAGAGTCCTTAAATAATGCAACAAAGTCCTTAAATAATGCACCAGAGTACTTAAATAATGCAGCAAAGTCCTTAAATAATTCAGCAAAGTCCTTAAATAATGCAGCAAAGTCCTTAAATAATGCAGCTGAACCCTTAAATAATGCAACAAAGTCCTTAAATAATGCAGCAGACTCCTTAAATAATGCAACAAACTCCTTAAATAATGCAGCAGAGTACTTAAATAATGCAGCAGAGTACTTAAATAATGCAGCAAATTCCTTAAATAATGCAGCAGAATCCTTAAATAATGCAATAAAATCCTTAAATAATGCAGCAACGTCCTTAATAATGCAGCAGAGTCCTTAAATAATACAGCAAAGTTCTTAAATAATGCAGCAGAGGACTTAAATACTGCAGCAGCGTCCTTAAATAATGCAGCAGAGTCCTTAAATAATGCAACAAAGTCCTTAAATAATGCAGCAGAATCCTTAAATAATGCAAAAAATTCCTTAAATAATGCAGAAGAGTACTTAAATAATGCAGAAAAGTTGTTAAATAATGCAGCAAAGTCCTTAAATAATGCAGCAGAGTCCTTAAACATTGCAGCACAGTCCTTAAATAATGCAACAAAGTCCTTAAATAATGCAGCAGAGTCCTTAAATAATGCAGCAAAGTCCTTAAAAAATGCAGCAGAGTCCTTAAACAATGCAACACAGTCCTTAAATAATGCAGCAGAGTCCTTAAATACTGCAGCAGAGTCCTTAAATAATGCAGCAAAGTCCTTAAATAATGCAGCAGAGTCCTTAAATAATTCAGCAAAGTCCTTAAATAATGCAGCAGAGTCCTTAAATAATGCAACAAAGTCCTTAAATAATGCAGCAGAGTCCTTAAATAATGCAACAAAGTCCATAAATAATGCAGCAGAGTCCTTAAATACTGCAGCAGAGTCCTTAAATAATGCAGCAAAGTCCTTAAATAATGCAGCAGAGTCCTTAAATAATGCAGCAAATTCTTTAAATAATGCAGCAGAATCCTTAGATAATGCAATAAAGTCCTTATCTAATGCAGCAACGTCCTTAATAATGCAGCAGAGTCCTTAAATAATGCAGCAAAGTACTTAAATAATGCAGCAGAGGCCTTAAATACCGCAGCAGCATACTTAAATAATGCAACAAAGTCCTTAAATAATGCAGCAGAGTCCTTAAATAATGCAACAAAGTCCTTAAATAATGCACCAGAGTACTTAAATAATGCAGCAAAGTCCTTAAATAATTCAGCAAAGTCCTTAAATAATGCAGCAGAGTCCTTAAATACCGCAGCAGCGTCCTTAAATAATGCAGCAAAGTCCTTAAATAATGCAGCTGAACCCTTAAATAATGCAACAAAGTCCTTAAATAATGCAGCAGACTCCTTAAATAATGCAACAAACTCCTTAAATAATGCAGCAGAGTACTTAAATAATGCAGCAGAGTACTTAAATAATGCAGCAAATTCCTTAAATAATGCAGCAGAATCCTTAAATAATGCAATAAAATCCTTAAATAATGCAGCAACGTCCTTAATAATGCAGCAGAGTCCTTAAATAATACAGCAAAGTTCTTAAATAATGCAGCAGAGGACTTAAATACTGCAGCAGCGTCCTTAAATAATGCAGCAGAGTCCTTAAATAATGCAACAAAGTCCTTAAATAATGCAGCAGAATCCTTAAATAATGCAAAAAATTCCTTAAATAATGCAGAAGAGTACTTAAATAATGCAGAAAAGTTGTTAAATAATGCAGCAAAGTCCTTAAATAATGCAGCAGAGTCCTTAAACATTGCAGCACAGTCCTTAAATAATGCAACAAAGTCCTTAAATAATGCAGCAGAGTCCTTAAATAATGCAGCAAAGTCCTTAAAAAATGCAGCAGAGTCCTTAAACAATGCAACACAGTCCTTAAATAATGCAGCAGAGTCCTTAAATACTGCAGCAGAGTCCTTAAATAATGCAGCAAAGTCCTTAAATAATGCAGCAGAGTCCTTAAATACTGCAGCAGAGTCCTTAAATAATGCAGCAAAGTCCTTAAATAATGCAGCAGAGTCCTTAAATTCCGCAGCAGAGTGATTAAATAATGCAACAAAGTCCTTAATAATGCAGCAGAGTCCTTAAATAATGCAGCAAATTCTTTAAATAATGCAGCAGAATCCTTAAATAATGCAATAAAGTCCTTATCTAATGCAGCAACGTCCTTAATAATGCAGCAGAGTCCTTAAATAATGTAGCAAAGTACTTAAATAATGCAGCAGAGGCCTTAAATACCGCAGCAGCATACTTAAATAATGCAGCAAAGTCCTTAAATAATGCAGCAGAGTCCTTAAATAATGCAACAAAGTCCTTAAATAATGCAGCAGAGTCCTTAAATAATGCAGCAAAGTCCTTAAATAATGCAGCAGAGTCCTTAAATAATGCAACAAAGTCCTTAAATAATGCAGCAGAGTCCTTAAATAATGCAGCAGAGTCCTTAAATAATGCAACAAAGTCCTTAAATAATGCAGCAGAGTCCTTAAATAATGCAACAAAGTCCTTAAATAATGCAGCAGAGTACTTAAATAATGCAGCAAAGTCCTTAAATAATGCAGCAGAGTCCTTAAACAATGCAGCACAGTCCTTAAATAATGCAACAAAGTCCTTAAATAATGCAGCAGAGTCCTTAAATAATGCAGCAAAGTCCTTAAATAATGCAGCAGAGTCCTTAAACAATGCAGCACAGTCCTTAAATAATGCAGCAAAGTCCTTAAATAATGCAGCAGAGTCCTTAAATACAGCAGCAGCGTCCTTAAATAATGCAACAAAGTCCTTAAATAATGCAGCAGAGTCCTTAAATAATGCATCAAAGTCCTTAAATAATGCAGCAGAGTCCTTAAATAATGCAACAATCTCATTAAATAATGCAGCAAAGTACTTAAATAATGCAGCAAATTCCTTAAATAATGCAGCAGAATCCTTAAATAATGCAATAAAGTCCTTAAATAATGCAGCAGAGTCCTTAAATACTGCAATAAATTCCTTAAATAATGCAGCAGAATCCTTAAATAATGCAATAAAGTCATTAAGTAATGCAGCAGAGTCCTTAAATAATGCAACAAAGTCCTTAAATAATGCAGCAGATTCCTTAAATTCTGCAGCAGCGTCCTTAAATAATGCAGCAAATTCCTTAAATAATGCAGAGTCCTTAAATAATGCACTAAATTCCTTAAATAAAATGCAGCAACGCCCTTAATAATGCAGCTGAGTCCTTAAATAATTCAGCAAAGTCCTTAAATAATGCAGCAGAGTCCTTAAATACCGCAGCAGCGTCCTTAAATAATGCAACAAAGTCCTTAAATAATGCAGCAGAACCCTTAAATAATGCAACAAAGTCCTTAAATAATGCAGCAGACTCCTTAAATAATGCAACAAACTCCTTAAATAATGCAGCAGAGTACTTAAATAATGCAGCAGAGAATACTTAAATAATGCAGCAAATTCCTTAAATAATGCAGCAGAATGCTTAAATAATGCAATAAAATCCTTAAATAATGCAGCAACGTCCTTAATAATGCAGCAGAGTCCTTAAATAATACAGCAAAGTTCTTAAATAATGCAGCAGAGGACTTAAATACTGCAGCAGCGTCCTTAAATAATGCAGTAGAGTCCTTAAATAATGCAACAAAGTCCTTAAATAATGCAGCAGAATCCTTAAATAATGCAAAAAATTCCTTAAATAATGCAGAAGAGTACTTAAATAATGCAGAAAAGTTGTTAAATAATGCAGCAAAGTCCTTAAATAATGCAGCGGAGTCCTTAAACATTGCAGCACAGTCCTTAAATAATGCAACAAAGTCCTTAAATAATGCAGCAGAGTCCTTAAATAATGCAGCAAAGTCCTTAAATGATGCAGCAGAGTCATTAAACAATGCAACACAGTCCTTAAATAATGCAGCAAAGTCCTTAAATAATGCAGCAGAGTCCTTAAATACAGCAGCAGCGTCCTTAAATAATTCAGCAAAGTCCTTAAATAATGCAGCAG
Source organism: Phyllobates terribilis (assembly GCF_046119375.1). Taxonomy (NCBI): domain Eukaryota; kingdom Metazoa; phylum Chordata; class Amphibia; order Anura; family Dendrobatidae; genus Phyllobates; species Phyllobates terribilis. Next base: position 1,529,962 of record NW_027363114.1, on the reverse strand, counting down.
AGTCCTTAAATAATGCAACAAAGTCCTTAAATAATGCAGCAGAGTCCTTAAATAATGCAACAAAGTCCTTAAATAATGCAGCAGAGTCCTTAAATACTGCAGCAGAGTCCTTAAATAATGCAGCAAAGTCCTTAAATAATGCAGCAGAGTTCTTAAATTCCGCAGCAGAGTGATTAAATAATGCAACAAAGTCCTTAATAATGCAGCAGAGTCCTTAAATAATGCAGCAAATTCTTTAAATAATGCAGCAGAATCCTTAAATAATGCAATAAAGTCCTTATCTAATGCAGCAACGTCCTTAATAATGTAGCAGAGTCCTTAAATAATGCAGCAAAGTACTTAAATAATGCAGCAGAGGCCTTAAATACCGCAGCAGCATACTTAAATAATGCAGCAAAGTCCTTAAATAATGTAGCAGAGTCCTTAAATAATGCAACAAAGTCCTTAAATAATGCAGCAGAGTCCTTAAATAATGCAACAAAGTCCTTAAATAATGCACCAGAGTACTTAAATAATGCAGCAAAGTCCTTAAATAATGCAGCAGAGTCCTTAAATAATGCAACAAAGTCCTTAAATAATGCAGCAGAGTCCTTAAATAATGCAGCAGAGTCCTTAAATAATGCAACAAAGTCCTTAAATAATGCAGCAGAGTCCTTAAATAATGCAACAAAGTCCTTAAATAATGCAGCAGAATCCTTAAATAATGCAATAAAATCCTTAAATAATGCAGCAACGTCCTTAATAATGCAGCAGAGTCCTTAAATAATACAGCAAAGTTCTTAAATAATGCAGCAGAGGACTTAAATACTGCAGCAGCGTCCTTAAATAATGCAGCAGAGTCCTTAAATAATGCAACAAAGTCCTTAAATAATGCAGCAGAATCCTTAAATAATGCAAAAAATTCCTTAAATAATGCAGAAGAGTACTTAAATAATGCAGAAAAGTTGTTAAATTATGCAGCAAAGTCCTTAAATAATGCAGCAGAGTCCTTAAACATTGCAGCACAGTCCTTAAATAATGCAACAAAGTCCTTAAATAATGCAGCAGAGTCCTTAAATAATGCAGCAAAGTCCTTAAAAAATGCAGCAGAGTCCTTAAACAATGCAACACAGTCCTTAAATAATGCAGCAGAGTCCTTAAATACTGCAGCAGAGTCCTTAAATAATGCAGCAAAGTCCTTAAATAATGCAGCAGAGTCCTTAAATACTGCAGCAGAGTCCTTAAATAATGCAGCAAAGTCCTTATATAATGCAGCAGAGTCCTTAAATTCCGCAGCAGAGTGATTAAATAATGCAACAAAGTCCTTAATAATGCAGCAGAGTCCTTAAATAATGCAGCAAATTCTTTAAATAATGCAGCAGAATCCTTAAATAATGCAATAAAGTCCTTATCTAATGCAGCAACGTCCTTAATAATGCAGCAGAGTCCTTAAATAATGCAGCAAAGTACTTAAATAATGCAGCAGAGGCCTTAAATACCGCAGCAGCATACTTAAATAATGCAGCAAAGTCCTTAAATAATGCAGCAGAGTCCTTAAATAATGCAACAAAGTCCTTAAATAATGCAGCAGAGTCCTTAAATAATGTAGCAAAGTCCTTAAATAATGCAGCAGAGTCCTTAAATAATGCAACAAAGTCCTTAAATAATGCAGCAGAGTCCTTAAATAATGCAGCAGAGTCCTTAAATAATGCAACAAAGTCCTTAAATAATGCAGCAGAGTCCTTAAATAATGCAACAAAGTCCTTAAATAATGCAGCAGAGTACTTAAATAATGCAGCAAAGTCCTTAAATAATGCAGCAGAGTCCTTAAACAATGCAGCACAGTCCTTAAATAATGCAACAAAGTCCTTAAATAATGCAGCAGAGTCCTTAAATAATGCAGCAAAGTCCTTAAATAATGCAGCAGAGTCCTTAAACAATGCAGCACAGTCCTTAAATAATGCAGCAAAGTCCTTAAATAATGCAGCAGAGTCCTTAAATACAGCAGCAGCGTCCTTAAATAATGCAACAAAGTCCTTAAATAATGCAGCAGAGTCCTTAAATAATGCATCAAAGTCCTTAAATAATGCAGCAGAGTCCTTAAATAATGCAACAAACTCATTAAATAATGCAGCAAAGTACTTAAATAATGCAGCAAATTCCTTAAATAATGCAGCAGAATCATTAAATAATGCAATAAAGTCCTTAAATAATGCAGCAGAGTCCTTAAATAATGCAAAAAATTCCTTAAATAATGCAGCAGAATCCTTAAATAATGCAACAAAGTCCTTAAATAATGCAGCAACGTCCTTAATAATGCAGCAGAGTCCTTAAATAATGCAGCAAATTCCTTAAATAATGCAGAGTCCTTAAATAATGCACTAAATTGCTTAAATAAAATGCAGCAACGCCCTTAATAATGCAGCTGAGTCCTTAAATAATTCAGCAAAGTCCTTAAATAATGCAGCAGAGTCCTTAAATACCGCAGCAGTGTCCTTAAATAATGCAAAAAAGTCCTTAAATAATGCAGCAGAACCCTTAAATAATGCAACAAATCCTTAAATAATGCAGCAGACTCCTTAAATAATGCAACAAACTCCTTAAATAATGCAGCAGAGTACTTAAATAATGCAGCAGAGTACTTAAATAATGCAGCAAATTCCTTAAATAATGCAGCAGAATCCTTAAATAATGCAATAAAATCCTTAAATAATGCAGCAACGTCCTTAATAATGCAGCAGAGTCCTTAAATAATACAGGAAAGTCCTTAAATAATGCAGCAGAGGACTTAAATACTGCAGCAGCGTCCTTAAATAATGCAGCAGAGTCCTTAAATAATGCAACAAAGTCCTTAAATAATGCAGCAGAATCCTTAAATAATGCAAAAAATTCCTTAAATAATGCAGAAGAGTACTTAAATAATGCAGAAAAGTCGTTAAATAATGCAGCAAAGTCCTTAAATAATGCAGCAGAGTCCTTAAACATTGCAGCACAGTCCTTAAATAATGCAACAAAGTCCTTAAATAATGCAGCAGAGTCCTTAAATAATGCAGCAAAGTCCTTAAATAATGCAGCAGAGTCCTTAAACAATGCAACACAGTCCTTAAATAATGCAGCAAAGTCCTTAAATAATGCAGCAGAGTCCTTAAATACAGCAGCAGCGTCCTTAAATAATTCAGCAAAGTCCTTAAATAATGCAGCAGAGTCCTTAAATAATGCAACAAAGTCCTTAAATAATGCAGCAGAGTCCTTAAATAATGCAACAAAGTCCATAAATAATGCAGCAGAGTCCTTAAATACTGCAGCAGAGTCCTTAAATAATGCAGCAAAGTCCTTAAATAATGCAGCAGAGTCCTTAAATTCCGCAGCAGAGTGATTAAATAATGCAACAAAGTCCTTAATAATGCAGCAGAGTCCTTAAATAATGCAGCAAATTCTTTAAATAATGCAGCAGAATCCTTAGATAATGCAATAAAGTCCTTATCTAATGCAGCAACGTCCTTAATAATGCAGCAGAGTCCTTAAATAATGCAGCAAAGTACTTAAATAATGCAGCAGAGGCCTTAAATACCGCAGCAGCATACTTAAATAATGCAGCAAAGTCCTTAAATAATGCAGCAGAGTCCTTAAATAATGCAACAAAGTCCTTAAATAATGCAGCAGAGTCCTTAAATAATGCAACAAAGTCCTTAAATAATGCACCAGAGTACTTAAATAATGCAGCAAAGTCCTTAAATAATTCAGCAAAGTCCTTAAATAATGCAGCAGAGTCCTTAAATACCGCAGCAGCGTCCTTAAATAATGCAGCAAAGTCCTTAAATAATGCAGCTGAACCCTTAAATAATGCAACAAAGTCCTTAAATAATGCAGCAGACTCCTTAAATAATGCAACAAACTCCTTAAATAATGCAGCAGAGTACTTAAATAATGCAGCAGAGTACTTAAATAATGCAGCAAATTCCTTAAATAATGCAGCAGAATCCTTAAATAATGCAATAAAATCCTTAAATAATGCAGCAACGTCCTTAATAATGCAGCAGAGTCCTTAAATAATACAGCAAAGTTCTTAAATAATGCAGCAGAGGACTTAAATACTGCAGCAGCGTCCTTAAATAATGCAGCAGAGTCCTTAAATAATGCAACAAAGTCCTTAAATAATGCAGCAGAATCCTTAAATAATGCAAAAAATTCCTTAAATAATGCAGAAGAGTACTTAAATAATGCAGAAAAGTTGTTAAATAATGCAGCAAAGTCCTTAAATAATGCAGCAGAGTCCTTAAACATTGCAGCACAGTCCTTAAATAATGCAACAAAGTCCTTAAATAATGCAGCAGAGTCCTTAAATAATGCAGCAAAGTCCTTAAAAAATGCAGCAGAGTCCTTAAACAATGCAACACAGTCCTTAAATAATGCAGCAGAGTCCTTAAATACTGCAGCAGAGTCCTTAAATAATGCAGCAAAGTCCTTAAATAATGCAGCAGAGTCCTTAAATACTGCAGCAGAGTCCTTAAATAATGCAGCAAAGTCCTTAAATAATGCAGCAGAGTCCTTAAATTCCGCAGCAGAGTGATTAAATAATGCAACAAAGTCCTTAATAATGCAGCAGAGTCCTTAAATAATGCAGCAAATTCTTTAAATAATGCAGCAGAATCCTTAAATAATGCAATAAAGTCCTTATCTAATGCAGCAACGTCCTTAATAATGCAGCAGAGTCCTTAAATAATGCAGCAAAGTACTTAAATAATGCAGCAGAGGCCTTAAATACCGCAGCAGCATACTTAAATAATGCAGCAAAGTCCTTAAATAATGCAGCAGAGTCCTTAAATAATGCAACAAAGTCCTTAAATAATGCAGCAGAGTCCTTAAATAATGCAGCAAAGTCCTTAAATAATGCAGCAGAGTCCTTAAATAATGCAACAAAGTCCTTAAATAATGCAGCAGAGTCCTTAAATAATGCAGCAGAGTCCTTAAATAATGCAACAAAGTCCTTAAATAATGCAGCAGAGTCCTTAAATAATGCAACAAAGTCCTTAAATAATGCAGCAGAGTACTTAAATAATGCAGCAAAGTCCTTAAATAATGCAGCAGAGTCCTTAAACAATGCAGCACAGTCCTTAAATAATGCAACAAAGTCCTTAAATAATGCAGCAGAGTCCTTAAATAATGCAGCAAAGTCCTTAAATAATGCAGCAGAGTCCTTAAACAATGCAGCACAGTCCTTAAATAATGCAGCAAAGTCCTTAAATAATGCAGCAGAGTCCTTAAATACAGCAGCAGCGTCCTTAAATAATGCAACAAAGTCCTTAAATAATGCAGCAGAGTCCTTAAATAATGCATCAAAGTCCTTAAATAATGCAGCAGAGTCCTTAAATAATGCAACAATCTCATTAAATAATGCAGCAAAGTACTTAAATAATGCAGCAAATTCCTTAAATAATGCAGCAGAATCCTTAAATAATGCAATAAAGTCCTTAAATAATGCAGCAGAGTCCTTAAATACTGCTATAAATTCCTTAAATAATGCAGCAGAATCCTTAAATAATGCAATAAAGTCATTAAGTAATGCAGCAGAGTCCTTAAATAATGCAACAAAGTCCTTAAATAATGCAGCAGATTCCTTAAATTCTGCAGCAGCGTCCTTAAATAATGCATCAAAGTCCTTAAATAATGCAGCAGAGTCCTTAAATACCACAGCAGAGTCATTAAATAATGCAGCAGAGTCCTTAAATAATGCAGCATATTCCTTAAATAATGCAGCAGAGTCCTTAAATAATGCAATAAAGTCCTTAAATAATGCAGCAGAGTCCTTAAATAATGCAGCAACGTCCTTAATAATGCAGCTGAGTCCTTAAATAATGCAGCAACATCCTTAAATAATGCAGCAGAGTCCTTAAATACTGCATCAGCGTCCTTAAATAATGCAACAAAGTCCTTAAATAATGCAGCAAAGTCCTTAAATAATGCAGCAGAGTCCTTAAATACAGCAGCAGAGTCCTTAAATAATTCAGCAAAGTCCTTAAATAATGCAGCAGAGTCCTTAAATAATGCAATAAAGTCCTTATCTAATGCAGCAACGTCCTTAATAATGCAGCAGAGTCCTTAAATAATGCAACAAAGTCCTTAAATAATGCAGCAGAGTCCTTAAATAATGCAACAAAGTCCTTAAATATTGCAGCAGAGTCCTTAAATAATGCAGCAAAGTCCTTAAATAATGCAGCAGAGTACTTAAATAATGCAGCAAATTCCTTAAATAATGCAGCAGAATCCTTAAATAATGCAATAAAGTCCTTAAATAATGCAGCAGAGTCCTTAAATAATGCAGCAGAGTCCTTAAATAATGCAACAAAGTCCTTAAATAATGCAGCAGAGTCCTTAAAGAATGCAGCAAAGTCCTTAAATAATGCAGCAGAGTCCTTAAATGATGCAGCAAACTCATTAAATAATGCAGCAAAGTACTTAAATAATGCAGCAAATTCCTTAAATAATGCAGCAGAATCCTTAAATAATGCAATAAATTCCTTAAATAATGCAGCAGAGTACATAAATAATGCAGCAAATTCCTTAAATAATGCAGCAGAATCCTTAAATAATGCAATAAAATCCTTAAATAATGCAGCAACGTCCTTAATAATGCAGCAGAGTCCTTAAATAATGCAGCAAAGTACTTAAATAATGCAGCAGAGGCCTTAAATACCGCAGCAGCATACTTAAATAATGCAGCAAAGTCCTTAAATAATGCAGCAGAGTCCTTAAATAATGCAACAAAGTCCTTAAATAATGCAGCAGAGTCCATAAATAATGCAACAAACTCATTAAATAATGCAGCAAAGTACTTAAATAATGCAGCAAATTCCTTAAATTATGCAGCAGAATCATTAAATAATGCAATAAAGTCCTTAAATAATGCAGCAGAGTCCTTAAATAATGCAAAAAATTCCTTAAATAATGCAGCAGAATCCTTAAATAATGCAACAAAGTCCTTAAATAATGCAGCAACGTCCTTAATAATGCAGCAGAGTCCTTAAATAATGCAGCAAATTCCTTAAATAATGCAGAGTCCTTAAATAATGCACTAAATTGCTTAAATAAAATGCAGCAACGCCCTTAATAATGCAGCTGAGTCCTTAAATAATTCAGCAAAGTCCTTAAATAATGCAGCAGAGTCCTTAAATACCGCAGCAGTGTCCTTAAATAATGCAAAAAAGTCCTTAAATAATGCAGCAGAACCCTTAAATAATGCAACAAATCCTTAAATAATGCAGCAGACTCCTTAAATAATGCAACAAACTCCTTAAATAATGCAGCAGAGTACTTAAATAATGCAGCAGAGTACTTAAATAATGCAGCAAATTCCTTAAATAATGCAGCAGAATCCTTAAATAATGCAATAAAATCCTTAAATAATGCAGCAACGTCCTTAATAATGCAGCAGAGTCCTTAAATAATGCAGCAAAGTCCTTAAATAATGCAGCAGAGGACTTAAATACTGCAGCAGCGTCCTTAAATAATGCAGCAGAGTCCTTAAATAATGCAACAAAGTCCTTAAATAATGCAGCAGAATCCTTAAATAATGCAAAAAATTCCTTAAATAATGCAGAAGAGTACTTAAATAATGCAGAAAAGTCGTTAAATAATGCAGCAAAGTCCTTAAATAATGCAGCAGAGTCCTTAAACATTGCAGCACAGTCCTTAAATAATGCAACAAAGTCCTTAAATAATGCAGCAGAGTCCTTAAATAATGCAGCAAAGTCCTTAAATAATGCAGCAGAGTCCTTAAACAATGCAACACAGTCCTTAAATAATGCAGCAAAGTCCTTAAATAATGCAGCAGAGTCCTTAAATACAGCAGCAGCGTCCTTAAATAATTCAGCAAAGTCCTTAAATAATGCAGCAGAGTCCTTAAATAATGCAACAAAGTCCTTAAATAATGCAGCAGAGTCCTTAAATAATGCAACAAAGTCCATAAATAATGCAGCAGAGTCCTTAAATACTGCAGCAGAGTCCTTAAATAATGCAGCAAAGTCCTTAAATAATGCAGCAGAGTCCTTAAATTCCGCAGCAGAGTGATTAAATAATGCAACAAAGTCCTTAATAATGCAGCAGAGTCCTTAAATAATGCAGCAAATTCTTTAAATAATGCAGCAGAATCCTTAGATAATGCAATAAAGTCCTTATCTAATGCAGCAACGTCCTTAATAATGCAGCAGAGTCCTTAAATAATGCAGCAAAGTACTTAAATAATGCAGCAGAGGCCTTAAATACCGCAGCAGCATACTTAAATAATGCAGCAAAGTCCTTAAATAATGCAGCAGAGTCCTTAAATAATGCAACAAAGTCCTTAAATAATGCAGCAGAGTCCTTAAATAATGCAACAAAGTCCTTAAATAATGCACCAGAGTACTTAAATAATGCAGCAAAGTCCTTAAATAATTCAGCAAAGTCCTTAAATAATGCAGCAGAGTCCTTAAATACCGCAGCAGCGTCCTTAAATAATGCAGCAAAGTCCTTAAATAATGCAGCTGAACCCTTAAATAATGCAACAAAGTCCTTAAATAATGCAGCAGACTCCTTAAATAATGCAACAAACTCCTTAAATAATGCAGCAGAGTACTTAAATAATGCAGCAGAGTACTTAAATAATGCAGCAAATTCCTTAAATAATGCAGCAGAATCCTTAAATAATGCAATAAAATCCTTAAATAATGCAGCAACGTCCTTAATAATGCAGCAGAGTCCTTAAATAATACAGCAAAGTTCTTAAATAATGCAGCAGAGGACTTAAATACTGCAGCAGCGTCCTTAAATAATGCAGCAGAGTCCTTAAATAATGCAACAAAGTCCTTAAATAATGCAGCAGAATCCTTAAATAATGCAAAAAATTCCTTAAATAATGCAGAAGAGTACTTAAATAATGCAGAAAAGTTGTTAAATAATGCAGCAAAGTCCTTAAATAATGCAGCAGAGTCCTTAAACATTGCAGCACAGTCCTTAAATAATGCAACAAAGTCCTTAAATAATGCAGCAGAGTCCTTAAATAATGCAGCAAAGTCCTTAAAAAATGCAGCAGAGTCCTTAAACAATGCAACACAGTCCTTAAATAATGCAGCAGAGTCCTTAAATACTGCAGCAGAGTCCTTAAATAATGCAGCAAAGTCCTTAAATAATGCAGCAGAGTCCTTAAATACTGCAGCAGAGTCCTTAAATAATGCAGCAAAGTCCTTAAATAATGCAGCAGAGTCCTTAAATTCCGCAGCAGAGTGATTAAATAATGCAACAAAGTCCTTAATAATGCAGCAGAGTCCTTAAATAATGCAGCAAATTCTTTAAATAATGCAGCAGAATCCTTAAATAATGCAATAAAGTCCTTATCTAATGCAGCAACGTCCTTAATAATGCAGCAGAGTCCTTAAATAATGCAGCAAAGTACTTAAATAATGCAGCAGAGGCCTTAAATACCGCAGCAGCATACTTAAATAATGCAGCAAAGTCCTTAAATAATGCAGCAGAGTCCTTAAATAATGCAACAAAGTCCTTAAATAATGCAGCAGAGTCCTTAAATAATGCAGCAAAGTCCTTAAATAATGCAGCAGAGTCCTTAAATAATGCAACAAAGTCCTTAAATAATGCAGCAGAGTCCTTAAATAATGCAGCAGAGTCCTTAAATAATGCAACAAAGTCCTTAAATAATGCAGCAGAGTCCTTAAATAATGCAACAAAGTCCTTAAATAATGCAGCAGAGTACTTAAATAATGCAGCAAAGTCCTTAAATAATGCAGCAGAGTCCTTAAACAATGCAGCACAGTCCTTAAATAATGCAACAAAGTCCTTAAATAATGCAGCAGAGTCCTTAAATAATGCAGCAAAGTCCTTAAATAATGCAGCAGAGTCCTTAAACAATGCAGCACAGTCCTTAAATAATGCAGCAAAGTCCTTAAATAATGCAGCAGAGTCCTTAAATACAGCAGCAGCGTCCTTAAATAATGCAACAAAGTCCTTAAATAATGCAGCAGAGTCCTTAAATAATGCATCAAAGTCCTTAAATAATGCAGCAGAGTCCTTAAATAATGCAACAATCTCATTAAATAATGCAGCAAAGTACTTAAATAATGCAGCAAATTCCTTAAATAATGCAGCAGAATCCTTAAATAATGCAATAAAGTCCTTAAATAATGCAGCAGAGTCCTTAAATACTGCTATAAATTCCTTAAATAATGCAGCAGAATCCTTAAATAATGCAATAAAGTCATTAAGTAATGCAGCAGAGTCCTTAAATAATGCAACAAAGTCCTTAAATAATGCAGCAGATTCCTTAAATTCTGCAGCAGCGTCCTTAAATAATGCATCAAAGTCCTTAAATAATGCAGCAGAGTCCTTAAATACCACAGCAGAGTCATTAAATAATGCAGCAGAGTCCTTAAATAATGCAGCATATTCCTTAAATAATGCAGCAGAGTCCTTAAATAATGCAATAAAGTCCTTAAATAATGCAGCAGAGTCCTTAAATAATGCAGCAACGTCCTTAATAATGCAGCTGAGTCCTTAAATAATGCAGCAACATCCTTAAATAATGCAGCAGAGTCCTTAAATACTGCATCAGCGTCCTTAAATAATGCAACAAAGTCCTTAAATAATGCAGCAAAGTCCTTAAATAATGCAGCAGAGTCCTTAAATACAGCAGCAGAGTCCTTAAATAATTCAGCAAAGTCCTTAAATAATGCAGCAGAGTCCTTAAATAATGCAATAAAGTCCTTATCTAATGCAGCAACGTCCTTAATAATGCAGCAGAGTCCTTAAATAATGCAACAAAGTCCTTAAATAATGCAGCAGAGTCCTTAAATAATGCAACAAAGTCCTTAAATATTGCAGCAGAGTCCTTAAATAATGCAGCAAAGTCCTTAAATAATGCAGCAGAGTACTTAAATAATGCAGCAAATTCCTTAAATAATGCAGCAGAATCCTTAAATAATGCAATAAAGTCCTTAAATAATGCAGCAGAGTCCTTAAATAATGCAGCAGAGTCCTTAAATAATGCAACAAAGTCCTTAAATAATGCAGCAGAGTCCTTAAAGAATGCAGCAAAGTCCTTAAATAATGCAGCAGAGTCCTTAAATGATGCAGCAAACTCATTAAATAATGCAGCAAAGTACTTAAATAATGCAGCAAATTCCTTAAATAATGCAGCAGAATCCTTAAATAATGCAATAAATTCCTTAAATAATGCAGCAGAGTACATAAATAATGCAGCAAATTCCTTAAATAATGCAGCAGAATCCTTAAATAATGCAATAAAATCCTTAAATAATGCAGCAACGTCCTTAATAATGCAGCAGAGTCCTTAAATAATGCAGCAAAGTACTTAAATAATGCAGCAGAGGCCTTAAATACCGCAGCAGCATACTTAAATAATGCAGCAAAGTCCTTAAATAATGCAGCAGAGTCCTTAAATAATGCAACAAAGTCCTTAAATAATGCAGCAGAGTCCATAAATAATGCAACAAACTCATTAAATAATGCAGCAAAGTACTTAAATAATGCAGCAAATTCCTTAAATTATGCAGCAGAATCATTAAATAATGCAATAAAGTCCTTAAATAATGCAGCAGAGTCCTTAAATAATGCAAAAAATTCCTTAAATAATGCAGCAGAATCCTTAAATAATGCAACAAAGTCCTTAAATAATGCAGCAACGTCCTTAATAATGCAGCAGAGTCCTTAAATAATGCAGCAAATTCCTTAAATAATGCAGAGTCCTTAAATAATGCACTAAATTGCTTAAATAAAATGCAGCAACGCCCTTAATAATGCAGCTGAGTCCTTAAATAATTCAGCAAAGTCCTTAAATAATGCAGCAGAGTCCTTAAATACCGCAGCAGTGTCCTTAAATAATGCAAAAAAGTCCTTAAATAATGCAGCAGAACCCTTAAATAATGCAACAAATCCTTAAATAATGCAGCAGACTCCTTAAATAATGCAACAAACTCCTTAAATAATGCAGCAGAGTACTTAAATAATGCAGCAGAGTACTTAAATAATGCAGCAAATTCCTTAAATAATGCAGCAGAATCCTTAAATAATGCAATAAAATCCTTAAATAATGCAGCAACGTCCTTAATAATGCAGCAGAGTCCTTAAATAATGCAGCAAAGTCCTTAAATAATGCAGCAGAGGACTTAAATACTGCAGCAGCGTCCTTAAATAATGCAGCAGAGTCCTTAAATAATGCAACAAAGTCCTTAAATAATGCAGCAGAATCCTTAAATAATGCAAAAAATTCCTTAAATAATGCAGAAGAGTACTTAAATAATGCAGAAAAGTCGTTAAATAATGCAGCAAAGTCCTTAAATAATGCAGCAGAGTCCTTAAACATTGCAGCACAGTCCTTAAATAATGCAACAAAGTCCTTAAATAATGCAGCAGAGTCCTTAAATAATGCAGCAAAGTCCTTAAATAATGCAGCAGAGTCCTTAAACAATGCAACACAGTCCTTAAATAATGCAGCAAAGTCCTTAAATAATGCAGCAGAGTCCTTAAATACAGCAGCAGCGTCCTTAAATAATTCAGCAAAGTCCTTAAATAATGCAGCAGAGTCCTTAAATAATGCAACAAAGTCCTTAAATAATGCAGCAGAGTCCTTAAATAATGCAACAAAGTCCATAAATAATGCAGCAGAGTCCTTAAATACTGCAGCAGAGTCCTTAAATAATGCAGCAAAGTCCTTAAATAATGCAGCAGAGTCCTTAAATTCCGCAGCAGAGTGATTAAATAATGCAACAAAGTCCTTAATAATGCAGCAGAGTCCTTAAATAATGCAGCAAATTCTTTAAATAATGCAGCAGAATCCTTAGATAATGCAATAAAGTCCTTATCTAATGCAGCAACGTCCTTAATAATGCAGCAGAGTCCTTAAATAATGCAGCAAAGTACTTAAATAATGCAGCAGAGGCCTTAAATACCGCAGCAGCATACTTAAATAATGCAGCAAAGTCCTTAAATAATGCAGCAGAGTCCTTAAATAATGCAACAAAGTCCTTAAATAATGCAGCAGAGTCCTTAAATAATGCAACAAAGTCCTTAAATAATGCACCAGAGTACTTAAATAATGCAGCAAAGTCCTTAAATAATTCAGCAAAGTCCTTAAATAATGCAGCAGAGTCCTTAAATACCGCAGCAGCGTCCTTAAATAATGCAGCAAAGTCCTTAAATAATGCAGCTGAACCCTTAAATAATGCAACAAAGTCCTTAAATAATGCAGCAGACTCCTTAAATAATGCAACAAACTCCTTAAATAATGCAGCAGAGTACTTAAATAATGCAGCAGAGTACTTAAATAATGCAGCAAATTCCTTAAATAATGCAGCAGAATCCTTAAATAATGCAATAAAATCCTTAAATAATGCAGCAACGTCCTTAATAATGCAGCAGAGTCCTTAAATAATACAGCAAAGTTCTTAAATAATGCAGCAGAGGACTTAAATACTGCAGCAGCGTCCTTAAATAATGCAGCAGAGTCCTTAAATAATGCAACAAAGTCCTTAAATAATGCAGCAGAATCCTTAAATAATGCAAAAAATTCCTTAAATAATGCAGAAGAGTACTTAAATAATGCAGAAAAGTTGTTAAATAATGCAGCAAAGTCCTTAAATAATGCAGCAGAGTCCTTAAACATTGCAGCACAGTCCTTAAATAATGCAACAAAGTCCTTAAATAATGCAGCAGAGTCCTTAAATAATGCAGCAAAGTCCTTAAAAAATGCAGCAGAGTCCTTAAACAATGCAACACAGTCCTTAAATAATGCAGCAGAGTCCTTAAATACTGCAGCAGAGTCCTTAAATAATGCAGCAAAGTCCTTAAATAATGCAGCAGAGTCCTTAAATACTGCAGCAGAGTCCTTAAATAATGCAGCAAAGTCCTTAAATAATGCAGCAGAGTCCTTAAATTCCGCAGCAGAGTGATTAAATAATGCAACAAAGTCCTTAATAATGCAGCAGAGTCCTTAAATAATGCAGCAAATTCTTTAAATAATGCAGCAGAATCCTTAAATAATGCAATAAAGTCCTTATCTAATGCAGCAACGTCCTTAATAATGCAGCAGAGTCCTTAAATAATGCAGCAAAGTACTTAAATAATGCAGCAGAGGCCTTAAATACCGCAGCAGCATACTTAAATAATGCAGCAAAGTCCTTAAATAATGCAGCAGAGTCCTTAAATAATGCAACAAAGTCCTTAAATAATGCAGCAGAGTCCTTAAATAATGCAGCAAAGTCCTTAAATAATGCAGCAGAGTCCTTAAATAATGCAACAAAGTCCTTAAATAATGCAGCAGAGTCCTTAAATAATGCAGCAGAGTCCTTAAATAATGCAACAAAGTCCTTAAATAATGCAGCAGAGTCCTTAAATAATGCAACAAAGTCCTTAAATAATGCAGCAGAGTACTTAAATAATGCAGCAAAGTCCTTAAATAATGCAGCAGAGTCCTTAAACAATGCAGCACAGTCCTTAAATAATGCAACAAAGTCCTTAAATATTGCAGCAGAGTCCTTAAATAATGCAGCAAAGTCCTTAAATAATGCAGCAGAGTACTTAAATAATGCAGCAAATTCCTTAAATAATGCAGCAGAATCCTTAAATAATGCAATAAAGTCCTTAAATAATGCAGCAGAGTCCTTAAATAATGCAGCAGAGTCCTTAAATAATGCAACAAAGTCCTTAAATAATGCAGCAGAGTCCTTAAAGAATGCAGCAAAGTCCTTAAATAATGCAGCAGAGTCCTTAAATGATGCAGCAAACTCATTAAATAATGCAGCAAAGTACTTAAATAATGCAGCAAATTCCTTAAATAATGCAGCAGAATCCTTAAATAATGCAATAAATTCCTTAAATAATGCAGCAGAGTACATAAATAATGCAGCAAATTCCTTAAATAATGCAGCAGAATCCTTAAATAATGCAATAAAATCCTTAAATAATGCAGCAACGTCCTTAATAATGCAGCAGAGTCCTTAAATAATGCAGCAAAGTACTTAAATAATGCAGCAGAGGCCTTAAATACCGCAGCAGCATACTTAAATAATGCAGCAAAGTCCTTAAATAATGCAGCAGAGTCCTTAAATAATGCAACAAAGTCCTTAAATAATGCAGCAGAGTCCATAAATAATGCAACAAACTCATTAAATAATGCAGCAAAGTACTTAAATAATGCAGCAAATTCCTTAAATTATGCAGCAGAATCATTAAATAATGCAATAAAGTCCTTAAATAATGCAGCAGAGTCCTTAAATAATGCAAAAAATTCCTTAAATAATGCAGCAGAATCCTTAAATAATGCAACAAAGTCCTTAAATAATGCAGCAACGTCCTTAATAATGCAGCAGAGTCCTTAAATAATGCAGCAAATTCCTTAAATAATGCAGAGTCCTTAAATAATGCACTAAATTGCTTAAATAAAATGCAGCAACGCCCTTAATAATGCAGCTGAGTCCTTAAATAATTCAGCAAAGTCCTTAAATAATGCAGCAGAGTCCTTAAATACCGCAGCAGTGTCCTTAAATAATGCAAAAAAGTCCTTAAATAATGCAGCAGAACCCTTAAATAATGCAACAAATCCTTAAATAATGCAGCAGACTCCTTAAATAATGCAACAAACTCCTTAAATAATGCAGCAGAGTACTTAAATAATGCAGCAGAGTACTTAAATAATGCAGCAAATTCCTTAAATAATGCAGCAGAATCCTTAAATAATGCAATAAAATCCTTAAATAATGCAGCAACGTCCTTAATAATGCAGCAGAGTCCTTAAATAATGCAGCAAAGTCCTTAAATAATGCAGCAGAGGACTTAAATACTGCAGCAGCGTCCTTAAATAATGCAGCAGAGTCCTTAAATAATGCAACAAAGTCCTTAAATAATGCAGCAGAATCCTTAAATAATGCAAAAAATTCCTTAAATAATGCAGAAGAGTACTTAAATAATGCAGAAAAGTCGTTAAATAATGCAGCAAAGTCCTTAAATAATGCAGCAGAGTCCTTAAACATTGCAGCACAGTCCTTAAATAATGCAACAAAGTCCTTAAATAATGCAGCAGAGTCCTTAAATAATGCAGCAAAGTCCTTAAATAATGCAGCAGAGTCCTTAAACAATGCAACACAGTCCTTAAATAATGCAGCAAAGTCCTTAAATAATGCAGCAGAGTCCTTAAATACAGCAGCAGCGTCCTTAAATAATTCAGCAAAGTCCTTAAATAATGCAGCAGAGTCCTTAAATAATGCAACAAAGTCCTTAAATAATGCAGCAGAGTCCTTAAATAATGCAACAAAGTCCATAAATAATGCAGCAGAGTCCTTAAATACTGCAGCAGAGTCCTTAAATAATGCAGCAAAGTCCTTAAATAATGCAGCAGAGTCCTTAAATTCCGCAGCAGAGTGATTAAATAATGCAACAAAGTCCTTAATAATGCAGCAGAGTCCTTAAATAATGCAGCAAATTCTTTAAATAATGCAGCAGAATCCTTAGATAATGCAATAAAGTCCTTATCTAATGCAGCAACGTCCTTAATAATGCAGCAGAGTCCTTAAATAATGCAGCAAAGTACTTAAATAATGCAGCAGAGGCCTTAAATACCGCAGCAGCATACTTAAATAATGCAGCAAAGTCCTTAAATAATGCAGCAGAGTCCTTAAATAATGCAACAAAGTCCTTAAATAATGCAGCAGAGTCCTTAAATAATGCAACAAAGTCCTTAAATAATGCACCAGAGTACTTAAATAATGCAGCAAAGTCCTTAAATAATTCAGCAAAGTCCTTAAATAATGCAGCAGAGTCCTTAAATACCGCAGCAGCGTCCTTAAATAATGCAGCAAAGTCCTTAAATAATGCAGCTGAACCCTTAAATAATGCAACAAAGTCCTTAAATAATGCAGCAGACTCCTTAAATAATGCAACAAACTCCTTAAATAATGCAGCAGAGTACTTAAATAATGCAGCAGAGTACTTAAATAATGCAGCAAATTCCTTAAATAATGCAGCAGAATCCTTAAATAATGCAATAAAATCCTTAAATAATGCAGCAACGTCCTTAATAATGCAGCAGAGTCCTTAAATAATACAGCAAAGTTCTTAAATAATGCAGCAGAGGACTTAAATACTGCAGCAGCGTCCTTAAATAATGCAGCAGAGTCCTTAAATAATGCAACAAAGTCCTTAAATAATGCAGCAGAATCCTTAAATAATGCAAAAAATTCCTTAAATAATGCAGAAGAGTACTTAAATAATGCAGAAAAGTTGTTAAATAATGCAGCAAAGTCCTTAAATAATGCAGCAGAGTCCTTAAACATTGCAGCACAGTCCTTAAATAATGCAACAAAGTCCTTAAATAATGCAGCAGAGTCCTTAAATAATGCAGCAAAGTCCTTAAAAAATGCAGCAGAGTCCTTAAACAATGCAACACAGTCCTTAAATAATGCAGCAGAGTCCTTAAATACTGCAGCAGAGTCCTTAAATAATGCAGCAAAGTCCTTAAATAATGCAGCAGAGTCCTTAAATACTGCAGCAGAGTCCTTAAATAATGCAGCAAAGTCCTTAAATAATGCAGCAGAGTCCTTAAATTCCGCAGCAGAGTGATTAAATAATGCAACAAAGTCCTTAATAATGCAGCAGAGTCCTTAAATAATGCAGCAAATTCTTTAAATAATGCAGCAGAATCCTTAAATAATGCAATAAAGTCCTTATCTAATGCAGCAACGTCCTTAATAATGCAGCAGAGTCCTTAAATAATGCAGCAAAGTACTTAAATAATGCAGCAGAGGCCTTAAATACCGCAGCAGCATACTTAAATAATGCAGCAAAGTCCTTAAATAATGCAGCAGAGTCCTTAAATAATGCAACAAAGTCCTTAAATAATGCAGCAGAGTCCTTAAATAATGCAGCAAAGTCCTTAAATAATGCAGCAGAGTCCTTAAATAATGCAACAAAGTCCTTAAATAATGCAGCAGAGTCCTTAAATAATGCAGCAGAGTCCTTAAATAATGCAACAAAGTCCTTAAATAATGCAGCAGAGTCCTTAAATAATGCAGCAGAGTACTTAAATAATGCAGCAAAGTCCTTAAATAATGCAGCAGAGTCCTTAAACAATGCAGCACAGTCCTTAAATAATGCAACAAAGTCCTTAAATAATGCAGCAGAGTCCTTAAATAATGCAGCAAAGTCCTTAAATAATGCAGCAGAGTCCTTAAACAATGCAGCACAGTCCTTAAATAATGCAGCAAAGTCCTTAAATAATGCAGCAGAGTCCTTAAATACAGCAGCAGCGTCCTTAAATAATGCAACAAAGTCCTTAAATAATGCAGCAGAGTCCTTAAATAATGCATCAAAGTCCTTAAATAATGCAGCAGAGTCCTTAAATAATGCAACAATCTCATTAAATAATGCAGCAAAGTACTTAAATAATGCAGCAAATTCCTTAAATAATGCAGCAGAATCCTTAAATAATGCAATAAAGTCCTTAAATAATGCAGCAGAGTCCTTAAATACTGCTATAAATTCCTTAAATAATGCAGCAGAATCCTTAAATAATGCAATAAAGTCATTAAGTAATGCAGCAGAGTCCTTAAATAATGCAACAAAGTCCTTAAATAATGCAGCAGATTCCTTAAATTCTGCAGCAGCGTCCTTAAATAATGCATCAAAGTCCTTAAATAATGCAGCAGAGTCCTTAAATACCACAGCAGAGTCATTAAATAATGCAGCAGAGTCCTTAAATAATGCAGCATATTCCTTAAATAATGCAGCAGAGTCCTTAAATAATGCAATAAAGTCCTTAAATAATGCAGCAGAGTCCTTAAATAATGCAGCAACGTCCTTAATAATGCAGCTGAGTCCTTAAATAATGCAGCAACATCCTTAAATAATGCAGCAGAGTCCTTAAATACTGCATCAGCGTCCTTAAATAATGCAACAAAGTCCTTAAATAATGCAGCAAAGTCCTTAAATAATGCAGCAGAGTCCTTAAATACAGCAGCAGAGTCCTTAAATAATTCAGCAAAGTCCTTAAATAATGCAGCAGAGTCCTTAAATAATGCAATAAAGTCCTTATCTAATGCAGCAACGTCCTTAATAATGCAGCAGAGTCCTTAAATAATGCAACAAAGTCCTTAAATAATGCAGCAGAGTCCTTAAATAATGCAACAAAGTCCTTAAATATTGCAGCAGAGTCCTTAAATAATGCAGCAAAGTCCTTAAATAATGCAGCAGAGTACTTAAATAATGCAGCAAATTCCTTAAATAATGCAGCAGAATCCTTAAATAATGCAATAAAGTCCTTAAATAATGCAGCAGAGTCCTTAAATAATGCAGCAGAGTCCTTAAATAATGCAACAAAGTCCTTAAATAATGCAGCAGAGTCCTTAAAGAATGCAGCAAAGTCCTTAAATAATGCAGCAGAGTCCTTAAATGATGCAGCAAACTCATTAAATAATGCAGCAAAGTACTTAAATAATGCAGCAAATTCCTTAAATAATGCAGCAGAATCCTTAAATAATGCAATAAATTCCTTAAATAATGCAGCAGAGTACATAAATAATGCAGCAAATTCCTTAAATAATGCAGCAGAATCCTTAAATAATGCAATAAAATCCTTAAATAATGCAGCAACGTCCTTAATAATGCAGCAGAGTCCTTAAATAATGCAGCAAAGTACTTAAATAATGCAGCAGAGGCCTTAAATACCGCAGCAGCATACTTAAATAATGCAGCAAAGTCCTTAAATAATGCAGCAGAGTCCTTAAATAATGCAACAAAGTCCTTAAATAATGCAGCAGAGTCCATAAATAATGCAACAAACTCATTAAATAATGCAGCAAAGTACTTAAATAATGCAGCAAATTCCTTAAATAATGCAGCAGAATCATTAAATAATGCAATAAAGTCCTTAAATAATGCAGCAGAGTCCTTAAATAATGCAAAAAATTCCTTAAATAATGCAGCAGAATCCTTAAATAATGCAACAAAGTCCTTAAATAATGCAGCAACGTCCTTAATAATGCAGCAGAGTCCTTAAATAATGCAGCAAATTCCTTAAATAATGCAGAGTCCTTAAATAATGCACTAAATTGCTTAAATAAAATGCAGCAACGCCCTTAATAATGCAGCTGAGTCCTTAAATAATTCAGCAAAGTCCTTAAATAATGCAGCAGAGTCCTTAAATACCGCAGCAGTGTCCTTAAATAATGCAAAAAAGTCCTTAAATAATGCAGCAGAACCCTTAAATAATGCAACAAATCCTTAAATAATGCAGCAGACTCCTTAAATAATGCAACAAACTCCTTAAATAATGCAGCAGAGTACTTAAATAATGCAGCAGAGTACTTAAATAATGCAGCAAATTCCTTAAATAATGCAGCAGAATCCTTAAATAATGCAATAAAATCCTTAAATAATGCAGCAACGTCCTTAATAATGCAGCAGAGTCCTT
Source organism: Phyllobates terribilis (assembly GCF_046119375.1). Taxonomy (NCBI): domain Eukaryota; kingdom Metazoa; phylum Chordata; class Amphibia; order Anura; family Dendrobatidae; genus Phyllobates; species Phyllobates terribilis. The sequence continues at coordinate 1,509,519 of NW_027363114.1, read as the reverse complement.
AAATAATACAGCAAAGTCCTTAAATAATGCAGCAGAGGACTTAAATACTGCAGCAGCGTCCTTAAATAATGCAGCAGAGTCCTTAAATAATGCAACAAAGTCCTTAAATAATGCAGCAGAATCCTTAAATAATGCAAAAAATTCCTTAAATAATGCAGAAGAGTACTTAAATAATGCAGAAAAGTCGTTAAATAATGCAGCAAAGTCCTTAAATAATGCAGCAGAGTCCTTAAACATTGCAGCACAGTCCTTAAATAATGCAACAAAGTCCTTAAATAATGCAGCAGAGTCCTTAAATAATGCAGCAAAGTCCTTAAATAATGCAGCAGAGTCCTTAAACAATGCAACACAGTCCTTAAATAATGCAGCAAAGTCCTTAAATAATGCAGCAAAGTCCTTAAATAATGCAGCAGAGTCCTTAAATAATGCAGCAAACTCATTAAATAATGCAGCAAAGTACTTAAATAATGCAGCAAATTCCTTAAATAATGCAGCAGAATCCTTAAATAATGCAATAAAGTCCTTAAATAATGCAGCAGAGTCCTTAAATAATGCAATAAATTCCTTAAATAATGCAGCAGAATCCTTAAATAATGCAATAAAGTCATTAAATAATGCAGCAGAGTCCTTAAATACTGCAGCAGAGACCTTAAATAATGCAGCAAAATCCTTAAATAATGCAGCAGAGTCCTTATATAATGCAGCAGAGTCCTAAAATACCGCAGCAGAGTCCTTAAATAATGCAGCAGAGTCCTTAAATAATGCAGCAAATTCATTAAATAATGCAGCAGAGTCCTTAAATAATGCAACAAAGTCCTTAAATAATGCAGCAGATTCCTTAAATTTCGCAGCAGCGTCCTTAAATAATGCATCAAAGTCCTTAAATAATGCAGCAGAGTCCTAAAATACCGCAGCAGAGTCCTTAAATAATGCAGCAAAGTCCTTAAATAATGCAGCAGAGTGCTTACATAATGCAGCAGAGTCCTTAAATTCCGCAGCAGAGTCATTAAATAATGCAGCAGAGTCCTTAAATAATGCAGCAAATTCATTAAATAATGCACAGAGTCATTAAATAATGCAACAAAGTCCTTAAATAATGCAGCAGAGTCCTTAAATAATGCAACAAAGTCCTTAAATAATGCAGCAGATTCCTTAAATAAAGCAGCAGAGTGCTTAAATAATGCAGCAGAGTCCTTAAATACCGCAGCAGAGTCATTAAATAATACAGCAGAGTCCTTAAATAATGCAGCAAATTCCTTAAATAATGCAGAGTCCTTAAATAATGCACTAAATTCCTTAAATAAAATGCAGCAACGCCCTTAATAATGCAGCAGAGTCCTTAAATAATTCAGCAAAGTCCTTAAATAATGCAGCAGAGTCCTTAAATACCGCAGCAGTGTCCTTAAATAATGCAGCAAAGTCCTTAAATAATGCAGCTGAACCCTTAAATAATGCAACAAAGTCCTTAAATAATGCAGCAGACTCCTTAAATAATGCAACAAACTCCTTAAATAATGCAGCAGAGTACTTAAATAATGCAGCAGAGTACTTAAATAATGCAGCAAATTCCTTAAATAATGCAGCAGAATCCTTAAATAATGCAATAAAATCCTTAAATAATGCAGCAACGTCCTTAATAATGCAGCAGAGTCCTTAAATAATACAGCAAAGTTCTTAAATAATGCAGCAGAGGACTTAAATACTGCAGCAGCGTCCTTAAATAATGCAGCAGAGTCCTTAAATAATGCAACAAAGTCCTTAAATAATGCAGCAGAATCCTTAAATAATGCAAAAAATTCCTTAAATAATGCAGAAGAGTACTTAAATAATGCAGAAAAGTTGTTAAATAATGCAGCAAAGTCCTTAAATAATGCAGCAGAGTCCTTAAACATTGCAGCACAGTCCTTAAATAATGCAACAAAGTCCTTAAATAATGCAGCAGAGTCCTTAAATAATGCAGCAAAGTCCTTAAAAAATGCAGCAGAGTCCTTAAACAATGCAACACAGTCCTTAAATAATGCAGCAGAGTCCTTAAATACTGCAGCAGAGTCCTTAAATAATGCAGCAAAGTCCTTAAATAATGCAGCAGAGTCCTTAAATATTGCAGCAGAGTCCTTAAATAATGCAGCAAAGTCCTTAAATAATGCAGCAGAGTCCTTAAATTCCGCAGCAGAGTGATTAAATAATGCAACAAAGTCCTTAATAATGCAGCAGAGTCCTTAAATAATGCAGCAAATTCTTTAAATAATGCAGCAGAATCCTTAAATAATGCAATAAAGTCCTTATCTAATGCAGCAACGTCCTTAATAATGCAGCAGAGTCCTTAAATAATGCAGCAAAGTACTTAAATAATGCAGCAGAGGCCTTAAATACCGCAGCAGCATACTTAAATAATGCAGCAAAGTCCTTAAATAATGCAGCAGAGTCCTTAAATAATGCAACAAAGTCCTTAAATAATGCAGCAGAGTCCTTAAATAATGCAGCAAAGTCCTTAAATAATGCAGCAGAATCCTTAAATAATGCAAAAAATTCCTTAAATAATGCAGAAGAGTACTTAAATAATGCAGAAAAGTTGTTAAATAATGCAGCAAAGTCCTTAAATAATGCAGCAGAGTCCTTAAACATTGCAGCACAGTCCTTAAATAATGCAACAAAGTCCTTAAATAATGCAGCAGAGTCCTTAAATAATGCAGCAAAGTCCTTAAAAAATGCAGCAGAGTCCTTAAACAATGCAACACAGTCCTTAAATAATGCAGCAGAGTCCTTAAATACTGCAGCAGAGTCCTTAAATAATGCAGCAAAGTCCTTAAATAATGCAGCAGAGTCCTTAAATACTGCAGCAGAGTCCTTAAATAATGCAGCAAAGTCCTTAAATAATGCAGCAGAGTCCTTAAATTCCGCAGCAGAGTGATTAAATAATGCAACAAAGTCCTTAATAATGCAGCAGAGTCCTTAAATAATGCAGCAAATTCTTTAAATAATGCAGCAGAATCCTTAAATAATGCAATAAAGTCCTTATCTAATGCAGCAACGTCCTTAATAATGCAGCAGAGTCCTTAAATAATGCAGCAAAGTACTTAAATAATGCAGCAGAGGCCTTAAATACCGCAGCAGCATACTTAAATAATGCAGCAAAGTCCTTAAATAATGCAGCAGAGTCCTTAAATAATGCAACAAAGTCCTTAAATAATGCAGCAGAGTCCTTAAATAATGCAGCAAAGTGCTTAAATAATGCAGCAGAGTCCTTAAATAATGCAACAAAGTCCTTAAATAATGCAGCAGAGTCCTTAAATAATGCAGCAGAGTCCTTAAATAATGCAACAAAGTCCTTAAATAATGCAGCAGAGTCCTTAAATAATGCAACAAAGTCCTTAAATAATGCAGCACAGTACTTAAATAATGCAGCAAAGTCCTTAAATAATGCAGCAGAGTCCTTAAACAATGCAGCACAGTCCTTAAATAATGCAACAAAGTCCTTAAATAATGCAGCAGAGTCCTTAAATAATGCAGCAAAGTCCTTAAATAATGCAGCAGAGTCCTTAAATACAGCAGCAGCGTCCTTAAATAATGCAACAAAGTCCTTAAATAATGCAGCAGAGTCCTTAAATAATGCATCAAAGTCCTTAAATAATGCAGCAGAGTCCTTAAATAATGCAACAAACTCATTAAATAATGCAGCAAAGTACTTAAATAATGCAGCAAATTCCTTAAATAATGCAGCAGAATCCTTAAATAATGCAATAAAGTCCTTAAATAATGCAGCAGAGTCCTTAAATACTGCAATAAATTCCTTAAATAATGCAGCAGAATCCTTAAATAATGCAATAAAGTCATTAAGTAATGCAGCAGAGTCCTTAAATAATGCAACAAAGTCCTTAAATAATGCAGCAGATTCCTTAAATTCTGCAGCAGCGTCCTTAAATAATGCATCAAAGTCCTTAAATAATGCAGCAGAGTCCTTAAATACCACAGCAGAGTCATTAAATAATGCAGCAGAGTCCTTAAATAATGCAGCATATTCCTTAAATAATGCAGCAGAGTCCTTAAATAATGCAATAAAGTCCTTAAATAATGCAGCAGAGTCCTTAAATAATGCAGCAACGTCCTTAATAATGCAGCTGAGTCCTTAAATAATGCAGCAACATCCTTAAATAATGCAGCAGAGTCCTTAAATACTGCATCAGCGTCCTTAAATAATGCAACAAAGTCCTTAAATAATGCAGCAAAGTCCTTAAATAATGCAGCAGAGTCCTTAAATACAGCAGCAGAGTCCTTAAATAATTCAGCAAAGTCCTTAAATAATGCAGCAGAGTCCTTAAATAATGCAATAAAGTCCTTATCTAATGCAGCAACGTCCTTAATAATGCAGCAGAGTCCTTAAATAATGCAACAAAGTCCTTAAATAATGCAGCAGAGTCCTTAAATAATGCAACAAAGTCCTTAAATATTGCAGCAGAGTCCTTAAATAATGCAGCAAAGTCCTTAAATAATGCAGCAGAGTACTTAAATAATGCAGCAAATTCCTTAAATAATGCAGCAGAATCCTTAAATAATGCAATAAAGTCCTTAAATAATGCAGCAGAGTCCTTAAATAATGCAGCAGAGTCCTTAAATAATGCAACAAAGTCCTTAAATAATGCAGCAGAGTCCTTAAAGAATGCAGCAAAGTCCTTAAATAATGCAGCAGAGTCCTTAAATAATGCAGCAAACTCATTAAATAATGCAGCAAAGTACTTAAATAATGCAGCAAATTCCTTAAATAATGCAGCAGAATCCTTAAATAATGCAATAAATTCCTTAAATAATGCAGCAGAATCCTTAAATAATGCAATAAAGTCCTTAAATAATGCAGCAGAGTCCTTAAATACTGCAATAAATTCCTTAAATAATGCAGCAGAATCCTTAAATAATGCAATAAAGTCATTAAGTAATGCAGCAGAGTCCTTAAATAATGCAACAAAGTCCTTAAATAATGCAGCAGATTCCTTAAATTCTGCAGCAGCGTCCTTAAATAATGCATCAAAGTCCTTAAATAATGCAGCAGAGTCCTTAAATACCACAGCAGAGTCATTAAATAATGCAGCAGAGTCCTTAAATAATGCAGCATATTCCTTAAATAATGCAGCAGAGTCCTTAAATAATGCAATAAAGTCCTTAAATAATGCAGCAGAGTCCTTAAATAATGCAGCAACGTCCTTAATAATGCAGCTGAGTCCTTAAATAATGCAGCAACATCCTTAAATAATGCAGCAGAGTCCTTAAATACTGCATCAGCGTCCTTAAATAATGCAACAAAGTCCTTAAATAATGCAGCAAAGTCCTTAAATAATGCAGCAGAGTCCTTAAATACAGCAGCAGAGTCCTTAAATAATTCAGCAAAGTCCTTAAATAATGCAGCAGAGTCCTTAAATAATGCAATAAAGTCCTTATCTAATGCAGCAACGTCCTTAATAATGCAGCAGAGTCCTTAAATAATGCAACAAAGTCCTTAAATAATGCAGCAGAGTCCTTAAATAATGCAACAAAGTCCTTAAATATTGCAGCAGAGTCCTTAAATAATGCAGCAAAGTCCTTAAATAATGCAGCAGAGTACTTAAATAATGCAGCAAATTCCTTAAATAATGCAGCAGAATCCTTAAATAATGCAATAAAGTCCTTAAATAATGCAGCAGAGTCCTTAAATAATGCAGCAGAGTCCTTAAATAATGCAACAAAGTCCTTAAATAATGCAGCAGAGTCCTTAAAGAATGCAGCAAAGTCCTTAAATAATGCAGCAGAGTCCTTAAATGATGCAGCAAACTCATTAAATAATGCAGCAAAGTACTTAAATAATGCAGCAAATTCCTTAAATAATGCAGCAGAATCCTTAAATAATGCAATAAATTCCTTAAATAATGCAGCAGAGTACATAAATAATGCAGCAAATTCCTTAAATAATGCAGCAGAATCCTTAAATAATGCAATAAAATCCTTAAATAATGCAGCAACGTCCTTAATAATGCAGCAGAGTCCTTAAATAATGCAGCAAAGTACTTAAATAATGCAGCAGAGGCCTTAAATACCGCAGCAGCATACTTAAATAATGCAGCAAAGTCCTTAAATAATGCAGCAGAGTCCTTAAATAATGCAACAAAGTCCTTAAATAATGCAGCAGAGTCCTTAAATAATGCAGCAAAGTGCTTAAATAATGCAGCAGAGTCCTTAAATAATGCAACAAAGTCCTTAAATAATGCAGCAGAGTCCTTAAATAATGCAGCAGAGTCCTTAAATAATGCAACAAAGTCCTTAAATAATGCAGCAGAGTCCTTAAATAATGCAACAAAGTCCTTAAATAATGCAGCACAGTACTTAAATAATGCAGCAAAGTCCTTAAATAATGCAGCAGAGTCCTTAAACAATGCAGCACAGTCCTTAAATAATGCAACAAAGTCCTTAAATAATGCAGCAGAGTCCTTAAATAATGCAGCAAAGTCCTTAAATAATGCAGCAGAGTCCTTAAATACAGCAGCAGCGTCCTTAAATAATGCAACAAAGTCCTTAAATAATGCAGCAGAGTCCTTAAATAATGCATCAAAGTCCTTAAATAATGCAGCAGAGTCCTTAAATAATGCAACAAACTCATTAAATAATGCAGCAAAGTACTTAAATAATGCAGCAAATTCCTTAAATAATGCAGCAGAATCCTTAAATAATGCAATAAAGTCCTTAAATAATGCAGCAGAGTCCTTAAATACTGCAATAAATTCCTTAAATAATGCAGCAGAATCCTTAAATAATGCAATAAAGTCATTAAGTAATGCAGCAGAGTCCTTAAATAATGCAACAAAGTCCTTAAATAATGCAGCAGATTCCTTAAATTCTGCAGCAGCGTCCTTAAATAATGCATCAAAGTCCTTAAATAATGCAGCAGAGTCCTTAAATACCACAGCAGAGTCATTAAATAATGCAGCAGAGTCCTTAAATAATGCAGCATATTCCTTAAATAATGCAGCAGAGTCCTTAAATAATGCAATAAAGTCCTTAAATAATGCAGCAGAGTCCTTAAATAATGCAGCAACGTCCTTAATAATGCAGCTGAGTCCTTAAATAATGCAGCAACATCCTTAAATAATGCAGCAGAGTCCTTAAATACTGCATCAGCGTCCTTAAATAATGCAACAAAGTCCTTAAATAATGCAGCAAAGTCCTTAAATAATGCAGCAGAGTCCTTAAATACAGCAGCAGAGTCCTTAAATAATTCAGCAAAGTCCTTAAATAATGCAGCAGAGTCCTTAAATAATGCAATAAAGTCCTTATCTAATGCAGCAACGTCCTTAATAATGCAGCAGAGTCCTTAAATAATGCAACAAAGTCCTTAAATAATGCAGCAGAGTCCTTAAATAATGCAACAAAGTCCTTAAATATTGCAGCAGAGTCCTTAAATAATGCAGCAAAGTCCTTAAATAATGCAGCAGAGTACTTAAATAATGCAGCAAATTCCTTAAATAATGCAGCAGAATCCTTAAATAATGCAATAAAGTCCTTAAATAATGCAGCAGAGTCCTTAAATAATGCAGCAGAGTCCTTAAATAATGCAACAAAGTCCTTAAATAATGCAGCAGAGTCCTTAAAGAATGCAGCAAAGTCCTTAAATAATGCAGCAGAGTCCTTAAATAATGCAGCAAACTCATTAAATAATGCAGCAAAGTACTTAAATAATGCAGCAAATTCCTTAAATAATGCAGCAGAATCCTTAAATAATGCAATAAATTCCTTAAATAATGCAGCAGAATCCTTAAATAATGCAATAAAGTCCTTAAATAATGCAGCAGAGTCCTTAAATACTGCAATAAATTCCTTAAATAATGCAGCAGAATCCTTAAATAATGCAATAAAGTCATTAAGTAATGCAGCAGAGTCCTTAAATAATGCAACAAAGTCCTTAAATAATGCAGCAGATTCCTTAAATTCTGCAGCAGCGTCCTTAAATAATGCATCAAAGTCCTTAAATAATGCAGCAGAGTCCTTAAATACCACAGCAGAGTCATTAAATAATGCAGCAGAGTCCTTAAATAATGCAGCATATTCCTTAAATAATGCAGCAGAGTCCTTAAATAATGCAATAAAGTCCTTAAATAATGCAGCAGAGTCCTTAAATAATGCAGCAACGTCCTTAATAATGCAGCTGAGTCCTTAAATAATGCAGCAACATCCTTAAATAATGCAGCAGAGTCCTTAAATACTGCATCAGCGTCCTTAAATAATGCAACAAAGTCCTTAAATAATGCAGCAAAGTCCTTAAATAATGCAGCAGAGTCCTTAAATACAGCAGCAGAGTCCTTAAATAATTCAGCAAAGTCCTTAAATAATGCAGCAGAGTCCTTAAATAATGCAATAAAGTCCTTATCTAATGCAGCAACGTCCTTAATAATGCAGCAGAGTCCTTAAATAATGCAACAAAGTCCTTAAATAATGCAGCAGAGTCCTTAAATAATGCAACAAAGTCCTTAAATATTGCAGCAGAGTCCTTAAATAATGCAGCAAAGTCCTTAAATAATGCAGCAGAGTACTTAAATAATGCAGCAAATTCCTTAAATAATGCAGCAGAATCCTTAAATAATGCAATAAAGTCCTTAAATAATGCAGCAGAGTCCTTAAATAATGCAGCAGAGTCCTTAAATAATGCAACAAAGTCCTTAAATAATGCAGCAGAGTCCTTAAAGAATGCAGCAAAGTCCTTAAATAATGCAGCAGAGTCCTTAAATGATGCAGCAAACTCATTAAATAATGCAGCAAAGTACTTAAATAATGCAGCAAATTCCTTAAATAATGCAGCAGAATCCTTAAATAATGCAATAAATTCCTTAAATAATGCAGCAGAGTACATAAATAATGCAGCAAATTCCTTAAATAATGCAGCAGAATCCTTAAATAATGCAATAAAATCCTTAAATAATGCAGCAACGTCCTTAATAATGCAGCAGAGTCCTTAAATAATGCAGCAAAGTACTTAAATAATGCAGCAGAGGCCTTAAATACCGCAGCAGCATACTTAAATAATGCAGCAAAGTCCTTAAATAATGCAGCAGAGTCCTTAAATAATGCAACAAAGTCCTTAAATAATGCAGCAGAGTCCATAAATAATGCAACAAACTCATTAAATAATGCAGCAAAGTACTTAAATAATGCAGCAAATTCCTTAAATAATGCAGCAGAATCATTAAATAATGCAATAAAGTCCTTAAATAATGCAGCAGAGTCCTTAAATAATGCAAAAAATTCCTTAAATAATGCAGCAGAATCCTTAAATAATGCAACAAAGTCCTTAAATAATGCAGCAACGTCCTTAATAATGCAGCAGAGTCCTTAAATAATGCAGCAAATTCCTTAAATAATGCAGAGTCCTTAAATAATGCACTAAATTGCTTAAATAAAATGCAGCAACGCCCTTAATAATGCAGCTGAGTCCTTAAATAATTCAGCAAAGTCCTTAAATAATGCAGCAGAGTCCTTAAATACCGCAGCAGTGTCCTTAAATAATGCAAAAAAGTCCTTAAATAATGCAGCAGAACCCTTAAATAATGCAACAAATCCTTAAATAATGCAGCAGACTCCTTAAATAATGCAACAAACTCCTTAAATAATGCAGCAGAGTACTTAAATAATGCAGCAGAGTACTTAAATAATGCAGCAAATTCCTTAAATAATGCAGCAGAATCCTTAAATAATGCAATAAAATCCTTAAATAATGCAGCAACGTCCTTAATAATGCAGCAGAGTCCTTAAATAATACAGCAAAGTCCTTAAATAATGCAGCAGAGGACTTAAATACTGCAGCAGCGTCCTTAAATAATGCAGCAGAGTCCTTAAATAATGCAACAAAGTCCTTAAATAATGCAGCAGAATCCTTAAATAATGCAAAAAATTCCTTAAATAATGCAGAAGAGTACTTAAATAATGCAGAAAAGTCGTTAAATAATGCAGCAAAGTCCTTAAATAATGCAGCAGAGTCCTTAAACATTGCAGCACAGTCCTTAAATAATGCAACAAAGTCCTTAAATAATGCAGCAGAGTCCTTAAATAATGCAGCAAAGTCCTTAAATAATGCAGCAGAGTCCTTAAACAATGCAACACAGTCCTTAAATAATGCAGCAAAGTCCTTAAATAATGCAGCAAAGTCCTTAAATAATGCAGCAGAGTCCTTAAATAATGCAGCAAACTCATTAAATAATGCAGCAAAGTACTTAAATAATGCAGCAAATTCCTTAAATAATGCAGCAGAATCCTTAAATAATGCAATAAAGTCCTTAAATAATGCAGCAGAGTCCTTAAATAATGCAGCAGAGTCCTTAAATAATGCAATAAATTCCTTAAATAATGCAGCAGAATCCTTAAATAATGCAATAAAGTCATTAAATAATGCAGCAGAGTCCTTAAATACTGCAGCAGAGACCTTAAATAATGCAGCAAAATCCTTAAATAATGCAGCAGAGTCCTTATATAATGCAGCAGAGTCCTAAAATACCGCAGCAGAGTCCTTAAATAATGCAGCAGAGTCCTTAAATAATGCAGCAAATTCATTAAATAATGCAGCAGAGTCCTTAAATAATGCAACAAAGTCCTTAAATAATGCAGCAGATTCCTTAAATTTCGCAGCAGCGTCCTTAAATAATGCATCAAAGTCCTTAAATAATGCAGCAGAGTCCTAAAATACCGCAGCAGAGTCCTTAAATAATGCAGCAAAGTCCTTAAATAATGCAGCAGAGTGCTTACATAATGCAGCAGAGTCCTTAAATTCCGCAGCAGAGTCATTAAATAATGCAGCAGAGTCCTTAAATAATGCAGCAAATTCATTAAATAATGCACAGAGTCATTAAATAATGCAACAAAGTCCTTAAATAATGCAGCAGAGTCCTTAAATAATGCAACAAAGTCCTTAAATAATGCAGCAGATTCCTTAAATAAAGCAGCAGAGTGCTTAAATAATGCAGCAGAGTCCTTAAATACCGCAGCAGAGTCATTAAATAATACAGCAGAGTCCTTAAATAATGCAGCAAATTCCTTAAATAATGCAGAGTCCTTAAATAATGCACTAAATTCCTTAAATAAAATGCAGCAACGCCCTTAATAATGCAGCAGAGTCCTTAAATAATTCAGCAAAGTCCTTAAATAATGCAGCAGAGTCCTTAAATACCGCAGCAGCGTCCTTAAATAATGCAGCAAAGTCCTTAAATAATGCAGCTGAACCCTTAAATAATGCAACAAAGTCCTTAAATAATGCAGCAGACTCCTTAAATAATGCAACAAACTCCTTAAATAATGCAGCAGAGTACTTAAATAATGCAGCAGAGTACTTAAATAATGCAGCAAATTCCTTAAATAATGCAGCAGAATCCTTAAATAATGCAATAAAATCCTTAAATAATGCAGCAACGTCCTTAATAATGCAGCAGAGTCCTTAAATAATACAGCAAAGTTCTTAAATAATGCAGCAGAGGACTTAAATACTGCAGCAGCGTCCTTAAATAATGCAGCAGAGTCCTTAAATAATGCAACAAAGTCCTTAAATAATGCAGCAGAATCCTTAAATAATGCAAAAAATTCCTTAAATAATGCAGAAGAGTACTTAAATAATGCAGAAAAGTTGTTAAATAATGCAGCAAAGTCCTTAAATAATGCAGCAGAGTCCTTAAACATTGCAGCACAGTCCTTAAATAATGCAACAAAGTCCTTAAATAATGCAGCAGAGTCCTTAAATAATGCAGCAAAGTCCTTAAAAAATGCAGCAGAGTCCTTAAACAATGCAACACAGTCCTTAAATAATGCAGCAGAGTCCTTAAATACTGCAGCAGAGTCCTTAAATAATGCAGCAAAGTCCTTAAATAATGCAGCAGAGTCCTTAAATATTGCAGCAGAGTCCTTAAATAATGCAGCAAAGTCCTTAAATAATGCAGCAGAGTCCTTAAATTCCGCAGCAGAGTGATTAAATAATGCAACAAAGTCCTTAATAATGCAGCAGAGTCCTTAAATAATGCAGCAAATTCTTTAAATAATGCAGCAGAATCCTTAAATAATGCAATAAAGTCCTTATCTAATGCAGCAACGTCCTTAATAATGCAGCAGAGTCCTTAAATAATGCAGCAAAGTACTTAAATAATGCAGCAGAGGCCTTAAATACCGCAGCAGCATACTTAAATAATGCAGCAAAGTCCTTAAATAATGCAGCAGAGTCCTTAAATAATGCAACAAAGTCCTTAAATAATGCAGCAGAGTCCTTAAATAATGCAGCAAAGTCCTTAAATAATGCAGCAGAATCCTTAAATAATGCAAAAAATTCCTTAAATAATGCAGAAGAGTACTTAAATAATGCAGAAAAGTTGTTAAATAATGCAGCAAAGTCCTTAAATAATGCAGCAGAGTCCTTAAACATTGCAGCACAGTCCTTAAATAATGCAACAAAGTCCTTAAATAATGCAGCAGAGTCCTTAAATAATGCAGCAAAGTCCTTAAAAAATGCAGCAGAGTCCTTAAACAATGCAACACAGTCCTTAAATAATGCAGCAGAGTCCTTAAATACTGCAGCAGAGTCCTTAAATAATGCAGCAAAGTCCTTAAATAATGCAGCAGAGTCCTTAAATACTGCAGCAGAGTCCTTAAATAATGCAGCAAAGTCCTTAAATAATGCAGCAGAGTCCTTAAATTCCGCAGCAGAGTGATTAAATAATGCAACAAAGTCCTTAATAATGCAGCAGAGTCCTTAAATAATGCAGCAAATTCTTTAAATAATGCAGCAGAATCCTTAAATAATGCAATAAAGTCCTTATCTAATGCAGCAACGTCCTTAATAATGCAGCAGAGTCCTTAAATAATGCAGCAAAGTACTTAAATAATGCAGCAGAGGCCTTAAATACCGCAGCAGCATACTTAAATAATGCAGCAAAGTCCTTAAATAATGCAGCAGAGTCCTTAAATAATGCAACAAAGTCCTTAAATAATGCAGCAGAGTCCTTAAATAATGCAGCAAAGTCCTTAAATAATGCAGCAGAGTCCTTAAATAATGCAACAAAGTCCTTAAATAATGCAGCAGAGTCCTTAAATAATGCAGCAGAGTCCTTAAATAATGCAACAAAGTCCTTAAATAATGCAGCAGAGTCCTTAAATAATGCAACAAAGTCCTTAAATAATGCAGCAGAGTACTTAAATAATGCAGCAAAGTCCTTAAATAATGCAGCAGAGTCCTTAAACAATGCAGCACAGTCCTTAAATAATGCAACAAAGTCCTTAAATAATGCAGCAGAGTCCTTAAATAATGCAGCAAAGTCCTTAAATAATGCAGCAGAGTCCTTAAATACAGCAGCAGCGTCCTTAAATAATGCAACAAAGTCCTTAAATAATGCAGCAGAGTCCTTAAATAATGCATCAAAGTCCTTAAATAATGCAGCAGAGTCCTTAAATAATGCAACAAACTCATTAAATAATGCAGCAAAGTACTTAAATAATGCAGCAAATTCCTTAAATAATGCAGCAGAATCCTTAAATAATGCAATAAAGTCCTTAAATAATGCAGCAGAGTCCTTAAATACTGCAATAAATTCCTTAAATAATGCAGCAGAATCCTTAAATAATGCAATAAAGTCATTAAGTAATGCAGCAGAGTCCTTAAATAATGCAACAAAGTCCTTAAATAATGCAGCAGATTCCTTAAATTCTGCAGCAGCGTCCTTAAATAATGCATCAAAGTCCTTAAATAATGCAGCAGAGTCCTTAAATACCACAGCAGAGTCATTAAATAATGCAGCAGAGTCCTTAAATAATGCAGCATATTCCTTAAATAATGCAGCAGAGTCCTTAAATAATGCAATAAAGTCCTTAAATAATGCAGCAGAGTCCTTAAATAATGCAGCAACGTCCTTAATAATGCAGCTGAGTCCTTAAATAATGCAGCAACATCCTTAAATAATGCAGCAGAGTCCTTAAATACTGCATCAGCGTCCTTAAATAATGCAACAAAGTCCTTAAATAATGCAGCAAAGTCCTTAAATAATGCAGCAGAGTCCTTAAATACAGCAGCAGAGTCCTTAAATAATTCAGCAAAGTCCTTAAATAATGCAGCAGAGTCCTTAAATAATGCAATAAAGTCCTTATCTAATGCAGCAACGTCCTTAATAATGCAGCAGAGTCCTTAAATAATGCAACAAAGTCCTTAAATAATGCAGCAGAGTCCTTAAATAATGCAACAAAGTCCTTAAATATTGCAGCAGAGTCCTTAAATAATGCAGCAAAGTCCTTAAATAATGCAGCAGAGTACTTAAATAATGCAGCAAATTCCTTAAATAATGCAGCAGAATCCTTAAATAATGCAATAAAGTCCTTAAATAATGCAGCAGAGTCCTTAAATAATGCAGCAGAGTCCTTAAATAATGCAACAAAGTCCTTAAATAATGCAGCAGAGTCCTTAAAGAATGCAGCAAAGTCCTTAAATAATGCAGCAGAGTCCTTAAATAATGCAGCAAAGTACTTAAATAATGCAGCAGAGGCCTTAAATACCGCAGCAGCATACTTAAATAATGCAGCAAAGTCCTTAAATAATGCAGCAGAGTCCTTAAATAATGCAACAAAGTCCTTAAATAATGCAGCAGAGTCCATAAATAATGCAACAAACTCATTAAATAATGCAGCAAAGTACTTAAATAATGCAGCAAATTCCTTAAATAATGCAGCAGAATCATTAAATAATGCAATAAAGTCCTTAAATAATGCAGCAGAGTCCTTAAATAATGCAAAAAATTCCTTAAATAATGCAGCAGAATCCTTAAATAATGCAACAAAGTCCTTAAATAATGCAGCAACGTCCTTAATAATGCAGCAGAGTCCTTAAATAATGCAGCAAATTCCTTAAATAATGCAGAGTCCTTAAATAATGCACTAAATTGCTTAAATAAAATGCAGCAACGCCCTTAATAATGCAGCTGAGTCCTTAAATAATTCAGCAAAGTCCTTAAATAATGCAGCAGAGTCCTTAAATACCGCAGCAGTGTCCTTAAATAATGCAAAAAAGTCCTTAAATAATGCAGCAGAACCCTTAAATAATGCAACAAATCCTTAAATAATGCAGCAGACTCCTTAAATAATGCAACAAACTCCTTAAATAATGCAGCAGAGTACTTAAATAATGCAGCAGAGTACTTAAATAATGCAGCAAATTCCTTAAATAATGCAGCAGAATCCTTAAATAATGCAATAAAATCCTTAAATAATGCAGCAACGTCCTTAATAATGCAGCAGAGTCCTTAAATAATACAGCAAAGTCCTTAAATAATGCAGCAGAGGACTTAAATACTGCAGCAGCGTCCTTAAATAATGCAGCAGAGTCCTTAAATAATGCAACAAAGTCCTTAAATAATGCAGCAGAATCCTTAAATAATGCAAAAAATTCCTTAAATAATGCAGAAGAGTACTTAAATAATGCAGAAAAGTCGTTAAATAATGCAGCAAAGTCCTTAAATAATGCAGCAGAGTCCTTAAACATTGCAGCACAGTCCTTAAATAATGCAACAAAGTCCTTAAATAATGCAGCAGAGTCCTTAAATAATGCAGCAAAGTCCTTAAATAATGCAGCAGAGTCCTTAAACAATGCAACACAGTCCTTAAATAATGCAGCAAAGTCCTTAAATAATGCAGCAGAGTCCTTAAATACAGCAGCAGCTTCCTTAAATAATTCAGCAAAGTCCTTAAATAATGCAGCAGAGTCCTTAAATAATGCAACAAAGTCCTTAAATAATGCAGTAGAGTCCTTAAATAATGCAACAAAGTCCATAAATAATGCAGCAGAGTCCTTAAATACTGCAGCAGAGTCCTTAAATAATGCAGCAAAGTCCTTAAATAATGCAGCAGAGTCCTTAAATTCCGCAGCAGAGTGATTAAATAATGCAACAAAGTCCTTAATAATGCAGCAGAGTCCTTAAATAATGCAGCAAATTCTTTAAATAATGCAGCAGAATCCTTAGATAATGCAATAAAGTCCTTATCTAATGCAGCAACGTCCTTAATAATGCAGCAGAGTCCTTAAATAATGCAGCAAAGTACTTAAATAATGCAGCAGAGGCCTTAAATACCGCAGCAGCATACTTAAATAATGCAGCAAAGTCCTTAAATAATGCAGCAGAGTCCTTAAATAATGCAACAAAGTCCTTAAATAATGCAGCAGAGTCCTTAAATAATGCAACAAAGTCCTTAAATAATGCACCAGAGTACTTAAATAATGCAGCAAAGTCCTTAAATAATGCAGCAGAGTCCTTAAATAATGCAACAAAGTCCTTAAATAATGCAGCAGAGTCCTTAAATAATGCAACAAAGTCCTTAAATAATGCAGCAGAGTCCTTAAATAATGCAACAAAGTCCTTAAATTATGCAGCAGAGTCCTTAAATAATGCAGCAAAGTCCTTAAATAATGCAGCAGAGTCCTTAAACAATGCAGCACAGTCCTTAAATAATGCAACAAAGTCCTTAAATAATGCAGCAGAGTCCTTAAATAATGCAGCAAAGTTCTTAAATAATGCAGCAGAGTCCTTAAACAATGCAGCACAGTCCTTAAATAATGCAGCAAAGTCCTTAAATAATGCAGCAGATTCCTTAAATAAAGCAGCAGAGTGCTTAAATAATGCAGCAGAGTCCTTAAATACCGCAGCAGAGTCATTAAATAATACAGCAGAGTCCTTAAATAATGCAGCAAATTCCTTAAATAATGCAGAGTCCTTAAATAATGCACTAAATTCCTTAAATAAAATGCAGCAACGCCCTTAATAATGCAGCAGAGTCCTTAAATAATTCAGCAAAGTCCTTAAATAATGCAGCAGAGTCCTTAAATACCGCAGCAGCGTCCTTAAATAATGCAACAAAGTCCTTAAATAATGCAGCTGAACCCTTAAATAATGCAACAAAGTCCTTCAATAATGCAGCAGACTCCTTAAATAATGCAACAAACTCCTTAAATAATGCAGCAGAGTACTTAAATAATGCAGCAGAGTACTTAAATAATGCAGCAAATTCCTTAAATAATGCAGCAGAATCCTTAAATAATGCAATAAAATCCTTAAATAATGCAGCAACGTCCTTAATAATGCAGCAGAGTCCTTAAATAATACAGCAAAGTTCTTAAATAATGCAGCAGAGGACTTAAATACTGCAGCAGCGTCCTTAAATAATGCAGCAGAGTCCTTAAATAATGCAACAAAGTCCTTAAATAATGCAGCAGAATCCTTAAATAATGCAAAAAATTCCTTAAATAATGCAGAAGAGTACTTAAATAATGCAGAAAAGTTGTTAAATAATGCAGCAAAGTCCTTAAATAATGCAGCAGAGTCCTTAAACATTGCAGCACAGTCCTTAAATAATGCAACAAAGTCCTTAAATAATGCAGCAGAGTCCTTAAATAATGCAGCAAAGTCCTTAAAAAATGCAGCAGAGTCCTTAAACAATGCAACACAGTCCTTAAATAATGCAGCAGAGTCCTTAAATACTGCAGCAGAGTCCTTAAATAATGCAGCAAAGTCCTTAAATAATGCAGCAGAGTCCTTAAATACTGCAGCAGAGTCCTTAAATAATGCAGCAAAGTCCTTAAATAATGCAGCAGAGTCCTTAAATTCCGCAGCAGAGTGATTAAATAATGCAACAAAGTCCTTAATAATGCAGCAGAGTCCTTAAATAATGCAGCAAATTCTTTAAATAATGCAGCAGAATCCTTAAATAATGCAATAAAGTCCTTATCTAATGCAGCAACGTCCTTAATAATGCAGCAGAGTCCTTAAATAATGCAGCAAAGTACTTAAATAATGCAGCAGAGGCCTTAAATACCGCAGCAGCATACTTAAATAATGCAGCAAAGTCCTTAAATAATGCAGCAGAGTCCTTAAATAATGCAACAAAGTCCTTAAATAATGCAGCAGAGTCCTTAAATAATGCAGCAAAGTCCTTAAATAATGCAGCAGAGTCCTTAAATAATGCAACAAAGTCCTTAAATAATGCAGCAGAGTCCTTAAACATTGCAGCACAGTCCTTAAATAATGCAACAAAGTCCTTAAATAATGCAGCAGAGTCCTTAAATAATGCAGCAAAGTCCTTAAAAAATGCAGCAGAGTCCTTAAACAATGCAACACAGTCCTTAAATAATGCAGCAGAGTCCTTAAATACTGCAGCAGAGTCCTTAAATAATGCAGCAAAGTCCTTAAATAATGCAGCAGAGTCCTTAAATACTGCAGCAGAGTCCTTAAATAATGCAGCAAAGTCCTTAAATAATGCAGCAGAGTCCTTAAATTCCGCAGCAGAGTGATTAAATAATGCAACAAAGTCCTTAATAATGCAGCAGAGTCCTTAAATAATGCAGCAAATTCTTTAAATAATGCAGCAGAATCCTTAAATAATGCAATAAAGTCCTTATCTAATGCAGCAACGTCCTTAATAATGCAGCAGAGTCCTTAAATAATGCAGCAAAGTACTTAAATAATGCAGCAGAGGCCTTAAATACCGCAGCAGCATACTTAAATAATGCAGCAAAGTCCTTAAATAATGCAGCAGAGTCCTTAAATAATGCAACAAAGTCCTTAAATAATGCAGCAGAGTCCTTAAATAATGCAGCAAAGTCCTTAAATAATGCAGCAGAGTCCTTAAATAATGCAACAAAGTCCTTAAATAATGCAGCAGAGTCCTTAAATAATGCAGCAGAGTCCTTAAATAATGCAACAAAGTCCTTAAATAATGCAGCAGAGTCCTTAAATAATGCAACAAAGTCCTTAAATAATGCAGCAGAGTACTTAAATAATGCAGCAAAGTCCTTAAATAATGCAGCAGAGTCCTTAAACAATGCAGCACAGTCCTTAAATAATGCAACAAAGTCCTTAAATAATGCAGCAGAGTCCTTAAATAATGCAGCAAAGTCCTTAAATAATGCAGCAGAGTCCTTAAATACAGCAGCAGCGTCCTTAAATAATGCAACAAAGTCCTTAAATAATGCAGCAGAGTCCTTAAATAATGCATCAAAGTCCTTAAATAATGCAGCAGAGTCCTTAAATAATGCAACAAACTCATTAAATAATGCAGCAAAGTACTTAAATAATGCAGCAAATTCCTTAAATAATGCAGCAGAATCCTTAAATAATGCAATAAAGTCCTTAAATAATGCAGCAGAGTCCTTAAATACTGCAATAAATTCCTTAAATAATGCAGCAGAATCCTTAAATAATGCAATAAAGTCATTAAGTAATGCAGCAGAGTCCTTAAATAATGCAACAAAGTCCTTAAATAATGCAGCAGATTCCTTAAATTCTGCAGCAGCGTCCTTAAATAATGCATCAAAGTCCTTAAATAATGCAGCAGAGTCCTAAAATACCGCAGCAGAGTCCTTAAATAATGCAGCAAAGTCCTTAAATAATGCAGCAGAGTGCTTACATAATGCAGCAGAGTCCTTAAATTCCGCAGCAGAGTCATTAAATAATGCAGCAGAGTCCTTAAATAATGCAGCAAATTCATTAAATAATGCACAGAGTCATTAAATAATGCAACAAAGTCCTTAAATAATGCAGCAGAGTCCTTAAATAATGCAACAAAGTCCTTAAATAATGCAGCAGATTCCTTAAATAAAGCAGCAGAGTGCTTAAATAATGCAGCAGAGTCCTTAAATACCGCAGCAGAGTCATTAAATAATACAGCAGAGTCCTTAAATAATGCAGCAAATTCCTTAAATAATGCAGAGTCCTTAAATAATGCACTAAATTCCTTAAATAAAATGCAGCAACGCCCTTAATAATGCAGCAGAGTCCTTAAATAATTCAGCAAAGTCCTTAAATAATGCAGCAGAGTCCTTAAATACCGCAGCAGCGTCCTTAAATAATGCAGCAAAGTCCTTAAATAATGCAGCTGAACCCTTAAATAATGCAACAAAGTCCTTAAATAATGCAGCAGACTCCTTAAATAATGCAACAAACTCCTTAAATAATGCAGCAGAGTACTTAAATAATGCAGCAGAGTACTTAAATAATGCAGCAAATTCCTTAAATAATGCAGCAGAATCCTTAAATAATGCAATAAAATCCTTAAATAATGCAGCAACGTCCTTAATAATGCAGCAGAGTCCTTAAATAATACAGCAAAGTTCTTAAATAATGCAGCAGAGGACTTAAATACTGCAGCAGCGTCCTTAAATAATGCAGCAGAGTCCTTAAATAATGCAACAAAGTCCTTAAATAATGCAGCAGAATCCTTAAATAATGCAAAAAATTCCTTAAATAATGCAGAAGAGTACTTAAATAATGCAGAAAAGTTGTTAAATAATGCAGCAAAGTCCTTAAATAATGCAGCAGAGTCCTTAAACATTGCAGCACAGTCCTTAAATAATGCAACAAAGTCCTTAAATAATGCAGCAGAGTCCTTAAATAATGCAGCAAAGTCCTTAAAAAATGCAGCAGAGTCCTTAAACAATGCAACACAGTCCTTAAATAATGCAGCAGAGTCCTTAAATACTGCAGCAGAGTCCTTAAATAATGCAGCAAAGTCCTTAAATAATGCAGCAGAGTCCTTAAATATTGCAGCAGAGTCCTTAAATAATGCAGCAAAGTCCTTAAATAATGCAGCAGAGTCCTTAAATTCCGCAGCAGAGTGATTAAATAATGCAACAAAGTCCTTAATAATGCAGCAGAGTCCTTAAATAATGCAGCAAATTCTTTAAATAATGCAGCAGAATCCTTAAATAATGCAATAAAGTCCTTATCTAATGCAGCAACGTCCTTAATAATGCAGCAGAGTCCTTAAATAATGCAGCAAAGTACTTAAATAATGCAGCAGAGGCCTTAAATACCGCAGCAGCATACTTAAATAATGCAGCAAAGTCCTTAAATAATGCAGCAGAGTCCTTAAATAATGCAACAAAGTCCTTAAATAATGCAGCAGAGTCCTTAAATAATGCAGCAAAGTCCTTAAATAATGCAGCAGAATCCTTAAATAATGCAAAAAATTCCTTAAATAATGCAGAAGAGTACTTAAATAATGCAGAAAAGTTGTTAAATAATGCAGCAAAGTCCTTAAATAATGCAGCAGAGTCCTTAAACATTGCAGCACAGTCCTTAAATAATGCAACAAAGTCCTTAAATAATGCAGCAGAGTCCTTAAATAATGCAGCAAAGTCCTTAAAAAATGCAGCAGAGTCCTTAAACAATGCAACACAGTCCTTAAATAATGCAGCAGAGTCCTTAAATACTGCAGCAGAGTCCTTAAATAATGCAGCAAAGTCCTTAAATAATGCAGCAGAGTCCTTAAATACTGCAGCAGAGTCCTTAAATAATGCAGCAAAGTCCTTAAATAATGCAGCAGAGTCCTTAAATTCCGCAGCAGAGTGATTAAATAATGCAACAAAGTCCTTAATAATGCAGCAGAGTCCTTAAATAATGCAGCAAATTCTTTAAATAATGCAGCAGAATCCTTAAATAATGCAATAAAGTCCTTATCTAATGCAGCAACGTCCTTAATAATGCAGCAGAGTCCTTAAATAATGCAGCAAAGTACTTAAATAATGCAGCAGAGGCCTTAAATACCGCAGCAGCATACTTAAATAATGCAGCAAAGTCCTTAAATAATGCAGCAGAGTCCTTAAATAATGCAACAAAGTCCTTAAATAATGCAGCAGAGTCCTTAAATAATGCAGCAAAGTCCTTAAATAATGCAGCAGAGTCCTTAAATAATGCAACAAAGTCCTTAAATAATGCAGCAGAGTCCTTAAATAATGCAGCAGAGTCCTTAAATAATGCAACAAAGTCCTTAAATAATGCAGCAGAGTCCTTAAATAATGCAACAAAGTCCTTAAATAATGCAGCAGAGTACTTAAATAATGCAGCAAAGTCCTTAAATAATGCAGCAGAGTCCTTAAACAATGCAGCACAGTCCTTAAATAATGCAACAAAGTCCTTAAATAATGCAGCAGAGTCCTTAAATAATGCAGCAAAGTCCTTAAATAATGCAGCAGAGTCCTTAAATACAGCAGCAGCGTCCTTAAATAATGCAACAAAGTCCTTAAATAATGCAGCAGAGTCCTTAAATAATGCATCAAAGTCCTTAAATAATGCAGCAGAGTCCTTAAATAATGCAACAAACTCATTAAATAATGCAGCAAAGTACTTAAATAATGCAGCAAATTCCTTAAATAATGCAGCAGAATCCTTAAATAATGCAATAAAGTCCTTAAATAATGCAGCAGAGTCCTTAAATACTGCAATAAATTCCTTAAATAATGCAGCAGAATCCTTAAATAATGCAATAAAGTCATTAAGTAATGCAGCAGAGTCCTTAAATAATGCAACAAAGTCCTTAAATAATGCAGCAGATTCCTTAAATTCTGCAGCAGCGTCCTTAAATAATGCATCAAAGTCCTTAAATAATGCAGCAGAGTCCTTAAATACCACAGCAGAGTCATTAAATAATGCAGCAGAGTCCTTAAATAATGCAGCATATTCCTTAAATAATGCAGCAGAGTCCTTAAATAATGCAATAAAGTCCTTAAATAATGCAGCAGAGTCCTTAAATAATGCAGCAACGTCCTTAATAATGCAGCTGAGTCCTTAAATAATGCAGCAACATCCTTAAATAATGCAGCAGAGTCCTTAAATACTGCATCAGCGTCCTTAAATAATGCAACAAAGTCCTTAAATAATGCAGCAAAGTCCTTAAATAATGCAGCAGAGTCCTTAAATACAGCAGCAGAGTCCTTAAATAATTCAGCAAAGTCCTTAAATAATGCAGCAGAGTCCTTAAATAATGCAATAAAGTCCTTATCTAATGCAGCAACGTCCTTAATAATGCAGCAGAGTCCTTAAATAATGCAACAAAGTCCTTAAATAATGCAGCAGAGTCCTTAAATAATGCAACAAAGTCCTTAAATATTGCAGCAGAGTCCTTAAATAATGCAGCAAAGTCCTTAAATAATGCAGCAGAGTACTTAAATAATGCAGCAAATTCCTTAAATAATGCAGCAGAATCCTTAAATAATGCAATAAAGTCCTTAAATAATGCAGCAGAGTCCTTAAATAATGCAGCAGAGTCCTTAAATAATGCAACAAAGTCCTTAAATAATGCAGCAGAGTCCTTAAAGAATGCAGCAAAGTCCTTAAATAATGCAGCAGAGTCCTTAAATAATGCAGCAAACTCATTAAATAATGCAGCAAAGTACTTAAATAATGCAGCAAATTCCTTAAATAATGCAGCAGAATCCTTAAATAATGCAATAAATTCCTTAAATAATGCAGCAGAGTACTTAAATAATGCAGCAAATTCCTTAAATAATGCAGCAGAATCCTTAAATAATGCAATAAAATCCTTAAATAATGCAGCAACGTCCTTAATAATGCAGCAGAGTCCTTAAATAATGCAGCAAAGTACTTAAATAATGCAGCAGAGGCCTTAAATACCGCAGCAGCATACTTAAATAATGCAGCAAAGTCCTTAAATAATGCAGCAGAGTCCTTAAATAATGCAACAAAGTCCTTAAATAATGCAGCAGAGTCCATAAATAATGCAACAAACTCATTAAATAATGCAGCAAAGTACTTAAATAATGCAGCAAATTCCTTAAATAATGCAGCAGAATCATTAAATAATGCAATAAAGTCCTTAAATAATGCAGCAGAGTCCTTAAATAATGCAAAAAATTCCTTAAATAATGCAGCAGAATCCTTAAATAATGCAACAAAGTCCTTAAATAATGCAGCAACGTCCTTAATAATGCAGCAGAGTCCTTAAATAATGCAGCAAATTCCTTAAATAATGCAGAGTCCTTAAATAATGCACTAAATTGCTTAAATAAAATGCAGCAACGCCCTTAATAATGCAGCTGAGTCCTTAAATAATTCAGCAAAGTCCTTAAATAATGCAGCAGAGTCCTTAAATACCGCAGCAGTGTCCTTAAATAATGCAAAAAAGTCCTTAAATAATGCAGCAGAACCCTTAAATAATGCAACAAATCCTTAAATAATGCAGCAGACTCCTTAAATAATGCAACAAACTCCTTAAAAAATGCAGCAACGTCCTTAATAATGCAGCAGAGTCCTTAAATAATACAGCAAAGTCCTTAAATAATGCAGCAGAGGACTTAAATACTGCAGCAGCGTCCTTAAATAATGCAGCAGAGTCCTTAAATAATGCAACAAAGTCCTTAAATAATGCAGCAGAATCCTTAAATAATGCAAAAAATTCCTTAAATAATGCAGAAGAGTACTTAAATAATGCAGAAAAGTCGTTAAATAATGCAGCAAAGTCCTTAAATAATGCAGCAGAGTCCTTAAACATTGCAGCACAGTCCTTAAATAATGCAACAAAGTCCTTAAATAATGCAGCAGAGTCCTTAAATAATGCAGCAAAGTCCTTAAATAATGCAGCAGAGTCCTTAAACAATGCAACACAGTCCTTAAATAATGCAGCAAAGTCCTTAAATAATGCAGCAGAGTCCTTAAATACAGCAGCAGCGTCCTTAAATAATTCAGCAAAGTCCTTAAATAATGCAGCAGAGTCCTTAAATAATGCAACAAAGTCCTTAAATAATGCAGTAGAGTCCTTAAATAATGCAACAAAGTCCATAAATAATGCAGCAGAGTCCTTAAATACTGCAGCAGAGTCCTTAAATAATGCAGCAAAGTCCTTAAATAATGCAGCAGAGTCCTTAAATTCCGCAGCAGAGTGATTAAATAATGCAACAAAGTCCTTAATAATGCAGCAGAGTCCTTAAATAATGCAGCAAATTCTTTAAATAATGCAGCAGAATCCTTAGATAATGCAATAAAGTCCTTATCTAATGCAGCAACGTCCTTAATAATGCAGCAGAGTCCTTAAATAATGCAGCAAAGTACTTAAATAATGCAGCAGAGGCCTTAAATACCGCAGCAGCATACTTAAATAATGCAGCAAAGTCCTTAAATAATGCAGCAGAGTCCTTAAATAATGCAACAAAGTCCTTAAATAATGCAGCAGAGTCCTTAAATAATGCAACAAAGTCCTTAAATAATGCACCAGAGTACTTAAATAATGCAGCAAAGTCCTTAAATAATGCAGCAGAGTCCTTAAATAATGCAACAAAGTCCTTAAATAATGCAGCAGAGTCCTTAAATAATGCAACAAAGTCCTTAAATAATGCAGCAGAGTCCTTAAATAATGCAACAAAGTCCTTAAATTATGCAGCAGAGTCCTTAAATAATGCAGCAAAGTCCTTAAATAATGCAGCAGAGTCCTTAAACAATGCAGCACAGTCCTTAAATAATGCAACAAAGTCCTTAAATAATGCAGCAGAGTCCTTAAATAATGCAGCAAAGTTCTTAAATAATGCAGCAGAGTCCTTAAACAATGCAGCACAGTCCTTAAATAATGCAGCAAAGTCCTTAAATAATGCAGCAGATTCCTTAAATAAAGCAGCAGAGTGCTTAAATAATGCAGCAGAGTCCTTAAATACCGCAGCAGAGTCATTAAATAATACAGCAGAGTCCTTAAATAATGCAGCAAATTCCTTAAATAATGCAGAGTCCTTAAATAATGCACTAAATTCCTTAAATAAAATGCAGCAACGCCCTTAATAATGCAGCAGAGTCCTTAAATAATTCAGCAAAGTCCTTAAATAATGCAGCAGAGTCCTTAAATACCGCAGCAGCGTCCTTAAATAATGCAACAAAGTCCTTAAATAATGCAGCTGAACCCTTAAATAATGCAACAAAGTCCTTCAATAATGCAGCAGACTCCTTAAATAATGCAACAAACTCCTTAAATAATGCAGCAGAGTACTTAAATAATGCAGCAGAGTACTTAAATAATGCAGCAAATTCCTTAAATAATGCAGCAGAATCCTTAAATAATGCAATAAAATCCTTAAATAATGCAGCAACGTCCTTAATAATGCAGCAGAGTCCTTAAATAATACAGCAAAGTTCTTAAATAATGCAGCAGAGGACTTAAATACTGCAGCAGCGTCCTTAAATAATGCAGCAGAGTCCTTAAATAATGCAACAAAGTCCTTAAATAATGCAGCAGAATCCTTAAATAATGCAAAAAATTCCTTAAATAATGCAGAAGAGTACTTAAATAATGCAGAAAAGTTGTTAAATAATGCAGCAAAGTCCTTAAATAATGCAGCAGAGTCCTTAAACATTGCAGCACAGTCCTTAAATAATGCAACAAAGTCCTTAAATAATGCAGCAGAGTCCTTAAATAATGCAGCAAAGTCCTTAAAAAATGCAGCAGAGTCCTTAAACAATGCAACACAGTCCTTAAATAATGCAGCAGAGTCCTTAAATACTGCAGCAGAGTCCTTAAATAATGCAGCAAAGTCCTTAAATAATGCAGCAGAGTCCTTAAATACTGCAGCAGAGTCCTTAAATAATGCAGCAAAGTCCTTAAATAATGCAGCAGAGTCCTTAAATTCCGCAGCAGAGTGATTAAATAATGCAACAAAGTCCTTAATAATGCAGCAGAGTCCTTAAATAATGCAGCAAATTCTTTAAATAATGCAGCAGAATCCTTAAATAATGCAATAAAGTCCTTATCTAATGCAGCAACGTCCTTAATAATGCAGCAGAGTCCTTAAATAATGCAGCAAAGTACTTAAATAATGCAGCAGAGGCCTTAAATACCGCAGCAGCATACTTAAATAATGCAGCAAAGTCCTTAAATAATGCAGCAGAGTCCTTAAATAATGCAACAAAGTCCTTAAATAATGCAGCAGAGTCCTTAAATAATGCAGCAAAGTCCTTAAATAATGCAGCAGAGTCCTTAAATAATGCAACAAAGTCCTTAAATAATGCAGCAGAGTCCTTAAACATTGCAGCACAGTCCTTAAATAATGCAACAAAGTCCTTAAATAATGCAGCAGAGTCCTTAAATAATGCAGCAAAGTCCTTAAAAAATGCAGCAGAGTCCTTAAACAATGCAACACAGTCCTTAAATAATGCAGCAGAGTCCTTAAATACTGCAGCAGAGTCCTTAAATAATGCAGCAAAGTCCTTAAATAATGCAGCAGAGTCCTTAAATACTGCAGCAGAGTCCTTAAATAATGCAGCAAAGTCCTTAAATAATGCAGCAGAGTCCTTAAATTCCGCAGCAGAGTGATTAAATAATGCAACAAAGTCCTTAATAATGCAGCAGAGTCCTTAAATAATGCAGCAAATTCTTTAAATAATGCAGCAGAATCCTTAAATAATGCAATAAAGTCCTTATCTAATGCAGCAACGTCCTTAATAATGCAGCAGAGTCCTTAAATAATGCAGCAAAGTACTTAAATAATGCAGCAGAGGCCTTAAATACCGCAGCAGCATACTTAAATAATGCAGCAAAGTCCTTAAATAATGCAGCAGAGTCCTTAAATAATGCAACAAAGTCCTTAAATAATGCAGCAGAGTCCTTAAATAATGCAGCAAAGTCCTTAAATAATGCAGCAGAGTCCTTAAATAATGCAACAAAGTCCTTAAATAATGCAGCAGAGTCCTTAAATAATGCAGCAGAGTCCTTAAATAATGCAACAAAGTCCTTAAATAATGCAGCAGAGTCCTTAAATAATGCAACAAAGTCCTTAAATAATGCAGCAGAGTACTTAAATAATGCAGCAAAGTCCTTAAATAATGCAGCAGAGTCCTTAAACAATGCAGCACAGTCCTTAAATAATGCAACAAAGTCCTTAAATAATGCAGCAGAGTCCTTAAATAATGCAGCAAAGTCCTTAAATAATGCAGCAGAGTCCTTAAATACAGCAGCAGCGTCCTTAAATAATGCAACAAAGTCCTTAAATAATGCAGCAGAGTCCTTAAATAATGCATCAAAGTCCTTAAATAATGCAGCAGAGTCCTTAAATAATGCAACAAACTCATTAAATAATGCAGCAAAGTACTTAAATAATGCAGCAAATTCCTTAAATAATGCAGCAGAATCCTTAAATAATGCAATAAAGTCCTTAAATAATGCAGCAGAGTCCTTAAATACTGCAATAAATTCCTTAAATAATGCAGCAGAATCCTTAAATAATGCAATAAAGTCATTAAGTAATGCAGCAGAGTCCTTAAATAATGCAACAAAGTCCTTAAATAATGCAGCAGATTCCTTAAATTCTGCAGCAGCGTCCTTAAATAATGCATCAAAGTCCTTAAATAATGCAGCAGAGTCCTTAAATACCACAGCAGAGTCATTAAATAATGCAGCAGAGTCCTTAAATAATGCAGCATATTCCTTAAATAATGCAGCAGAGTCCTTAAATAATGCAATAAAGTCCTTAAATAATGCAGCAGAGTCCTTAAATAATGCAGCAACGTCCTTAATAATGCAGCTGAGTCCTTAAATAATGCAGCAACATCCTTAAATAATGCAGCAGAGTCCTTAAATACTGCATCAGCGTCCTTAAATAATGCAACAAAGTCCTTAAATAATGCAGCAAAGTCCTTAAATAATGCAGCAGAGTCCTTAAATACAGCAGCAGAGTCCTTAAATAATTCAGCAAAGTCCTTAAATAATGCAGCAGAGTCCTTAAATAATGCAATAAAGTCCTTATCTAATGCAGCAACGTCCTTAATAATGCAGCAGAGTCCTTAAATAATGCAACAAAGTCCTTAAATAATGCAGCAGAGTCCTTAAATAATGCAACAAAGTCCTTAAATAATGCAGCAGAGTCCTTAAATAATGCAACAAAGTCCTTAAATAATGCAGCAGAGTCCTTAAATAATGCAACAAAGTCCTTAAATAATGCACCAGAGTACTTAAATAATGCAGCAAAGTCCTTAAATAATGCAGCAGAGTCCTTAAATAATGCAACAAAGTCCTTAAATAATGCAGCAGAGTCCTTAAATAATGCAACAAAGTCCTTAAATAATGCAGCAGAGTCCTTAAATAATGCAACAAAGTCCTTAAATTATGCAGCAGAGTCCTTAAATAATGCAGCAAAGTCCTTAAATAATGCAGCAGAGTCCTTAAACAATGCAGCACAGTCCTTAAATAATGCAACAAAGTCCTTAAATAATGCAGCAGAGTCCTTAAATAATGCAGCAAAGTTCTTAAATAATGCAGCAGAGTCCTTAAACAATGCAGCACAGTCCTTAAATAATGCAGCAAAGTCCTTAAATAATGCAGCAGATTCCTTAAATAAAGCAGCAGAGTGCTTAAATAATGCAGCAGAGTCCTTAAATACCGCAGCAGAGTCATTAAATAATACAGCAGAGTCCTTAAATAATGCAGCAAATTCCTTAAATAATGCAGAGTCCTTAAATAATGCACTAAATTCCTTAAATAAAATGCAGCAACGCCCTTAATAATGCAGCAGAGTCCTTAAATAATTCAGCAAAGTCCTTAAATAATGCAGCAGAGTCCTTAAATACCGCAGCAGCGTCCTTAAATAATGCAACAAAGTCCTTAAATAATGCAGCTGAACCCTTAAATAATGCAACAAAGTCCTTCAATAATGCAGCAGACTCCTTAAATAATGCAACAAACTCCTTAAATAATGCAGCAGAGTACTTAAATAATGCAGCAGAGTACTTAAATAATGCAGCAAATTCCTTAAATAATGCAGCAGAATCCTTAAATAATGCAATAAAATCCTTAAATAATGCAGCAACGTCCTTAATAATGCAGCAGAGTCCTTAAATAATACAGCAAAGTTCTTAAATAATGCAGCAGAGGACTTAAATACTGCAGCAGCGTCCTTAAATAATGCAGCAGAGTCCTTAAATAATGCAACAAAGTCCTTAAATAATGCAGCAGAATCCTTAAATAATGCAAAAAATTCCTTAAATAATGCAGAAGAGTACTTAAATAATGCAGAAAAGTTGTTAAATAATGCAGCAAAGTCCTTAAATAATGCAGCAGAGTCCTTAAACATTGCAGCACAGTCCTTAAATAATGCAACAAAGTCCTTAAATAATGCAGCAGAGTCCTTAAATAATGCAGCAAAGTCCTTAAAAAATGCAGCAGAGTCCTTAAACAATGCAACACAGTCCTTAAATAATGCAGCAGAGTCCTTAAATACTGCAGCAGAGTCCTTAAATAATGCAGCAAAGTCCTTAAATAATGCAGCAGAGTCCTTAAATACTGCAGCAGAGTCCTTAAATAATGCAGCAAAGTCCTTAAATAATGCAGCAGAGTCCTTAAATTCCGCAGCAGAGTGATTAAATAATGCAACAAAGTCCTTAATAATGCAGCAGAGTCCTTAAATAATGCAGCAAATTCTTTAAATAATGCAGCAGAATCCTTAAATAATGCAATAAAGTCCTTATCTAATGCAGCAACGTCCTTAATAATGCAGCAGAGTCCTTAAATAATACAGCAAAGTCCTTAAATAATGCAGCAGAGGACTTAAATACTGCAGCAGCGTCCTTAAATAATGCAGCAGAGTCCTTAAATAATGCAACAAAGTCCTTAAATAATGCAGCAGAATCCTTAAATAATGCAAAAAATTCCTTAAATAATGCAGAAGAGTACTTAAATAATGCAGAAAAGTCGTTAAATAATGCAGCAAAGTCCTTAAATAATGCAGCAGAGTCCTTAAACATTGCAGCACAGTCCTTAAATAATGCAACAAAGTCCTTAAATAATGCAGCAGAGTCCTTAAATAATGCAGCAAAGTCCTTAAATAATGCAGCAGAGTCCTTAAACAATGCAACACAGTCCTTAAATAATGCAGCAAAGTCCTTAAATAATGCAGCAGAGTCCTTAAATACAGCAGCAGCGTCCTTAAATAATTCAGCAAAGTCCTTAAATAATGCAGCAGAGTCCTTAAATAATGCAACAAAGTCCTTAAATAATGCAGTAGAGTCCTTAAATAATGCAACAAAGTCCATAAATAATGCAGCAGAGTCCTTAAATACTGCAGCAGAGTCCTTAAATAATGCAGCAAAGTCCTTAAATAATGCAGCAGAGTCCTTAAATTCCGCAGCAGAGTGATTAAATAATGCAACAAAGTCCTTAATAATGCAGCAGAGTCCTTAAATAATGCAGCAAATTCTTTAAATAATGCAGCAGAATCCTTAGATAATGCAATAAAGTCCTTATCTAATGCAGCAACGTCCTTAATAATGCAGCAGAGTCCTTAAATAATGCAGCAAAGTACTTAAATAATGCAGCAGAGGCCTTAAATACCGCAGCAGCATACTTAAATAATGCAGCAAAGTCCTTAAATAATGCAGCAGAGTCCTTAAATAATGCAACAAAGTCCTTAAATAATGCAGCAGAGTCCTTAAATAATGCAGCAAAGTACTTAAATAATGCAGCAGAGGCCTTAAATACCGCAGCAGCATACTTAAATAATGCAGCAAAGTCCTTAAATAATGCAGCAGAGTCCTTAAATAATGCAACAAAGTCCTTAAATAATGCAGCAGAGTCCTTAAATAATGCAGCAAAGTCCTTAAATAATGCAGCAGAGTCCTTAAATAATGCAACAAAGTCCTTAAATAATGCAGCAGAGTCCTTAAACATTGCAGCACAGTCCTTAAATAATGCAACAAAGTCCTTAAATAATGCAGCAGAGTCCTTAAATAATGCAGCAAAGTCCTTAAAAAATGCAGCAGAGTCCTTAAACAATGCAACACAGTCCTTAAATAATGCAGCAGAGTCCTTAAATACTGCAGCAGAGTCCTTAAATAATGCAGCAAAGTCCTTAAATAATGCAGCAGAGTCCTTAAATACTGCAGCAGAGTCCTTAAATAATGCAGCAAAGTCCTTAAATAATGCAGCAGAGTCCTTAAATTCCGCAGCAGAGTGATTAAATAATGCAACAAAGTCCTTAATAATGCAGCAGAGTCCTTAAATAATGCAGCAAATTCTTTAAATAATGCAGCAGAATCCTTAAATAATGCAATAAAGTCCTTATCTAATGCAGCAACGTCCTTAATAATGCAGCAGAGTCCTTAAATAATGCAGCAAAGTACTTAAATAATGCAGCAGAGGCCTTAAATACCGCAGCAGCATACTTAAATAATGCAGCAAAGTCCTTAAATAATGCAGCAGAGTCCTTAAATAATGCAACAAAGTCCTTAAATAATGCAGCAGAGTCCTTAAATAATGCAGCAAAGTCCTTAAATAATGCAGCAGAGTCCTTAAATAATGCAACAAAGTCCTTAAATAATGCAGCAGAGTCCTTAAATAATGCAGCAGAGTCCTTAAATAATGCAACAAAGTCCTTAAATAATGCAGCAGAGTCCTTAAATAATGCAACAAAGTCCTTAAATAATGCAGCAGAGTACTTAAATAATGCAGCAAAGTCCTTAAATAATGCAGCAGAGTCCTTAAACAATGCAGCACAGTCCTTAAATAATGCAACAAAGTCCTTAAATAATGCAGCAGAGTCCTTAAATAATGCAGCAAAGTCCTTAAATAATGCAGCAGAGTCCTTAAATACAGCAGCAGCGTCCTTAAATAATGCAACAAAGTCCTTAAATAATGCAGCAGAGTCCTTAAATAATGCATCAAAGTCCTTAAATAATGCAGCAGAGTCCTTAAATAATGCAACAAACTCATTAAATAATGCAGCAAAGTACTTAAATAATGCAGCAAATTCCTTAAATAATGCAGCAGAATCCTTAAATAATGCAATAAAGTCCTTAAATAATGCAGCAGAGTCCTTAAATACTGCAATAAATTCCTTAAATAATGCAGCAGAATCCTTAAATAATGCAATAAAGTCATTAAGTAATGCAGCAGAGTCCTTAAATAATGCAACAAAGTCCTTAAATAATGCAGCAGATTCCTTAAATTCTGCAGCAGCGTCCTTAAATAATGCATCAAAGTCCTTAAATAATGCAGCAGAGTCCTTAAATACCACAGCAGAGTCATTAAATAATGCAGCAGAGTCCTTAAATAATGCAGCATATTCCTTAAATAATGCAGCAGAGTCCTTAAATAATGCAATAAAGTCCTTAAATAATGCAGCAGAGTCCTTAAATAATGCAGCAACGTCCTTAATAATGCAGCTGAGTCCTTAAATAATGCAGCAACATCCTTAAATAATGCAGCAGAGTCCTTAAATACTGCATCAGCGTCCTTAAATAATGCAACAAAGTCCTTAAATAATGCAGCAAAGTCCTTAAATAATGCAGCAGAGTCCTTAAATACAGCAGCAGAGTCCTTAAATAATTCAGCAAAGTCCTTAAATAATGCAGCAGAGTCCTTAAATAATGCAATAAAGTCCTTATCTAATGCAGCAACGTCCTTAATAATGCAGCAGAGTCCTTAAATAATGCAACAAAGTCCTTAAATAATGCAGCAGAGTCCTTAAATAATGCAACAAAGTCCTTAAATATTGCAGCAGAGTCCTTAAATAATGCAGCAAAGTCCTTAAATAATGCAGCAGAGTACTTAAATAATGCAGCAAATTCCTTAAATAATGCAGCAGAATCCTTAAATAATGCAATAAAGTCCTTAAATAATGCAGCAGAGTCCTTAAATAATGCAGCAGAGTCCTTAAATAATGCAACAAAGTCCTTAAATAATGCAGCAGAGTCCTTAAAGAATGCAGCAAAGTCCTTAAATAATGCAGCAGAGTCCTTAAATAATGCAGCAAACTCATTAAATAATGCAGCAAAGTACTTAAATAATGCAGCAAATTCCTTAAATAATGCAGCAGAATCCTTAAATAATGCAATAAATTCCTTAAATAATGCAGCAGAATCCTTAAATAATGCAATAAAGTCCTTAAATAATGCAGCAGAGTCCTTAAATACTGCAATAAATTCCTTAAATAATGCAGCAGAATCCTTAAATAATGCAATAAAGTCATTAAGTAATGCAGCAGAGTCCTTAAATAATGCAACAAAGTCCTTAAATAATGCAGCAGATTCCTTAAATTCTGCAGCAGCGTCCTTAAATAATGCATCAAAGTCCTTAAATAATGCAGCAGAGTCCTTAAATACCACAGCAGAGTCATTAAATAATGCAGCAGAGTCCTTAAATAATGCAGCATATTCCTTAAATAATGCAGCAGAGTCCTTAAATAATGCAACAAAGTCCTTAAATAATGCAGCAGAGTCCTTAAACATTGCAGCACAGTCCTTAAATAATGCAACAAAGTCCTTAAATAATGCAGCAGAGTCCTTAAATAATGCAGCAAAGTCCTTAAAAAATGCAGCAGAGTCCTTAAACAATGCAACACAGTCCTTAAATAATGCAGCAGAGTCCTTAAATACTGCAGCAGAGTCCTTAAATAATGCAGCAAAGTCCTTAAATAATGCAGCAGAGTCCTTAAATACTGCAGCAGAGTCCTTAAATAATGCAGCAAAGTCCTTAAATAATGCAGCAGAGTCCTTAAATTCCGCAGCAGAGTGATTAAATAATGCAACAAAGTCCTTAATAATGCAGCAGAGTCCTTAAATAATGCAGCAAATTCTTTAAATAATGCAGCAGAATCCTTAAATAATGCAATAAAGTCCTTATCTAATGCAGCAACGTCCTTAATAATGCAGCAGAGTCCTTAAATAATGCAGCAAAGTACTTAAATAATGCAGCAGAGGCCTTAAATACCGCAGCAGCATACTTAAATAATGCAGCAAAGTCCTTAAATAATGCAGCAGAGTCCTTAAAGAATGCAGCAAAGTCCTTAAATAATGCAGCAGAGTCCTTAAATGATGCAGCAAACTCATTAAATAATGCAGCAAAGTACTTAAATAATGCAGCAAATTCCTTAAATAATGCAGCAGAATCCTTAAATAATGCAATAAATTCCTTAAATAATGCAGCAGAGTACATAAATAATGCAGCAAATTCCTTAAATAATGCAGCAGAATCCTTAAATAATGCAATAAAATCCTTAAATAATGCAGCAACGTCCTTAATAATGCAGCAGAGTCCTTAAATAATGCAGCAAAGTACTTAAATAATGCAGCAGAGGCCTTAAATACCGCAGCAGCATACTTAAATAATGCAGCAAAGTCCTTAAATAATGCAGCAGAGTCCTTAAATAATGCAACAAAGTCCTTAAATAATGCAGCAGAGTCCATAAATAATGCAACAAACTCATTAAATAATGCAGCAAAGTACTTAAATAATGCAGCAAATTCCTTAAATAATGCAGCAGAATCATTAAATAATGCAATAAAGTCCTTAAATAATGCAGCAGAGTCCTTAAATAATGCAAAAAATTCCTTAAATAATGCAGCAGAATCCTTAAATAATGCAACAAAGTCCTTAAATAATGCAGCAACGTCCTTAATAATGCAGCAGAGTCCTTAAATAATGCAGCAAATTCCTTAAATAATGCAGAGTCCTTAAATAATGCACTAAATTGCTTAAATAAAATGCAGCAACGCCCTTAATAATGCAGCTGAGTCCTTAAATAATTCAGCAAAGTCCTTAAATAATGCAGCAGAGTCCTTAAATACCGCAGCAGTGTCCTTAAATAATGCAAAAAAGTCCTTAAATAATGCAGCAGAACCCTTAAATAATGCAACAAATCCTTAAATAATGCAGCAGACTCCTTAAATAATGCAACAAACTCCTTAAATAATGCAGCAGAGTACTTAAATAATGCAGCAGAGTACTTAAATAATGCAGCAAATTCCTTAAATAATGCAGCAGAATCCTTAAATAATGCAATAAAATCCTTAAATAATGCAGCAACGTCCTTAATAATGCAGCAGAGTCCTTAAATAATACAGCAAAGTCCTTAAATAATGCAGCAGAGGACTTAAATACTGCAGCAGCGTCCTTAAATAATGCAGCAGAGTCCTTAAATAATGCAACAAAGTCCTTAAATAATGCAGCAGAATCCTTAAATAATGCAAAAAATTCCTTAAATAATGCAGAAGAGTACTTAAATAATGCAGAAAAGTCGTTAAATAATGCAGCAAAGTCCTTAAATAATGCAGCAGAGTCCTTAAACATTGCAGCACAGTCCTTAAATAATGCAACAAAGTCCTTAAATAATGCAGCAGAGTCCTTAAATAATGCAGCAAAGTCCTTAAATAATGCAGCAGAGTCCTTAAACAATGCAACACAGTCCTTAAATAATGCAGCAAAGTCCTTAAATAATGCAGCAAAGTCCTTAAATAATGCAGCAGAGTCCTTAAATAATGCAGCAAACTCATTAAATAATGCAGCAAAGTACTTAAATAATGCAGCAAATTCCTTAAATAATGCAGCAGAATCCTTAAATAATGCAATAAAGTCCTTAAATAATGCAGCAGAGTCCTTAAATAATGCAGCAGAGTCCTTAAATAATGCAATAAATTCCTTAAATAATGCAGCAGAATCCTTAAATAATGCAATAAAGTCATTAAATAATGCAGCAGAGTCCTTAAATACTGCAGCAGAGACCTTAAATAATGCAGCAAAATCCTTAAATAATGCAGCAGAGTCCTTATATAATGCAGCAGAGTCCTAAAATACCGCAGCAGAGTCCTTAAATAATGCAGCAGAGTCCTTAAATAATGCAGCAAATTCATTAAATAATGCAGCAGAGTCCTTAAATAATAGTACAAAGTCCTTAAATAATGCAGCAGATTCCTTAAATTTCGCAGCAGCGTCCTTAAATAATGCATCAAAGTCCTTAAATAATGCAGCAGAGTCCTAAAATACCGCAGCAGAGTCCTTAAATAATGCAGCAAAGTCCTTAAATAATGCAGCAGAGTGCTTACATAATGCAGCAGAGTCCTTAAATTCCGCAGCAGAGTCATTAAATAATGCAGCAGAGTCCTTAAATAATGCAGCAAATTCATTAAATAATGCACAGAGTCATTAAATAATGCAACAAAGTCCTTAAATAATGCAGCAGAGTCCTTAAATAATGCAACAAAGTCCTTAAATAATGCAGCAGATTCCTTAAATAAAGCAGCAGAGTGCTTAAATAATGCAGCAGAGTCCTTAAATACCGCAGCAGAGTCATTAAATAATACAGCAGAGTCCTTAAATAATGCAGCAAATTCCTTAAATAATGCAGAGTCCTTAAATAATGCACTAAATTCCTTAAATAAAATGCAGCAACGCCCTTAATAATGCAGCAGAGTCCTTAAATAATTCAGCAAAGTCCTTAAATAATGCAGCAGAGTCCTTAAATACCGCAGCAGCGTCCTTAAATAATGCAGCAAAGTCCTTAAATAATGCAGCTGAACCCTTAAATAATGCAACAAAGTCCTTAAATAATGCAGCAGACTCCTTAAATAATGCAACAAACTCCTTAAATAATGCAGCAGAGTACTTAAATAATGCAGCAGAGTACTTAAATAATGCAGCAAATTCCTTAAATAATGCAGCAGAATCCTTAAATAATGCAATAAAATCCTTAAATAATGCAGCAACGTCCTTAATAATGCAGCAGAGTCCTTAAATAATACAGCAAAGTTCTTAAATAATGCAGCAGAGGACTTAAATACTGCAGCAGCGTCCTTAAATAATGCAGCAGAGTCCTTAAATAATGCAACAAAGTCCTTAAATAATGCAGCAGAATCCTTAAATAATGCAAAAAATTCCTTAAATAATGCAGAAGAGTACTTAAATAATGCAGAAAAGTTGTTAAATAATGCAGCAAAGTCCTTAAATAATGCAGCAGAGTCCTTAAACATTGCAGCACAGTCCTTAAATAATGCAACAAAGTCCTTAAATAATGCAGCAGAGTCCTTAAATAATGCAGCAAAGTCCTTAAAAAATGCAGCAGAGTCCTTAAACAATGCAACACAGTCCTTAAATAATGCAGCAGAGTCCTTAAATACTGCAGCAGAGTCCTTAAATAATGCAGCAAAGTCCTTAAATAATGCAGCAGAGTCCTTAAATATTGCAGCAGAGTCCTTAAATAATGCAGCAAAGTCCTTAAATAATGCAGCAGAGTCCTTAAATTCCGCAGCAGAGTGATTAAATAATGCAACAAAGTCCTTAATAATGCAGCAGAGTCCTTAAATAATGCAGCAAATTCTTTAAATAATGCAGCAGAATCCTTAAATAATGCAATAAAGTCCTTATCTAATGCAGCAACGTCCTTAATAATGCAGCAGAGTCCTTAAATAATGCAGCAAAGTACTTAAATAATGCAGCAGAGGCCTTAAATACCGCAGCAGCATACTTAAATAATGCAGCAAAGTCCTTAAATAATGCAGCAGAGTCCTTAAATAATGCAACAAAGTCCTTAAATAATGCAGCAGAGTCCTTAAATAATGCAGCAAAGTCCTTAAATAATGCAGCAGAATCCTTAAATAATGCAAAAAATTCCTTAAATAATGCAGAAGAGTACTTAAATAATGCAGAAAAGTTGTTAAATAATGCAGCAAAGTCCTTAAATAATGCAGCAGAGTCCTTAAACATTGCAGCACAGTCCTTAAATAATGCAACAAAGTCCTTAAATAATGCAGCAGAGTCCTTAAATAATGCAGCAAAGTCCTTAAAAAATGCAGCAGAGTCCTTAAACAATGCAACACAGTCCTTAAATAATGCAGCAGAGTCCTTAAATACTGCAGCAGAGTCCTTAAATAATGCAGCAAAGTCCTTAAATAATGCAGCAGAGTCCTTAAATACTGCAGCAGAGTCCTTAAATAATGCAGCAAAGTCCTTAAATAATGCAGCAGAGTCCTTAAATTCCGCAGCAGAGTGATTAAATAATGCAACAAAGTCCTTAATAATGCAGCAGAGTCCTTAAATAATGCAGCAAATTCTTTAAATAATGCAGCAGAATCCTTAAATAATGCAATAAAGTCCTTATCTAATGCAGCAACGTCCTTAATAATGCAGCAGAGTCCTTAAATAATGCAGCAAAGTACTTAAATAATGCAGCAGAGGCCTTAAATACCGCAGCAGCATACTTAAATAATGCAGCAAAGTCCTTAAATAATGCAGCAGAGTCCTTAAATAATGCAACAAAGTCCTTAAATAATGCAGCAGAGTCCTTAAATAATGCAGCAAAGTCCTTAAATAATGCAGCAGAGTCCTTAAATAATGCAACAAAGTCCTTAAATAATGCAGCAGAGTCCTTAAATAATGCAGCAGAGTCCTTAAATAATGCAACAAAGTCCTTAAATAATGCAGCAGAGTCCTTAAATAATGCAACAAAGTCCTTAAATAATGCAGCAGAGTACTTAAATAATGCAGCAAAGTCCTTAAATAATGCAGCAGAGTCCTTAAACAATGCAGCACAGTCCTTAAATAATGCAACAAAGTCCTTAAATAATGCAGCAGAGTCCTTAAATAATGCAGCAAAGTCCTTAAATAATGCAGCAGAGTCCTTAAATACAGCAGCAGCGTCCTTAAATAATGCAACAAAGTCCTTAAATAATGCAGCAGAGTCCTTATATAATGCATCAAAGTCCTTAAATAATGCAGCAGAGTCCTTAAATAATGCAACAAACTCATTAAATAATGCAGCAAAGTACTTAAATAATGCAGCAAATTCCTTAAATAATGCAGCAGAATCCTTAAATAATGCAATAAAGTCCTTAAATAATGCAGCAGAGTCCTTAAATACTGCAATAAATTCCTTAAATAATGCAGCAGAATCCTTAAATAATGCAATAAAGTCATTAAGTAATGCAGCAGAGTCCTTAAATAATGCAACAAAGTCCTTAAATAATGCAGCAGATTCCTTAAATTCTGCAGCAGCGTCCTTAAATAATGCATCAAAGTCCTTAAATAATGCAGCAGAGTCCTTAAATACCACAGCAGAGTCATTAAATAATGCAGCAGAGTCCTTAAATAATGCAGCATATTCCTTAAATAATGCAGCAGAGTCCTTAAATAATGCAATAAAGTCCTTAAATAATGCAGCAGAGTCCTTAAATAATGCAGCAACGTCCTTAATAATGCAGCTGAGTCCTTAAATAATGCAGCAACATCCTTAAATAATGCAGCAGAGTCCTTAAATACTGCATCAGCGTCCTTAAATAATGCAACAAAGTCCTTAAATAATGCAGCAAAGTCCTTAAATAATGCAGCAGAGTCCTTAAATACAGCAGCAGAGTCCTTAAATAATTCAGCAAAGTCCTTAAATAATGCAGCAGAGTCCTTAAATAATGCAATAAAGTCCTTATCTAATGCAGCAACGTCCTTAATAATGCAGCAGAGTCCTTAAATAATGCAACAAAGTCCTTAAATAATGCAGCAGAGTCCTTAAATAATGCAACAAAGTCCTTAAATATTGCAGCAGAGTCCTTAAATAATGCAGCAAAGTCCTTAAATAATGCAGCAGAGTACTTAAATAATGCAGCAAATTCCTTAAATAATGCAGCAGAATCCTTAAATAATGCAATAAAGTCCTTAAATAATGCAGCAGAGTCCTTAAATAATGCAGCAGAGTCCTTAAATAATGCAACAAAGTCCTTAAATAATGCAGCAGAGTCCTTAAAGAATGCAGCAAAGTCCTTAAATAATGCAGCAGAGT
Source organism: Phyllobates terribilis (assembly GCF_046119375.1). Classification (NCBI taxonomy): domain Eukaryota; kingdom Metazoa; phylum Chordata; class Amphibia; order Anura; family Dendrobatidae; genus Phyllobates; species Phyllobates terribilis. The sequence continues at coordinate 1,469,201 of NW_027363114.1, read as the reverse complement.
CCTTAAATAATGCAGCAAACTCATTAAATAATGCAGCAAAGTACTTAAATAATGCAGCAAATTCCTTAAATAATGCAGCAGAATCCTTAAATAATGCAATAAATTCCTTAAATAATGCAGCAGAGTACTTAAATAATGCAGCAAATTCCTTAAATAATGCAGCAGAATCCTTAAATAATGCAATAAAATCCTTAAATAATGCAGCAACGTCCTTAATAATGCAGCAGAGTCCTTAAATAATGCAGCAAAGTACTTAAATAATGCAGCAGAGGCCTTAAATACCGCAGCAGCATACTTAAATAATGCAGCAAAGTCCTTAAATAATGCAGCAGAGTCCTTAAATAATGCAACAAAGTCCTTAAATAATGCAGCAGAGTCCATAAATAATGCAACAAACTCATTAAATAATGCAGCAAAGTACTTAAATAATGCAGCAAATTCCTTAAATAATGCAGCAGAATCATTAAATAATGCAATAAAGTCCTTAAATAATGCAGCAGAGTCCTTAAATAATGCAAAAAATTCCTTAAATAATGCAGCAGAATCCTTAAATAATGCAACAAAGTCCTTAAATAATGCAGCAACGTCCTTAATAATGCAGCAGAGTCCTTAAATAATGCAGCAAATTCCTTAAATAATGCAGAGTCCTTAAATAATGCACTAAATTGCTTAAATAAAATGCAGCAACGCCCTTAATAATGCAGCTGAGTCCTTAAATAATTCAGCAAAGTCCTTAAATAATGCAGCAGAGTCCTTAAATACCGCAGCAGTGTCCTTAAATAATGCAAAAAAGTCCTTAAATAATGCAGCAGAACCCTTAAATAATGCAACAAATCCTTAAATAATGCAGCAGACTCCTTAAATAATGCAACAAACTCCTTAAATAATGCAGCAGAGTACTTAAATAATGCAGCAGAGTACTTAAATAATGCAGCAAATTCCTTAAATAATGCAGCAGAATCCTTAAATAATGCAATAAAATCCTTAAATAATGCAGCAACGTCCTTAATAATGCAGCAGAGTCCTTAAATAATACAGCAAAGTCCTTAAATAATGCAGCAGAGGACTTAAATACTGCAGCAGCGTCCTTAAATAATGCAGCAGAGTCCTTAAATAATGCAACAAAGTCCTTAAATAATGCAGCAGAATCCTTAAATAATGCAAAAAATTCCTTAAATAATGCAGAAGAGTACTTAAATAATGCAGAAAAGTCGTTAAATAATGCAGCAAAGTCCTTAAATAATGCAGCAGAGTCCTTAAACATTGCAGCACAGTCCTTAAATAATGCAACAAAGTCCTTAAATAATGCAGCAGAGTCCTTAAATAATGCAGCAAAGTCCTTAAATAATGCAGCAGAGTCCTTAAACAATGCAACACAGTCCTTAAATAATGCAGCAAAGTCCTTAAATAATGCAGCAGAGTCCTTAAATACAGCAGCAGCGTCCTTAAATAATTCAGCAAAGTCCTTAAATAATGCAGCAGAGTCCTTAAATAATGCAACAAAGTCCTTAAATAATGCAGTAGAGTCCTTAAATAATGCAACAAAGTCCATAAATAATGCAGCAGAGTCCTTAAATACTGCAGCAGAGTCCTTAAATAATGCAGCAAAGTCCTTAAATAATGCAGCAGAGTCCTTAAATTCCGCAGCAGAGTGATTAAATAATGCAACAAAGTCCTTAATAATGCAGCAGAGTCCTTAAATAATGCAGCAAATTCTTTAAATAATGCAGCAGAATCCTTAGATAATGCAATAAAGTCCTTATCTAATGCAGCAACGTCCTTAATAATGCAGCAGAGTCCTTAAATAATGCAGCAAAGTACTTAAATAATGCAGCAGAGGCCTTAAATACCGCAGCAGCATACTTAAATAATGCAGCAAAGTCCTTAAATAATGCAGCAGAGTCCTTAAATAATGCAACAAAGTCCTTAAATAATGCAGCAGAGTCCTTAAATAATGCAACAAAGTCCTTAAATAATGCACCAGAGTACTTAAATAATGCAGCAAAGTCCTTAAATAATGCAGCAGAGTCCTTAAATAATGCAACAAAGTCCTTAAATAATGCAGCAGAGTCCTTAAATAATGCAACAAAGTCCTTAAATAATGCAGCAGAGTCCTTAAATAATGCAACAAAGTCCTTAAATTATGCAGCAGAGTCCTTAAATAATGCAGCAAAGTCCTTAAATAATGCAGCAGAGTCCTTAAACAATGCAGCACAGTCCTTAAATAATGCAACAAAGTCCTTAAATAATGCAGCAGAGTCCTTAAATAATGCAGCAAAGTTCTTAAATAATGCAGCAGAGTCCTTAAACAATGCAGCACAGTCCTTAAATAATGCAGCAAAGTCCTTAAATAATGCAGCAGATTCCTTAAATAAAGCAGCAGAGTGCTTAAATAATGCAGCAGAGTCCTTAAATACCGCAGCAGAGTCATTAAATAATACAGCAGAGTCCTTAAATAATGCAGCAAATTCCTTAAATAATGCAGAGTCCTTAAATAATGCACTAAATTCCTTAAATAAAATGCAGCAACGCCCTTAATAATGCAGCAGAGTCCTTAAATAATTCAGCAAAGTCCTTAAATAATGCAGCAGAGTCCTTAAATACCGCAGCAGCGTCCTTAAATAATGCAACAAAGTCCTTAAATAATGCAGCTGAACCCTTAAATAATGCAACAAAGTCCTTCAATAATGCAGCAGACTCCTTAAATAATGCAACAAACTCCTTAAATAATGCAGCAGAGTACTTAAATAATGCAGCAGAGTACTTAAATAATGCAGCAAATTCCTTAAATAATGCAGCAGAATCCTTAAATAATGCAATAAAATCCTTAAATAATGCAGCAACGTCCTTAATAATGCAGCAGAGTCCTTAAATAATACAGCAAAGTTCTTAAATAATGCAGCAGAGGACTTAAATACTGCAGCAGCGTCCTTAAATAATGCAGCAGAGTCCTTAAATAATGCAACAAAGTCCTTAAATAATGCAGCAGAATCCTTAAATAATGCAAAAAATTCCTTAAATAATGCAGAAGAGTACTTAAATAATGCAGAAAAGTTGTTAAATAATGCAGCAAAGTCCTTAAATAATGCAGCAGAGTCCTTAAACATTGCAGCACAGTCCTTAAATAATGCAACAAAGTCCTTAAATAATGCAGCAGAGTCCTTAAATAATGCAGCAAAGTCCTTAAAAAATGCAGCAGAGTCCTTAAACAATGCAACACAGTCCTTAAATAATGCAGCAGAGTCCTTAAATACTGCAGCAGAGTCCTTAAATAATGCAGCAAAGTCCTTAAATAATGCAGCAGAGTCCTTAAATACTGCAGCAGAGTCCTTAAATAATGCAGCAAAGTCCTTAAATAATGCAGCAGAGTCCTTAAATTCCGCAGCAGAGTGATTAAATAATGCAACAAAGTCCTTAATAATGCAGCAGAGTCCTTAAATAATGCAGCAAATTCTTTAAATAATGCAGCAGAATCCTTAAATAATGCAATAAAGTCCTTATCTAATGCAGCAACGTCCTTAATAATGCAGCAGAGTCCTTAAATAATGCAGCAAAGTACTTAAATAATGCAGCAGAGGCCTTAAATACCGCAGCAGCATACTTAAATAATGCAGCAAAGTCCTTAAATAATGCAGCAGAGTCCTTAAATAATGCAACAAAGTCCTTAAATAATGCAGCAGAGTCCTTAAATAATGCAGCAAAGTCCTTAAATAATGCAGCAGAGTCCTTAAATAATGCAACAAAGTCCTTAAATAATGCAGCAGAGTCCTTAAATAATGCAGCAGAGTCCTTAAATAATGCAACAAAGTCCTTAAATAATGCAGCAGAGTCCTTAAATAATGCAACAAAGTCCTTAAATAATGCAGCAGAGTACTTAAATAATGCAGCAAAGTCCTTAAATAATGCAGCAGAGTCCTTAAACGATGCAGCACAGTCCTTAAATAATGCAACAAAGTCCTTAAATAATGCAGCAGAGTCCTTAAATAATGCAGCAAAGTCCTTAAATAATGCAGCAGAGTCCTTAAACAATGCAGCACAGTCCTTAAATAATGCAGCAAAGTCCTTAAATAATGCAGCAGAGTCCTTAAATACAGCAGCAGCGTCCTTAAATAATGCAACAAAGTCCTTAAATAATGCAGCAGAGTCCTTAAATAATGCATCAAAGTCCTTAAATAATGCAGCAGAGTCCTTAAATAATGCAACAAACTCATTAAATAATGCAGCAAAGTACTTAAATAATGCAGCAAATTCCTTAAATAATGCAGCAGAATCCTTAAATAATGCAATAAAGTCCTTAAATAATGCAGCAGAGTCCTTAAATAATGCAATAAATTCCTTAAATAATGCAGCAGAATCCTTAAATAATGCAATAAAGTCATTAAGTAATGCAGCAGAGTCCTTAAATAATGCAACAAAGTCCTTAAATAATGCAGCAGATTCCTTAAATTCTGCAGCAGCGTCCTTAAATAATGCATCAAAGTCCTTAAATAATGCAGCAGAGTCCTTAAATAATGCAGCAAAGTCCTTAAATAATGCAGCAGAGTCCTTAAATAATGCAACAAAGTCCTTAAATAATGCAGCAGAGTCCTTAAATAATGCAGCAGAGTCCTTAAATAATGCAACAAAGTCCTTAAATAATGCAGCAGAGTCCTTAAATAATGCAACAAAGTCCTTAAATAATGCAGCAGAGTACTTAAATAATGCAGCAGAGTCCTTAAATAATGCAACAAAGTCCTTAAATAATGCAGCAGAGTCCTTAAATAATGCAACAAAGTCCTTAAATAATGCAGCAGAGTACTTAAATAATGCAGCAAAGTCCTTAAATAATGCAGCAGAGTCCTTAAACAATGCAGCACAGTCCTTAAATAATGCAACAAAGTCCTTAAATAATGCAGCAGAGTCCTTAAATAATGCAGCAAAGTCCTTAAATAATGCAGCAGAGTCCTTAAACAATGCAGCACAGTCCTTAAATAATGCAGCAAAGTCCTTAAATAATGCAGCAGAGTCCTTAAATACAGCAGCAGCGTCCTTAAATAATGCAACAAAGTCCTTAAATAATGCAGCAGAGTCCTTAAATAATGCATCAAAGTCCTTAAATAATGCAGCAGAGTCCTTAAATAATGCAACAAACTCATTAAATAATGCAGCAAAGTACTTAAATAATGCAGCAAATTCCTTAAATAATGCAGCAGAATCCTTAAATAATGCAATAAAGTCCTTAAATAATGCAGCAGAGTCCTTAAATACTGCAATAAATTCCTTAAATAATGCAGCAGAATCCTTAAATAATGCAATAAAGTCATTAAGTAATGCAGCAGAGTCCTTAAATAATGCAACAAAGTCCTTAAATAATGCAGCAGATTCCTTAAATTCTGCAGCAGCGTCCTTAAATAATGCATCAAAGTCCTTAAATAATGCAGCAGAGTCCTTAAATACCACAGCAGAGTCATTAAATAATGCAGCAGAGTCCTTAAATAATGCAGCATATTCCTTAAATAATGCAGCAGAGTCCTTAAATAATGCAATAAAGTCCTTAAATAATGCAGCAGAGTCCTTAAATAATGCAGCAACGTCCTTAATAATGCAGCTGAGTCCTTAAATAATGCAGCAACATCCTTAAATAATGCAGCAGAGTCCTTAAATACTGCATCAGCGTCCTTAAATAATGCAACAAAGTCCTTAAATAATGCAGCAAAGTCCTTAAATAATGCAGCAGAGTCCTTAAATACAGCAGCAGAGTCCTTAAATAATTCAGCAAAGTCCTTAAATAATGCAGCAGAGTCCTTAAATAATGCAATAAAGTCCTTATCTAATGCAGCAACGTCCTTAATAATGCAGCAGAGTCCTTAAATAATGCAACAAAGTCCTTAAATAATGCAGCAGAGTCCTTAAATAATGCAACATTGTCCTTAAATATTGCAACAGAGTCCTTAAATAATGCAGCAAAGTCCTTAAATAATGCAGCAGAGTACTTAAATAATGCAGCAAATTCCTTAAATAATGCAGCAGAATCCTTAAATAATGCAATAAAGTCCTTAAATAATGCAGCAGGGTCCTTAAATAATGCAGCAGAGTCCTTAAATAATGCAACAAAGTCCTTAAATAATGCAGCAGAGTCCTTAAAGAATGCAGCAAAGTCCTTAAATAATGCAGCAGAGTCCTTAAATAATGCAGCAAACTCATTAAATAATGCAGCAAAGTACTTAAATAATGCAGCAAATTCCTTAAATAATGCAGCAAAATCCTTAAATAATGCAATAAATTCCTTAAATAATGCAGCAGAGTACTTAAATAATGCAGCAAATTCCTTAAATAATGCAGCAGAATCCTTAAATAATGCAATAAAATCCTTAAATAATGCAGCAACGTCCTTAATAATGCAGCAGAGTCCTTAAATAATGCAGCAAAGTACTTAAATAATGCAGCAGAGGCCTTAAATACCGCAGCAGCATACTTAAATAATGCAGCAAAGTCCTTAAATAATGCAGCAGAGTCCTTAAATAATGCAACAAAGTCCTTAAATAATGCAGCAGAGTCCATAAATAATGCAACAAACTCATTAAATAATGCAGCAAAGTACTTAAATAATGCAGCAAATTCCTTAAATAATGCAGCAGAATCATTAAATAATGCAATAAAGTCCTTAAATAATGCAGCAGAGTCCTTAAATAATGCAAAAAAATCCTTAAATAATGCAGCAGAATCCTTAAATAATGCAACAAAGTCCTTAAATAATGCAGCAACGTCCTTAATAATGCAGCAGAGTCCTTAAATAATGCAGCAAATTCCTTAAATAATGCAGAGTCCTTAAATAATGCACTAAATTGCTTAAATAAAATGCAGCAACGCCCTTAATAATGCAGCTGAGTCCTTAAATAATTCAGCAAAGTCCTTAAATAATGCAGCAGAGTCCTTAAATACCGCAGCAGTGTCCTTAAATAATGCAAAAAAGTCCTTAAATAATGCAGCAGAACCCTTAAATAATGCAACAAATCCTTAAATAATGCAGCAGACTCCTTAAATAATGCAACAAACTCCTTAAATAATGCAGCAGAGTACTTAAATAATGCAGCAGAGTACTTAAATAATGCAGCAAATTCCTTAAATAATGCAGCAGAATCCTTAAATAATGCAATAAAATCCTTAAATAATGCAGCAACGTCCTTAATAATGCAGCAGAGTCCTTAAATAATACAGCAAAGTCCTTAAATAATGCAGCAGAGGACTTAAATACTGCAGCAGCGTCCTTAAATAATGCAGCAGAGTCCTTAAATAATGCAACAAAGTCCTTAAATAATGCAGCAGAATCCTTAAATAATGCAAAAAATTCCTTAAATAATGCAGAAGAGTACTTAAATAATGCAGAAAAGTCGTTAAATAATGCAGCAAAGTCCTTAAATAATGCAGCAGAGTCCTTAAACATTGCAGCACAGTCCTTAAATAATGCAACAAAGTCCTTAAATAATGCAGCAGAGTCCTTAAATAATGCAGCAAAGTCCTTAAATAATGCAGCAGAGTCCTTAAACAATGCAACACAGTCCTTAAATAATGCAGCAAAGTCCTTAAATAATGCAGCAGAGTCCTTAAATACAGCAGCAGCGTCCTTAAATAATTCAGCAAAGTCCTTAAATAATGCAGCAGAGTCCTTAAATAATGCAACAAAGTCCTTAAATAATGCAGCAGAGTCCTTAAATAATGCAACAAAGTCCATAAATAATGCAGCAGAGTCCTTAAATACTGCAGCAGAGTCCTTAAATAATGCAGCAAAGTCCTTAAATAATGCAGCAGAGTCCTTAAATTCCGCAGCAGAGTGATTAAATAATGCAACAAAGTCCTTAATAATGCAGCAGAGTCCTTAAATAATGCAGCAAATTCTTTAAATAATGCAGCAGAATCCTTAGATAATGCAATAAAGTCCTTATCTAATGCAGCAACGTCCTTAATAATGCAGCAGAGTCCTTAAATAATGCAGCAAAGTACTTAAATAATGCAGCAGAGGCCTTAAATACCGCAGCAGCATACTTAAATAATGCAGCAAAGTCCTTAAATAATGCAGCAGAGTCCTTAAATAATGCAACAAAGTCCTTAAATAATGCAGCAGAGTCCTTAAATAATGCAACAAAGTCCTTAAATAATGCACCAGAGTACTTAAATAATGCAGCAAAGTCCTTAAATAATGCAGCAGAGTCCTTAAATAATGCAACAAAGTCCTTAAATAATGCAGCAGAGTCCTTAAATAATGCAACAAAGTCCTTAAATAATGCAGCAGAGTCCTTAAATAATGCAACAAAGTCCTTAAATTATGCAGCAGAGTCCTTAAATAATGCAGCAAAGTCCTTAAATAATGCAGCAGAGTCCTTAAACAATGCAGCACAGTCCTTAAATAATGCAACAAAGTCCTTAAATAATGCAGCAGAGTCCTTAAATAATGCAGCAAAGTTCTTAAATAATGCAGCAGAGTCCTTAAACAATGCAGCACAGTCCTTAAATAATGCAGCAAAGTCCTTAAATAATGCAGCAGATTCCTTAAATAAAGCAGCAGAGTGCTTAAATAATGCAGCAGAGTCCTTAAATACCGCAGCAGAGTCATTAAATAATACAGCAGAGTCCTTAAATAATGCAGCAAATTCCTTAAATAATGCAGAGTCCTTAAATAATGCACTAAATTCCTTAAATAAAATGCAGCAACGCCCTTAATAATGCAGCAGAGTCCTTAAATAATTCAGCAAAGTCCTTAAATAATGCAGCAGAGTCCTTAAATACCGCAGCAGCGTCCTTAAATAATGCAACAAAGTCCTTAAATAATGCAGCTGAACCCTTAAATAATGCAACAAAGTCCTTCAATAATGCAGCAGACTCCTTAAATAATGCAACAAACTCCTTAAATAATGCAGCAGAGTACTTAAATAATGCAGCAGAGTACTTAAATAATGCAGCAAATTCCTTAAATAATGCAGCAGAATCCTTAAATAATGCAATAAAATCCTTAAATAATGCAGCAACGTCCTTAATAATGCAGCAGAGTCCTTAAATAATACAGCAAAGTTCTTAAATAATGCAGCAGAGGACTTAAATACTGCAGCAGCGTCCTTAAATAATGCAGCAGAGTCCTTAAATAATGCAACAAAGTCCTTAAATAATGCAGCAGAATCCTTAAATAATGCAAAAAATTCCTTAAATAATGCAGAAGAGTACTTAAATAATGCAGAAAAGTTGTTAAATAATGCAGCAAAGTCCTTAAATAATGCAGCAGAGTCCTTAAACATTGCAGCACAGTCCTTAAATAATGCAACAAAGTCCTTAAATAATGCAGCAGAGTCCTTAAATAATTCAGCAAAGTCCTTAAAAAATGCAGCAGAGTCCTTAAACAATGCAACACAGTCCTTAAATAATGCAGCAGAGTCCTTAAATACTGCAGCAGAGTCCTTAAATAATGCAGCAAAGTCCTTAAATAATGCAGCAGAGTCCTTAAATACTGCAGCAGAGTCCTTAAATAATGCAGCAAAGTCCTTAAATAATGCAGCAGAGTCCTTAAATTCCGCAGCAGAGTGATTAAATAATGCAACAAAGTCCTTAATAATGCAGCAGAGTCCTTAAATAATGCAGCAAATTCTTTAAATAATGCAGCAGAATCCTTAAATAATGCAATAAAGTCCTTATCTAATGCAGCAACGTCCTTAATAATGCAGCAGAGTCCTTAAATAATGCAGCAAAGTACTTAAATAATGCAGCAGAGGCCTTAAATACCGCAGCAGCATACTTAAATAATGCAGCAAAGTCCTTAAATAATGCAGCAGAGTCCTTAAATAATGCAACAAAGTCCTTAAATAATGCAGCAGAGTCCTTAAATAATGCAACAAAGTCCTTAAATAATGCAGCAGAGTCCTTAAATAATGCAACAAAGTCCTTAAATAATGCAGCAGAGTCCTTAAATAATGCAACAAAGTCCTTAAATTATGCAGCAGAGTCCTTAAATAATGCAGCAAAGTCCTTAAATAATGCAGCAGAGTCCTTAAACAATGCAGCACAGTCCTTAAATAATGCAACAAAGTCCTTAAATAATGCAGCAGAGTCCTTAAATAATGCAGCAAAGTTCTTAAATAATGCAGCAGAGTCCTTAAACAATGCAGCACAGTCCTTAAATAATGCAGCAAAGTCCTTAAATAATGCAGCAGATTCCTTAAATAAAGCAGCAGAGTGCTTAAATAATGCAGCAGAGTCCTTAAATACCGCAGCAGAGTCATTAAATAATACAGCAGAGTCCTTAAATAATGCAGCAAATTCCTTAAATAATGCAGAGTCCTTAAATAATGCACTAAATTCCTTAAATAAAATGCAGCAACGCCCTTAATAATGCAGCAGAGTCCTTAAATAATTCAGCAAAGTCCTTAAATAATGCAGCAGAGTCCTTAAATACCGCAGCAGCGTCCTTAAATAATGCAACAAAGTCCTTAAATAATGCAGCTGAACCCTTAAATAATGCAACAAAGTCCTTCAATAATGCAGCAGACTCCTTAAATAATGCAACAAACTCCTTAAATAATGCAGCAGAGTACTTAAATAATGCAGCAGAGTACTTAAATAATGCAGCAAATTCCTTAAATAATGGAGCAGAATCCTTAAATAATGCAATAAAATCCTTAAATAATGCAGCAACGTCCTTAATAATGCAGCAGAGTCCTTAAATAATACAGCAAAGTTCTTAAATAATGCAGCAGAGGACTTAAATACTGCAGCAGCGTCCTTAAATAATGCAGCAGAGTCCTTAAATAATGCAACAAAGTCCTTAAATAATGCAGCAGAATCCTTAAATAATGCAAAAAATTCCTTAAATAATGCAGAAGAGTACTTAAATAATGCAGAAAAGTTGTTAAATAATGCAGCAAAGTCCTTAAATAATGCAGCAGAGTCCTTAAACATTGCAGCACAGTCCTTAAATAATGCAACAAAGTCCTTAAATAATGCAGCAGAGTCCTTAAATAATGCAGCAAAGTCCTTAAAAAATGCAGCAGAGTCCTTAAACAATGCAACACAGTCCTTAAATAATGCAGCAGAGTCCTTAAATACTGCAGCAGAGTCCTTAAATAATGCAGCAAAGTCCTTAAATAATGCAGCAGAGTCCTTAAATACTGCAGCAGAGTCCTTAAATAATGCAGCAAAGTCCTTAAATAATGCAGCAGAGTCCTTAAATTCCGCAGCAGAGTGATTAAATAATGCAACAAAGTCCTTAATAATGCAGCAGAGTCCTTAAATAATGCAGCAAATTCTTTAAATAATGCAGCAGAATCCTTAAATAATGCAATAAAGTCCTTATCTAATGCAGCAACGTCCTTAATAATGCAGCAGAGTCCTTAAATAATGCAGCAAAGTACTTAAATAATGCAGCAGAGGCCTTAAATACCGCAGCAGCATACTTAAATAATGCAGCAAAGTCCTTAAATAATGCAGCAGAGTCCTTAAATAATGCAACAAAGTCCTTAAATAATGCAGCAGAGTCCTTAAATAATGCAGCAAAGTCCTTAAATAATGCAGCAGAGTCCTTAAATAATGCAACAAAGTCCTTAAATAATGCAGCAGAGTCCTTAAATAATGCAGCAGAGTCCTTAAATAATGCAACAAAGTCCTTAAATAATGCAGCAGAGTCCTTAAATAATGCAACAAAGTCCTTAAATAATGCAGCAGAGTACTTAAATAATGCAGCAAAGTCCTTAAATAATGCAGCAGAGTCCTTAAACAATGCAGCACAGTCCTTAAATAATGCAACAAAGTCCTTAAATAATGCAGCAGAGTCCTTAAATAATGCAGCAAAGTCCTTAAATAATGCAGCAGAGTCCTTAAACAATGCAGCACAGTCCTTAAATAATGCAGCAAAGTCCTTAAATAATGCAGCAGAGTCCTTAAATACAGCAGCAGCGTCCTTAAATAATGCAACAAAGTCCTTAAATAATGCAGCAGAGTCCTTAAATAATGCATCAAAGTCCTTAAATAATGCAGCAGAGTCCTTAAATAATGCAACAAACTCATTAAATAATGCAGCAAAGTACTTAAATAATGCAGCAAATTCCTTAAATAATGCAGCAGAATCCTTAAATAATGCAATAAAGTCCTTAAATAATGCAGCAGAGTCCTTAAATAATGCAATAAATTCCTTAAATAATGCAGCAGAATCCTTAAATAATGCAATAAAGTCATTAAGTAATGCAGCAGAGTCCTTAAATAATGCAACAAAGTCCTTAAATAATGCAGCAGATTCCTTAAATTCTGCAGCAGCGTCCTTAAATAATGCATCAAAGTCCTTAAATAATGCAGCAGAGTCCTTAAATAATGCAGCAAAGTCCTTAAATAATGCAGCAGAGTCCTTAAATAATGCAACAAAGTCCTTAAATAATGCAGCAGAGTCCTTAAATAATGCAGCAGAGTCCTTAAATAATGCAACAAAGTCCTTAAATAATGCAGCAGAGTCCTTAAATAATGCAACAAAGTCCTTAAATAATGCAGCAGAGTACTTAAATAATGCAGCAGAGTCCTTAAATAATGCAACAAAGTCCTTAAATAATGCAGCAGAGTCCTTAAATAATGCAACAAAGTCCTTAAATAATGCAGCAGAGTACTTAAATAATGCAGCAAAGTCCTTAAATAATGCAGCAGAGTCCTTAAACAATGCAGCACAGTCCTTAAATAATGCAACAAAGTCCTTAAATAATGCAGCAGAGTCCTTAAATAATGCAGCAAAGTCCTTAAATAATGCAGCAGAGTCCTTAAACAATGCAGCACAGTCCTTAAATAATGCAGCAAAGTCCTTAAATAATGCAGCAGAGTCCTTAAATACAGCAGCAGCGTCCTTAAATAATGCAACAAAGTCCTTAAATAATGCAGCAGAGTCCTTAAATAATGCATCAAAGTCCTTAAATAATGCAGCAGAGTCCTTAAATAATGCAACAAACTCATTAAATAATGCAGCAAAGTACTTAAATAATGCAGCAAATTCCTTAAATAATGCAGCAGAATCCTTAAATAATGCAATAAAGTCCTTAAATAATGCAGCAGAGTCCTTAAATACTGCAATAAATTCCTTAAATAATGCAGCAGAATCCTTAAATAATGCAATAAAGTCATTAAGTAATGCAGCAGAGTCCTTAAATAATGCAACAAAGTCCTTAAATAATGCAGCAGATTCCTTAAATTCTGCAGCAGCGTCCTTAAATAATGCATCAAAGTCCTTAAATAATGCAGCAGAGTCCTTAAATACCACAGCAGAGTCATTAAATAATGCAGCAGAGTCCTTAAATAATGCAGCATATTCCTTAAATAATGCAGCAGAGTCCTTAAATAATGCAATAAAGTCCTTAAATAATGCAGCAGAGTCCTTAAATAATGCAGCAACGTCCTTAATAATGCAGCTGAGTCCTTAAATAATGCAGCAACATCCTTAAATAATGCAGCAGAGTCCTTAAATACTGCATCAGCGTCCTTAAATAATGCAACAAAGTCCTTAAATAATGCAGCAAAGTCCTTAAATAATGCAGCAGAGTCCTTAAATACAGCAGCAGAGTCCTTAAATAATTCAGCAAAGTCCTTAAATAATGCAGCAGAGTCCTTAAATAATGCAATAAAGTCCTTATCTAATGCAGCAACGTCCTTAATAATGCAGCAGAGTCCTTAAATAATGCAACAAAGTCCTTAAATAATGCAGCAGAGTCCTTAAATAATGCAACATTGTCCTTAAATATTGCAACAGAGTCCTTAAATAATGCAGCAAAGTCCTTAAATAATGCAGCAGAGTACTTAAATAATGCAGCAAATTCCTTAAATAATGCAGCAGAATCCTTAAATAATGCAATAAAGTCCTTAAATAATGCAGCAGGGTCCTTAAATAATGCAGCAGAGTCCTTAAATAATGCAACAAAGTCCTTAAATAATGCAGCAGAGTCCTTAAAGAATGCAGCAAAGTCCTTAAATAATGCAGCAGAGTCCTTAAATAATGCAGCAAACTCATTAAATAATGCAGCAAAGTACTTAAATAATGCAGCAAATTCCTTAAATAATGCAGCAAAATCCTTAAATAATGCAATAAATTCCTTAAATAATGCAGCAGAGTACTTAAATAATGCAGCAAATTCCTTAAATAATGCAGCAGAATCCTTAAATAATGCAATAAAATCCTTAAATAATGCAGCAACGTCCTTAATAATGCAGCAGAGTCCTTAAATAATGCAGCAAAGTACTTAAATAATGCAGCAGAGGCCTTAAATACCGCAGCAGCATACTTAAATAATGCAGCAAAGTCCTTAAATAATGCAGCAGAGTCCTTAAATAATGCAACAAAGTCCTTAAATAATGCAGCAGAGTCCATAAATAATGCAACAAACTCATTAAATAATGCAGCAAAGTACTTAAATAATGCAGCAAATTCCTTAAATAATGCAGCAGAATCATTAAATAATGCAATAAAGTCCTTAAATAATGCAGCAGAGTCCTTAAATAATGCAAAAAAATCCTTAAATAATGCAGCAGAATCCTTAAATAATGCAACAAAGTCCTTAAATAATGCAGCAACGTCCTTAATAATGCAGCAGAGTCCTTAAATAATGCAGCAAATTCCTTAAATAATGCAGAGTCCTTAAATAATGCACTAAATTGCTTAAATAAAATGCAGCAACGCCCTTAATAATGCAGCTGAGTCCTTAAATAATTCAGCAAAGTCCTTAAATAATGCAGCAGAGTCCTTAAATACCGCAGCAGTGTCCTTAAATAATGCAAAAAAGTCCTTAAATAATGCAGCAGAACCCTTAAATAATGCAACAAATCCTTAAATAATGCAGCAGACTCCTTAAATAATGCAACAAACTCCTTAAATAATGCAGCAGAGTACTTAAATAATGCAGCAGAGTACTTAAATAATGCAGCAAATTCCTTAAATAATGCAGCAGAATCCTTAAATAATGCAATAAAATCCTTAAATAATGCAGCAACGTCCTTAATAATGCAGCAGAGTCCTTAAATAATACAGCAAAGTCCTTAAATAATGCAGCAGAGGACTTAAATACTGCAGCAGCGTCCTTAAATAATGCAGCAGAGTCCTTAAATAATGCAACAAAGTCCTTAAATAATGCAGCAGAATCCTTAAATAATGCAAAAAATTCCTTAAATAATGCAGAAGAGTACTTAAATAATGCAGAAAAGTCGTTAAATAATGCAGCAAAGTCCTTAAATAATGCAGCAGAGTCCTTAAACATTGCAGCACAGTCCTTAAATAATGCAACAAAGTCCTTAAATAATGCAGCAGAGTCCTTAAATAATGCAGCAAAGTCCTTAAATAATGCAGCAGAGTCCTTAAACAATGCAACACAGTCCTTAAATAATGCAGCAAAGTCCTTAAATAATGCAGCAGAGTCCTTAAATACAGCAGCAGCGTCCTTAAATAATTCAGCAAAGTCCTTAAATAATGCAGCAGAGTCCTTAAATAATGCAACAAAGTCCTTAAATAATGCAGCAGAGTCCTTAAATAATGCAACAAAGTCCATAAATAATGCAGCAGAGTCCTTAAATACTGCAGCAGAGTCCTTAAATAATGCAGCAAAGTCCTTAAATAATGCAGCAGAGTCCTTAAATTCCGCAGCAGAGTGATTAAATAATGCAACAAAGTCCTTAATAATGCAGCAGAGTCCTTAAATAATGCAGCAAATTCTTTAAATAATGCAGCAGAATCCTTAGATAATGCAATAAAGTCCTTATCTAATGCAGCAACGTCCTTAATAATGCAGCAGAGTCCTTAAATAATGCAGCAAAGTACTTAAATAATGCAGCAGAGGCCTTAAATACCGCAGCAGCATACTTAAATAATGCAGCAAAGTCCTTAAATAATGCAGCAGAGTCCTTAAATAATGCAACAAAGTCCTTAAATAATGCAGCAGAGTCCTTAAATAATGCAACAAAGTCCTTAAATAATGCACCAGAGTACTTAAATAATGCAGCAAAGTCCTTAAATAATGCAGCAGAGTCCTTAAATAATGCAACAAAGTCCTTAAATAATGCAGCAGAGTCCTTAAATAATGCAACAAAGTCCTTAAATAATGCAGCAGAGTCCTTAAATAATGCAACAAAGTCCTTAAATTATGCAGCAGAGTCCTTAAATAATGCAGCAAAGTCCTTAAATAATGCAGCAGAGTCCTTAAACAATGCAGCACAGTCCTTAAATAATGCAACAAAGTCCTTAAATAATGCAGCAGAGTCCTTAAATAATGCAGCAAAGTTCTTAAATAATGCAGCAGAGTCCTTAAACAATGCAGCACAGTCCTTAAATAATGCAGCAAAGTCCTTAAATAATGCAGCAGATTCCTTAAATAAAGCAGCAGAGTGCTTAAATAATGCAGCAGAGTCCTTAAATACCGCAGCAGAGTCATTAAATAATACAGCAGAGTCCTTAAATAATGCAGCAAATTCCTTAAATAATGCAGAGTCCTTAAATAATGCACTAAATTCCTTAAATAAAATGCAGCAACGCCCTTAATAATGCAGCAGAGTCCTTAAATAATTCAGCAAAGTCCTTAAATAATGCAGCAGAGTCCTTAAATACCGCAGCAGCGTCCTTAAATAATGCAACAAAGTCCTTAAATAATGCAGCTGAACCCTTAAATAATGCAACAAAGTCCTTCAATAATGCAGCAGACTCCTTAAATAATGCAACAAACTCCTTAAATAATGCAGCAGAGTACTTAAATAATGCAGCAGAGTACTTAAATAATGCAGCAAATTCCTTAAATAATGCAGCAGAATCCTTAAATAATGCAATAAAATCCTTAAATAATGCAGCAACGTCCTTAATAATGCAGCAGAGTCCTTAAATAATACAGCAAAGTTCTTAAATAATGCAGCAGAGGACTTAAATACTGCAGCAGCGTCCTTAAATAATGCAGCAGAGTCCTTAAATAATGCAACAAAGTCCTTAAATAATGCAGCAGAATCCTTAAATAATGCAAAAAATTCCTTAAATAATGCAGAAGAGTACTTAAATAATGCAGAAAAGTTGTTAAATAATGCAGCAAAGTCCTTAAATAATGCAGCAGAGTCCTTAAACATTGCAGCACAGTCCTTAAATAATGCAACAAAGTCCTTAAATAATGCAGCAGAGTCCTTAAATAATGCAGCATATTCCTTAAATAATGCAGCAGAGTCCTTAAATAATGCAATAAAGTCCTTAAATAATGCAGCAGAGTCCTTAAATAATGCAGCAACGTCCTTAATAATGCAGCTGAGTCCTTAAATAATGCAGCAACATCCTTAAATAATGCAGCAGAGTCCTTAAATACTGCATCAGCGTCCTTAAATAATGCAACAAAGTCCTTAAATAATGCAGCAAAGTCCTTAAATAATGCAGCAGAGTCCTTAAATACAGCAGCAGAGTCCTTAAATAATTCAGCAAAGTCCTTAAATAATGCAGCAGAGTCCTTAAATAATGCAATAAAGTCCTTATCTAATGCAGCAACGTCCTTAATAATGCAGCAGAGTCCTTAAATAATGCAACAAAGTCCTTAAATAATGCAGCAGAGTCCTTAAATAATGCAACATTGTCCTTAAATATTGCAACAGAGTCCTTAAATAATGCAGCAAAGTCCTTAAATAATGCAGCAGAGTACTTAAATAATGCAGCAAATTCCTTAAATAATGCAGCAGAATCCTTAAATAATGCAATAAAGTCCTTAAATAATGCAGCAGGGTCCTTAAATAATGCAGCAGAGTCCTTAAATAATGCAACAAAGTCCTTAAATAATGCAGCAGAGTCCTTAAAGAATGCAGCAAAGTCCTTAAATAATGCAGCAGAGTCCTTAAATAATGCAGCAAACTCATTAAATAATGCAGCAAAGTACTTAAATAATGCAGCAAATTCCTTAAATAATGCAGCAAAATCCTTAAATAATGCAATAAATTCCTTAAATAATGCAGCAGAGTACTTAAATAATGCAGCAAATTCCTTAAATAATGCAGCAGAATCCTTAAATAATGCAATAAAATCCTTAAATAATGCAGCAACGTCCTTAATAATGCAGCAGAGTCCTTAAATAATGCAGCAAAGTACTTAAATAATGCAGCAGAGGCCTTAAATACCGCAGCAGCATACTTAAATAATGCAGCAAAGTCCTTAAATAATGCAGCAGAGTCCTTAAATAATGCAACAAAGTCCTTAAATAATGCAGCAGAGTCCATAAATAATGCAACAAACTCATTAAATAATGCAGCAAAGTACTTAAATAATGCAGCAAATTCCTTAAATAATGCAGCAGAATCATTAAATAATGCAATAAAGTCCTTAAATAATGCAGCAGAGTCCTTAAATAATGCAAAAAAATCCTTAAATAATGCAGCAGAATCCTTAAATAATGCAACAAAGTCCTTAAATAATGCAGCAACGTCCTTAATAATGCAGCAGAGTCCTTAAATAATGCAGCAAATTCCTTAAATAATGCAGAGTCCTTAAATAATGCACTAAATTGCTTAAATAAAATGCAGCAACGCCCTTAATAATGCAGCTGAGTCCTTAAATAATTCAGCAAAGTCCTTAAATAATGCAGCAGAGTCCTTAAATACCGCAGCAGTGTCCTTAAATAATGCAAAAAAGTCCTTAAATAATGCAGCAGAACCCTTAAATAATGCAACAAATCCTTAAATAATGCAGCAGACTCCTTAAATAATGCAACAAACTCCTTAAATAATGCAGCAGAGTACTTAAATAATGCAGCAGAGTACTTAAATAATGCAGCAAATTCCTTAAATAATGCAGCAGAATCCTTAAATAATGCAATAAAATCCTTAAATAATGCAGCAACGTCCTTAATAATGCAGCAGAGTCCTTAAATAATACAGCAAAGTCCTTAAATAATGCAGCAGAGGACTTAAATACTGCAGCAGCGTCCTTAAATAATGCAGCAGAGTCCTTAAATAATGCAACAAAGTCCTTAAATAATGCAGCAGAATCCTTAAATAATGCAAAAAATTCCTTAAATAATGCAGAAGAGTACTTAAATAATGCAGAAAAGTCGTTAAATAATGCAGCAAAGTCCTTAAATAATGCAGCAGAGTCCTTAAACATTGCAGCACAGTCCTTAAATAATGCAACAAAGTCCTTAAATAATGCAGCAGAGTCCTTAAATAATGCAGCAAAGTCCTTAAATAATGCAGCAGAGTCCTTAAACAATGCAACACAGTCCTTAAATAATGCAGCAAAGTCCTTAAATAATGCAGCAGAGTCCTTAAATACAGCAGCAGCGTCCTTAAATAATTCAGCAAAGTCCTTAAATAATGCAGCAGAGTCCTTAAATAATGCAACAAAGTCCTTAAATAATGCAGCAGAGTCCTTAAATAATGCAACAAAGTCCATAAATAATGCAGCAGAGTCCTTAAATACTGCAGCAGAGTCCTTAAATAATGCAGCAAAGTCCTTAAATAATGCAGCAGAGTCCTTAAATTCCGCAGCAGAGTGATTAAATAATGCAACAAAGTCCTTAATAATGCAGCAGAGTCCTTAAATAATGCAGCAAATTCTTTAAATAATGCAGCAGAATCCTTAGATAATGCAATAAAGTCCTTATCTAATGCAGCAACGTCCTTAATAATGCAGCAGAGTCCTTAAATAATGCAGCAAAGTACTTAAATAATGCAGCAGAGGCCTTAAATACCGCAGCAGCATACTTAAATAATGCAGCAAAGTCCTTAAATAATGCAGCAGAGTCCTTAAATAATGCAACAAAGTCCTTAAATAATGCAGCAGAGTCCTTAAATAATGCAACAAAGTCCTTAAATAATGCACCAGAGTACTTAAATAATGCAGCAAAGTCCTTAAATAATGCAGCAGAGTCCTTAAATAATGCAACAAAGTCCTTAAATAATGCAGCAGAGTCCTTAAATAATGCAACAAAGTCCTTAAATAATGCAGCAGAGTCCTTAAATAATGCAACAAAGTCCTTAAATTATGCAGCAGAGTCCTTAAATAATGCAGCAAAGTCCTTAAATAATGCAGCAGAGTCCTTAAACAATGCAGCACAGTCCTTAAATAATGCAACAAAGTCCTTAAATAATGCAGCAGAGTCCTTAAATAATGCAGCAAAGTTCTTAAATAATGCAGCAGAGTCCTTAAACAATGCAGCACAGTCCTTAAATAATGCAGCAAAGTCCTTAAATAATGCAGCAGATTCCTTAAATAAAGCAGCAGAGTGCTTAAATAATGCAGCAGAGTCCTTAAATACCGCAGCAGAGTCATTAAATAATACAGCAGAGTCCTTAAATAATGCAGCAAATTCCTTAAATAATGCAGAGTCCTTAAATAATGCACTAAATTCCTTAAATAAAATGCAGCAACGCCCTTAATAATGCAGCAGAGTCCTTAAATAATTCAGCAAAGTCCTTAAATAATGCAGCAGAGTCCTTAAATACCGCAGCAGCGTCCTTAAATAATGCAACAAAGTCCTTAAATAATGCAGCTGAACCCTTAAATAATGCAACAAAGTCCTTCAATAATGCAGCAGACTCCTTAAATAATGCAACAAACTCCTTAAATAATGCAGCAGAGTACTTAAATAATGCAGCAGAGTACTTAAATAATGCAGCAAATTCCTTAAATAATGCAGCAGAATCCTTAAATAATGCAATAAAATCCTTAAATAATGCAGCAACGTCCTTAATAATGCAGCAGAGTCCTTAAATAATACAGCAAAGTTCTTAAATAATGCAGCAGAGGACTTAAATACTGCAGCAGCGTCCTTAAATAATGCAGCAGAGTCCTTAAATAATGCAACAAAGTCCTTAAATAATGCAGCAGAATCCTTAAATAATGCAAAAAATTCCTTAAATAATGCAGAAGAGTACTTAAATAATGCAGAAAAGTTGTTAAATAATGCAGCAAAGTCCTTAAATAATGCAGCAGAGTCCTTAAACATTGCAGCACAGTCCTTAAATAATGCAACAAAGTCCTTAAATAATGCAGCAGAGTCCTTAAATAATTCAGCAAAGTCCTTAAAAAATGCAGCAGAGTCCTTAAACAATGCAACACAGTCCTTAAATAATGCAGCAGAGTCCTTAAATACTGCAGCAGAGTCCTTAAATAATGCAGCAAAGTCCTTAAATAATGCAGCAGAGTCCTTAAATACTGCAGCAGAGTCCTTAAATAATGCAGCAAAGTCCTTAAATAATGCAGCAGAGTCCTTAAATTCCGCAGCAGAGTGATTAAATAATGCAACAAAGTCCTTAATAATGCAGCAGAGTCCTTAAATAATGCAGCAAATTCTTTAAATAATGCAGCAGAATCCTTAAATAATGCAATAAAGTCCTTATCTAATGCAGCAACGTCCTTAATAATGCAGCAGAGTCCTTAAATAATGCAGCAAAGTACTTAAATAATGCAGCAGAGGCCTTAAATACCGCAGCAGCATACTTAAATAATGCAGCAAAGTCCTTAAATAATGCAGCAGAGTCCTTAAATAATGCAACAAAGTCCTTAAATAATGCAGCAGAGTCCTTAAATAATGCAGCAAAGTCCTTAAATAATGCAGCAGAGTCCTTAAATAATGCAACAAAGTCCTTAAATAATGCAGCAGAGTCCTTAAATAATGCAGCAGAGTCCTTAAATAATGCAACAAAGTCCTTAAATAATGCAGCAGAGTCCTTAAATAATGCAACAAAGTCCTTAAATAATGCAGCAGAGTACTTAAATAATGCAGCAAAGTCCTTAAATAATGCAGCAGAGTCCTTAAACAATGCAGCACAGTCCTTAAATAATGCAACAAAGTCCTTAAATAATGCAGCAGAGTCCTTAAATAATGCAGCAAAGTCCTTAAATAATGCAGCAGAGTCCTTAAACAATGCAGCACAGTCCTTAAATAATGCAGCAAAGTCCTTAAATAATGCAGCAGAGTCCTTAAATACAGCAGCAGCGTCCTTAAATAATGCAACAAAGTCCTTAAATAATGCAGCAGAGTCCTTAAATAATGCATCAAAGTCCTTAAATAATGCAGCAGAGTCCTTAAATAATGCAACAAACTCATTAAATAATGCAGCAAAGTACTTAAATAATGCAGCAAATTCCTTAAATAATGCAGCAGAATCCTTAAATAATGCAATAAAGTCCTTAAATAATGCAGCAGAGTCCTTAAATAATGCAATAAATTCCTTAAATAATGCAGCAGAATCCTTAAATAATGCAATAAAGTCATTAAGTAATGCAGCAGAGTCCTTAAATAATGCAACAAAGTCCTTAAATAATGCAGCAGATTCCTTAAATTCTGCAGCAGCGTCCTTAAATAATGCATCAAAGTCCTTAAATAATGCAGCAGAGTCCTTAAATAATGCAGCAAAGTCCTTAAATAATGCAGCAGAGTCCTTAAATAATGCAACAAAGTCCTTAAATAATGCAGCAGAGTCCTTAAATAATGCAGCAGAGTCCTTAAATAATGCAACAAAGTCCTTAAATAATGCAGCAGAGTCCTTAAATAATGCAACAAAGTCCTTAAATAATGCAGCAGAGTACTTAAATAATGCAGCAGAGTCCTTAAATAATGCAACAAAGTCCTTAAATAATGCAGCAGAGTCCTTAAATAATGCAACAAAGTCCTTAAATAATGCAGCAGAGTACTTAAATAATGCAGCAAAGTCCTTAAATAATGCAGCAGAGTCCTTAAACAATGCAGCACAGTCCTTAAATAATGCAACAAAGTCCTTAAATAATGCAGCAGAGTCCTTAAATAATGCAGCAAAGTCCTTAAATAATGCAGCAGAGTCCTTAAACAATGCAGCACAGTCCTTAAATAATGCAGCAAAGTCCTTAAATAATGCAGCAGAGTCCTTAAATAATGCAGCAGCGTCCTTAAATAATGCAACAAAGTCCTTAAATAATGCAGCAGAGTCCTTAAATAATGCATCAAAGTCCTTAAATAATGCAGCAGAGTCCTTAAATAATGCAACAAACTCATTAAATAATGCAGCAAAGTACTTAAATAATGCAGCAAATTCCTTAAATAATGCAGCAGAATCCTTAAATAATGCAATAAAGTCCTTAAATAATGCAGCAGAGTCCTTAAATACTGCAATAAATTCCTTAAATAATGCAGCAGAATCCTTAAATAATGCAATAAAGTCATTAAGTAATGCAGCAGAGTCCTTAAATAATGCAACAAAGTCCTTAAATAATGCAGCAGATTCCTTAAATTCTGCAGCAGCGTCCTTAAATAATGCATCAAAGTCCTTAAATAATGCAGCAGAGTCCTTAAATACCACAGCAGAGTCATTAAATAATGCAGCAGAGTCCTTAAATAATGCAGCATATTCCTTAAATAATGCAGCAGAGTCCTTAAATAATGCAATAAAGTCCTTAAATAATGCAGCAGAGTCCTTAAATAATGCAGCAACGTCCTTAATAATGCAGCTGAGTCCTTAAATAATGCAGCAACATCCTTAAATAATGCAGCAGAGTCCTTAAATACTGCATCAGCGTCCTTAAATAATGCAACAAAGTCCTTAAATAATGCAGCAAAGTCCTTAAATAATGCAGCAGAGTCCTTAAATACAGCAGCAGAGTCCTTAAATAATTCAGCAAAGTCCTTAAATAATGCAGCAGAGTCCTTAAATAATGCAATAAAGTCCTTATCTAATGCAGCAACGTCCTTAATAATGCAGCAGAGTCCTTAAATAATGCAACAAAGTCCTTAAATAATGCAGCAGAGTC
This sequence comes from Phyllobates terribilis, assembly GCF_046119375.1. Taxonomy (NCBI): domain Eukaryota; kingdom Metazoa; phylum Chordata; class Amphibia; order Anura; family Dendrobatidae; genus Phyllobates; species Phyllobates terribilis. The sequence continues at coordinate 1,445,491 of NW_027363114.1, read as the reverse complement.
CTTAAATAATGCAACAAAGTCCTTAAATATTGCAGCAGAGTCCTTAAATAATGCAGCAAAGTCCTTAAATAATGCAGCAGAGTACTTAAATAATGCAGCAAATTCCTTAAATAATGCAGCAGAATCCTTAAATAATGCAATAAAGTCCTTAAATAATGCAGCAGAGTCCTTAAATAATGCAGCAGAGTCCTTAAATAATGCAACAAAGTCCTTAAATAATGCAGCAGAGTCCTTAAAGAATGCAGCAAAGTCCTTAAATAATGCAGCAGAGTCCTTAAATAATGCAGCAAACTCATTAAATAATGCAGCAAAGTACTTAAATAATGCAGCAAATTCCTTAAATAATGCAGCAGAATCCTTAAATAATGCAATAAATTCCTTAAATAATGCAGCAGAGTACTTAAATAATGCAGCAAATTCCTTAAATAATGCAGCAGAATCCTTAAATAATGCAATAAAATCCTTAAATAATGCGGCAACGTCCTTAATAATGCAGCAGAGTCCTTAAATAATGCAGCAAAGTACTTAAATAATGCAGCAGAGGCCTTAAATACCGCAGCAGCATACTTAAATAATGCAGCAAAGTCCTTAAATAATGCAGCAGAGTCCTTAAATAATGCAACAAAGTCCTTAAATAATGCAGCAGAGTCCATAAATAATGCAACAAACTCATTAAATAATGCAGCAAAGTACTTAAATAATGCAGCAAATTCCTTAAATAATGCAGCAGAATCATTAAATAATGCAATAAAGTCCTTAAATAATGCAGCAGAGTCCTTAAATAATGCAAAAAAATCCTTAAATAATGCAGCAGAATCCTTAAATAATGCAACAAAGTCCTTAAATAATGCAGCAACGTCCTTAATAATGCAGCAGAGTCCTTAAATAATGCAGCAAATTCCTTAAATAATGCAGAGTCCTTAAATAATGCACTAAATTGCTTAAATAAAATGCAGCAACGCCCTTAATAATGCAGCTGAGTCCTTAAATAATTCAGCAAAGTCCTTAAATAATGCAGCAGAGTCCTTAAATACCGCAGCAGTGTCCTTAAATAATGCAAAAAAGTCCTTAAATAATGCAGCAGAACCCTTAAATAATGCAACAAATCCTTAAATAATGCAGCAGACTCCTTAAATAATGCAACAAACTCCTTAAATAATGCAGCAGAGTACTTAAATAATGCAGCAGAGTACTTAAATAATGCAGCAAATTCCTTAAATAATGCAGCAGAATCCTTAAATAATGCAATAAAATCCTTAAATAATGCAGCAACGTCCTTAATAATGCAGCAGAGTCCTTAAATAATACAGCAAAGTCCTTAAATAATGCAGCAGAGGACTTAAATACTGCAGCAGCGTCCTTAAATAATGCAGCAGAGTCCTTAAATAATGCAACAAAGTCCTTAAATAATGCAGCAGAATCCTTAAATAATGCAAAAAATTCCTTAAATAATGCAGAAGAGTACTTAAATAATGCAGAAAAGTCGTTAAATAATGCAGCAAAGTCCTTAAATAATGCAGCAGAGTCCTTAAACATTGCAGCACAGTCCTTAAATAATGCAACAAAGTCCTTAAATAATGCAGCAGAGTCCTTAAATAATGCAGCAAAGTCCTTAAATAATGCAGCAGAGTCCTTAAACAATGCAACACAGTCCTTAAATAATGCAGCAAAGTCCTTAAATAATGCAGCAGAGTCCTTAAATACAGCAGCAGCGTCCTTAAATAATTCAGCAAAGTCCTTAAATAATGCAGCAGAGTCCTTAAATAATGCAACAAAGTCCTTAAATAATGCAGCAGAGTCCTTAAATAATGCAACAAAGTCCATAAATAATGCAGCAGAGTCCTTAAATACTGCAGCAGAGTCCTTAAATAATGCAGCAAAGTCCTTAAATAATGCAGCAGAGTCCTTAAATTCCGCAGCAGAGTGATTAAATAATGCAACAAAGTCCTTAATAATGCAGCAGAGTCCTTAAATAATGCAGCAAATTCTTTAAATAATGCAGCAGAATCCTTAGATAATGCAATAAAGTCCTTATCTAATGCAGCAACGTCCTTAATAATGCAGCAGAGTCCTTAAATAATGCAGCAAAGTACTTAAATAATGCAGCAGAGGCCTTAAATACCGCAGCAGCATACTTAAATAATGCAGCAAAGTCCTTAAATAATGCAGCAGAGTCCTTAAATAATGCAACAAAGTCCTTAAATAATGCAGCAGAGTCCTTAAATAATGCAACAAAGTCCTTAAATAATGCACCAGAGTACTTAAATAATGCAGCAAAGTCCTTAAATAATGCAGCAGAGTCCTTAAATAATGCAACAAAGTCCTTAAATAATGCAGCAGAGTCCTTAAATAATGCAACAAAGTCCTTAAATAATGCAGCAGAGTCCTTAAATAATGCAACAAAGTCCTTAAATTATGCAGCAGAGTCCTTAAATAATGCAGCAAAGTCCTTAAATAATGCAGCAGAGTCCTTAAACAATGCAGCACAGTCCTTAAATAATGCAACAAAGTCCTTAAATAATGCAGCAGAGTCCTTAAATAATGCAGCAAAGTTCTTAAATAATGCAGCAGAGTCCTTAAACAATGCAGCACAGTCCTTAAATAATGCAGCAAAGTCCTTAAATAATGCAGCAGAGTCCTTAAATAATGCAGCAAACTCATTAAATAATGCAGCAAAGTACTTAAATAATGCAGCAAATTCCTTAAATAATGCAGCAGAATCCTTAAATAATGCAATAAAGTCCTTAAATAATGCAGCAGAGTCCTTAAATAATGCAATAAATTCTTTAAATAATGCAGCAGAATCCTTAAATAATGCAATAAAGTCATTAAATAATGCAGCAGAGTCCTTAAATACTGCAGCAGAGACCTTAAATAATGCAGCAAAATCCTTAAATAATGCAGCAGAGTCCTTATATAATGCAGCAGAGTCCTAAAATACCGCAGCAGAGTCCTTAAATAATGCAGCAGAGTCCTTAAATAATGCAGCAAATTCATTAAATAATGCAGCAGAGTCCTTAAATAATGCAACAAAGTCCTTAAATAATGCAGCAGATTCCTTAAATTTCGCAGCAGCGTCCTTAAATAATGCATCAAAGTCCTTAAATAATGCAGCAGAGTCCTAAAATACCGCAGCAGAGTCCTTAAATAATGCAGCAAAGTCCTTAAATAATGCAGCAGAGTGCTTACATAATGCAGCAGAGTCCTTAAATTCCGCAGCAGAGTCATTAAATAATGCAGCAGAGTCCTTAAATAATGCAGCAAATTCATTAAATAATGCACAGAGTCATTAAATAATGCAACAAAGTCCTTAAATAATGCAGCAGAGTCCTTAAATAATGCAACAAAGTCCTTAAATAATGCAGCAGATTCCTTAAATAAAGCAGCAGAGTGCTTAAATAATGCAGCAGAGTCCTTAAATAATGCAATAAAGTCCTTAAATAATGCAGCAGAGTCCTTAAATAATGCAGCAACGTCCTTAATAATGCAGCTGAGTCCTTAAATAATGCAGCAACATCCTTAAATAATGCAGCAGAGTCCTTAAATACTGCATCAGCGTCCTTAAATAATGCAACAAAGTCCTTAAATAATGCAGCAAAGTCCTTAAATAATGCAGCAGAGTCCTTAAATACAGCAGCAGAGTCCTTAAATAATTCAGCAAAGTCCTTAAATAATGCAGCAGAGTCCTTAAATAATGCAATAAAGTCCTTATCTAATGCAGCAACGTCCTTAATAATGCAGCAGAGTCCTTAAATAATGCAACAAAGTCCTTAAATAATGCAGCAGAGTCCTTAAATAATGCAACAAAGTCCTTAAATATTGCAGCAGAGTCCTTAAATAATGCAGCAAAGTCCTTAAATAATGCAGCAGAGTACTTAAATAATGCAGCAAATTCCTTAAATAATGCAGCAGAATCCTTAAATAATGCAATAAAGTCCTTAAATAATGCAGCAGAGTCCTTAAATAATGCAGCAGAGTCCTTAAATAATGCAACAAAGTCCTTAAATAATGCAGCAGAGTCCTTAAAGAATGCAGCAAAGTCCTTAAATAATGCAGCAGAGTCCTTAAATAATGCAGCAAACTCATTAAATAATGCAGCAAAGTACTTAAATAATGCAGCAAATTCCTTAAATAATGCAGCAGAATCCTTAAATAATGCAATAAATTCCTTAAATAATGCAGCAGAGTACTTAAATAATGCAGCAAATTCCTTAAATAATGCAGCAGAATCCTTAAATAATGCAATAAAATCCTTAAATAATGCGGCAACGTCCTTAATAATGCAGCAGAGTCCTTAAATAATGCAGCAAAGTACTTAAATAATGCAGCAGAGGCCTTAAATACCGCAGCAGCATACTTAAATAATGCAGCAAAGTCCTTAAATAATGCAGCAGAGTCCTTAAATAATGCAACAAAGTCCTTAAATAATGCAGCAGAGTCCATAAATAATGCAACAAACTCATTAAATAATGCAGCAAAGTACTTAAATAATGCAGCAAATTCCTTAAATAATGCAGCAGAATCATTAAATAATGCAATAAAGTCCTTAAATAATGCAGCAGAGTCCTTAAATAATGCAAAAAAATCCTTAAATAATGCAGCAGAATCCTTAAATAATGCAACAAAGTCCTTAAATAATGCAGCAACGTCCTTAATAATGCAGCAGAGTCCTTAAATAATGCAGCAAATTCCTTAAATAATGCAGAGTCCTTAAATAATGCACTAAATTGCTTAAATAAAATGCAGCAACGCCCTTAATAATGCAGCTGAGTCCTTAAATAATTCAGCAAAGTCCTTAAATAATGCAGCAGAGTCCTTAAATACCGCAGCAGTGTCCTTAAATAATGCAAAAAAGTCCTTAAATAATGCAGCAGAACCCTTAAATAATGCAACAAATCCTTAAATAATGCAGCAGACTCCTTAAATAATGCAACAAACTCCTTAAATAATGCAGCAGAGTACTTAAATAATGCAGCAGAGTACTTAAATAATGCAGCAAATTCCTTAAATAATGCAGCAGAATCCTTAAATAATGCAATAAAATCCTTAAATAATGCAGCAACGTCCTTAATAATGCAGCAGAGTCCTTAAATAATACAGCAAAGTCCTTAAATAATGCAGCAGAGGACTTAAATACTGCAGCAGCGTCCTTAAATAATGCAGCAGAGTCCTTAAATAATGCAACAAAGTCCTTAAATAATGCAGCAGAATCCTTAAATAATGCAAAAAATTCCTTAAATAATGCAGAAGAGTACTTAAATAATGCAGAAAAGTCGTTAAATAATGCAGCAAAGTCCTTAAATAATGCAGCAGAGTCCTTAAACATTGCAGCACAGTCCTTAAATAATGCAACAAAGTCCTTAAATAATGCAGCAGAGTCCTTAAATAATGCAGCAAAGTCCTTAAATAATGCAGCAGAGTCCTTAAACAATGCAACACAGTCCTTAAATAATGCAGCAAAGTCCTTAAATAATGCAGCAGAGTCCTTAAATACAGCAGCAGCGTCCTTAAATAATTCAGCAAAGTCCTTAAATAATGCAGCAGAGTCCTTAAATAATGCAACAAAGTCCTTAAATAATGCAGCAGAGTCCTTAAATAATGCAACAAAGTCCATAAATAATGCAGCAGAGTCCTTAAATACTGCAGCAGAGTCCTTAAATAATGCAGCAAAGTCCTTAAATAATGCAGCAGAGTCCTTAAATTCCGCAGCAGAGTGATTAAATAATGCAACAAAGTCCTTAATAATGCAGCAGAGTCCTTAAATAATGCAGCAAATTCTTTAAATAATGCAGCAGAATCCTTAGATAATGCAATAAAGTCCTTATCTAATGCAGCAACGTCCTTAATAATGCAGCAGAGTCCTTAAATAATGCAGCAAAGTACTTAAATAATGCAGCAGAGGCCTTAAATACCGCAGCAGCATACTTAAATAATGCAGCAAAGTCCTTAAATAATGCAGCAGAGTCCTTAAATAATGCAACAAAGTCCTTAAATAATGCAGCAGAGTCCTTAAATAATGCAACAAAGTCCTTAAATAATGCACCAGAGTACTTAAATAATGCAGCAAAGTCCTTAAATAATGCAGCAGAGTCCTTAAATAATGCAACAAAGTCCTTAAATAATGCAGCAGAGTCCTTAAATAATGCAACAAAGTCCTTAAATAATGCAGCAGAGTCCTTAAATAATGCAACAAAGTCCTTAAATTATGCAGCAGAGTCCTTAAATAATGCAGCAAAGTCCTTAAATAATGCAGCAGAGTCCTTAAACAATGCAGCACAGTCCTTAAATAATGCAACAAAGTCCTTAAATAATGCAGCAGAGTCCTTAAACAATGCAGCACAGTCCTTAAATAATGCAACAAAGTCCTTAAATAATGCAGCAGAGTCCTTAAATACTGCAGCAGAGACCTTAAATAATGCAGCAAAATCCTTAAATAATGCAGCAGAGTCCTTATATAATGCAGCAGAGTCCTAAAATACCGCAGCAGAGTCCTTAAATAATGCAGCAGAGTCCTTAAATAATGCAGCAAATTCATTAAATAATGCAGCAGAGTCCTTAAATAATGCAACAAAGTCCTTAAATAATGCAGCAGATTCCTTAAATTTCGCAGCAGCGTCCTTAAATAATGCATCAAAGTCCTTAAATAATGCAGCAGAGTCCTAAAATACCGCAGCAGAGTCCTTAAATAATGCAGCAAAGTCCTTAAATAATGCAGCAGAGTGCTTACATAATGCAGCAGAGTCCTTAAATTCCGCAGCAGAGTCATTAAATAATGCAGCAGAGTCCTTAAATAATGCAGCAAATTCATTAAATAATGCACAGAGTCATTAAATAATGCAACAAAGTCCTTAAATAATGCAGCAGAGTCCTTAAATAATGCAACAAAGTCCTTAAATAATGCAGCAGATTCCTTAAATAAAGCAGCAGAGTGCTTAAATAATGCAGCAGAGTCCTTAAATAATGCAATAAAGTCCTTAAATAATGCAGCAGAGTCCTTAAATAATGCAGCAACGTCCTTAATAATGCAGCTGAGTCCTTAAATAATGCAGCAACATCCTTAAATAATGCAGCAGAGTCCTTAAATACTGCATCAGCGTCCTTAAATAATGCAACAAAGTCCTTAAATAATGCAGCAAAGTCCTTAAATAATGCAGCAGAGTCCTTAAATACAGCAGCAGAGTCCTTAAATAATTCAGCAAAGTCCTTAAATAATGCAGCAGAGTCCTTAAATAATGCAATAAAGTCCTTATCTAATGCAGCAACGTCCTTAATAATGCAGCAGAGTCCTTAAATAATGCAACAAAGTCCTTAAATAATGCAGCAGAGTCCTTAAATAATGCAACAAAGTCCTTAAATATTGCAGCAGAGTCCTTAAATAATGCAGCAAAGTCCTTAAATAATGCAGCAGAGTACTTAAATAATGCAGCAAATTCCTTAAATAATGCAGCAGAATCCTTAAATAATGCAATAAAGTCCTTAAATAATGCAGCAGAGTCCTTAAATAATGCAGCAGAGTCCTTAAATAATGCAACAAAGTCCTTAAATAATGCAGCAGAGTCCTTAAAGAATGCAGCAAAGTCCTTAAATAATGCAGCAGAGTCCTTAAATAATGCAGCAAACTCATTAAATAATGCAGCAAAGTACTTAAATAATGCAGCAAATTCCTTAAATAATGCAGCAGAATCCTTAAATAATGCAATAAATTCCTTAAATAATGCAGCAGAGTACTTAAATAATGCAGCAAATTCCTTAAATAATGCAGCAGAATCCTTAAATAATGCAATAAAATCCTTAAATAATGCGGCAACGTCCTTAATAATGCAGCAGAGTCCTTAAATAATGCAGCAAAGTACTTAAATAATGCAGCAGAGGCCTTAAATACCGCAGCAGCATACTTAAATAATGCAGCAAAGTCCTTAAATAATGCAGCAGAGTCCTTAAATAATGCAACAAAGTCCTTAAATAATGCAGCAGAGTCCATAAATAATGCAACAAACTCATTAAATAATGCAGCAAAGTACTTAAATAATGCAGCAAATTCCTTAAATAATGCAGCAGAATCATTAAATAATGCAATAAAGTCCTTAAATAATGCAGCAGAGTCCTTAAATAATGCAAAAAAATCCTTAAATAATGCAGCAGAATCCTTAAATAATGCAACAAAGTCCTTAAATAATGCAGCAACGTCCTTAATAATGCAGCAGAGTCCTTAAATAATGCAGCAAATTCCTTAAATAATGCAGAGTCCTTAAATAATGCACTAAATTGCTTAAATAAAATGCAGCAACGCCCTTAATAATGCAGCTGAGTCCTTAAATAATTCAGCAAAGTCCTTAAATAATGCAGCAGAGTCCTTAAATACCGCAGCAGTGTCCTTAAATAATGCAAAAAAGTCCTTAAATAATGCAGCAGAACCCTTAAATAATGCAACAAATCCTTAAATAATGCAGCAGACTCCTTAAATAATGCAACAAACTCCTTAAATAATGCAGCAGAGTACTTAAATAATGCAGCAGAGTACTTAAATAATGCAGCAAATTCCTTAAATAATGCAGCAGAATCCTTAAATAATGCAATAAAATCCTTAAATAATGCAGCAACGTCCTTAATAATGCAGCAGAGTCCTTAAATAATACAGCAAAGTCCTTAAATAATGCAGCAGAGGACTTAAATACTGCAGCAGCGTCCTTAAATAATGCAGCAGAGTCCTTAAATAATGCAACAAAGTCCTTAAATAATGCAGCAGAATCCTTAAATAATGCAAAAAATTCCTTAAATAATGCAGAAGAGTACTTAAATAATGCAGAAAAGTCGTTAAATAATGCAGCAAAGTCCTTAAATAATGCAGCAGAGTCCTTAAACATTGCAGCACAGTCCTTAAATAATGCAACAAAGTCCTTAAATAATGCAGCAGAGTCCTTAAATAATGCAGCAAAGTCCTTAAATAATGCAGCAGAGTCCTTAAACAATGCAACACAGTCCTTAAATAATGCAGCAAAGTCCTTAAATAATGCAGCAGAGTCCTTAAATACAGCAGCAGCGTCCTTAAATAATTCAGCAAAGTCCTTAAATAATGCAGCAGAGTCCTTAAATAATGCAACAAAGTCCTTAAATAATGCAGCAGAGTCCTTAAATAATGCAACAAAGTCCATAAATAATGCAGCAGAGTCCTTAAATACTGCAGCAGAGTCCTTAAATAATGCAGCAAAGTCCTTAAATAATGCAGCAGAGACCTTAAATTCCGCAGCAGAGTGATTAAATAATGCAACAAAGTCCTTAATAATGCAGCAGAGTCCTTAAATAATGCAGCAAATTCTTTAAATAATGCAGCAGAATCCTTAGATAATGCAATAAAGTCCTTATCTAATGCAGCAACGTCCTTAATAATGCAGCAGAGTCCTTAAATAATGCAGCAAAGTACTTAAATAATGCAGCAGAGGCCTTAAATACCGCAGCAGCATACTTAAATAATGCAGCAAAGTCCTTAAATAATGCAGCAGAGTCCTTAAATAATGCAACAAAGTCCTTAAATAATGCAGCAGAGTCCTTAAATAATGCAACAAAGTCCTTAAATAATGCACCAGAGTACTTAAATAATGCAGCAAAGTCCTTAAATAATGCAGCAGAGTCCTTAAATAATGCAACAAAGTCCTTAAATAATGCAGCAGAGTCCTTAAATAATGCAACAAAGTCCTTAAATAATGCAGCAGAGTCCTTAAATAATGCAACAAAGTCCTTAAATTATGCAGCAGAGTCCTTAAATAATGCAGCAAAGTCCTTAAATAATGCAGCAGAGTCCTTAAACAATGCAGCACAGTCCTTAAATAATGCAACAAAGTCCTTAAATAATGCAGCAGAGTCCTTAAACAATGCAGCACAGTCCTTAAATAATGCAACAAAGTCCTTAAATAATGCAGCAGAGTCCTTAAATACTGCAGCAGAGACCTTAAATAATGCAGCAAAATCCTTAAATAATGCAGCAGAGTCCTTATATAATGCAGCAGAGTCCTAAAATACCGCAGCAGAGTCCTTAAATAATGCAGCAGAGTCCTTAAATAATGCAGCAAATTCATTAAATAATGCAGCAGAGTCCTTAAATAATGCAACAAAGTCCTTAAATAATGCAGCAGATTCCTTAAATTTCGCAGCAGCGTCCTTAAATAATGCATCAAAGTCCTTAAATAATGCAGCAGAGTCCTAAAATACCGCAGCAGAGTCCTTAAATAATGCAGCAAAGTCCTTAAATAATGCAGCAGAGTGCTTACATAATGCAGCAGAGTCCTTAAATTCCGCAGCAGAGTCATTAAATAATGCAGCAGAGTCCTTAAATAATGCAGCAAATTCATTAAATAATGCACAGAGTCATTAAATAATGCAACAAAGTCCTTAAATAATGCAGCAGAGTCCTTAAATAATGCAACAAAGTCCTTAAATTATGCAGCAGAGTCCTTAAATAATGCAGCAAAGTCCTTAAATAATGCAGCAGAGTCCTTAAACAATGCAGCACAGTCCTTAAATAATGCAACAAAGTCCTTAAATAATGCAGCAGAGTCCTTAAATAATGCAGCAAAGTTCTTAAATAATGCAGCAGAGTCCTTAAACAATGCAGCACAGTCCTTAAATAATGCAGCAAAGTCCTTAAATAATGCAGCAGAGTCCTTAAATAATGCAGCAAACTCATTAAATAATGCAGCAAAGTACTTAAATAATGCAGCAAATTCCTTAAATAATGCAGCAGAATCCTTAAATAATGCAATAAAGTCCTTAAATAATGCAGCAGAGTCCTTAAATAATGCAATAAATTCCTTAAATAATGCAGCAGAATCCTTAAATAATGCAATAAAGTCATTAAATAATGCAGCAGAGTCCTTAAATACTGCAGCAGAGACCTTAAATAATGCAGCAAAATCCTTAAATAATGCAGCAGAGTCCTTATATAATGCAGCAGAGTCCTAAAATACCGCAGCAGAGTCCTTAAATAATGCAGCAGAGTCCTTAAATAATGCAGCAAATTCATTAAATAATGCAGCAGAGTCCTTAAATAATGCAACAAAGTCCTTAAATAATGCAGCAGATTCCTTAAATTTCGCAGCAGCGTCCTTAAATAATGCATCAAAGTCCTTAAATAATGCAGCAGAGTCCTAAAATACCGCAGCAGAGTCCTTAAATAATGCAGCAAAGTCCTTAAATAATGCAGCAGAGTGCTTACATAATGCAGCAGAGTCCTTAAATTCCGCAGCAGAGTCATTAAATAATGCAGCAGAGTCCTTAAATAATGCAGCAAATTCATTAAATAATGCACAGAGTCATTAAATAATGCAACAAAGTCCTTAAATAATGCAGCAGAGTCCTTAAATAATGCAACAAAGTCCTTAAATAATGCAGCAGATTCCTTAAATAAAGCAGCAGAGTGCTTAAATAATGCAGCAGAGTCCTTAAATAATGCAGCAACGTCCTTACTAATGCAGCTGAGTCCTTAAATAATGCAGCAGAATCCTTAAATAATGCAATAAATTCCTTAAATAATGCAGCAGAGTACTTAAATAATGCAGCAAATTCCTTAAATAATGCAGCAGAATCCTTAAATAATGCAATAAAATCCTTAAATAATGCGGCAACGTCCTTAATAATGCAGCAGAGTCCTTAAATAATGCAGCAAAGTACTTAAATAATGCAGCAGAGGCCTTAAATACCGCAGCAGCATACTTAAATAATGCAGCAAAGTCCTTAAATAATGCAGCAGAGTCCTTAAATAATGCAACAAAGTCCTTAAATAATGCAGCAGAGTCCATAAATAATGCAACAAACTCATTAAATAATGCAGCAAAGTACTTAAATAATGCAGCAAATTCCTTAAATAATGCAGCAGAATCATTAAATAATGCAATAAAGTCCTTAAATAATGCAGCAGAGTCCTTAAATAATGCAAAAAAATCCTTAAATAATGCAGCAGAATCCTTAAATAATGCAACAAAGTCCTTAAATAATGCAGCAACGTCCTTAATAATGCAGCAGAGTCCTTAAATAATGCAGCAAATTCCTTAAATAATGCAGAGTCCTTAAATAATGCACTAAATTGCTTAAATAAAATGCAGCAACGCCCTTAATAATGCAGCTGAGTCCTTAAATAATTCAGCAAAGTCCTTAAATAATGCAGCAGAGTCCTTAAATACCGCAGCAGTGTCCTTAAATAATGCAAAAAAGTCCTTAAATAATGCAGCAGAACCCTTAAATAATGCAACAAATCCTTAAATAATGCAGCAGACTCCTTAAATAATGCAACAAACTCCTTAAATAATGCAGCAGAGTACTTAAATAATGCAGCAGAGTACTTAAATAATGCAGCAAATTCCTTAAATAATGCAGCAGAATCCTTAAATAATGCAATAAAATCCTTAAATAATGCAGCAACGTCCTTAATAATGCAGCAGAGTCCTTAAATAATACAGCAAAGTCCTTAAATAATGCAGCAGAGGACTTAAATACTGCAGCAGCGTCCTTAAATAATGCAGCAGAGTCCTTAAATAATGCAACAAAGTCCTTAAATAATGCAGCAGAATCCTTAAATAATGCAAAAAATTCCTTAAATAATGCAGAAGAGTACTTAAATAATGCAGAAAAGTCGTTAAATAATGCAGCAAAGTCCTTAAATAATGCAGCAGAGTCCTTAAACATTGCAGCACAGTCCTTAAATAATGCAACAAAGTCCTTAAATAATGCAGCAGAGTCCTTAAATAATGCAGCAAAGTCCTTAAATAATGCAGCAGAGTCCTTAAACAATGCAACACAGTCCTTAAATAATGCAGCAAAGTCCTTAAATAATGCAGCAGAGTCCTTAAATACAGCAGCAGCGTCCTTAAATAATTCAGCAAAGTCCTTAAATAATGCAGCAGAGTCCTTAAATAATGCAACAAAGTCCTTAAATAATGCAGCAGAGTCCTTAAATAATGCAACAAAGTCCATAAATAATGCAGCAGAGTCCTTAAATACTGCAGCAGAGTCCTTAAATAATGCAGCAAAGTCCTTAAATAATGCAGCAGAGACCTTAAATTCCGCAGCAGAGTGATTAAATAATGCAACAAAGTCCTTAATAATGCAGCAGAGTCCTTAAATAATGCAGCAAATTCTTTAAATAATGCAGCAGAATCCTTAGATAATGCAATAAAGTCCTTATCTAATGCAGCAACGTCCTTAATAATGCAGCAGAGTCCTTAAATAATGCAGCAAAGTACTTAAATAATGCAGCAGAGGCCTTAAATACCGCAGCAGCATACTTAAATAATGCAGCAAAGTCCTTAAATAATGCAGCAGAGTCCTTAAATAATGCAACAAAGTCCTTAAATAATGCAGCAGAGTCCTTAAATAATGCAACAAAGTCCTTAAATAATGCACCAGAGTACTTAAATAATGCAGCAAAGTCCTTAAATAATGCAGCAGAGTCCTTAAATAATGCAACAAAGTCCTTAAATAATGCAGCAGAGTCCTTAAATAATGCAACAAAGTCCTTAAATAATGCAGCAGAGTCCTTAAATAATGCAACAAAGTCCTTAAATTATGCAGCAGAGTCCTTAAATAATGCAGCAAAGTCCTTAAATAATGCAGCAGAGTCCTTAAACAATGCAGCACAGTCCTTAAATAATGCAACAAAGTCCTTAAATAATGCAGCAGAGTCCTTAAACAATGCAGCACAGTCCTTAAATAATGCAACAAAGTCCTTAAATAATGCAGCAGAGTCCTTAAATACTGCAGCAGAGACCTTAAATAATGCAGCAAAATCCTTAAATAATGCAGCAGAGTCCTTATATAATGCAGCAGAGTCCTAAAATACCGCAGCAGAGTCCTTAAATAATGCAGCAGAGTCCTTAAATAATGCAGCAAATTCATTAAATAATGCAGCAGAGTCCTTAAATAATGCAACAAAGTCCTTAAATAATGCAGCAGATTCCTTAAATTTCGCAGCAGCGTCCTTAAATAATGCATCAAAGTCCTTAAATAATGCAGCAGAGTCCTAAAATACCGCAGCAGAGTCCTTAAATAATGCAGCAAAGTCCTTAAATAATGCAGCAGAGTGCTTACATAATGCAGCAGAGTCCTTAAATTCCGCAGCAGAGTCATTAAATAATGCAGCAGAGTCCTTAAATAATGCAGCAAATTCATTAAATAATGCACAGAGTCATTAAATAATGCAACAAAGTCCTTAAATAATGCAGCAGAGTCCTTAAATAATGCAACAAAGTCCTTAAATTATGCAGCAGAGTCCTTAAATAATGCAGCAAAGTCCTTAAATAATGCAGCAGAGTCCTTAAACAATGCAGCACAGTCCTTAAATAATGCAACAAAGTCCTTAAATAATGCAGCAGAGTCCTTAAATAATGCAGCAAAGTTCTTAAATAATGCAGCAGAGTCCTTAAACAATGCAGCACAGTCCTTAAATAATGCAGCAAAGTCCTTAAATAATGCAGCAGAGTCCTTAAATAATGCAGCAAACTCATTAAATAATGCAGCAAAGTACTTAAATAATGCAGCAAATTCCTTAAATAATGCAGCAGAATCCTTAAATAATGCAATAAAGTCCTTAAATAATGCAGCAGAGTCCTTAAATAATGCAATAAATTCCTTAAATAATGCAGCAGAATCCTTAAATAATGCAATAAAGTCATTAAATAATGCAGCAGAGTCCTTAAATACTGCAGCAGAGACCTTAAATAATGCAGCAAAATCCTTAAATAATGCAGCAGAGTCCTTATATAATGCAGCAGAGTCCTAAAATACCGCAGCAGAGTCCTTAAATAATGCAGCAGAGTCCTTAAATAATGCAGCAAATTCATTAAATAATGCAGCAGAGTCCTTAAATAATGCAACAAAGTCCTTAAATAATGCAGCAGATTCCTTAAATTTCGCAGCAGCGTCCTTAAATAATGCATCAAAGTCCTTAAATAATGCAGCAGAGTCCTAAAATACCGCAGCAGAGTCCTTAAATAATGCAGCAAAGTCCTTAAATAATGCAGCAGAGTGCTTACATAATGCAGCAGAGTCCTTAAATTCCGCAGCAGAGTCATTAAATAATGCAGCAGAGTCCTTAAATAATGCAGCAAATTCATTAAATAATGCACAGAGTCATTAAATAATGCAACAAAGTCCTTAAATAATGCAGCAGAGTCCTTAAATAATGCAACAAAGTCCTTAAATAATGCAGCAGATTCCTTAAATAAAGCAGCAGAGTGCTTAAATAATGCAGCAGAGTCCTTAAATAATGCAATAAAGTCCTTAAATAATGCAGCTGAGTCCTTAAATAATGCAGCAACGTCCTTAATAATGCAGCTGAGTCCTTAAATAATGCAGCAACATCCTTAAATAATGCAGCAGAGTCCTTAAATACTGCATCAGCGTCCTTAAATAATGCAACAAAGTCCTTAAATAATGCAGCAAAGTCCTTAAATAATGCAGCAGAGTCCTTAAATACAGCAGCAGAGTCCTTAAATAATTCAGCAAAGTCCTTAAATAATGCAGCAGAGTCCTTAAATAATGCAATAAAGTCCTTATCTAATGCAGCAACGTCCTTAATAATGCAGCAGAGTCCTTAAATAATGCAACAAAGTCCTTAAATAATGCAGCAGAGTCCTTAAATAATGCAACAAAGTCCTTAAATATTGCAGCAGAGTCCTTAAATAATGCAGCAAAGTCCTTAAATAATGCAGCAGAGTACTTAAATAATGCAGCAAATTCCTTAAATAATGCAGCAGAATCCTTAAATAATGCAATAAAGTCCTTAAATAATGCAGCAGAGTCCTTAAATAATGCAGCAGAGTCCTTAAATAATGCAACAAAGTCCTTAAATAATGCAGCAGAGTCCTTAAAGAATGCAGCAAAGTCCTTAAATAATGCAGCAGAGTCCTTAAATAATGCAGCAAACTCATTAAATAATGCAGCAAAGTACTTAAATAATGCAGCAAATTCCTTAAATAATGCAGCAGAATCCTTAAATAATGCAATAAATTCCTTAAATAATGCAGCAGAGTACTTAAATAATGCAGCAAATTCCTTAAATAATGCAGCAGAATCCTTAAATAATGCAATAAAATCCTTAAATAATGCGGCAACGTCCTTAATAATGCAGCAGAGTCCTTAAATAATGCAGCAAAGTACTTAAATAATGCAGCAGAGGCCTTAAATACCGCAGCAGCATACTTAAATAATGCAGCAAAGTCCTTAAATAATGCAGCAGAGTCCTTAAATAATGCAACAAAGTCCTTAAATAATGCAGCAGAGTCCATAAATAATGCAACAAACTCATTAAATAATGCAGCAAAGTACTTAAATAATGCAGCAAATTCCTTAAATAATGCAGCAGAATCATTAAATAATGCAATAAAGTCCTTAAATAATGCAGCAGAGTCCTTAAATAATGCAAAAAAATCCTTAAATAATGCAGCAGAATCCTTAAATAATGCAACAAAGTCCTTAAATAATGCAGCAACGTCC
Source organism: Phyllobates terribilis (assembly GCF_046119375.1). Classification (NCBI taxonomy): domain Eukaryota; kingdom Metazoa; phylum Chordata; class Amphibia; order Anura; family Dendrobatidae; genus Phyllobates; species Phyllobates terribilis. The sequence continues at coordinate 1,429,009 of NW_027363114.1, read as the reverse complement.
TTAATAATGCAGCAGAGTCCTTAAATAATGCAGCAAATTCCTTAAATAATGCAGAGTCCTTAAATAATGCACTAAATTGCTTAAATAAAATGCAGCAACGCCCTTAATAATGCAGCTGAGTCCTTAAATAATTCAGCAAAGTCCTTAAATAATGCAGCAGAGTCCTTAAATACCGCAGCAGTGTCCTTAAATAATGCAAAAAAGTCCTTAAATAATGCAGCAGAACCCTTAAATAATGCAACAAATCCTTAAATAATGCAGCAGACTCCTTAAATAATGCAACAAACTCCTTAAATAATGCAGCAGAGTACTTAAATAATGCAGCAGAGTACTTAAATAATGCAGCAAATTCCTTAAATAATGCAGCAGAATCCTTAAATAATGCAATAAAATCCTTAAATAATGCAGCAACGTCCTTAATAATGCAGCAGAGTCCTTAAATAATACAGCAAAGTCCTTAAATAATGCAGCAGAGGACTTAAATACTGCAGCAGCGTCCTTAAATAATGCAGCAGAGTCCTTAAATAATGCAACAAAGTCCTTAAATAATGCAGCAGAATCCTTAAATAATGCAAAAAATTCCTTAAATAATGCAGAAGAGTACTTAAATAATGCAGAAAAGTCGTTAAATAATGCAGCAAAGTCCTTAAATAATGCAGCAGAGTCCTTAAACATTGCAGCACAGTCCTTAAATAATGCAACAAAGTCCTTAAATAATGCAGCAGAGTCCTTAAATAATGCAGCAAAGTCCTTAAATAATGCAGCAGAGTCCTTAAACAATGCAACACAGTCCTTAAATAATGCAGCAAAGTCCTTAAATAATGCAGCAGAGTCCTTAAATACAGCAGCAGCGTCCTTAAATAATTCAGCAAAGTCCTTAAATAATGCAGCAGAGTCCTTAAATAATGCAACAAAGTCCTTAAATAATGCAGCAGAGTCCTTAAATAATGCAACAAAGTCCATAAATAATGCAGCAGAGTCCTTAAATACTGCAGCAGAGTCCTTAAATAATGCAGCAAAGTCCTTAAATAATGCAGCAGAGACCTTAAATTCCGCAGCAGAGTGATTAAATAATGCAACAAAGTCCTTAATAATGCAGCAGAGTCCTTAAATAATGCAGCAAATTCTTTAAATAATGCAGCAGAATCCTTAGATAATGCAATAAAGTCCTTATCTAATGCAGCAACGTCCTTAATAATGCAGCAGAGTCCTTAAATAATGCAGCAAAGTACTTAAATAATGCAGCAGAGGCCTTAAATACCGCAGCAGCATACTTAAATAATGCAGCAAAGTCCTTAAATAATGCAGCAGAGTCCTTAAATAATGCAACAACGTCCTTAAATAATGCAGCAGAGTCCTTAAATAATGCAACAAAGTCCTTAAATAATGCACCAGAGTACTTAAATAATGCAGCAAAGTCCTTAAATAATGCAGCAGAGTCCTTAAATAATGCAACAAAGTCCTTAAATAATGCAGCAGAGTCCTTAAATAATGCAACAAAGTCCTTAAATAATGCAGCAGAGTCCTTAAATAATGCAACAAAGTCCTTAAATTATGCAGCAGAGTCCTTAAATAATGCAGCAAAGTCCTTAAATAATGCAGCAGAGTCCTTAAACAATGCAGCACAGTCCTTAAATAATGCAACAAAGTCCTTAAATAATGCAGCAGAGTCCTTAAACAATGCAGCACAGTCCTTAAATAATGCAACAAAGTCCTTAAATAATGCAGCAGAGTCCTTAAATACTGCAGCAGAGACCTTAAATAATGCAGCAAAATCCTTAAATAATGCAGCAGAGTCCTTATATAATGCAGCAGAGTCCTAAAATACCGCAGCAGAGTCCTTAAATAATGCAGCAGAGTCCTTAAATAATGCAGCAAATTCATTAAATAATGCAGCAGAGTCCTTAAATAATGCAACAAAGTCCTTAAATAATGCAGCAGATTCCTTAAATTTCGCAGCAGCGTCCTTAAATAATGCATCAAAGTCCTTAAATAATGCAGCAGAGTCCTAAAATACCGCAGCAGAGTCCTTAAATAATGCAGCAAAGTCCTTAAATAATGCAGCAGAGTGCTTACATAATGCAGCAGAGTCCTTAAATTCCGCAGCAGAGTCATTAAATAATGCAGCAGAGTCCTTAAATAATGCAGCAAATTCATTAAATAATGCACAGAGTCATTAAATAATGCAACAAAGTCCTTAAATAATGCAGCAGAGTCCTTAAATAATGCAACAAAGTCCTTAAATTATGCAGCAGAGTCCTTAAATAATGCAGCAAAGTCCTTAAATAATGCAGCAGAGTCCTTAAACAATGCAGCACAGTCCTTAAATAATGCAACAAAGTCCTTAAATAATGCAGCAGAGTCCTTAAATAATGCAGCAAAGTTCTTAAATAATGCAGCAGAGTCCTTAAACAATGCAGCACAGTCCTTAAATAATGCAGCAAAGTCCTTAAATAATGCAGCAGAGTCCTTAAATAATGCAGCAAACTCATTAAATAATGCAGCAAAGTACTTAAATAATGCAGCAAATTCCTTAAATAATGCAGCAGAATCCTTAAATAATGCAATAAAGTCCTTAAATAATGCAGCAGAGTCCTTAAATAATGCAATAAATTCCTTAAATAATGCAGCAGAATCCTTAAATAATGCAATAAAGTCATTAAATAATGCAGCAGAGTCCTTAAATACTGCAGCAGAGACCTTAAATAATGCAGCAAAATCCTTAAATAATGCAGCAGAGTCCTTATATAATGCAGCAGAGTCCTAAAATACCGCAGCAGAGTCCTTAAATAATGCAGCAGAGTCCTTAAATAATGCAGCAAATTCATTAAATAATGCAGCAGAGTCCTTAAATAATGCAACAAAGTCCTTAAATAATGCAGCAGATTCCTTAAATTTCGCAGCAGCGTCCTTAAATAATGCATCAAAGTCCTTAAATAATGCAGCAGAGTCCTAAAATACCGCAGCAGAGTCCTTAAATAATGCAGCAAAGTCCTTAAATAATGCAGCAGAGTGCTTACATAATGCAGCAGAGTCCTTAAATTCCGCAGCAGAGTCATTAAATAATGCAGCAGAGTCCTTAAATAATGCAGCAAATTCATTAAATAATGCACAGAGTCATTAAATAATGCAACAAAGTCCTTAAATAATGCAGCAGAGTCCTTAAATAATGCAACAAAGTCCTTAAATAATGCAGCAGATTCCTTAAATAAAGCAGCAGAGTGCTTAAATAATGCAGCAGAGTCCTTAAATACCGCAGCAGAGTCATTAAATAATACAGCAGAGTCCTTAAATAATGCAGCAAATTCCTTAAATAATGCAGAGTCCTTAAATAATGCACTAAATTCCTTAAATAAAATGCAGCAACGCCCTTAATAATGCAGCAGAGTCCTTAAATAATTCAGCAAAGTCCTTAAATAATGCAGCAGAGTCCTTAAATACCGCAGCAGCGTCCTTAAATAATGCAGCAAAGTCCTTAAATAATGCAGCTGAACCCTTAAATAATGCAACAAAGTCCTTAAATAATGCAGCAGACTCCTTAAATAATGCAACAAACTCCTTAAATAATGCAGCAGAGTACTTAAATAATGCAGCAGAGTACTTAAATAATGCAGCAAATTCCTTAAATAATGCAGCAGAATCCTTAAATAATGCAATAAAATCCTTAAATAATGCAGCAACGTCCTTAATAATGCAGCAGAGTCCTTAAATAATACAGCAAAGTTCTTAAATAATGCAGCAGAGGACTTAAATACTGCAGCAGCGTCCTTAAATAATGCAGCAGAGTCCTTAAATAATGCAACAAAGTCCTTAAATAATGCAGCAGAATCCTTAAATAATGCAAAAAATTCCTTAAATAATGCAGAAGAGTACTTAAATAATGCAGAAAAGTTGTTAAATAATGCAGCAAAGTCCTTAAATAATGCAGCAGAGTCCTTAAACATTGCAGCACAGTCCTTAAATAATGCAACAAAGTCCTTAAATAATGCAGCAGAGTCCTTAAATAATGCAGCAAAGTCCTTAAAAAATGCAGCAGAGTCCTTAAACAATGCAACACAGTCCTTAAATAATGCAGCAGAGTCCTTAAATAATGCAGCAGAGTCCTTAAATAATGCAACAAAGTCCTTAAATAATGCAGCAGAGTCCTTAAATAATGCAACAAAGTCCTTAAATAATGCAGCAGAGTACTTAAATAATGCAGCAGAGTCCTTAAATAATGCAACAAAGTCCTTAAATAATGCAGCAGAGTCCTTAAATAATGCAACAAAGTCCTTAAATAATGCAGCAGAGTACTTAAATAATGCAGCAAAGTCCTTAAATAATGCAGCAGAGTCCTTAAACAATGCAGCACAGTCCTTAAATAATGCAACAAAGTCCTTAAATAATGCAGCAGAGTCCTTAAATAATGCAGCAAAGTCCTTAAATAATGCAGCAGAGTCCTTAAACAATGCAGCACAGTCCTTAAATAATGCAGCAAAGTCCTTAAATAATGCAGCAGAGTCCTTAAATACAGCAGCAGCGTCCTTAAATAATGCAACAAAGTCCTTAAATAATGCAGCAGAGTCCTTAAATAATGCATCAAAGTCCTTAAATAATGCAGCAGAGTCCTTAAATAATGCAACAAACTCATTAAATAATGCAGCAAAGTACTTAAATAATGCAGCAAATTCCTTAAATAATGCAGCAGAATCCTTAAATAATGCAATAAAGTCCTTAAATAATGCAGCAGAGTCCTTAAATACTGCAATAAATTCCTTAAATAATGCAGCAGAATCCTTAAATAATGCAATAAAGTCATTAAGTAATGCAGCAGAGTCCTTAAATAATGCAACAAAGTCCTTAAATAATGCAGCAGATTCCTTAAATTCTGCAGCAGCGTCCTTAAATAATGCATCAAAGTCCTTAAATAATGCAGCAGAGTCCTTAAATACCACAGCAGAGTCATTAAATAATGCAGCAGAGTCCTTAAATAATGCAGCAAAGTCCTTAAATAATGCAGCAGAGTCCTTAAACATTGCAGCACAGTCCTTAAATAATGCAACAAAGTCCTTAAATAATGCAGCAGAGTCCTTAAATAATGCAGCAAAGTCCTTAAATAATGCAGCAGAGTCCTTAAACAATGCAACACAGTCCTTAAATAATGCAGCAAAGTCCTTAAATAATGCAGCAGAGTCCTTAAATACAGCAGCAGCGTCCTTAAATAATTCAGCAAAGTCCTTAAATAATGCAGCAGAGTCCTTAAATAATGCAACAAAGTCCTTAAATAATGCAGCAGAGTCCTTAAATAATGCAACAAAGTCCATAAATAATGCAGCAGAGTCCTTAAATACTGCAGCAGAGTCCTTAAATAATGCAGCAAAGTCCTTAAATAATGCAGCAGAGTCCTTAAATTCCGCAGCAGAGTGATTAAATAATGCAACAAAGTCCTTAATAATGCAGCAGAGTCCTTAAATAATGCAGCAAATTCTTTAAATAATGCAGCAGAATCCTTAGATAATGCAATAAAGTCCTTATCTAATGCAGCAACGTCCTTAATAATGCAGCAGAGTCCTTAAATAATGCAGCAAAGTACTTAAATAATGCAGCAGAGGCCTTAAATACCGCAGCAGCATACTTAAATAATGCAGCAAAGTCCTTAAATAATGCAGCAGAGTCCTTAAATAATGCAACAAAGTCCTTAAATAATGCAGCAGAGTCCTTAAATAATGCAACAAAGTCCTTAAATAATGCACCAGAGTACTTAAATAATGCAGCAAAGTCCTTAAATAATGCAGCAGAGTCCTTAAATAATGCAACAAAGTCCTTAAATAATGCAGCAGAGTCCTTAAATAATGCAACAAAGTCCTTAAATAATGCAGCAGAGTCCTTAAATAATGCAACAAAGTCCTTAAATTATGCAGCAGAGTCCTTAAATAATGCAGCAAAGTCCTTAAATAATGCAGCAGAGTCCTTAAACAATGCAGCACAGTCCTTAAATAATGCAACAAAGTCCTTAAATAATGCAGCAGAGTCCTTAAATAATGCAGCAAAGTTCTTAAATAATGCAGCAGAGTCCTTAAACAATGCAGCACAGTCCTTAAATAATGCAGCAAAGTCCTTAAATAATGCAGCAGAGTCCTTAAATAATGCAGCAAACTCATTAAATAATGCAGCAAAGTACTTAAATAATGCAGCAAATTCCTTAAATAATGCAGCAGAATCCTTAAATAATGCAATAAAGTCCTTAAATAATGCAGCAGAGTCCTTAAATAATGCAATAAATTCCTTAAATAATGCAGCAGAATCCTTAAATAATGCAATAAAGTCATTAAATAATGCAGCAGAGTCCTTAAATACTGCAGCAGAGACCTTAAATAATGCAGCAAAATCCTTAAATAATGCAGCAGAGTCCTTATATAATGCAGCAGAGTCCTAAAATACCGCAGCAGAGTCCTTAAATAATGCAGCAGAGTCCTTAAATAATGCAGCAAATTCATTAAATAATGCAGCAGAGTCCTTAAATAATGCAACAAAGTCCTTAAATAATGCAGCAGATTCCTTAAATTTCGCAGCAGCGTCCTTAAATAATGCATCAAAGTCCTTAAATAATGCAGCAGAGTCCTAAAATACCGCAGCAGAGTCCTTAAATAATGCAGCAAAGTCCTTAAATAATGCAGCAGAGTGCTTACATAATGCAGCAGAGTCCTTAAATTCCGCAGCAGAGTCATTAAATAATGCAGCAGAGTCCTTAAATAATGCAGCAAATTCATTAAATAATGCACAGAGTCATTAAATAATGCAACAAAGTCCTTAAATAATGCAGCAGAGTCCTTAAATAATGCAACAAAGTCCTTAAATAATGCAGCAGATTCCTTAAATAAAGCAGCAGAGTGCTTAAATAATGCAGCAGAGTCCTTAAATACCGCAGCAGAGTCATTAAATAATACAGCAGAGTCCTTAAATAATGCAGCAAATTCCTTAAATAATGCAGAGTCCTTAAATAATGCACTAAATTCCTTAAATAAAATGCAGCAACGCCCTTAATAATGCAGCAGAGTCCTTAAATAATTCAGCAAAGTCCTTAAATAATGCAGCAGAGTCCTTAAATACCGCAGCAGCGTCCTTAAATAATGCAGCAAAGTCCTTAAATAATGCAGCTGAACCCTTAAATAATGCAACAAAGTCCTTAAATAATGCAGCAGACTCCTTAAATAATGCAACAAACTCCTTAAATAATGCAGCAGAGTACTTAAATAATGCAGCAGAGTACTTAAATAATGCAGCAAATTCCTTAAATAATGCAGCAGAATCCTTAAATAATGCAATAAAATCCTTAAATAATGCAGCAACGTCCTTAATAATGCAGCAGAGTCCTTAAATAATACAGCAAAGTTCTTAAATAATGCAGCAGAGGACTTAAATACTGCAGCAGCGTCCTTAAATAATGCAGCAGAGTCCTTAAATAATGCAACAAAGTCCTTAAATAATGCAGCAGAATCCTTAAATAATGCAAAAAATTCCTTAAATAATGCAGAAGAGTACTTAAATAATGCAGAAAAGTTGTTAAATAATGCAGCAAAGTCCTTAAATAATGCAGCAGAGTCCTTAAACATTGCAGCACAGTCCTTAAATAATGCAACAAAGTCCTTAAATAATGCAGCAGAGTCCTTAAATAATGCAGCAAAGTCCTTAAAAAATGCAGCAGAGTCCTTAAACAATGCAACACAGTCCTTAAATAATGCAGCAGAGTCCTTAAATAATGCAGCAGAGTCCTTAAATAATGCAACAAAGTCCTTAAATAATGCAGCAGAGTCCTTAAATAATGCAACAAAGTCCTTAAATAATGCAGCAGAGTACTTAAATAATGCAGCAGAGTCCTTAAATAATGCAACAAAGTCCTTAAATAATGCAGCAGAGTCCTTAAATAATGCAACAAAGTCCTTAAATAATGCAGCAGAGTACTTAAATAATGCAGCAAAGTCCTTAAATAATGCAGCAGAGTCCTTAAACAATGCAGCACAGTCCTTAAATAATGCAACAAAGTCCTTAAATAATGCAGCAGAGTCCTTAAATAATGCAGCAAAGTCCTTAAATAATGCAGCAGAGTCCTTAAACAATGCAGCACAGTCCTTAAATAATGCAGCAAAGTCCTTAAATAATGCAGCAGAGTCCTTAAATAATGCAGCAGCGTCCTTAAATAATGCAACAAAGTCCTTAAATAATGCAGCAGAGTCCTTAAATAATGCATCAAAGTCCTTAAATAATGCAGCAGAGTCCTTAAATAATGCAACAAACTCATTAAATAATGCAGCAAAGTACTTAAATAATGCAGCAAATTCCTTAAATAATGCAGCAGAATCCTTAAATAATGCAATAAAGTCCTTAAATAATGCAGCAGAGTCCTTAAATACTGCAATAAATTCCTTAAATAATGCAGCAGAATCCTTAAATAATGCAATAAAGTCATTAAGTAATGCAGCAGAGTCCTTAAATAATGCAACAAAGTCCTTAAATAATGCAGCAGATTCCTTAAATTCTGCAGCAGCGTCCTTAAATAATGCATCAAAGTCCTTAAATAATGCAGCAGAGTCCTTAAATACCACAGCAGAGTCATTAAATAATGCAGCAGAGTCCTTAAATAATGCAGCATATTCCTTAAATAATGCAGCAGAGTCCTTAAATAATGCAATAAAGTCCTTAAATAATGCAGCAGAGTCCTTAAATAATGCAGCAACGTCCTTAATAATGCAGCTGAGTCCTTAAATAATGCAGCAACATCCTTAAATAATGCAGCAGAGTCCTTAAATACTGCATCAGCGTCCTTAAATAATGCAACAAAGTCCTTAAATAATGCAGCAAAGTCCTTAAATAATGCAGCAGAGTCCTTAAATACAGCAGCAGAGTCCTTAAATAATTCAGCAAAGTCCTTAAATAATGCAGCAGAGTCCTTAAATAATGCAATAAAGTCCTTATCTAATGCAGCAACGTCCTTAATAATGCAGCAGAGTCCTTAAATAATGCAACAAAGTCCTTAAATAATGCAGCAGAGTCCTTAAATAATGCAACAAAGTCCTTAAATATTGCAGCAGAGTCCTTAAATAATGCAGCAAAGTCCTTAAATAATGCAGCAGAGTACTTAAATAATGCAGCAAATTCCTTAAATAATGCAGCAGAATCCTTAAATAATGCAATAAAGTCCTTAAATAATGCAGCAGAGTCCTTAAATAATGCAGCAGAGTCCTTAAATAATGCAACAAAGTCCTTAAATAATGCAGCAGAGTCCTTAAAGAATGCAGCAAAGTCCTTAAATAATGCAGCAGAGTCCTTAAATAATGCAGCAAACTCATTAAATAATGCAGCAAAGTACTTAAATAATGCAGCAAATTCCTTAAATAATGCAGCAGAATCCTTAAATAATGCAATAAATTCCTTAAATAATGCAGCAGAGTACTTAAATAATGCAGCAAATTCCTTAAATAATGCAGCAGAATCCTTAAATAATGCAATAAAATCCTTAAATAATGCGGCAACGTCCTTAATAATGCAGCAGAGTCCTTAAATAATGCAGCAAAGTACTTAAATAATGCAGCAGAGGCCTTAAATACCGCAGCAGCATACTTAAATAATGCAGCAAAGTCCTTAAATAATGCAGCAGAGTCCTTAAATAATGCAACAAAGTCCTTAAATAATGCAGCAGAGTCCATAAATAATGCAACAAACTCATTAAATAATGCAGCAAAGTACTTAAATAATGCAGCAAATTCCTTAAATAATGCAGCAGAATCATTAAATAATGCAATAAAGTCCTTAAATAATGCAGCAGAGTCCTTAAATAATGCAAAAAAATCCTTAAATAATGCAGCAGAATCCTTAAATAATGCAACAAAGTCCTTAAATAATGCAGCAACGTCCTTAATAATGCAGCAGAGTCCTTAAATAATGCAGCAAATTCCTTAAATAATGCAGAGTCCTTAAATAATGCACTAAATTGCTTAAATAAAATGCAGCAACGCCCTTAATAATGCAGCTGAGTCCTTAAATAATTCAGCAAAGTCCTTAAATAATGCAGCAGAGTCCTTAAATACCGCAGCAGTGTCCTTAAATAATGCAAAAAAGTCCTTAAATAATGCAGCAGAACCCTTAAATAATGCAACAAATCCTTAAATAATGCAGCAGACTCCTTAAATAATGCAACAAACTCCTTAAATAATGCAGCAGAGTACTTAAATAATGCAGCAGAGTACTTAAATAATGCAGCAAATTCCTTAAATAATGCAGCAGAATCCTTAAATAATGCAATAAAATCCTTAAATAATGCAGCAACGTCCTTAATAATGCAGCAGAGTCCTTAAATAATACAGCAAAGTCCTTAAATAATGCAGCAGAGGACTTAAATACTGCAGCAGCGTCCTTAAATAATGCAGCAGAGTCCTTAAATAATGCAACAAAGTCCTTAAATAATGCAGCAGAATCCTTAAATAATGCAAAAAATTCCTTAAATAATGCAGAAGAGTACTTAAATAATGCAGAAAAGTCGTTAAATAATGCAGCAAAGTCCTTAAATAATGCAGCAGAGTCCTTAAACATTGCAGCACAGTCCTTAAATAATGCAACAAAGTCCTTAAATAATGCAGCAGAGTCCTTAAATAATGCAGCAAAGTCCTTAAATAATGCAGCAGAGTCCTTAAACAATGCAACACAGTCCTTAAATAATGCAGCAAAGTCCTTAAATAATGCAGCAGAGTCCTTAAATACAGCAGCAGCGTCCTTAAATAATTCAGCAAAGTCCTTAAATAATGCAGCAGAGTCCTTAAATAATGCAACAAAGTCCTTAAATAATGCAGCAGAGTCCTTAAATAATGCAACAAAGTCCATAAATAATGCAGCAGAGTCCTTAAATACTGCAGCAGAGTCCTTAAATAATGCAGCAAAGTCCTTAAATAATGCAGCAGAGTCCTTAAATTCCGCAGCAGAGTGATTAAATAATGCAACAAAGTCCTTAATAATGCAGCAGAGTCCTTAAATAATGCAGCAAATTCTTTAAATAATGCAGCAGAATCCTTAGATAATGCAATAAAGTCCTTATCTAATGCAGCAACGTCCTTAATAATGCAGCAGAGTCCTTAAATAATGCAGCAAAGTACTTAAATAATGCAGCAGAGGCCTTAAATACCGCAGCAGCATACTTAAATAATGCAGCAAAGTCCTTAAATAATGCAGCAGAGTCCTTAAATAATGCAACAAAGTCCTTAAATAATGCAGCAGAGTCCTTAAATAATGCAACAAAGTCCTTAAATAATGCACCAGAGTACTTAAATAATGCAGCAAAGTCCTTAAATAATGCAGCAGAGTCCTTAAATAATGCAACAAAGTCCTTAAATAATGCAGCAGAGTCCTTAAATAATGCAACAAAGTCCTTAAATAATGCAGCAGAGTCCTTAAATAATGCAACAAAGTCCTTAAATTATGCAGCAGAGTCCTTAAATAATGCAGCAAAGTCCTTAAATAATGCAGCAGAGTCCTTAAACAATGCAGCACAGTCCTTAAATAATGCAACAAAGTCCTTAAATAATGCAGCAGAGTCCTTAAATAATGCAGCAAAGTTCTTAAATAATGCAGCAGAGTCCTTAAACAATGCAGCACAGTCCTTAAATAATGCAGCAAAGTCCTTAAATAATGCAGCAGAGTCCTTAAATAATGCAGCAAACTCATTAAATAATGCAGCAAAGTACTTAAATAATGCAGCAAATTCCTTAAATAATGCAGCAGAATCCTTAAATAATGCAATAAAGTCCTTAAATAATGCAGCAGAGTCCTTAAATAATGCAATAAATTCTTTAAATAATGCAGCAGAATCCTTAAATAATGCAATAAAGTCATTAAATAATGCAGCAGAGTCCTTAAATACTGCAGCAGAGACCTTAAATAATGCAGCAAAATCCTTAAATAATGCAGCAGAGTCCTTATATAATGCAGCAGAGTCCTAAAATACCGCAGCAGAGTCCTTAAATAATGCAGCAGAGTCCTTAAATAATGCAGCAAATTCATTAAATAATGCAGCAGAGTCCTTAAATAATGCAACAAAGTCCTTAAATAATGCAGCAGATTCCTTAAATTTCGCAGCAGCGTCCTTAAATAATGCATCAAAGTCCTTAAATAATGCAGCAGAGTCCTAAAATACCGCAGCAGAGTCCTTAAATAATGCAGCAAAGTCCTTAAATAATGCAGCAGAGTGCTTACATAATGCAGCAGAGTCCTTAAATTCCGCAGCAGAGTCATTAAATAATGCAGCAGAGTCCTTAAATAATGCAGCAAATTCATTAAATAATGCACAGAGTCATTAAATAATGCAACAAAGTCCTTAAATAATGCAGCAGAGTCCTTAAATAATGCAACAAAGTCCTTAAATAATGCAGCAGATTCCTTAAATAAAGCAGCAGAGTGCTTAAATAATGCAGCAGAGTCCTTAAATAATGCAATAAAGTCCTTAAATAATGCAGCAGAGTCCTTAAATAATGCAGCAACGTCCTTAATAATGCAGCTGAGTCCTTAAATAATGCAGCAACATCCTTAAATAATGCAGCAGAGTCCTTAAATACTGCATCAGCGTCCTTAAATAATGCAACAAAGTCCTTAAATAATGCAGCAAAGTCCTTAAATAATGCAGCAGAGTCCTTAAATACAGCAGCAGAGTCCTTAAATAATTCAGCAAAGTCCTTAAATAATGCAGCAGAGTCCTTAAATAATGCAATAAAGTCCTTATCTAATGCAGCAACGTCCTTAATAATGCAGCAGAGTCCTTAAATAATGCAACAAAGTCCTTAAATAATGCAGCAGAGTCCTTAAATAATGCAACAAAGTCCTTAAATATTGCAGCAGAGTCCTTAAATAATGCAGCAAAGTCCTTAAATAATGCAGCAGAGTACTTAAATAATGCAGCAAATTCCTTAAATAATGCAGCAGAATCCTTAAATAATGCAATAAAGTCCTTAAATAATGCAGCAGAGTCCTTAAATAATGCAGCAGAGTCCTTAAATAATGCAACAAAGTCCTTAAATAATGCAGCAGAGTCCTTAAAGAATGCAGCAAAGTCCTTAAATAATGCAGCAGAGTCCTTAAATAATGCAGCAAACTCATTAAATAATGCAGCAAAGTACTTAAATAATGCAGCAAATTCCTTAAATAATGCAGCAGAATCCTTAAATAATGCAATAAATTCCTTAAATAATGCAGCAGAGTACTTAAATAATGCAGCAAATTCCTTAAATAATGCAGCAGAATCCTTAAATAATGCAATAAAATCCTTAAATAATGCGGCAACGTCCTTAATAATGCAGCAGAGTCCTTAAATAATGCAGCAAAGTACTTAAATAATGCAGCAGAGGCCTTAAATACCGCAGCAGCATACTTAAATAATGCAGCAAAGTCCTTAAATAATGCAGCAGAGTCCTTAAATAATGCAACAAAGTCCTTAAATAATGCAGCAGAGTCCATAAATAATGCAACAAACTCATTAAATAATGCAGCAAAGTACTTAAATAATGCAGCAAATTCCTTAAATAATGCAGCAGAATCATTAAATAATGCAATAAAGTCCTTAAATAATGCAGCAGAGTCCTTAAATAATGCAAAAAAATCCTTAAATAATGCAGCAGAATCCTTAAATAATGCAACAAAGTCCTTAAATAATGCAGCAACGTCCTTAATAATGCAGCAGAGTCCTTAAATAATGCAGCAAATTCCTTAAATAATGCAGAGTCCTTAAATAATGCACTAAATTGCTTAAATAAAATGCAGCAACGCCCTTAATAATGCAGCTGAGTCCTTAAATAATTCAGCAAAGTCCTTAAATAATGCAGCAGAGTCCTTAAATACCGCAGCAGTGTCCTTAAATAATGCAAAAAAGTCCTTAAATAATGCAGCAGAACCCTTAAATAATGCAACAAATCCTTAAATAATGCAGCAGACTCCTTAAATAATGCAACAAACTCCTTAAATAATGCAGCAGAGTACTTAAATAATGCAGCAGAGTACTTAAATAATGCAGCAAATTCCTTAAATAATGCAGCAGAATCCTTAAATAATGCAATAAAATCCTTAAATAATGCAGCAACGTCCTTAATAATGCAGCAGAGTCCTTAAATAATACAGCAAAGTCCTTAAATAATGCAGCAGAGGACTTAAATACTGCAGCAGCGTCCTTAAATAATGCAGCAGAGTCCTTAAATAATGCAACAAAGTCCTTAAATAATGCAGCAGAATCCTTAAATAATGCAAAAAATTCCTTAAATAATGCAGAAGAGTACTTAAATAATGCAGAAAAGTCGTTAAATAATGCAGCAAAGTCCTTAAATAATGCAGCAGAGTCCTTAAACATTGCAGCACAGTCCTTAAATAATGCAACAAAGTCCTTAAATAATGCAGCAGAGTCCTTAAATAATGCAGCAAAGTCCTTAAATAATGCAGCAGAGTCCTTAAACAATGCAACACAGTCCTTAAATAATGCAGCAAAGTCCTTAAATAATGCAGCAGAGTCCTTAAATACAGCAGCAGCGTCCTTAAATAATTCAGCAAAGTCCTTAAATAATGCAGCAGAGTCCTTAAATAATGCAACAAAGTCCTTAAATAATGCAGCAGAGTCCTTAAATAATGCAACAAAGTCCATAAATAATGCAGCAGAGTCCTTAAATACTGCAGCAGAGTCCTTAAATAATGCAGCAAAGTCCTTAAATAATGCAGCAGAGTCCTTAAATTCCGCAGCAGAGTGATTAAATAATGCAACAAAGTCCTTAATAATGCAGCAGAGTCCTTAAATAATGCAGCAAATTCTTTAAATAATGCAGCAGAATCCTTAGATAATGCAATAAAGTCCTTATCTAATGCAGCAACGTCCTTAATAATGCAGCAGAGTCCTTAAATAATGCAGCAAAGTACTTAAATAATGCAGCAGAGGCCTTAAATACCGCAGCAGCATACTTAAATAATGCAGCAAAGTCCTTAAATAATGCAGCAGAGTCCTTAAATAATGCAACAAAGTCCTTAAATAATGCAGCAGAGTCCTTAAATAATGCAACAAAGTCCTTAAATAATGCACCAGAGTACTTAAATAATGCAGCAAAGTCCTTAAATAATGCAGCAGAGTCCTTAAATAATGCAACAAAGTCCTTAAATAATGCAGCAGAGTCCTTAAATAATGCAACAAAGTCCTTAAATAATGCAGCAGAGTCCTTAAATAATGCAACAAAGTCCTTAAATTATGCAGCAGAGTCCTTAAATAATGCAGCAAAGTCCTTAAATAATGCAGCAGAGTCCTTAAACAATGCAGCACAGTCCTTAAATAATGCAACAAAGTCCTTAAATAATGCAGCAGAGTCCTTAAACAATGCAGCACAGTCCTTAAATAATGCAACAAAGTCCTTAAATAATGCAGCAGAGTCCTTAAATACTGCAGCAGAGACCTTAAATAATGCAGCAAAATCCTTAAATAATGCAGCAGAGTCCTTATATAATGCAGCAGAGTCCTAAAATACCGCAGCAGAGTCCTTAAATAATGCAGCAGAGTCCTTAAATAATGCAGCAAATTCATTAAATAATGCAGCAGAGTCCTTAAATAATGCAACAAAGTCCTTAAATAATGCAGCAGATTCCTTAAATTTCGCAGCAGCGTCCTTAAATAATGCATCAAAGTCCTTAAATAATGCAGCAGAGTCCTAAAATACCGCAGCAGAGTCCTTAAATAATGCAGCAAAGTCCTTAAATAATGCAGCAGAGTGCTTACATAATGCAGCAGAGTCCTTAAATTCCGCAGCAGAGTCATTAAATAATGCAGCAGAGTCCTTAAATAATGCAGCAAATTCATTAAATAATGCACAGAGTCATTAAATAATGCAACAAAGTCCTTAAATAATGCAGCAGAGTCCTTAAATAATGCAACAAAGTCCTTAAATAATGCAGCAGATTCCTTAAATAAAGCAGCAGAGTGCTTAAATAATGCAGCAGAGTCCTTAAATAATGCAATAAAGTCCTTAAATAATGCAGCAGAGTCCTTAAATAATGCAGCAACGTCCTTAATAATGCAGCTGAGTCCTTAAATAATGCAGCAACATCCTTAAATAATGCAGCAGAGTCCTTAAATACTGCATCAGCGTCCTTAAATAATGCAACAAAGTCCTTAAATAATGCAGCAAAGTCCTTAAATAATGCAGCAGAGTCCTTAAATACAGCAGCAGAGTCCTTAAATAATTCAGCAAAGTCCTTAAATAATGCAGCAGAGTCCTTAAATAATGCAATAAAGTCCTTATCTAATGCAGCAACGTCCTTAATAATGCAGCAGAGTCCTTAAATAATGCAACAAAGTCCTTAAATAATGCAGCAGAGTCCTTAAATAATGCAACAAAGTCCTTAAATATTGCAGCAGAGTCCTTAAATAATGCAGCAAAGTCCTTAAATAATGCAGCAGAGTACTTAAATAATGCAGCAAATTCCTTAAATAATGCAGCAGAATCCTTAAATAATGCAATAAAGTCCTTAAATAATGCAGCAGAGTCCTTAAATAATGCAGCAGAGTCCTTAAATAATGCAACAAAGTCCTTAAATAATGCAGCAGAGTCCTTAAAGAATGCAGCAAAGTCCTTAAATAATGCAGCAGCGTCCTTAAATAATGCAGCACACTCATTAAATAATGCAGCAAAGTACTTAAATAATGCAGCAAATTCCTTAAATAATGCAGCAGAATCCTTAAATAATGCAATAAATTCCTTAAATAATGCAGCAGAGTACTTAAATAATGCAGCAAATTCCTTAAATAATGCAGCAGAATCCTTAAATAATGCAATAAAATCCTTAAATAATGCGGCAACGTCCTTAATAATGCAGCAGAGTCCTTAAATAATGCAGCAAAGTACTTAAATAATGCAGCAGAGGCCTTAAATAC
The DNA here is from genome assembly GCF_046119375.1 of Phyllobates terribilis. Lineage (NCBI taxonomy): Eukaryota > Metazoa > Chordata > Amphibia > Anura > Dendrobatidae > Phyllobates > Phyllobates terribilis. Next base: position 1,412,097 of record NW_027363114.1, on the reverse strand, counting down.
CGCAGCAGCATACTTAAATAATGCAGCAAAGTCCTTAAATAATGCAGCAGAGTCCTTAAATAATGCAACAAAGTCCTTAAATAATGCAGCAGAGTCCATAAATAATGCAACAAACTCATTAAATAATGCAGCAAAGTACTTAAATAATGCAGCAAATTCCTTAAATAATGCAGCAGAATCATTAAATAATGCAATAAAGTCCTTAAATAATGCAGCAGAGTCCTTAAATAATGCAAAAAAATCCTTAAATAATGCAGCAGAATCCTTAAATAATGCAACAAAGTCCTTAAATAATGCAGCAACGTCCTTAATAATGCAGCAGAGTCCTTAAATAATGCAGCAAATTCCTTAAATAATGCAGAGTCCTTAAATAATGCACTAAATTGCTTAAATAAAATGCAGCAACGCCCTTAATAATGCAGCTGAGTCCTTAAATAATTCAGCAAAGTCCTTAAATAATGCAGCAGAGTCCTTAAATACCGCAGCAGTGTCCTTAAATAATGCAAAAAAGTCCTTAAATAATGCAGCAGAACCCTTAAATAATGCAACAAATCCTTAAATAATGCAGCAGACTCCTTAAATAATGCAACAAACTCCTTAAATAATGCAGCAGAGTACTTAAATAATGCAGCAGAGTACTTAAATAATGCAGCAAATTCCTTAAATAATGCAGCAGAATCCTTAAATAATGCAATAAAATCCTTAAATAATGCAGCAACGTCCTTAATAATGCAGCAGAGTCCTTAAATAATACAGCAAAGTCCTTAAATAATGCAGCAGAGGACTTAAATACTGCAGCAGCGTCCTTAAATAATGCAGCAGAGTCCTTAAATAATGCAACAAAGTCCTTAAATAATGCAGCAGAATCCTTAAATAATGCAAAAAATTCCTTAAATAATGCAGAAGAGTACTTAAATAATGCAGAAAAGTCGTTAAATAATGCAGCAAAGTCCTTAAATAATGCAGCAGAGTCCTTAAACATTGCAGCACAGTCCTTAAATAATGCAACAAAGTCCTTAAATAATGCAGCAGAGTCCTTAAATAATGCAGCAAAGTCCTTAAATAATGCAGCAGAGTCCTTAAACAATGCAACACAGTCCTTAAATAATGCAGCAAAGTCCTTAAATAATGCAGTAGAGTCCTTAAATACAGCAGCAGCGTCCTTAAATAATTCAGCAAAGTCCTTAAATAATGCAGCAGAGTCCTTAAATAATGCAACAAAGTCCTTAAATAATGCAGCAGAGTCCTTAAATAATGCAACAAAGTCCATAAATAATGCAGCAGAGTCCTTAAATACTGCAGCAGAGTCCTTAAATAATGCAGCAAAGTCCTTAAATAATGCAGCAGAGACCTTAAATTCCGCAGCAGAGTGATTAAATAATGCAACAAAGTCCTTAATAATGCAGCAGAGTCCTTAAATAATGCAGCAAATTCTTTAAATAATGCAGCAGAATCCTTAGATAATGCAATAAAGTCCTTATCTAATGCAGCAACGTCCTTAATAATGCAGCAGAGTCCTTAAATAATGCAGCAAAGTACTTAAATAATGCAGCAGAGGCCTTAAATACCGCAGCAGCATACTTAAATAATGCAGCAAAGTCCTTAAATAATGCAGCAGAGTCCTTAAATAATGCAACAAAGTCCTTAAATAATGCAGCAGAGTCCTTAAATAATGCAACAAAGTCCTTAAATAATGCACCAGAGTACTTAAATAATGCAGCAAAGTCCTTAAATAATGCAGCAGAGTCCTTAAATAATGCAACAAAGTCCTTAAATAATGCAGCAGAGTCCTTAAATAATGCAACAAAGTCCTTAAATAATGCAGCAGAGTCCTTAAATAATGCAACAAAGTCCTTAAATTATGCAGCAGAGTCCTTAAATAATGCAGCAAAGTCCTTAAATAATGCAGCAGAGTCCTTAAACAATGCAGCACAGTCCTTAAATAATGCAACAAAGTCCTTAAATAATGCAGCAGAGTCCTTAAACAATGCAGCACAGTCCTTAAATAATGCAACAAAGTCCTTAAATAATGCAGCAGAGTCCTTAAATACTGCAGCAGAGACCTTAAATAATGCAGCAAAATCCTTAAATAATGCAGCAGAGTCCTTATATAATGCAGCAGAGTCCTAAAATACCGCAGCAGAGTCCTTAAATAATGCAGCAGAGTCCTTAAATAATGCAGCAAATTCATTAAATAATGCAGCAGAGTCCTTAAATAATGCAACAAAGTCCTTAAATAATGCAGCAGATTCCTTAAATTTCGCAGCAGCGTCCTTAAATAATGCATCAAAGTCCTTAAATAATGCAGCAGAGTCCTAAAATACCGCAGCAGAGTCCTTAAATAATGCAGCAAAGTCCTTAAATAATGCAGCAGAGTGCTTACATAATGCAGCAGAGTCCTTAAATTCCGCAGCAGAGTCATTAAATAATGCAGCAGAGTCCTTAAATAATGCAGCAAATTCATTAAATAATGCACAGAGTCATTAAATAATGCAACAAAGTCCTTAAATAATGCAGCAGAGTCCTTAAATAATGCAACAAAGTCCTTAAATTATGCAGCAGAGTCCTTAAATAATGCAGCAAAGTCCTTAAATAATGCAGCAGAGTCCTTAAACAATGCAGCACAGTCCTTAAATAATGCAACAAAGTCCTTAAATAATGCAGCAGAGTCCTTAAATAATGCAGCAAAGTTCTTAAATAATGCAGCAGAGTCCTTAAACAATGCAGCACAGTCCTTAAATAATGCAGCAAAGTCCTTAAATAATGCAGCAGAGTCCTTAAATAATGCAGCAAACTCATTAAATAATGCAGCAAAGTACTTAAATAATGCAGCAAATTCCTTAAATAATGCAGCAGAATCCTTAAATAATGCAATAAAGTCCTTAAATAATGCAGCAGAGTCCTTAAATAATGCAATAAATTCCTTAAATAATGCAGCAGAATCCTTAAATAATGCAATAAAGTCATTAAATAATGCAGCAGAGTCCTTAAATACTGCAGCAGAGACCTTAAATAATGCAGCAAAATCCTTAAATAATGCAGCAGAGTCCTTATATAATGCAGCAGAGTCCTAAAATACCGCAGCAGAGTCCTTAAATAATGCAGCAGAGTCCTTAAATAATGCAGCAAATTCATTAAATAATGCAGCAGAGTCCTTAAATAATGCAACAAAGTCCTTAAATAATGCAGCAGATTCCTTAAATTTCGCAGCAGCGTCCTTAAATAATGCATCAAAGTCCTTAAATAATGCAGCAGAGTCCTAAAATACCGCAGCAGAGTCCTTAAATAATGCAGCAAAGTCCTTAAATAATGCAGCAGAGTGCTTACATAATGCAGCAGAGTCCTTAAATTCCGCAGCAGAGTCATTAAATAATGCAGCAGAGTCCTTAAATAATGCAGCAAATTCATTAAATAATGCACAGAGTCATTAAATAATGCAACAAAGTCCTTAAATAATGCAGCAGAGTCCTTAAATAATGCAACAAAGTCCTTAAATAATGCAGCAGATTCCTTAAATAAAGCAGCAGAGTGCTTAAATAATGCAGCAGAGTCCTTAAATACCGCAGCAGAGTCATTAAATAATACAGCAGAGTCCTTAAATAATGCAGCAAATTCCTTAAATAATGCAGAGTCCTTAAATAATGCACTAAATTCCTTAAATAAAATGCAGCAACGCCCTTAATAATGCAGCAGAGTCCTTAAATAATTCAGCAAAGTCCTTAAATAATGCAGCAGAGTCCTTAAATACCGCAGCAGCGTCCTTAAATAATGCAGCAAAGTCCTTAAATAATGCAGCTGAACCCTTAAATAATGCAACAAAGTCCTTAAATAATGCAGCAGACTCCTTAAATAATGCAACAAACTCCTTAAATAATGCAGCAGAGTACTTAAATAATGCAGCAGAGTACTTAAATAATGCAGCAAATTCCTTAAATAATGCAGCAGAATCCTTAAATAATGCAATAAAATCCTTAAATAATGCAGCAACGTCCTTAATAATGCAGCAGAGTCCTTAAATAATACAGCAAAGTTCTTAAATAATGCAGCAGAGGACTTAAATACTGCAGCAGCGTCCTTAAATAATGCAGCAGAGTCCTTAAATAATGCAACAAAGTCCTTAAATAATGCAGCAGAATCCTTAAATAATGCAAAAAATTCCTTAAATAATGCAGAAGAGTACTTAAATAATGCAGAAAAGTTGTTAAATAATGCAGCAAAGTCCTTAAATAATGCAGCAGAGTCCTTAAACATTGCAGCACAGTCCTTAAATAATGCAACAAAGTCCTTAAATAATGCAGCAGAGTCCTTAAATAATGCAGCAAAGTCCTTAAAAAATGCAGCAGAGTCCTTAAACAATGCAACACAGTCCTTAAATAATGCAGCAGAGTCCTTAAATAATGCAGCAGAGTCCTTAAATAATGCAACAAAGTCCTTAAATAATGCAGCAGAGTCCTTAAATAATGCAACAAAGTCCTTAAATAATGCAGCAGAGTACTTAAATAATGCAGCAGAGTCCTTAAATAATGCAACAAAGTCCTTAAATAATGCAGCAGAGTCCTTAAATAATGCAACAAAGTCCTTAAATAATGCAGCAGAGTACTTAAATAATGCAGCAAAGTCCTTAAATAATGCAGCAGAGTCCTTAAACAATGCAGCACAGTCCTTAAATAATGCAACAAAGTCCTTAAATAATGCAGCAGAGTCCTTAAATAATGCAGCAAAGTCCTTAAATAATGCAGCAGAGTCCTTAAACAATGCAGCACAGTCCTTAAATAATGCAGCAAAGTCCTTAAATAATGCAGCAGAGTCCTTAAATACAGCAGCAGCGTCCTTAAATAATGCAACAAAGTCCTTAAATAATGCAGCAGAGTCCTTAAATAATGCATCAAAGTCCTTAAATAATGCAGCAGAGTCCTTAAATAATGCAACAAACTCATTAAATAATGCAGCAAAGTACTTAAATAATGCAGCAAATTCCTTAAATAATGCAGCAGAATCCTTAAATAATGCAATAAAGTCCTTAAATAATGCAGCAGAGTCCTTAAATACTGCAATAAATTCCTTAAATAATGCAGCAGAATCCTTAAATAATGCAATAAAGTCATTAAGTAATGCAGCAGAGTCCTTAAATAATGCAACAAAGTCCTTAAATAATGCAGCAGATTCCTTAAATTCTGCAGCAGCGTCCTTAAATAATGCATCAAAGTCCTTAAATAATGCAGCAGAGTCCTTAAATACCACAGCAGAGTCATTAAATAATGCAGCAGAGTCCTTAAATAATGCAGCAAAGTCCTTAAATAATGCAGCAGAGTCCTTAAACATTGCAGCACAGTCCTTAAATAATGCAACAAAGTCCTTAAATAATGCAGCAGAGTCCTTAAATAATGCAGCAAAGTCCTTAAATAATGCAGCAGAGTCCTTAAACAATGCAACACAGTCCTTAAATAATGCAGCAAAGTCCTTAAATAATGCAGCAGAGTCCTTAAATACAGCAGCAGCGTCCTTAAATAATTCAGCAAAGTCCTTAAATAATGCAGCAGAGTCCTTAAATAATGCAACAAAGTCCTTAAATAATGCAGCAGAGTCCTTAAATAATGCAACAAAGTCCATAAATAATGCAGCAGAGTCCTTAAATACTGCAGCAGAGTCCTTAAATAATGCAGCAAAGTCCTTAAATAATGCAGCAGAGTCCTTAAATTCCGCAGCAGAGTGATTAAATAATGCAACAAAGTCCTTAATAATGCAGCAGAGTCCTTAAATAATGCAGCAAATTCTTTAAATAATGCAGCAGAATCCTTAGATAATGCAATAAAGTCCTTATCTAATGCAGCAACGTCCTTAATAATGCAGCAGAGTCCTTAAATAATGCAGCAAAGTACTTAAATAATGCAGCAGAGGCCTTAAATACCGCAGCAGCATACTTAAATAATGCAGCAAAGTCCTTAAATAATGCAGCAGAGTCCTTAAATAATGCAACAAAGTCCTTAAATAATGCAGCAGAGTCCTTAAATAATGCAACAAAGTCCTTAAATAATGCACCAGAGTACTTAAATAATGCAGCAAAGTCCTTAAATAATGCAGCAGAGTCCTTAAATAATGCAACAAAGTCCTTAAATAATGCAGCAGAGTCCTTAAATAATGCAACAAAGTCCTTAAATAATGCAGCAGAGTCCTTAAATAATGCAACAAAGTCCTTAAATTATGCAGCAGAGTCCTTAAATAATGCAGCAAAGTCCTTAAATAATGCAGCAGAGTCCTTAAACAATGCAGCACAGTCCTTAAATAATGCAACAAAGTCCTTAAATAATGCAGCAGAGTCCTTAAATAATGCAGCAAAGTTCTTAAATAATGCAGCAGAGTCCTTAAACAATGCAGCACAGTCCTTAAATAATGCAGCAAAGTCCTTAAATAATGCAGCAGAGTCCTTAAATAATGCAGCAAACTCATTAAATAATGCAGCAAAGTACTTAAATAATGCAGCAAATTCCTTAAATAATGCAGCAGAATCCTTAAATAATGCAATAAAGTCCTTAAATAATGCAGCAGAGTCCTTAAATAATGCAATAAATTCCTTAAATAATGCAGCAGAATCCTTAAATAATGCAATAAAGTCATTAAATAATGCAGCAGAGTCCTTAAATACTGCAGCAGAGACCTTAAATAATGCAGCAAAATCCTTAAATAATGCAGCAGAGTCCTTATATAATGCAGCAGAGTCCTAAAATACCGCAGCAGAGTCCTTAAATAATGCAGCAGAGTCCTTAAATAATGCAGCAAATTCATTAAATAATGCAGCAGAGTCCTTAAATAATGCAACAAAGTCCTTAAATAATGCAGCAGATTCCTTAAATTTCGCAGCAGCGTCCTTAAATAATGCATCAAAGTCCTTAAATAATGCAGCAGAGTCCTAAAATACCGCAGCAGAGTCCTTAAATAATGCAGCAAAGTCCTTAAATAATGCAGCAGAGTGCTTACATAATGCAGCAGAGTCCTTAAATTCCGCAGCAGAGTCATTAAATAATGCAGCAGAGTCCTTAAATAATGCAGCAAATTCATTAAATAATGCACAGAGTCATTAAATAATGCAACAAAGTCCTTAAATAATGCAGCAGAGTCCTTAAATAATGCAACAAAGTCCTTAAATAATGCAGCAGATTCCTTAAATAAAGCAGCAGAGTGCTTAAATAATGCAGCAGAGTCCTTAAATACCGCAGCAGAGTCATTAAATAATACAGCAGAGTCCTTAAATAATGCAGCAAATTCCTTAAATAATGCAGAGTCCTTAAATAATGCACTAAATTCCTTAAATAAAATGCAGCAACGCCCTTAATAATGCAGCAGAGTCCTTAAATAATTCAGCAAAGTCCTTAAATAATGCAGCAGAGTCCTTAAATACCGCAGCAGCGTCCTTAAATAATGCAGCAAAGTCCTTAAATAATGCAGCTGAACCCTTAAATAATGCAACAAAGTCCTTAAATAATGCAGCAGACTCCTTAAATAATGCAACAAACTCCTTAAATAATGCAGCAGAGTACTTAAATAATGCAGCAGAGTACTTAAATAATGCAGCAAATTCCTTAAATAATGCAGCAGAATCCTTAAATAATGCAATAAAATCCTTAAATAATGCAGCAACGTCCTTAATAATGCAGCAGAGTCCTTAAATAATACAGCAAAGTTCTTAAATAATGCAGCAGAGGACTTAAATACTGCAGCAGCGTCCTTAAATAATGCAGCAGAGTCCTTAAATAATGCAACAAAGTCCTTAAATAATGCAGCAGAATCCTTAAATAATGCAAAAAATTCCTTAAATAATGCAGAAGAGTACTTAAATAATGCAGAAAAGTTGTTAAATAATGCAGCAAAGTCCTTAAATAATGCAGCAGAGTCCTTAAACATTGCAGCACAGTCCTTAAATAATGCAACAAAGTCCTTAAATAATGCAGCAGAGTCCTTAAATAATGCAGCAAAGTCCTTAAAAAATGCAGCAGAGTCCTTAAACAATGCAACACAGTCCTTAAATAATGCAGCAGAGTCCTTAAATAATGCAGCAGAGTCCTTAAATAATGCAACAAAGTCCTTAAATAATGCAGCAGAGTCCTTAAATAATGCAACAAAGTCCTTAAATAATGCAGCAGAGTACTTAAATAATGCAGCAGAGTCCTTAAATAATGCAACAAAGTCCTTAAATAATGCAGCAGAGTCCTTAAATAATGCAACAAAGTCCTTAAATAATGCAGCAGAGTACTTAAATAATGCAGCAAAGTCCTTAAATAATGCAGCAGAGTCCTTAAACAATGCAGCACAGTCCTTAAATAATGCAACAAAGTCCTTAAATAATGCAGCAGAGTCCTTAAATAATGCAGCAAAGTCCTTAAATAATGCAGCAGAGTCCTTAAACAATGCAGCACAGTCCTTAAATAATGCAGCAAAGTCCTTAAATAATGCAGCAGAGTCCTTAAATACAGCAGCAGCGTCCTTAAATAATGCAACAAAGTCCTTAAATAATGCAGCAGAGTCCTTAAATAATGCATCAAAGTCCTTAAATAATGCAGCAGAGTCCTTAAATAATGCAACAAACTCATTAAATAATGCAGCAAAGTACTTAAATAATGCAGCAAATTCCTTAAATAATGCAGCAGAATCCTTAAATAATGCAATAAAGTCCTTAAATAATGCAGCAGAGTCCTTAAATACTGCAATAAATTCCTTAAATAATGCAGCAGAATCCTTAAATAATGCAATAAAGTCATTAAGTAATGCAGCAGAGTCCTTAAATAATGCAACAAAGTCCTTAAATAATGCAGCAGATTCCTTAAATTCTGCAGCAGCGTCCTTAAATAATGCATCAAAGTCCTTAAATAATGCAGCAGAGTCCTTAAATACCACAGCAGAGTCATTAAATAATGCAGCAGAGTCCTTAAATAATGCAGCATATTCCTTAAATAATGCAGCAGAGTCCTTAAATAATGCAATAAAGTCCTTAAATAATGCAGCAGAGTCCTTAAATAATGCAGCAACGTCCTTAATAATGCAGCTGAGTCCTTAAATAATGCAGCAACATCCTTAAATAATGCAGCAGAGTCCTTAAATACTGCATCAGCGTCCTTAAATGATGCAACAAAGTCCTTAAATAATGCAGCAAAGTCCTTAAATAATGCAGCAGAGTCCTTAAATACAGCAGCAGAGTCCTTAAATAATTCAGCAAAGTCCTTAAATAATGCAGCAGAGTCCTTAAATAATGCAATAAAGTCCTTATCTAATGCAGCAACGTCCTTAATAATGCAGCAGAGTCCTTAAATAATGCAACAAAGTCCTTAAATAATGCAGCAGAGTCCTTAAATAATGCAACAAAGTCCTTAAATATTGCAACAGAGTCCTTAAATAATGCAGCAAAGTCCTTAAATAATGCAGCAGAGTACTTAAATAATGCAGCAAATTCCTTAAATAATGCAGCAGAATCCTTAAATAATGCAATAAAGTCCTTAAATAATGCAGCAGAGTCCTTAAATAATGCAGCAGAGTCCTTAAATAATGCAACAAAGTCCTTAAATAATGCAGCAGAGTCCTTAAAGAATGCAGCAAAGTCCTTAAATAATGCAGCAGAGTCCTTAAATAATGCAGCAAACTCATTAAATAATGCAGCAAAGTACTTAAATAATGCAGCAAATTCCTTAAATAATGCAGCAGAATCCTTAAATAATGCAATAAATTCCTTAAATAATGCAGCAGAGTACTTAAATAATGCAGCAAATTCCTTAAATAATGCAGCAGAATCCTTAAATAATGCAATAAAATCCTTAAATAATGCAGCAACGTCCTTAATAATGCAGCAGAGTCCTTAAATAATGCAGCAAAGTACTTAAATAATGCAGCAGAGGCCTTAAATACCGCAGCAGCATACTTAAATAATGCAGCAAAGTCCTTAAATAATGCAGCAGAGTCCTTAAATAATGCAACAAAGTCCTTAAATAATGCAGCAGAGTCCATAAGTAATGCAACAAACTCATTAAATAATGCAGCAAAGTACTTAAATAATGCAGCAAATTCCTTAAATAATGCAGCAGAATCATTAAATAATGCAATAAAGTCCTTAAATAATGCAGCAGAGTCCTTAAATAATGCAAAAAAATCCTTAAATAATGCAGCAGAATCCTTAAATAATGCAACAAAGTCCTTAAATAATGCAGCAACGTCCTTAATAATGCAGCAGAGTCCTTAAATAATGCAGCAAATTTCTTAAATAATGCAGAGTCCTTAAATAATGCACTAAATTGCTTAAATAAAATGCAGCAACGCCCTTAACAATGCAGCTGAGTCCTTAAATAATTCAGCAAAGTCCTTAAATAATGCAGCAGAGTCCTTAAATACCGCAGCAGTGTCCTTAAATAATGCAAAAAAGTCCTTAAATAATGCAGCAGAACCCTTAAATAATGCAACAAATCCTTAAATAATGCAGCAGACTCCTTAAATAATGCAACAAACTCCTTAAATAATGCAGCAGAGTACTTAAATAATGCAGCAGAGTACTTAAATAATGCAGCAAATTCCTTAAATAATGCAGCAGAATCCTTAAATAATGCAATAAAATCCTTAAATAATGCAGCAACGTCCTTAATAATGCAGCAGAGTCCTTAAATAATACAGCAAAGTCCTTAAATAATGCAGCAGAGGACTTAAATACTGCAGCAGCGTCCTTAAATAATGCAGCAGAGTCCTTAAATAATGCAACAAAGTCCTTAAATAATGCAGCAGAATCCTTAAATAATGCAAAAAATTCCTTAAATAATGCAGAAGAGTACTTAAATAATGCAGAAAAGTCGTTAAATAATGCAGCAAAGTCCTTAAATAATGCAGCAGAGTCCTTAAACATTGCAGCACAGTCCTTAAATAATGCAACAAAGTCCTTAAATAATGCAGCAGAGTCCTTAAATAATGCAGCAAAGTCCTGAAATAATGCAGCAAAGTCCTTAAATAATGCAGCAGAGTCCTTAAATACAGCAGCAGCATACTTAAATAATGCAGCAAAGTCCTTAAATAATGCAGCAGAGTCCTTAAATAATGCAACAAAGTCCTTAAATAATGCAGCAGAGTCCATAAGTAATGCAACAAACTCATTAAATAATGCAGCAAAGTACTTAAATAATGCAGCAAATTCCTTAAATAATGCAGCAGAATCATTAAATAATGCAATAAAGTCCTTAAATAATGCAGCAGAGTCCTTAAATAATGCAAAAAAATCCTTAAATAATGCAGCAGAATCCTTAAATAATGCAACAAAGTCCTTAAATAATGCAGCAACGTCCTTAATAATGCAGCAGAGTCCTTAAATAATGCAGCAAATTCCTTAAATAATGCAGAGTCCTTAAATAATGCACTAAATTGCTTAAATAAAATGCAGCAACGCCCTTAATAATGCAGCTGAGTCCTTAAATAATTCAGCAAAGTCCTTAAATAATGCAGCAGAGTCCTTAAATACCGCAGCAGTGTCCTTAAATAATGCAAAAAAGTCCTTAAATAATGCAGCAGAACCCTTAAATAATGCAACAAATCCTTAAATAATGCAGCAGACTCCTTAAATAATGCAACAAACTCCTTAAATAATGCAGCAGAGTACTTAAATAATGCAGCAGAGTACTTAAATAATGCAGCAAATTCCTTAAATAATGCAGCAGAATCCTTAAATAATGCAATAAAATCCTTAAATAATGCAGCAACGTCCTTAATAATGCAGCAGAGTCCTTAAATAATACAGCAAAGTCCTTAAATAATGCAGCAGAGGACTTAAATACTGCAGCAGCGTCCTTAAATAATGCAGCAGAGTCCTTAAATAATGCAACAAAGTCCTTAAATAATGCAGCAGAATCCTTAAATAATGCAAAAAATTCCTTAAATAATGCAGAAGAGTACTTAAATAATGCAGAAAAGTCGTTAAATAATGCAGCAAAGTCCTTAAATAATGCAGCAGAGTCCTTAAACATTGCAGCACAGTCCTTAAATAATGCAACAAAGTCCTTAAATAATGCAGCAGAGTCCTTAAATAATGCAACAAAGTCCTTAAATAATGCAGCAGAGTCCTTAAATAATGCAACAAAGTCCTTAAATTATGCAGCAGAGTCCTTAAATAATGCAGCAAAGTCCTTAAATAATGCAGCAGAGTCCTTAAACAATGCAGCACAGTCCTTAAATAATGCAACAAAGTCCTTAAATAATGCAGCAGAGTCCTTAAATAATGCAGCAAAGTTCTTAAATAATGCAGCAGAGTCCTTAAACAATGCAGCACAGTCCTTAAATAATGCAGCAAAGTCCTTAAATAATGCAGCAGAGTCCTTAAATAATGCAGCAAACTCATTAAATAATGCAGCAAAGTACTTAAATAATGCAGCAAATTCCTTAAATAATGCAGCAGAATCCTTAAATAATGCAATAAAGTCCTTAAATAATGCAGCAGAGTCCTTAAATAATGCAATAAATTCCTTAAATAATGCAGCAGAATCCTTAAATAATGCAATAAAGTCATTAAATAATGCAGCAGAGTCCTTAAATACTGCAGCAGAGACCTTAAATAATGCAGCAAAATCCTTAAATAATGCAGCAGAGTCCTTATATAATGCAGCAGAGTCCTAAAATACCGCAGCAGAGTCCTTAAATAATGCAGCAGAGTCCTTAAATAATGCAGCAAATTCATTAAATAATGCAGCAGAGTCCTTAAATAATGCAACAAAGTCCTTAAATAATGCAGCAGATTCCTTAAATTTCGCAGCAGCGTCCTTAAATAATGCATCAAAGTCCTTAAATAATGCAGCAGAGTCCTAAAATACCGCAGCAGAGTCCTTAAATAATGCAGCAAAGTCCTTAAATAATGCAGCAGAGTGCTTACATAATGCAGCAGAGTCCTTAAATTCCGCAGCAGAGTCATTAAATAATGCAGCAGAGTCCTTAAATAATGCAGCAAATTCATTAAATAATGCACAGAGTCATTAAATAATGCAACAAAGTCCTTAAATAATGCAGCAGAGTCCTTAAATAATGCAACAAAGTCCTTAAATAATGCAGCAGATTCCTTAAATAAAGCAGCAGAGTGCTTAAATAATGCAGCAGAGTCCTTAAATACCGCAGCAGAGTCATTAAATAATACAGCAGAGTCCTTAAATAATGCAGCAAATTCCTTAAATAATGCAGAGTCCTTAAATAATGCACTAAATTCCTTAAATAAAATGCAGCAACGCCCTTAATAATGCAGCAGAGTCCTTAAATAATTCAGCAAAGTCCTTAAATAATGCAGCAGAGTCCTTAAATACCGCAGCAGCGTCCTTAAATAATGCAGCAAAGTCCTTAAATAATGCAGCTGAACCCTTAAATAATGCAACAAAGTCCTTAAATAATGCAGCAGACTCCTTAAATAATGCAACAAACTCCTTAAATAATGCAGCAGAGTACTTAAATAATGCAGCAGAGTACTTAAATAATGCAGCAAATTCCTTAAATAATGCAGCAGAATCCTTAAATAATGCAATAAAATCCTTACATAATGCAGCAACGTCCTTAATAATGCAGCAGAGTCCTTAAATAATACAGCAAAGTTCTTAAATAATGCAGCAGAGGACTTAAATACTGCAGCAGCGTCCTTAAATAATGCAGCAGAGTCCTTAAATAATGCAACAAAGTCCTTAAATAATGCAGCAGAATCCTTAAATAATGCAAAAAATTCCTTAAATAATGCAGAAGAGTACTTAAATAATGCAGAAAAGTTGTTAAATAATGCAGCAAAGTCCTTAAATAATGCAGCAGAGTCCTTAAACATTGCAGCACAGTCCTTAAATAATGCAACAAAGTCCTTAAATAATGCAGCAGAGTCCTTAAATAATGCAGCAAAGTCCTTAAAAAATGCAGCAGAGTCCTTAAACAATGCAACACAGTCCTTAAATAATGCAGCAGAGTCCTTAAATAATGCAGCAGAGTCCTTAAATAATGCAACAAAGTCCTTAAATAATGCAGCAGAGTCCTTAAATAATGCAACAAAGTCCTTAAATAATGCAGCAGAGTACTTAAATAATGCAGCAGAGTCCTTAAATAATGCAACAAAGTCCTTAAATAATGCAGCAGAGTCCTTAAATAATGCAACAAAGTCCTTAAATAATGCAGCAGAGTACTTAAATAATGCAGCAAAGTCCTTAAATAATGCAGCAGAGTCCTTAAACAATGCAGCACAGTCCTTAAATAATGCAACAAAGTCCTTAAATAATGCAGCAGAGTCCTTAAATAATGCAGCAAAGTCCTTAAATAATGCAGCAGAGTCCTTAAACAATGCAGCACAGTCCTTAAATAATGCAGCAAAGTCCTTAAATAATGCAGCAGAGTCCTTAAATACAGCAGCAGCGTCCTTAAATAATGCAACAAAGTCCTTAAATAATGCAGCAGAGTCCTTAAATAATGCATCAAAGTCCTTAAATAATGCAGCAGAGTCCTTAAATAATGCAACAAACTCATTAAATAATGCAGCAAAGTACTTAAATAATGCAGCAAATTCCTTAAATAATGCAGCAGAATCCTTAAATAATGCAATAAAGTCCTTAAATAATGCAGCAGAGTCCTTAAATACTGCAATAAATTCCTTAAATAATGCAGCAGAATCCTTAAATAATGCAATAAAGTCATTAAGTAATGCAGCAGAGTCCTTAAATAATGCAACAAAGTCCTTAAATAATGCAGCAGATTCCTTAAATTCTGCAGCAGCGTCCTTAAATAATGCATCAAAGTCCTTAAATAATGCAGCAGAGTCCTTAAATACCACAGCAGAGTCATTAAATAATGCAGCAGAGTCCTTAAATAATGCAGCATATTCCTTAAATAATGCAGCAGAGTCCTTAAATAATGCAATAAAGTCCTTAAATAATGCAGCAGAGTCCTTAAATAATGCAGCAACGTCCTTAATAATGCAGCTGAGTCCTTAAATAATGCAGCAACATCCTTAAATAATGCAGCAGAGTCCTTAAATACTGCATCAGCGTCCTTAAATGATGCAACAAAGTCCTTAAATAATGCAGCAAAGTCCTTAAATAATGCAGCAGAGTCCTTAAATACAGCAGCAGAGTCCTTAAATAATTCAGCAAAGTCCTTAAATAATGCAGCAGAGTCCTTAAATAATGCAATAAAGTCCTTATCTAATGCAGCAACGTCCTTAATAATGCAGCAGAGTCCTTAAATAATGCAACAAAGTCCTTAAATAATGCAGCAGAGTCCTTAAATAATGCAACAAAGTCCTTAAATATTGCAACAGAGTCCTTAAATAATGCAGCAAAGTCCTTAAATAATGCAGCAGAGTACTTAAATAATGCAGCAAATTCCTTAAATAATGCAGCAGAATCCTTAAATAATGCAATAAAGTCCTTAAATAATGCAGCAGAGTCCTTAAATAATGCAGCAGAGTCCTTAAATAATGCAACAAAGTCCTTAAATAATGCAGCAGAGTCCTTAAAGAATGCAGCAAAGTCCTTAAATAATGCAGCAGAGTCCTTAAATAATGCAGCAAACTCATTAAATAATGCAGCAAAGTACTTAAATAATGCAGCAAATTCCTTAAATAATGCAGCAGAATCCTTAAATAATGCAATAAATTCCTTAAATAATGCAGCAGAGTACTTAAATAATGCAGCAAATTCCTTAAATAATGCAGCAGAATCCTTAAATAATGCAATAAAATCCTTAAATAATGCAGCAACGTCCTTAATAATGCAGCAGAGTCCTTAAATAATGCAGCAAAGTACTTAAATAATGCAGCAGAGGCCTTAAATACCGCAGCAGCATACTTAAATAATGCAGCAAAGTCCTTAAATAATGCAGCAGAGTCCTTAAATAATGCAACAAAGTCCTTAAATAATGCAGCAGAGTCCATAAGTAATGCAACAAACTCATTAAATAATGCAGCAAAGTACTTAAATAATGCAGCAAATTCCTTAAATAATGCAGCAGAATCATTAAATAATGCAATAAAGTCCTTAAATAATGCAGCAGAGTCCTTAAATAATGCAAAAAAATCCTTAAATAATGCAGCAGAATCCTTAAATAATGCAACAAAGTCCTTAAATAATGCAGCAACGTCCTTAATAATGCAGCAGAGTCCTTAAATAATGCAGCAAATTCCTTAAATAATGCAGAGTCCTTAAATAATGCACTAAATTGCTTAAATAAAATGCAGCAACGCCCTTAATAATGCAGCTGAGTCCTTAAATAATTCAGCAAAGTCCTTAAATAATGCAGCAGAGTCCTTAAATACCGCAGCAGTGTCCTTAAATAATGCAAAAAAGTCCTTAAATAATGCAGCAGAACCCTTAAATAATGCAACAAATCCTTAAATAATGCAGCAGACTCCTTAAATAATGCAACAAACTCCTTAAATAATGCAGCAGAGTACTTAAATAATGCAGCAGAGTACTTAAATAATGCAGCAAATTCCTTAAATAATGCAGCAGAATCCTTAAATAATGCAATAAAATCCTTAAATAATGCAGCAACGTCCTTAATAATGCAGCAGAGTCCTTAAATAATACAGCAAAGTCCTTAAATAATGCAGCAGAGGACTTAAATACTGCAGCAGCGTCCTTAAATAATGCAGCAGAGTCCTTAAATAATGCAACAAAGTCCTTAAATAATGCAGCAGAATCCTTAAATAATGCAAAAAATTCCTTAAATAATGCAGAAGAGTACTTAAATAATGCAGAAAAGTCGTTAAATAATGCAGCAAAGTCCTTAAATAATGCAGCAGAGTCCTTAAACATTGCAGCACAGTCCTTAAATAATGCAACAAAGTCCTTAAATAATGCAGCAGAGTCCTTAAATAATGCAGCAAAGTGCTGAAATAATGCAGCAAAGTCCTTAAATAATGCAGCAGAGTCCTTAAATACAGCAGCAGCATACTTAAATAATGCAGCAAAGTCCTTAAATAATGCAGCAGAGTCCTTAAATAATGCAACAAAGTCCTTAAATAATGCAGCAGAGTCCATAAGTAATGCAACAAACTCATTAAATAATGCAGCAAAGTACTTAAATAATGCAGCAAATTCCTTAAATAATGCAGCAGAATCATTAAATAATGCAATAAAGTCCTTAAATAATGCAGCAGAGTCCTTAAATAATGCAAAAAAATCCTTAAATAATGCAGCAGAATCCTTAAATAATGCAACAAAGTCCTTAAATAATGCAGCAACGTCCTTAATAATGCAGCAGAGTCCTTAAATAATGCAGCAAATTCCTTAAATAATGCAGAGTCCTTAAATAATGCACTAAATTGCTTAAATAAAATGCAGCAACGCCCTTAATAATGCAGCTGAGTCCTTAAATAATTCAGCAAAGTCCTTAAATAATGCAGCAGAGTCCTTAAATACCGCAGCAGTGTCCTTAAATAATGCAAAAAAGTCCTTAAATAATGCAGCAGAACCCTTAAATAATGCAACAAATCCTTAAATAATGCAGCAGACTCCTTAAATAATGCAACAAACTCCTTAAATAATGCAGCAGAGTACTTAAATAATGCAGCAGAGTACTTAAATAATGCAGCAAATTCCTTAAATAATGCAGCAGAATCCTTAAATAATGCAATAAAATCCTTAAATAATGCAGCAACGTCCTTAATAATGCAGCAGAGTCCTTAAATAATACAGCAAAGTCCTTAAATAATGCAGCAGAGGACTTAAATACTGCAGCAGCGTCCTTAAATAATGCAGCAGAGTCCTTAAATAATGCAACAAAGTCCTTAAATAATGCAGCAGAATCCTTAAATAATGCAAAAAATTCCTTAAATAATGCAGAAGAGTACTTAAATAATGCAGAAAAGTCGTTAAATAATGCAGCAAAGTCCTTAAATAATGCAGCAGAGTCCTTAAACATTGCAGCACAGTCCTTAAATAATGCAACAAAGTCCTTAAATAATGCAGCAGAGTCCTTAAATAATGCAGCAAAGTCCTTAAATAATGCAGCAGAGTCCTTAAACAATGCAACACAGTCCTTAAATAATGCAGCAAAGTCCTTAAATAATGAAGCAGAGTCCTTAAATACAGCAGCAGCGTCCTTAAATAATTCAGCAAAGTCCTTAAATAATGCAGCAGAGTCCTTAAATAATGCAACAAAGTCCTTAAATAATGCAGCAGAGTCCTTAAATAATGCAACAAAGTCCATAAATAATGCAGCAGAGTCCTTAAATACTGCAGCAGAGTCCTTAAATAATGCAGCAAAGTCCTTAAATAATGCAGCAGAGTCCTTAAATTCCGCAGCAGAGTGATTAAATAATGCAACAAAGTCCTTAATAATGCAGCAGAGTCCTTAAATAATGCAGCAAATTCTTTAAATAATGCAGCAGAATCCTTAGATAATGCAATAAAGTCCTTATCTAATGCAGCAACGTCCTTAATAATGCAGCAGAGTCCTTAAATAATGCAGCAAAGTACTTAAATAATGCAGCAGAGGCCTTAAATACCGCAGCAGCATACTTAAATAATGCAGCAAAGTCCTTAAATAATGCAGCAGAGTCCTTAAATAATGCAACAAAGTCCTTAAATAATGCAGCAGAGTCCTTAAATAATGCAACAAAGTCCTTAAATAATGCACCAGAGTACTTAAATAATGCAGCAAAGTCCTTAAATAATGCAGCAGAGTCCTTAAATAATGCAACAAAGTCCTTAAATAATGCAGCAGAGTCCTTAAATAATGCAACAAAGTCCTTAAATAATGCAGCAGAGTCCTTAAATAATGCAACAAAGTCCTTAAATTATGCAGCAGAGTCCTTAAATAATGCAGCAAAGTCCTTAAATAATGCAGCAGAGTCCTTAAACAATGCAGCACAGTCCTTAAATAATGCAACAAAGTCCTTAAATAATGCAGCAGAGTCCTTAAATAATGCAGCAAAGTTCTTAAATAATGCAGCAGAGTCCTTAAACAATGCAGCACAGTCCTTAAATAATGCAGCAAAGTCCTTAAATAATGCAGCAGAGTCCTTAAATAATGCAGCAAACTCATTAAATAATGCAGCAAAGTACTTAAATAATGCAGCAAATTCCTTAAATAATGCAGCAGAATCCTTAAATAATGCAATAAAGTCCTTAAATAATGCAGCAGAGTCCTTAAATAATGCAATAAATTCCTTAAATAATGCAGCAGAATCCTTAAATAATGCAATAAAGTCATTAAATAATGCAGCAGAGTCCTTAAATACTGCAGCAGAGACCTTAAATAATGCAGCAAAATCCTTAAATAATGCAGCAGAGTCCTTATATAATGCAGCAGAGTCCTAAAATACCGCAGCAGAGTCCTTAAATAATGCAGCAGAGTCCTTAAATAATGCAGCAAATTCATTAAATAATGCAGCAGAGTCCTTAAATAATGCAACAAAGTCCTTAAATAATGCAGCAGATTCCTTAAATTTCGCAGCAGCGTCCTTAAATAATGCATCAAAGTCCTTAAATAATGCAGCAGAGTCCTAAAATACCGCAGCAGAGTCCTTAAATAATGCAGCAAAGTCCTTAAATAATGCAGCAGAGTGCTTACATAATGCAGCAGAGTCCTTAAATTCCGCAGCAGAGTCATTAAATAATGCAGCAGAGTCCTTAAATAATGCAGCAAATTCATTAAATAATGCACAGAGTCATTAAATAATGCAACAAAGTCCTTAAATAATGCAGCAGAGTCCTTAAATAATGCAACAAAGTCCATAAATAATGCAGCAGAGTCCTTAAATACTGCAGCAGAGTCCTTAAATAATGCAGCAAAGTCCTTAAATAATGCAGCAGAGTCCTTAAATTCCGCAGCAGAGTGATTAAATAATGCAACAAAGTCCTTAATAATGCAGCAGAGTCCTTAAATAATGCAGCAAATTCTTTAAATAATGCAGCAGAATCCTTAGATAATGCAATAAAGTCCTTATCTAATGCAGCAACGTCCTTAATAATGCAGCAGAGTCCTTAAATAATGCAGCAAAGTACTTAAATAATGCAGCAGAGGCCTTAAATACCGCAGCAGCATACTTAAATAATGCAGCAAAGTCCTTAAATAATGCAGCAGAGTCCTTAAATAATGCAACAAAGTCCTTAAATAATGCAGCAGAGTCCTTAAATAATGCAACAAAGTCCTTAAATAATGCACCAGAGTACTTAAATAATGCAGCAAAGTCCTTAAATAATGCAGCAGAGTCCTTAAATAATGCAACAAAGTCCTTAAATAATGCAGCAGAGTCCTTAAATAATGCAACAAAGTCCTTAAATAATGCAGCAGAGTCCTTAAATAATGCAACAAAGTCCTTAAATTATGCAGCAGAGTCCTTAAATAATGCAGCAAAGTCCTTAAATAATGCAGCAGAGTCCTTAAACAATGCAGCACAGTCCTTAAATAATGCAACAAAGTCCTTAAATAATGCAGCAGAGTCCTTAAATAATGCAGCAAAGTTCTTAAATAATGCAGCAGAGTCCTTAAACAATGCAGCACAGTCCTTAAATAATGCAGCAAAGTCCTTAAATAATGCAGCAGAGTCCTTAAATAATGCAGCAAACTCATTAAATAATGCAGCAAAGTACTTAAATAATGCAGCAAATTCCTTAAATAATGCAGCAGAATCCTTAAATAATGCAATAAAGTCCTTAAATAATGCAGCAGAGTCCTTAAATAATGCAATAAATTCCTTAAATAATGCAGCAGAATCCTTAAATAATGCAATAAAGTCATTAAATAATGCAGCAGAGTCCTTAAATACTGCAGCAGAGACCTTAAATAATGCAGCAAAATCCTTAAATAATGCAGCAGAGTCCTTATATAATGCAGCAGAGTCCTAAAATACCGCAGCAGAGTCCTTAAATAATGCAGCAGAGTCCTTAAATAATGCAGCAAATTCATTAAATAATGCAGCAGAGTCCTTAAATAATGCAACAAAGTCCTTAAATAATGCAGCAGATTCCTTAAATTTCGCAGCAGCGTCCTTAAATAATGCATCAAAGTCCTTAAATAATGCAGCAGAGTCCTAAAATACCGCAGCAGAGTCCTTAAATAATGCAGCAAAGTCCTTAAATAATGCAGCAGAGTGCTTACATAATGCAGCAGAGTCCTTAAATTCCGCAGCAGAGTCATTAAATAATGCAGCAGAGTCCTTAAATAATGCAGCAAATTCATTAAATAATGCACAGAGTCATTAAATAATGCAACAAAGTCCTTAAATAATGCAGCAGAGTCCTTAAATAATGCAACAAAGTCCTTAAATAATGCAGCAGATTCCTTAAATAAAGCAGCAGAGTGCTTAAATAATGCAGCAGAGTCCTTAAATACCGCAGCAGAGTCATTAAATAATACAGCAGAGTCCTTAAATAATGCAGCAAATTCCTTAAATAATGCAGAGTCCTTAAATAATGCACTAAATTCCTTAAATAAAATGCAGCAACGCCCTTAATAATGCAGCAGAGTCCTTAAATAATTCAGCAAAGTCCTTAAATAATGCAGCAGAGTCCTTAAATACCGCAGCAGCGTCCTTAAATAATGCAGCAAAGTCCTTAAATAATGCAGCTGAACCCTTAAATAATGCAACAAAGTCCTTAAATAATGCAGCAGACTCCTTAAATAATGCAACAAACTCCTTAAATAATGCAGCAGAGTACTTAAATAATGCAGCAGAGTACTTAAATAATGCAGCAAATTCCTTAAATAATGCAGCAGAATCCTTAAATAATGCAATAAAATCCTTAAATAATGCAGCAACGTCCTTAATAATGCAGCAGAGTCCTTAAATAATACAGCAAAGTTCTTAAATAATGCAGCAGAGGACTTAAATACTGCAGCAGCGTCCTTAAATAATGCAGCAGAGTCCTTAAATAATGCAACAAAGTCCTTAAATAATGCAGCAGAATCCTTAAATAATGCAAAAAATTCCTTAAATAATGCAGAAGAGTACTTAAATAATGCAGAAAAGTTGTTAAATAATGCAGCAAAGTCCTTAAATAATGCAGCAGAGTCCTTAAACATTGCAGCACAGTCCTTAAATAATGCAACAAAGTCCTTAAATAATGCAGCAGAGTCCTTAAATAATGCAGCAAAGTCCTTAAAAAATGCAGCAGAGTCCTTAAACAATGCAACACAGTCCTTAAATAATGCAGCAGAGTCCTTAAATACTGCAGCAGAGTCCTTAAATAATGCAGCAAAGTCCTTAAATAATGCAGCAGAGTCCTTAAATACTGCAGCAGAGTCCTTAAATAATGCAGCAAAGTCCTTAAATAATGCAGCAGAGTCCTTAAATTCCGCAGCAGAGTGATTAAATAATGCAACAAAGTCCTTAATAATGCAGCAGAGTCCTTAAATAATGCAGCAAATTCTTTAAATAATGCAGCAGAATCCTTAAATAATGCAATAAAGTCCTTATCTAATGCAGCAACGTCCTTAATAATGCAGCAGAGTCCTTAAATAATGCAGCAAAGTACTTAAATAATGCAGCAGAGGCCTTAAATACCGCAGCAGCATACTTAAATAATGCAGCAAAGTCCTTAAATAATGCAGCAGAGTCCTTAAATAATGCAACAAAGTCCTTAAATAATGCAGCAGAGTCCTTAAATAATGCAGCAAAGTCCTTAAATAATGCAGCAGAGTCCTTAAATAATGCAACAAAGTCCTTAAATAATGCAGCAGAGTCCTTAAATAATGCAGCAGAGTCCTTAAATAATGCAACAAAGTCCTTAAATAATGCAGCAGAGTCCTTAAATAATGCAACAAAGTCCTTAAATAATGCAGCAGAGTACTTAAATAATGCAGCAAAGTCCTTAAATAATGCAGCAGAGTCCTTAAACAATGCAGCACAGTCCTTAAATAATGCAACAAAGTCCTTAAATAATGCAGCAGAGTCCTTAAATAATGCAGCAAAGTCCTTAAATAATGCAGCAGAGTCCTTAAACAATGCAGCACAGTCCTTAAATAATGCAGCAAAGTCCTTAAATAATGCAGCAGAGTCCTTAAATACAGCAGCAGCGTCCTTAAATAATGCAACAAAGTCCTTAAATAATGCAGCAGAGTCCTTAAATAATGCATCAAAGTCCTTAAATAATGCAGCAGAGTCCTTAAATAATGCAACAAACTCATTAAATAATGCAACAAAGTACTTAAATAATGCAGCAAATTCCTTAAATAATGCAGCAGAATCCTTAAATAATGCAATAAAGTCCTTAAATAATGCAGCAGAGTCCTTAAATACTGCAATAAATTCCTTAAATAATGCAGCAGAATCCTTAAATAATGCAATAAAGTCATTAAATAATGCAGCAGATTCCTTAAATTCTGCAGCAGCGTCCTTAAATAATGCATCAAAGTCCTTAAATAATGCAGCAGAGTCCTTAAATACCACAGCAGAGTCATTAAATAATGCAGCAGAGTCCTTAAATAATGCAGCATATTCCTTAAATAATGCAGCAGAGTCCTTAAATAATGCAATAAAGTCCTTAAATAATGCAGCAGAGTCCTTAAATAATGCAGCAACGTTCTTAATAATGCAGCTGAGTCCTTAAATAATGCAGCAACATCCTTAAATAATGCAGCAGAGTCCTTAAATACTGCATCAGCGTCCTTAAATAATGCAACAAAGTCCTTAAATAATGCAGCAAAGTCCTTAAATAATGCAGCAGAGTCCTTAAATACAGCAGCAGAGTCCTTAAATAATTCAGCAAAGTCCTTAAATAATGCAGCAGAGTCCTTAAATAATGCAATAAAGTCCTTATCTAATGCAGCAACGTCCTTAATAATGCAGCAGAGTCCTTAAATAATGCAACAAAGTCCTTAAATAATGCAGCAGAGTCCTTAAATAATGCAACAAAGTCCTTAAATATTGCAGCAGAGTCCTTAAATAATGCAGCAAAGTCCTTAAATAATGCAGCAGAGTACTTAAATAATGCAGCAAATTCCTTAAATAATGCAGCAGAATCCTTAAATAATGCAATAAAGTCCTTAAATAATGCAGCAGAGTCCTTAAATAATGCAGCAGAGTCCTTAAATAATGCAACAAAGTCCTTAAATAATGCAGCAGAGTCCTTAAAGAATGCAGCAAAGTCCTTAAATAATGCAGCAGAGTCCTTAAATAATGCAGCAAACTCATTAAATAATGCAGCAAAGTACTTAAATAATGCAGCAAATTCCTTAAATAATGCAGCAGAATCCTTAAATAATGCAATAAATTCCTTAAATAATGCAGCAGAGTACTTAAATAATGCAGCAAATTCCTTAAATAATGCAGCAGAATCCTTAAATAATGCAATAAAATCCTTAAATAATGCAGCAACGTCCTTAATAATGCAGCAGAGTCCTTAAATAATGCAGCAAAGTACTTAAATAATGCAGCAGAGGCCTTAAATACCGCAGCAGCATACTTAAATAATGCAGCAAAGTCCTTAAATAATGCAGCAGAGTCCTTAAATAATGCAACAAAGTCCTTAAATAATGCAGCAGAGTCCATAAATAATGCAACAAACTCATTAAATAATGCAGCAAAGTACTTAAATAATGCAGCAAATTCCTTAAATAATGCAGCAGAATCATTAAATAATGCAATAAAGTCCTTAAATAATGCAGCAGAGTCCTTAAATAATGCAAAAAATTCCTTAAATAATGCAGCAGAATCCTTAAATAATGCAACAAAGTCCTTAAATAATGCAGCAACGTCCTTAATAATGCAGCAGAGTCCTTAAATAATGCAGCAAATTCCTTAAATAATGCAGAGTCCTTAAATAATGCACTAAATTGCTTAAATAAAATGCAGCAACGCCCTTAATAATGCAGCTGAGTCCTTAAATAATTCAGCAAAGTCCTTAAATAATGCAGCAGAGTCCTTAAATACCGCAGCAGTGTCCTTAAATAATGCAAAAAAGTCCTTAAATAATGCAGCAGAACCCTTAAATAATGCAACAAATCCTTAAATAATGCAGCAGACTCCTTAAATAATGCAACAAACTCCTTAAATAATGCAGCAGAGTACTTAAATAATGCAGCAGAGTACTTAAATAATGCAGCAAATTCCTTAAATAATGCAGCAGAATCCTTAAATAATGCAATAAAATCCTTAAATAATGCAGCAACGTCCTTAATAATGCAGCAGAGTCCTTAAATAATACAGCAAAGTCCTTAAATAATGCAGCAGAGGACTTAAATACTGCAGCAGCGTCCTTAAATAATGCAGCAGAGTCCTTAAATAATGCAACAAAGTCCTTAAATAATGCAGCAGAATCCTTAAATAATGCAAAAAATTCCTTAAATAATGCAGAAGAGTACTTAAATAATGCAGAAAAGTCGTTAAATAATGCAGCAAAGTCCTTAAATAATGCAGCAGAGTCCTTAAACATTGCAGCACAGTCCTTAAATAATGCAACAAAGTCCTTAAATAATGCAGCAGAGTCCTTAAATAATGCAGCAAAGTCCTTAAATAATGCAGCAGAGTCCTTAAACAATGCAACACAGTCCTTAAATAATGCAGCAAAGTCCTTAAATAATGCAGCAAAGTCCTTAAATAATGCAGCAGAGTCCTTAAATAATGCAGCAAACTCATTAAATAATGCAGCAAAGTACTTAAATAATGCAGCAAATTCCTTAAATAATGCAGCAGAATCCTTAAATAATGCAATAAAGTCCTTAAATAATGCAGCAGAGTCCTTAAATAATGCAATAAATTCCTTAAATAATGCAGCAGAATCCTTAAATAATGCAATAAAGTCATTAAATAATGCAGCAGAGTCCTTAAATACTGCAGCAGAGACCTTAAATAATGCAGCAAAATCCTTAAATAATGCAGCAGAGTCCTTATATAATGCAGCAGAGTCCTAAAATACCGCAGCAGAGTCCTTAAATAATGCAGCAGAGTCCTTAAATAATGCAGCAAATTCATTAAATAATGCAGCAGAGTCCTTAAATAATGCAACAAAGTCCTTAAATAATGCAGCAGATTCCTTAAATTTCGCAGCAGCGTCCTTAAATAATGCATCAAAGTCCTTAAATAATGCAGCAGAGTCCTAAAATACCGCAGCAGAGTCCTTAAATAATGCAGCAAAGTCCTTAAATAATGCAGCAGAGTGCTTACATAATGCAGCAGAGTCCTTAAATTCCGCAGCAGAGTCATTAAATAATGCAGCAGAGTCCTTAAATAATGCAGCAAATTCATTAAATAATGCACAGAGTCATTAAATAATGCAACAAAGTCCTTAAATAATGCAGCAGAGTCCTTAAATAATGCAACAAAGTCCTTAAATAATGCAGCAGATTCCTTAAATAAAGCAGCAGAGTGCTTAAATAATGCAGCAGAGTCCTTAAATACCGCAGCAGAGTCATTAAATAATACAGCAGAGTCCTTAAATAATGCAGCAAATTCCTTAAATAATGCAGAGTCCTTAAATAATGCACTAAATTCCTTAAATAAAATGCAGCAACGCCCTTAATAATGCAGCAGAGTCCTTAAATAATTCAGCAAAGTCCTTAAATAATGCAGCAGAGTCCTTAAATACCGCAGCAGCGTCCTTAAATAATGCAGCAAAGTCCTTAAATAATGCAGCTGAACCCTTAAATAATGCAACAAAGTCCTTAAATAATGCAGCAGACTCCTTAAATAATGCAACAAACTCCTTAAATAATGCAGCAGAGTACTTAAATAATGCAGCAGAGTACTTAAATAATGCAGCAAATTCCTTAAATAATGCAGCAGAATCCTTAAATAATGCAATAAAATCCTTAAATAATGCAGCAACGTCCTTAATAATGCAGCAGAGTCCTTAAATAATACAGCAAAGTTCTTAAATAATGCAGCAGAGGACTTAAATACTGCAGCAGCGTCCTTAAATAATGCAGCAGAGTCCTTAAATAATGCAACAAAGTCCTTAAATAATGCAGCAGAATCCTTAAATAATGCAAAAAATTCCTTAAATAATGCAGAAGAGTACTTAAATAATGCAGAAAAGTTGTTAAATAATGCAGCAAAGTCCTTAAATAATGCAGCAGAGTCCTTAAACATTGCAGCACAGTCCTTAAATAATGCAACAAAGTCCTTAAATAATGCAGCAGAGTCCTTAAATAATGCAGCAAAGTCCTTAAAAAATGCAGCAGAGTCCTTAAACAATGCAACACAGTC
Source organism: Phyllobates terribilis (assembly GCF_046119375.1). NCBI lineage: Eukaryota > Metazoa > Chordata > Amphibia > Anura > Dendrobatidae > Phyllobates > Phyllobates terribilis. The sequence goes on along the minus strand of NW_027363114.1, from coordinate 1,384,982 downwards.
CTTAAATAATGCAGCAGAGTCCTTAAATAATGCAGCAAAGTCCTTAAATAATGCAGCAGAGTCCTTAAATATTGCAGCAGAGTCCTTAAATAATGCAGCAAAGTCCTTAAATAATGCAGCAGAGTCCTTAAATTCCGCAGCAGAGTGATTAAATAATGCAACAAAGTCCTTAATAATGCAGCAGAGTCCTTAAATAATGCAGCAAATTCTTTAAATAATGCAGCAGAATCCTTAAATAATGCAATAAAGTCCTTATCTAATGCAGCAACGTCCTTAATAATGCAGCAGAGTCCTTAAATAATGCAGCAAAGTACTTAAATAATGCAGCAGAGGCCTTAAATACCGCAGCAGCATACTTAAATAATGCAGCAAAGTCCTTAAATAATGCAGCAGAGTCCTTAAATAATGCAACAAAGTCCTTAAATAATGCAGCAGAGTCCTTAAATAATGCAGCAAAGTCCTTAAATAATGCAGCAGAATCCTTAAATAATGCAAAAAATTCCTTAAATAATGCAGAAGAGTACTTAAATAATGCAGAAAAGTTGTTAAATAATGCAGCAAAGTCCTTAAATAATGCAGCAGAGTCCTTAAACATTGCAGCACAGTCCTTAAATAATGCAACAAAGTCCTTAAATAATGCAGCAGAGTCCTTAAATAATGCAGCAAAGTCCTTAAAAAATGCAGCAGAGTCCTTAAACAATGCAACACAGTCCTTAAATAATGCAGCAGAGTCCTTAAATACTGCAGCAGAGTCCTTAAATAATGCAGCAAAGTCCTTAAATAATGCAGCAGAGTCCTAAAATACTGCAGCAGAGTCCTTAAATAATGCAGCAAAGTCCTTAAATAATGCAGCAGAGTCCTTAAATTCCGCAGCAGAGTGATTAAATAATGCAACAAAGTCCTTAATAATGCAGCAGAGTCCTTAAATAATGCAGCAAATTCTTTAAATAATGCAGCAGAATCCTTAAATAATGCAATAAAGTCCTTATCTAATGCAGCAACGTCCTTAATAATGCAGCAGAGTCCTTAAATAATGCAGCAAAGTACTTAAATAATGCAGCAGAGGCCTTAAATACCGCAGCAGCATACTTAAATAATGCAGCAAAGTCCTTAAATAATGCAGCAGAGTCCTTAAATAATGCAACAAAGTCCTTAAATAATGCAGCAGAGTCCTTAAATAATGCAGCAAAGTCCTTAAATAATGCAGCAGAGTCCTTAAATAATGCAACAAAGTCCTTAAATAATGCAGCAGAGTCCTTATATAATGCAGCAGAGTCCTTAAATAATGCAACAAAGTCCTTAAATAATGCAGCAGAGTCCTTAAATAATGCAACAAAGTCCTTAAATAATGCAGCAGAGTACTTAAATAATGCAGCAAAGTCCTTAAATAATGCAGCAGAGTCCTTAAACAATGCAGCACAGTCCTTAAATAATGCAACAAAGTCCTTAAATAATGCAGCAGAGTCCTTAAATAATGCAGCAAAGTCCTTAAATAATGCAGCAGAGTCCTTAAATACAGCAGCAGCGTCCTTAAATAATGCAACAAAGTCCTTAAATAATGCAGCAGAGTCCTTAAATAATGCATCAAAGTCCTTAAATAATGCAGCAGAGTCCTTAAATAATGCAACAAACTCATTAAATAATGCAGCAAAGTACTTAAATAATGCAGCAAATTCCTTAAATAATGCAGCAGAATCCTTAAATAATGCAATAAAGTCCTTAAATAATGCAGCAGAGTCCTTAAATACTGCAATAAATTCCTTAAATAATGCAGCAGAATCCTTAAATAATGCAATAAAGTCATTAAGTAATGCAGCAGAGTCCTTAAATAATGCAACAAAGTCCTTAAATAATGCAGCAGATTCCTTAAATTCTGCAGCAGCGTCCTTAAATAATGCATCAAAGTCCTTAAATAATGCAGCAGAGTCCTTAAATACCACAGCAGAGTCATTAAATAATGCAGCAGAGTCCTTAAATAATGCAGCATATTCCTTAAATAATGCAGCAGAGTCCTTAAATAATGCAATAAAGTCCTTAAATAATGCAGCAGAGTCCTTAAATAATGCAGCAACGTCCTTAATAATGCAGCTGAGTCCTTAAATAATGCAGCAACATCCTTAAATAATGCAGCAGAGTCCTTAAATACTGCATCAGCGTCCTTAAATAATGCAACAAAGTCCTTAAATAATGCAGCAAAGTCCTTAAATAATGCAGCAGAGTCCTTAAATACAGCAGCAGAGTCCTTAAATAATTCAGCAAAGTCCTTAAATAATGCAGCAGAGTCCTTAAATAATGCAATAAAGTCCTTATCTAATGCAGCAACGTCATTAATAATGCAGCAGAGTCCTTAAATAATGCAACAAAGTCCTTAAATAATGCAGCAGAGTCCTTAAATAATGCAACAAAGTCCTTAAATATTGCAGCAGAGTCCTTAAATAATGCAGCAAAGTCCTTAAATAATGCAGCAGAGTACTTAAATAATGCAGCAAATTCCTTAAATAATGCAGCAGAATCCTTAAATAATGCAATAAAGTCCTTAAATAATGCAGCAGAGTCCTTAAATAATGCAGCAGAGTCCTTAAATAATGCAACAAAGTCCTTAAATAATGCAGCAGAGTCCTTAAAGAATGCAGCAAAGTCCTTAAATAATGCAGCAGAGTCCTTAAATAATGCAGCAAACTCATTAAATAATGCAGCAAAGTACTTAAATAATGCAGCAAATTCCTTAAATAATGCAGCAGAATCCTTAAATAATGCAATAAATTCCTTAAATAATGCAGCAGAGTACTTAAATAATGCAGCAAATTCCTTAAATAATGCAGCAGAATCCTTAAATAATGCAATAAAATCCTTAAATAATGCAGCAACGTCCTTAATAATGCAGCAGAGTCCTTAAATAATGCAGCAAAGTACTTAAATAATGCAGCAGAGGCCTTAAATACCGCAGCAGCATACTTAAATAATGCAGCAAAGTCCTTAAATAATGCAGCAGAGTCCTTAAATAATGCAACAAAGTCCTTAAATAATGCAGCAGAGTCCTTAAATAATGCAACAAAGTCCTTAAATAATGCACCAGAGTACTTAAATAATGCAGCAAAGTCCTTAAATAATGCAGCAGAGTCCTTAAATAATGCAACAAAGTCCTTAAATAATGCAGCAGAGTCCTTAAATAATGCAACAAAGTCCTTAAATAATGCAGCAGAGTCCTTAAATAATGCAACAAAGTCCTTAAATAATGCAGCAGAGTCCTTAAATAATGCAGCAAAGTCCTTAAATAATGCAGCAGAGTCCTTAAACAATGCAGCACAGTCCTTAAATAATGCAACAAAGTCCTTAAATAATGCAGCAGAGTCCTTAAATAATGCAGCAAAGTTCTTAAATAATGCAGCAGAGTCCTTAAACAATGCAGCACAGTCCTTAAATAATGCAGCAAAGTCCTTAAATAATGCAGCAGAGTCCTTAAATAATGCAGCAAACTCATTAAATAATGCAGCAAAGTACTTAAATAATGCAGCAAATTCCTTAAATAATGCAGCAGAATCCTTAAATAATGCAGCAAATTCCTTAAATAATGCAGCAGAGTCCTTAAATAATGCAACAAAGTCCTTAAATAATGCAGCAGAGTCCTTAAATAATGCAACAAAGTCCTTAAATAATGCACCAGAGTACTTAAATAATGCAGCAAAGTCCTTAAATAATGCAGCAGAGTCCTTAAATAATGCAACAAAGTCCTTAAATAATGCAGCAGAGTCCTTAAATAATGCAACAACGTCCTTAAATAATGCAGCAGAGTCCTTAAATAATGCAACAAAGTCCTTAAATAATGCAGCAGAGTCCTTAAATAATGCAGCAGAGTCCTTAAACAATGCAGCACAGTCCTTAAATAATGCAACAAAGTCCTTAAATAATGCAGCAGAGTCCTTAAATAATGCAGCAAAGTTCTTAAATAATGCAGCAGAGTCCTTAAACAATGCAGCACAGTCCTTAAATAATGCAGCAAAGTCCTTAAATAATGCAGCAGAGTCCTTAAATAATGCAGCAAACTCATTAAATAATGCAGCAAAGTACTTAAATAATGCAGCAAATTCCTTAAATAATGCAGCAGAATCCTTAAATAATGCAATAAAGTCCTTAAATAATGCAGCAGAGTCCTTAAATAATGCAATAAATTCCTTAAATAATGCAGCAGAATCCTTAAATAATGCAATAAAGTCATTAAATAATGCAGCAGAGTCCTTAAATACTGCAGCAGAGACCTTAAATAATGCAGCAAAATCCTTAAATAATGCAGCAGAGTCCTTATATAATGCAGCAGAGTCCTAAAATACCGCAGCAGAGTCCTTAAATAATGCAGCAGAGTCCTTAAATAATGCAGCAAATTCATTAAATAATGCAGCAGAGTCCTTAAATAATGCAACAAAGTCCTTAAATAATGCAGCAGATTCCTTAAATTTCGCAGCAGCGTCCTTAAATAATGCATCAAAGTCCTTAAATAATGCAGCAGAGTCCTAAAATACCGCAGCAGAGTCCTTAAATAATGCAGCAAAGTCCTTAAATAATGCAGCAGAGTGCTTACATAATGCAGCAGAGTCCTTAAATTCCGCAGCAGAGTCATTAAATAATGCAGCAGAGTCCTTAAATAATGCAGCAAATTCATTAAATAATGCATAGAGTCATTAAATAATGCAACAAAGTCCTTAAATAATGCAGCAGAGTCCTTAAATAATGCAACAAAGTCCTTAAATAATGCAGCAGATTCCTTAAATAAAGCAGCAGAGTGCTTAAATAATGCAGCAGAGTCCTTAAATACCGCAGCAGAGTCATTAAATAATGCAGCAGAGTCCTTAAATAATGCAGCAAATTCTTTAAATAATGCAGCAGAATCCTTAAATAATGCAATAAAGTCCTTATCTAATGCAGCAACGTCCTTAATAATGCAGCAGAGTCCTTAAATAATGCAGCAAAGTACTTAAATAATGCAGCAGAGGCCTTAAATACCGCAGCAGCATACTTAAATAATGCAGCAAAGTCCTTAAATAATGCAGCAGAGTCCTTAAATAATGCAACAAAGTCCTTAAATAATGCAGCAGAGTCCTTAAATAATGCAGCAAAGTCCTTAAATAATGCAGCAGAATCCTTAAATAATGCAAAAAATTCCTTAAATAATGCAGAAGAGTACTTAAATAATGCAGAAAAGTTGTTAAATAATGCAGCAAAGTCCTTAAATAATGCAGCAGAGTCCTTAAACATTGCAGCACAGTCCTTAAATAATGCAACAAAGTCCTTAAATAATGCAGCAGAGTCCTTAAATAATGCAGCAAAGTCCTTAAAAAATGCAGCAGAGTCCTTAAACAATGCAACACAGTCCTTAAATAATGCAGCAGAGTCCTTAAATACTGCAGCAGAGTCCTTAAATAATGCAGCAAAGTCCTTAAATAATGCAGCAGAGTCCTTAAATACTGCAGCAGAGTCCTTAAATAATGCAGCAAAGTCCTTAAATAATGCAGCAGAGTCCTTAAATTCCGCAGCAGAGTGATTAAATAATGCAACAAAGTCCTTAATAATGCAGCAGAGTCCTTAAATAATGCAGCAAATTCTTTAAATAATGCAGCAGAATCCTTAAATAATGCAATAAAGTCCTTATCTAATGCAGCAACGTCCTTAATAATGCAGCAGAGTCCTTAAATAATGCAGCAAAGTACTTAAATAATGCAGCAGAGGCCTTAAATACCGCAGCAGCATACTTAAATAATGCAGCAAAGTCCTTAAATAATGCAGCAGAGTCCTTAAATAATGCAACAAAGTCCTTAAATAATGCAGCAGAGTCCTTAAATAATGCAGCAAAGTCCTTAAATAATGCAGCAGAGTCCTTAAATACAGCAGCAGCGTCCTTAAATAATGCAACAAAGTCCTTAAATAATGCAGCAGAGTCCTTAAATAATGCATCAAAGTCCTTAAATAATGCAGCAGAGTCCTTAAATAATGCAACAAACTCATTAAATAATGCAGCAAAGTACTTAAATAATGCAGCAAATTCCTTAAATAATGCAGCAGAATCCTTAAATAATGCAATAAAGTCCTTAAATAATGCAGCAGAGTCCTTAAATACTGCAATAAATTCCTTAAATAATGCAGCAGAATCCTTAAATAATGCAATAAAGTCATTAAGTAATGCAGCAGAGTCCTTAAATAATGCAACAAAGTCCTTAAATAATGCAGCAGATTCCTTAAATTCTGCAGCAGCGTCCTTAAATAATGCATCAAAGTCCTTAAATAATGCAGCAGAGTCCTTAAATACCACAGCAGAGTCATTAAATAATGCAGCAGAGTCCTTAAATAATGCAGCATATTCCTTAAATAATGCAGCAGAGTCCTTAAATAATGCAATAAAGTCCTTAAATAATGCAGCAGAGTCCTTAAATAATGCAGCAACGTCCTTAATAATGCAGCTGAGTCCTTAAATAATGCAGCAACATCCTTAAATAATGCAGCAGAGTCCTTAAATACTGCATCAGCGTCCTTAAATAATGCAACAAAGTCCTTAAATAATGCAGCAAAGTCCTTAAATAATGCAGCAGAGTCCTTAAATACAGCAGCAGAGTCCTTAAATAATTCAGCAAAGTCCTTAAATAATGCAGCAGAGTCCTTAAATAATGCAATAAAGTCCTTATCTAATGCAGCAACGTCATTAATAATGCAGCAGAGTCCTTAAATAATGCAACAAAGTCCTTAAATAATGCAGCAGAGTCCTTAAATAATGCAACAAAGTCCTTAAATATTGCAGCAGAGTCCTTAAATAATGCAGCAAAGTCCTTAAATAATGCAGCAGAGTACTTAAATAATGCAGCAAATTCCTTAAATAATGCAGCAGAATCCTTAAATAATGCAATAAAGTCCTTAAATAATGCAGCAGAGTCCTTAAATAATGCAGCAGAGTCCTTAAATAATGCAACAAAGTCCTTAAATAATGCAGCAGAGTCCTTAAAGAATGCAGCAAAGTCCTTAAATAATGCAGCAGAGTCCTTAAATAATGCAGCAAACTCATTAAATAATGCAGCAAAGTACTTAAATAATGCAGCAAATTCCTTAAATAATGCAGCAGAATCCTTAAATAATGCAATAAATTCCTTAAATAATGCAGCAGAGTACTTAAATAATGCAGCAAATTCCTTAAATAATGCAGCAGAATCCTTAAATAATGCAATAAAATCCTTAAATAATGCAGCAACGTCCTTAATAATGCAGCAGAGTCCTTAAATAATGCAGCAAAGTACTTAAATAATGCAGCAGAGGCCTTAAATACCGCAGCAGCATACTTAAATAATGCAGCAAAGTCCTTAAATAATGCAGCAGAGTCCTTAAATAATGCAACAAAGTCCTTAAATAATGCAGCAGAGTCCTTAAATAATGCAACAAAGTCCTTAAATAATGCACCAGAGTACTTAAATAATGCAGCAAAGTCCTTAAATAATGCAGCAGAGTCCTTAAATAATGCAACAAAGTCCTTAAATAATGCAGCAGAGTCCTTAAATAATGCAACAAAGTCCTTAAATAATGCAGCAGAGTCCTTAAATAATGCAACAAAGTCCTTAAATAATGCAGCAGAGTCCTTAAATAATGCAGCAGAGTCCTTAAATAATGCAGCAAAGTCCTTAAATAATGCAGCAGAGTCCTTAAATACTGCAGCAGAGTCCTTAAATAATGCAGCAAAGTCCTTAAATAATGCAGCAGAGTCCTTAAATTCCGCAGCAGAGTGATTAAATAATGCAACAAAGTCCTTAATAATGCAGCAGAGTCCTTAAATAATGCAGCAAATTCTTTAAATAATGCAGCAGAATCCTTAAATAATGCAATAAAGTCCTTATCTAATGCAGCAACGTCCTTAATAATGCAGCAGAGTCCTTAAATAATGCAGCAAAGTACTTAAATAATGCAGCAGAGGCCTTAAATACCGCAGCAGCATACTTAAATAATGCAGCAAAGTCCTTAAATAATGCAGCAGAGTCCTTAAATAATGCAACAAAGTCCTTAAATAATGCAGCAGAGTCCTTAAATAATGCAGCAAAGTCCTTAAATAATGCAGCAGAGTCCTTAAATAATGCAACAAAGTCCTTAAATAATGCAGCAGAGTCCTTAAATAATGCAGCAGAGTCCTTAAATAATGCAACAAAGTCCTTAAATAATGCAGCAGAGTCCTTAAATAATGCAACAAAGTCCTTAAATAATGCAGCAGAGTACTTAAATAATGCAGCAAAGTCCTTAAATAATGCAGCAGAGTCCTTAAACAATGCAGCACAGTCCTTAAATAATGCAACAAAGTCCTTAAATAATGCAGCAGAGTCCTTAAATAATGCAGCAAAGTCCTTAAATAATGCAGCAGAGTCCTTAAACAATGCAGCACAGTCCTTAAATAATGCAGCAAAGTCCTTAAATAATGCAGCAGAGTCCTTAAATACAGCAGCAGCGTCCTTAAATAATGCAACAAAGTCCTTAAATAATGCAGCAGAGTCCTTAAATAATGCATCAAAGTCCTTAAATAATGCAGCAGAGTCCTTAAATAATGCAACAAACTCATTAAATAATGCAACAAAGTACTTAAATAATGCAGCAAATTCCTTAAATAATGCAGCAGAATCCTTAAATAATGCAATAAAGTCCTTAAATAATGCAGCAGAGTCCTTAAATACTGCAATAAATTCCTTAAATAATGCAGCAGAATCCTTAAATAATGCAATAAAGTCATTAAATAATGCAGCAGATTCCTTAAATTCTGCAGCAGCGTCCTTAAATAATGCATCAAAGTCCTTAAATAATGCAGCAGAGTCCTTAAATACCACAGCAGAGTCATTAAATAATGCAGCAGAGTCCTTAAATAATGCAGCATATTCCTTAAATAATGCAGCAGAGTCCTTAAATAATGCAATAAAGTCCTTAAATAATGCAGCAGAGTCCTTAAATAATGCAGCAACGTTCTTAATAATGCAGCTGAGTCCTTAAATAATGCAGCAACATCCTTAAATAATGCAGCAGAGTCCTTAAATACTGCATCAGCGTCCTTAAATAATGCAACAAAGTCCTTAAATAATGCAGCAAAGTCCTTAAATAATGCAGCAGAGTCCTTAAATACAGCAGCAGAGTCCTTAAATAATTCAGCAAAGTCCTTAAATAATGCAGCAGAGTCCTTAAATAATGCAATAAAGTCCTTATCTAATGCAGCAACGTCCTTAATAATGCAGCAGAGTCCTTAAATAATGCAACAAAGTCCTTAAATAATGCAGCAGAGTCCTTAAATAATGCAACAAAGTCCTTAAATATTGCAGCAGAGTCCTTAAATAATGCAGCAAAGTCCTTAAATAATGCAGCAGAGTACTTAAATAATGCAGCAAATTCCTTAAATAATGCAGCAGAATCCTTAAATAATGCAATAAAGTCCTTAAATAATGCAGCAGAGTCCTTAAATAATGCAGCAGAGTCCTTAAATAATGCAACAAAGTCCTTAAATAATGCAGCAGAGTCCTTAAAGAATGCAGCAAAGTCCTTAAATAATGCAGCAGAGTCCTTAAATAATGCAGCAAACTCATTAAATAATGCAGCAAAGTACTTAAATAATGCAGCAAATTCCTTAAATAATGCAGCAGAATCCTTAAATAATGCAATAAATTCCTTAAATAATGCAGCAGAGTACTTAAATAATGCAGCAAATTCCTTAAATAATGCAGCAGAATCCTTAAATAATGCAATAAAATCCTTAAATAATGCAGCAACGTCCTTAATAATGCAGCAGAGTCCTTAAATAATGCAGCAAAGTACTTAAATAATGCAGCAGAGGCCTTAAATACCGCAGCAGCATACTTAAATAATGCAGCAAAGTCCTTAAATAATGCAGCAGAGTCCTTAAATAATGCAACAAAGTCCTTAAATAATGCAGCAGAGTCCATAAATAATGCAACAAACTCATTAAATAATGCAGCAAAGTACTTAAATAATGCAGCAAATTCCTTAAATAATGCAGCAGAATCATTAAATAATGCAATAAAGTCCTTAAATAATGCAGCAGAGTCCTTAAATAATGCAAAAAATTCCTTAAATAATGCAGCAGAATCCTTAAATAATGCAACAAAGTCCTTAAATAATGCAGCAACGTCCTTAATAATGCAGCAGAGTCCTTAAATAATGCAGCAAATTCCTTAAATAATGCAGAGTCCTTAAATAATGCACTAAATTGCTTAAATAAAATGCAGCAACGCCCTTAATAATGCAGCTGAGTCCTTAAATAATTCAGCAAAGTCCTTAAATAATGCAGCAGAGTCCTTAAATACCGCAGCAGTGTCCTTAAATAATGCAAAAAAGTCCTTAAATAATGCAGCAGAACCCTTAAATAATGCAACAAATCCTTAAATAATGCAGCAGACTCCTTAAATAATGCAACAAACTCCTTAAATAATGCAGCAGAGTACTTAAATAATGCAGCAGAGTACTTAAATAATGCAGCAAATTCCTTAAATAATGCAGCAGAATCCTTAAATAATGCAATAAAATCCTTAAATAATGCAGCAACGTCCTTAATAATGCAGCAGAGTCCTTAAATAATACAGCAAAGTCCTTAAATAATGCAGCAGAGGACTTAAATACTGCAGCAGCGTCCTTAAATAATGCAGCAGAGTCCTTAAATAATGCAACAAAGTCCTTAAATAATGCAGCAGAATCCTTAAATAATGCAAAAAATTCCTTAAATAATGCAGAAGAGTACTTAAATAATGCAGAAAAGTCGTTAAATAATGCAGCAAAGTCCTTAAATAATGCAGCAGAGTCCTTAAACATTGCAGCACAGTCCTTAAATAATGCAACAAAGTCCTTAAATAATGCAGCAGAGTCCTTAAATAATGCAGCAAAGTCCTTAAATAATGCAGCAGAGTCCTTAAACAATGCAACACAGTCCTTAAATAATGCAGCAAAGTCCTTAAATAATGCAGCAAAGTCCTTAAATAATGCAGCAGAGTCCTTAAATAATGCAGCAAACTCATTAAATAATGCAGCAAAGTACTTAAATAATGCAGCAAATTCCTTAAATAATGCAGCAGAATCCTTAAATAATGCAATAAAGTCCTTAAATAATGCAGCAGAGTCCTTAAATAATGCAATAAATTCCTTAAATAATGCAGCAGAATCCTTAAATAATGCAATAAAGTCATTAAATAATGCAGCAGAGTCCTTAAATACTGCAGCAGAGACCTTAAATAATGCAGCAAAATCCTTAAATAATGCAGCAGAGTCCTTATATAATGCAGCAGAGTCCTAAAATACCGCAGCAGAGTCCTTAAATAATGCAGCAGAGTCCTTAAATAATGCAGCAAATTCATTAAATAATGCAGCAGAGTCCTTAAATAATGCAACAAAGTCCTTAAATAATGCAGCAGATTCCTTAAATTTCGCAGCAGCGTCCTTAAATAATGCATCAAAGTCCTTAAATAATGCAGCAGAGTCCTAAAATACCGCAGCAGAGTCCTTAAATAATGCAGCAAAGTCCTTAAATAATGCAGCAGAGTGCTTACATAATGCAGCAGAGTCCTTAAATTCCGCAGCAGAGTCATTAAATAATGCAGCAGAGTCCTTAAATAATGCAGCAAATTCATTAAATAATGCACAGAGTCATTAAATAATGCAACAAAGTCCTTAAATAATGCAGCAGAGTCCTTAAATAATGCAACAAAGTCCTTAAATAATGCAGCAGATTCCTTAAATAAAGCAGCAGAGTGCTTAAATAATGCAGCAGAGTCCTTAAATACCGCAGCAGAGTCATTAAATAATACAGCAGAGTCCTTAAATAATGCAGCAAATTCCTTAAATAATGCAGAGTCCTTAAATAATGCACTAAATTCCTTAAATAAAATGCAGCAACGCCCTTAATAATGCAGCAGAGTCCTTAAATAATTCAGCAAAGTCCTTAAATAATGCAGCAGAGTCCTTAAATACCGCAGCAGCGTCCTTAAATAATGCAGCAAAGTCCTTAAATAATGCAGCTGAACCCTTAAATAATGCAACAAAGTCCTTAAATAATGCAGCAGACTCCTTAAATAATGCAACAAACTCCTTAAATAATGCAGCAGAGTACTTAAATAATGCAGCAGAGTACTTAAATAATGCAGCAAATTCCTTAAATAATGCAGCAGAATCCTTAAATAATGCAATAAAATCCTTAAATAATGCAGCAACGTCCTTAATAATGCAGCAGAGTCCTTAAATAATACAGCAAAGTTCTTAAATAATGCAGCAGAGGACTTAAATACTGCAGCAGCGTCCTTAAATAATGCAGCAGAGTCCTTAAATAATGCAACAAAGTCCTTAAATAATGCAGCAGAATCCTTAAATAATGCAAAAAATTCCTTAAATAATGCAGAAGAGTACTTAAATAATGCAGAAAAGTTGTTAAATAATGCAGCAAAGTCCTTAAATAATGCAGCAGAGTCCTTAAACATTGCAGCACAGTCCTTAAATAATGCAACAAAGTCCTTAAATAATGCAGCAGAGTCCTTAAATAATGCAGCAAAGTCCTTAAAAAATGCAGCAGAGTCCTTAAACAATGCAACACAGTCCTTAAATAATGCAGCAGAGTCCTTAAATAATGCAGCAAAGTCCTTAAATAATGCAGCAGAGTCCTTAAATATTGCAGCAGAGTCCTTAAATAATGCAGCAAAGTCCTTAAATAATGCAGCAGAGTCCTTAAATTCCGCAGCAGAGTGATTAAATAATGCAACAAAGTCCTTAATAATGCAGCAGAGTCCTTAAATAATGCAGCAAATTCTTTAAATAATGCAGCAGAATCCTTAAATAATGCAATAAAGTCCTTATCTAATGCAGCAACGTCCTTAATAATGCAGCAGAGTCCTTAAATAATGCAGCAAAGTACTTAAATAATGCAGCAGAGGCCTTAAATACCGCAGCAGCATACTTAAATAATGCAGCAAAGTCCTTAAATAATGCAGCAGAGTCCTTAAATAATGCAACAAAGTCCTTAAATAATGCAGCAGAGTCCTTAAATAATGCAGCAAAGTCCTTAAATAATGCAGCAGAATCCTTAAATAATGCAAAAAATTCCTTAAATAATGCAGAAGAGTACTTAAATAATGCAGAAAAGTTGTTAAATAATGCAGCAAAGTCCTTAAATAATGCAGCAGAGTCCTTAAACATTGCAGCACAGTCCTTAAATAATGCAACAAAGTCCTTAAATAATGCAGCAGAGTCCTTAAATAATGCAGCAAAGTCCTTAAAAAATGCAGCAGAGTCCTTAAACAATGCAACACAGTCCTTAAATAATGCAGCAGAGTCCTTAAATACTGCAGCAGAGTCCTTAAATAATGCAGCAAAGTCCTTAAATAATGCAGCAGAGTCCTTAAATACTGCAGCAGAGTCCTTAAATAATGCAGCAAAGTCCTTAAATAATGCAGCAGAGTCCTTAAATTCCGCAGCAGAGTGATTAAATAATGCAACAAAGTCCTTAATAATGCAGCAGAGTCCTTAAATAATGCAGCAAATTCTTTAAATAATGCAGCAGAATCCTTAAATAATGCAATAAAGTCCTTATCTAATGCAGCAACGTCCTTAATAATGCAGCAGAGTCCTTAAATAATGCAGCAAAGTACTTAAATAATGCAGCAGAGGCCTTAAATACCGCAGCAGCATACTTAAATAATGCAGCAAAGTCCTTAAATAATGCAGCAGAGTACTTAAATAATGCAACAAAGTCCTTAAATAATGCAGCAGAGTCCTTAAATAATGCAGCAAAGTCCTTAAATAATGCAGCAGAGTCCTTAAATAATGCAACAAAGTCCTTAAATAATGCAGCAGAGTCCTTATATAATGCAGCAGAGTCCTTAAATAATGCAACAAAGTCCTTAAATAATGCAGCAGAGTCCTTAAATAATGCAACAAAGTCCTTAAATAATGCAGCAGAGTACTTAAATAATGCAGCAAAGTCCTTAAATAATGCAGCAGAGTCCTTAAACAATGCAGCACAGTCCTTAAATAATGCAACAAAGTCCTTAAATAATGCAGCAGAGTCCTTAAATAATGCAGCAAAGTCCTTAAATAATGCAGCAGAGTCCTTAAATACAGCAGCAGCGTCCTTAAATAATGCAACAAAGTCCTTAAATAATGCAGCAGAGTCCTTAAATAATGCATCAAAGTCCTTAAATAATGCAGCAGAGTCCTTAAATAATGCAACAAACTCATTAAATAATGCAGCAAAGTACTTAAATAATGCAGCAAATTCCTTAAATAATGCAGCAGAATCCTTAAATAATGCAATAAAGTCCTTAAATAATGCAGCAGAGTCCTTAAATACTGCAATAAATTCCTTAAATAATGCAGCAGAATCCTTAAATAATGCAATAAAGTCATTAAGTAATGCAGCAGAGTCCTTAAATAATGCAACAAAGTCCTTAAATAATGCAGCAGATTCCTTAAATTCTGCAGCAGCGTCCTTAAATAATGCATCAAAGTCCTTAAATAATGCAGCAGAGTCCTTAAATACCACAGCAGAGTCATTAAATAATGCAGCAGAGTCCTTAAATAATGCAGCATATTCCTTAAATAATGCAGCAGAGTCCTTAAATAATGCAATAAAGTCCTTAAATAATGCAGCAGAGTCCTTAAATAATGCAGCAACGTCCTTAATAATGCAGCTGAGTCCTTAAATAATGCAGCAACATCCTTAAATAATGCAGCAGAGTCCTTAAATACTGCATCAGCGTCCTTAAATAATGCAACAAAGTCCTTAAATAATGCAGCAAAGTCCTTAAATAATGCAGCAGAGTCCTTAAATACAGCAGCAGAGTCCTTAAATAATTCAGCAAAGTCCTTAAATAATGCAGCAGAGTCCTTAAATAATGCAATAAAGTCCTTATCTAATGCAGCAACGTCATTAATAATGCAGCAGAGTCCTTAAATAATGCAACAAAGTCCTTAAATAATGCAGCAGAGTCCTTAAATAATGCAACAAAGTCCTTAAATATTGCAGCAGAGTCCTTAAATAATGCAGCAAAGTCCTTAAATAATGCAGCAGAGTACTTAAATAATGCAGCAAATTCCTTAAATAATGCAGCAGAATCCTTAAATAATGCAATAAAGTCCTTAAATAATGCAGCAGAGTCCTTAAATAATGCAGCAGAGTCCTTAAATAATGCAACAAAGTCCTTAAATAATGCAGCAGAGTCCTTAAAGAATGCAGCAAAGTCCTTAAATAATGCAGCAGAGTCCTTAAATAATGCAGCAAACTCATTAAATAATGCAGCAAAGTACTTAAATAATGCAGCAAATTCCTTAAATAATGCAGCAGAATCCTTAAATAATGCAATAAATTCCTTAAATAATGCAGCAGAGTACTTAAATAATGCAGCAAATTCCTTAAATAATGCAGCAGAATCCTTAAATAATGCAATAAAATCCTTAAATAATGCAGCAACGTCCTTAATAATGCAGCAGAGTCCTTAAATAATGCAGCAAAGTACTTAAATAATGCAGCAGAGGCCTTAAATACCGCAGCAGCATACTTAAATAATGCAGCAAAGTCCTTAAATAATGCAGCAGAGTCCTTAAATAATGCAACAAAGTCCTTAAATAATGCAGCAGAGTCCTTAAATAATGCAACAAAGTCCTTAAATAATGCACCAGAGTACTTAAATAATGCAGCAAAGTCCTTAAATAATGCAGCAGAGTCCTTAAATAATGCAACAAAGTCCTTAAATAATGCAGCAGAGTCCTTAAATAATGCAACAAAGTCCTTAAATAATGCAGCAGAGTCCTTAAATAATGCAACAAAGTCCTTAAATAATGCAGCAGAGTCCTTAAATAATGCAGCAAAGTCCTTAAATAATGCAGCAGAGTCCTTAAACAATGCAGCACAGTCCTTAAATAATGCAACAAAGTCCTTAAATAATGCAGCAGAGTCCTTAAATAATGCAGCAAAGTTCTTAAATAATGCAGCAGAGTCCTTAAACAATGCAGCACAGTCCTTAAATAATGCAACAAAGTCCTTAAATAATGCAGCAGAGTCCTTAAATAATGCAACAAAGTCCTTAAATATTGCAGCAGAGTCCTTAAATAATGCAGCAAAGTCCTTAAATAATGCAGCAGAGTACTTAAATAATGCAGCAAATTCCTTAAATAATGCAGCAGAATCCTTAAATAATGCAATAAAGTCCTTAAATAATGCAGCAGAGTCCTTAAATAATGCAGCAGAGTCCTTAAATAATGCAACAAAGTCCTTAAATAATGCAGCAGAGTCCTTAAAGAATGCAGCAAAGTCCTTAAATAATGCAGCAGAGTCCTTAAATAATGCAGCAAACTCATTAAATAATGCAGCAAAGTACTTAAATAATGCAGCAAATTCCTTAAATAATGCAGCAGAATCCTTAAATAATGCAATAAATTCCTTAAATAATGCAGCAGAGTACTTAAATAATGCAGCAAATTCCTTAAATAATGCAGCAGAATCCTTAAATAATGCAATAAAATCCTTAAATAATGCAGCAACGTCCTTAATAATGCAGCAGAGTCCTTAAATAATGCAGCAAAGTACTTAAATAATGCAGCAGAGGCCTTAAATACCGCAGCAGCATACTTAAATAATGCAGCAAAGTCCTTAAATAATGCAGCAGAGTCCTTAAATAATGCAACAAAGTCCTTAAATAATGCAGCAGAGTCCTTAAATAATGCAACAAAGTCCTTAAATAATGCACCAGAGTACTTAAATAATGCAGCAAAGTCCTTAAATAATGCAGCAGAGTCCTTAAATAATGCAACAAAGTCCTTAAATAATGCAGCAGAGTCCTTAAATAATGCAACAAAGTCCTTAAATAATGCAGCAGAGTCCTTAAATAATGCAACAAAGTCCTTAAATAATGCAGCAGAGTCCTTAAATAATGCAGCAAAGTCCTTAAATAATGCAGCAGAGTCCTTAAACAATGCAGCACAGTCCTTAAATAATGCAACAAAGTCCTTAAATAATGCAGCAGAGTCCTTAAATAATGCAGCAAAGTTCTTAAATAATGCAGCAGAGTCCTTAAACAATGCAGCACAGTCCTTAAATAATGCAGCAAAGTCCTTAAATAATGCAGCAGAGTCCTTAAATAATGCAGCAAACTCATTAAATAATGCAGCAAAGTACTTAAATAATGCAGCAAATTCCTTAAATAATGCAGCAGAATCCTTAAATAATGCAGCAAAGTCCTTAAATAATGCAGCAGAGTCCTTAAATAATGCAACAAAGTCCTTAAATAATGCAGCAGAGTCCTTAAATAATGCAACAAAGTCCTTAAATAATGCACCAGAGTACTTAAATAATGCAGCAAAGTCCTTAAATAATGCAGCAGAGTCCTTAAATAATGCAACAAAGTCCTTAAATAATGCAGCAGAGTCCTTAAATAATGCAACAACGTCCTTAAATAATGCAGCAGAGTCCTTAAATAATGCAACAAAGTCCTTAAATAATGCAGCAGAGTCCTTAAATAATGCAGCAGAGTCCTTAAACAATGCAGCACAGTCCTTAAATAATGCAACAAAGTCCTTAAATAATGCAGCAGAGTCCTTAAATAATGCAGCAAAGTTCTTAAATAATGCAGCAGAGTCCTTAAACAATGCAGCACAGTCCTTAAATAATGCAGCAAAGTCCTTAAATAATGCAGCAGAGTCCTTAAATAATGCAGCAAACTCATTAAATAATGCAGCAAAGTACTTAAATAATGCAGCAAATTCCTTAAATAATGCAGCAGAATCCTTAAATAATGCAATAAAGTCCTTAAATAATGCAGCAGAGTCCTTAAATAATGCAATAAATTCCTTAAATAATGCAGCAGAATCCTTAAATAATGCAATAAAGTCATTAAATAATGCAGCAGAGTCCTTAAATACTGCAGCAGAGACCTTAAATAATGCAGCAAGATCCTTAAATAATGCAGCAGAGTCCTTATATAATGCAGCAGAGTCCTAAAATACCGCAGCAGAGTCCTTAAATAATGCAGCAGAGTCCTTAAATAATGCAGCAAATTCATTAAATAATGCAGCAGAGTCCTTAAATAATGCAACAAAGTCCTTAAATAATGCAGCAGATTCCTTAAATTTCGCAGCAGCGTCCTTAAATAATGCATCAAAGTCCTTAAATAATGCAGCAGAGTCCTAAAATACCGCAGCAGAGTCCTTAAATAATGCAGCAAAGTCCTTAAATAATGCAGCAGAGTGCTTACATAATGCAGCAGAGTCCTTAAATTCCGCAGCAGAGTCATTAAATAATGCAGCAGAGTCCTTAAATAATGCAGCAAATTCATTAAATAATGCATAGAGTCATTAAATAATGCAACAAAGTCCTTAAATAATGCAGCAGAGTCCTTAAATAATGCAACAAAGTCCTTAAATAATGCAGCAGATTCCTTAAATAAAGCAGCAGAGTGCTTAAATAATGCAGCAGAGTCCTTAAATACCGCAGCAGAGTCATTAAATAATGCAGCAGAGTCCTTAAATAATGCAGCAAATTCTTTAAATAATGCAGCAGAATCCTTAAATAATGCAATAAAGTCCTTATCTAATGCAGCAACGTCCTTAATAATGCAGCAGAGTCCTTAAATAATGCAGCAAAGTACTTAAATAATGCAGCAGAGGCCTTAAATACCGCAGCAGCATACTTAAATAATGCAGCAAAGTCCTTAAATAATGCAGCAGAGTCCTTAAATAATGCAACAAAGTCCTTAAATAATGCAGCAGAGTCCTTAAATAATGCAGCAAAGTCCTTAAATAATGCAGCAGAATCCTTAAATAATGCAAAAAATTCCTTAAAT
Source organism: Phyllobates terribilis (assembly GCF_046119375.1). Lineage (NCBI taxonomy): Eukaryota > Metazoa > Chordata > Amphibia > Anura > Dendrobatidae > Phyllobates > Phyllobates terribilis. The sequence goes on along the minus strand of NW_027363114.1, from coordinate 1,366,155 downwards.
AATGCAGAAGAGTACTTAAATAATGCAGAAAAGTTGTTAAATAATGCAGCAAAGTCCTTAAATAATGCAGCAGAGTCCTTAAACATTGCAGCACAGTCCTTAAATAATGCAACAAAGTCCTTAAATAATGCAGCAGAGTCCTTAAATAATGCAGCAAAGTCCTTAAAAAATGCAGCAGAGTCCTTAAACAATGCAACACAGTCCTTAAATAATGCAGCAGAGTCCTTAAATACTGCAGCAGAGTCCTTAAATAATGCAGCAAAGTCCTTAAATAATGCAGCAGAGTCCTTAAATACTGCAGCAGAGTCCTTAAATAATGCAGCAAAGTCATTAAATAATGCAGCAGAGTCCTTAAATTCCGCAGCAGAGTGATTAAATAATGCAACAAAGTCCTTAATAATGCAGCAGAGTCCTTAAATAATGCAGCAAATTCTTTAAATAATGCAGCAGAATCCTTAAATAATGCAATAAAGTCCTTATCTAATGCAGCAACGTCCTTAATAATGCAGCAGAGTCCTTAAATAATGCAGCAAAGTACTTAAATAATGCAGCAGAGGCCTTAAATACCGCAGCAGCATACTTAAATAATGCAGCAAAGTCCTTAAATAATGCAGCAGAGTCCTTAAATAATGCAACAAAGTCCTTAAATAATGCAGCAGAGTCCTTAAATAATGCAGCAAAGTCCTTAAATAATGCAGCAGAGTCCTTAAATAATGCAACAAAGTCCTTAAATAATGCAGCAGAGTCCTTAAATAATGCAGCAGAGTCCTTAAATAATGCAACAAAGTCCTTAAATAATGCAGCAGAGTCCTTAAATAATGCAACAAAGTCCTTAAATAATGCAGCAGAGTACTTAAATAATGCAGCAAAGTCCTTAAATAATGCAGCAGAGTCCTTAAACAATGCAGCACAGTCCTTAAATAATGCAACAAAGTCCTTAAATAATGCAGCAGAGTCCTTAAATAATGCAGCAAAGTCCTTAAATAATGCAGCAGAGTCCTTAAATACAGCAGCAGCGTCCTTAAATAATGCAACAAAGTCCTTAAATAATGCAGCAGAGTCCTTAAATAATGCATCAAAGTCCTTAAATAATGCAGCAGAGTCCTTAAATAATGCAACAAACTCATTAAATAATGCAGCAAAGTACTTAAATAATGCAGCAAATTCCTTAAATAATGCAGCAGAATCCTTAAATAATGCAATAAAGTCCTTAAATAATGCAGCAGAGTCCTTAAATACTGCAATAAATTCCTTAAATAATGCAGCAGAATCCTTAAATAATGCAATAAAGTCATTAAGTAATGCAGCAGAGTCCTTAAATAATGCAACAAAGTCCTTAAATAATGCAGCAGATTCCTTAAATTCTGCAGCAGCGTCCTTAAATAATGCATCAAAGTCCTTAAATAATGCAGCAGAGTCCTTAAATACCACAGCAGAGTCATTAAATAATGCAGCAGAGTCCTTAAATAATGCAGCATATTCCTTAAATAATGCAGCAGAGTCCTTAAATAATGCAATAAAGTCCTTAAATAATGCAGCAGAGTCCTTAAATAATGCAGCAACGTCCTTAATAATGCAGCTGAGTCCTTAAATAATGCAGCAACATCCTTAAATAATGCAGCAGAGTCCTTAAATACTGCATCAGCGTCCTTAAATAATGCAACAAAGTCCTTAAATAATGCAGCAAAGTCCTTAAATAATGCAGCAGAGTCCTTAAATACAGCAGCAGAGTCCTTAAATAATTCAGCAAAGTCCTTAAATAATGCAGCAGAGTCCTTAAATAATGCAATAAAGTCCTTATCTAATGCAGCAACGTCATTAATAATGCAGCAGAGTCCTTAAATAATGCAACAAAGTCCTTAAATAATGCAGCAGAGTCCTTAAATAATGCAACAAAGTCCTTAAATATTGCAGCAGAGTCCTTAAATAATGCAGCAAAGTCCTTAAATAATGCAGCAGAGTACTTAAATAATGCAGCAAATTCCTTAAATAATGCAGCAGAATCCTTAAATAATGCAATAAAGTCCTTAAATAATGCAGCAGAGTCCTTAAATAATGCAGCAGAGTCCTTAAATAATGCAACAAAGTCCTTAAATAATGCAGCAGAGTCCTTAAAGAATGCAGCAAAGTCCTTAAATAATGCAGCAGAGTCCTTAAATAATGCAGCAAACTCATTAAATAATGCAGCAAAGTACTTAAATAATGCAGCAAATTCCTTAAATAATGCAGCAGAATCCTTAAATAATGCAATAAATTCCTTAAATAATGCAGCAGAGTACTTAAATAATGCAGCAAATTCCTTAAATAATGCAGCAGAATCCTTAAATAATGCAATAAAATCCTTAAATAATGCAGCAACGTCCTTAATAATGCAGCAGAGTCCTTAAATAATGCAGCAAAGTACTTAAATAATGCAGCAGAGGCCTTAAATACCGCAGCAGCATACTTAAATAATGCAGCAAAGTCCTTAAATAATGCAGCAGAGTCCTTAAATAATGCAACAAAGTCCTTAAATAATGCAGCAGAGTCCTTAAATAATGCAACAAAGTCCTTAAATAATGCACCAGAGTACTTAAATAATGCAGCAAAGTCCTTAAATAATGCAGCAGAGTCCTTAAATAATGCAACAAAGTCCTTAAATTATGCAGCAGAGTCCTTAAATAATGCAACAAAGTCCTTAAATAATGCAGCAGAGTCCTTAAATAATGCAACAAAGTCCTTAAATAATGCAGCAGAGTCCTTAAATAATGCAGCAAAGTCCTTAAATAATGCAGCAGAGTCCTTAAACAATGCAGCACAGTCCTTAAATAATGCAACAAAGTCCTTAAATAATGCAGCAGAGTCCTTAAATAATGCAGCAAAGTTCTTAAATAATGCAGCAGAGTCCTTAAACAATGCAGCACAGTCCTTAAATAATGCAGCAAAGTCCTTAAATAATGCAGCAGAGTCCTTAAATAATGCAGCAAACTCATTAAATAATGCAGCAAAGTACTTAAATAATGCCGCAAATTCCTTAAATAATGCAGCAGAATCCTTAAATAATGCAGCAAAGTCCTTAAATAATGCAGCAGAGTCCTTAAATAATGCAACAAAGTCCTTAAATAATGCAGCAGAGTCCTTAAATAATGCAACAAAGTCCTTAAATAATGCACCAGAGTACTTAAATAATGCAGCAAAGTCCTTAAATAATGCAGCAGAGTCCTTAAATAATGCAACAAAGTCCTTAAATAATGCAGCAGAGTCCTTAAATAATGCAACAACGTCCTTAAATAATGCAGCAGAGTCCTTAAATAATGCAACAAAGTCCTTAAATAATGCAGCAGAGTCCTTAAATAATGCAGCAGAGTCCTTAAACAATGCAGCACAGTCCTTAAATAATGCAACAAAGTCCTTAAATAATGCAGCAGAGTCCTTAAATAATGCAGCAAAGTTCTTAAATAATGCAGCAGAGTCCTTAAACAATGCAGCACAGTCCTTAAATAATGCAGCAAAGTCCTTAAATAATGCAGCAGAGTCCTTAAATAATGCAGCAAACTCATTAAATAATGCAGCAAAGTACTTAAATAATGCAGCAAATTCCTTAAATAATGCAGCAGAATCCTTAAATAATGCAATAAAGTCCTTAAATAATGCAGCAGAGTCCTTAAATAATGCAATAAATTCCTTAAATAATGCAGCAGAATCCTTAAATAATGCAATAAAGTCATTAAATAATGCAGCAGAGTCCTTAAATACTGCAGCAGAGACCTTAAATAATGCAGCAAAATCCTTAAATAATGCAGCAGAGTCCTTATATAATGCAGCAGAGTCCTAAAATACCGCAGCAGAGTCCTTAAATAATGCAGCAGAGTCCTTAAATAATGCAGCAAATTCATTAAATAATGCAGCAGAGTCCTTAAATAATGCAACAAAGTCCTTAAATAATGCAGCAGATTCCTTAAATTTCGCAGCAGCGTCCTTAAATAATGCATCAAAGTCCTTAAATAATGCAGCAGAGTCCTAAAATACCGCAGCAGAGTCCTTAAATAATGCAGCAAAGTCCTTAAATAATGCAGCAGAGTGCTTACATAATGCAGCAGAGTCCTTAAATTCCGCAGCAGAGTCATTAAATAATGCAGCAGAGTCCTTAAATAATGCAGCAAATTCATTAAATAATGCATAGAGTCATTAAATAATGCAACAAAGTCCTTAAATAATGCAGCAGAGTCCTTAAATAATGCAACAAAGTCCTTAAATAATGCAGCAGATTCCTTAAATAAAGCAGCAGAGTGCTTAAATAATGCAGCAGAGTCCTTAAATACCGCAGCAGAGTCATTAAATAATACAGCAGAGTCCTTAAATAATGCAGCAAATTCCTTAAATAATGCAGAGTCCTTAAATAATGCACTAAATTCCTTAAATAAAATGCAGCAACGCCCTTAATAATGCAGCAGAGTCCTTAAATAATTCAGCAAAGTCCTTAAATAATGCAGCAGAGTCCTTAAATACCGCAGCAGCGTCCTTAAATAATGCAACAAAGTCCTTAAATAATGCAGCTGAACCCTTAAATAATGCAACAAAGTCCTTAAATAATGCAGCAGACTCCTTAAATAATGCAACAAACTCCTTAAATAATGCAGCAGAGTACTTAAATAATGCAGCAGAGTACTTAAATAATGCAGCAAATTCCTTAAATAATGCAGCAGAATCCTTAAATAATGCAATGAAATCCTTAAATAATGCAGCAGCATCCTTAATAATGCAGCAGAGTCCTTAAATAATACAGCAAAGTTCTTAAATAATGCAGCAGAGGACTTAAATACTGCAGCAGCGTCCTTAAATAATGCAGCAGAGTCCTTAAATAATGCAACAAAGTCCTTAAATAATGCAGCAGAATCCTTAAATAATGCAAAAAATTCCTTAAATAATGCAGAAGAGTACTTAAATAATGCAGAAAAGTTGTTAAATAATGCAACAAAGTCCTTAATAATGCAGCAGAGTCCTTAAATAATGCAGCAAATTCTTTAAATAATGCAGCAAAATCCTTAAATAATGCAATAAAGTCCTTATCTAATGCAGCAACGTCCTTAATAATGCAGCAGAGTCCTTAAATAATGCAGCAAAGTACTTAAATAATGCAGCAGAGGCCTTAAATACGGCAGCAGCATACTTAAATAATGCAGCAAAGTCCTTAAATAATGCAGCAGAGTCCTTAAATAATGCAACAAAGTCCTTAAATAATGCAGCAGAGTCCTTAAATAATGCAACAAACTCATTAAATAATGCAGCACAGTACTTAAATAATGCACCAACATCGTTAAATAATGCAGCAGAATCCTTAAATAATGCAATAAAGTCCTTAAATAATGCAGCAGAGTCCTTAAATAATGCAAAAAATTCCTTAAATAATGCAGCAGAATCCTTAAATAATGCAACGAAGTCCTTAAATAATGCAGCAACGTCCTTAATAATGCAGCAGAGTCCTTAAATAATGCAGCAAATTCCTTAAATAATGCAGAGTCCTTAAATAATGCACTAAATTCCTTAAATAAAATGGAGCAACGCCCTTAATAATGCAGCTGAGTCCTTAAATAATTCAGCAAAGTCCTTAAATAATGCAGCAGAGTCCTTAAATACCGCAGCAGCGTCCTTAAATAATGCAAAAAAGTCCTTAAATAATGCAGCAGAACCCTTAAATAATGCAACAAAGTCCTTAAATAATGCAGCAGAGTGCTTACATAATGCAGCAGAGTCCTTAAATTCCGCAGCAGAGTCATTAAATAATGCAGCAGAGTCCTTAAATAATGCAGCAAATTCATTAAATAATGCACAGAGTCATTAAATAATGCAACAAAGTCCTTAAATAATGCAGCAGAGTCCTTAAATAATGCAGCAAAGTCCTTAAATAATGCAGCAGAGTCCTTAAATAATGCAACAAAGTCCTTAAATAATGCAGCAGAGTCCTTAAATAATGCAGCAGAGTCCTTAAATAATGCAACAAAGTCCATAAATAATGCAGCAGAGTCCTTAAATAATGCAACAAAGTCCTTAAATAATGCAGCAGAGTACTTAAATAATGCAGCAAAGTCCTTAAATAATGCAGCAGAGTCCTTAAACAATGCAGCACAGTCCTTAAATAATGCAACAAAGTCCTTAAATAATGCAGCAGAGTCCTTAAATAATGCAGCAAAGTCCTTAAATAATGCAGCAGAGTCCTTAAATACAGCAGCAGCGTCCTTAAATAATGCAACAAAGTCCTTAAATAATGCAGCAGAGTCCTTAAATAATGCATCAAAGTCCTTAAATAATGCAGCAGAGTCCTTAAATAATGCAACAAACTCATTAAATAATGCAGCAAAGTACTTAAATAATGCAGCAAATTCCTTAAATAATGCAGCAGAATCCTTAAATAATGCAATAAAGTCCTTAAATAATGCAGCAGAGTCCTTAAATACTGCAATAAATTCCTTAAATAATGCAGCAGAATCCTTAAATAATGCAATAAAGTCATTAAGTAATGCAGCAGAGTCCTTAAATAATGCAACAAAGTCCTTAAATAATGCAGCAGATTCCTTAAATTCTGCAGCAGCGTCCTTAAATAATGCATCAAAGTCCTTAAATAATGCAGCAGAGTCCTTAAATACCACAGCAGAGTCATTAAATAATGCAGCAGAGTCCTTAAATAATGCAGCATATTCCTTAAATAATGCAGCAGAGTCCTTAAATAATGCAATAAAGTCCTTAAATAATGCAGCAGAGTCCTTAAATAATGCAGCAACGTCCTTAATAATGCAGCTGAGTCCTTAAATAATGCAGCAACATCCTTAAATAATGCAGCAGAGTCCTTAAATACTGCATCAGCGTCCTTAAATAATGCAACAAAGTCCTTAAATAATGCAGCAAAGTCCTTAAATAATGCAGCAGAGTCCTTAAATACAGCAGCAGAGTCCTTAAATAATTCAGCAAAGTCCTTAAATAATGCAGCAGAGTCCTTAAATAATGCAATAAAGTCCTTATCTAATGCAGCAACGTCATTAATAATGCAGCAGAGTCCTTAAATAATGCAACAAATTCCTTAAATAATGCAGCAGAGTCCTTAAATAATGCAACAAAGTCCTTAAATATTGCAGCAGAGTCCTTAAATAATGCAGCAAAGTCCTTAAATAATGCAGCAGAGTACTTAAATAATGCAGCAAATTCCTTAAATAATGCAGCAGAATCCTTAAATAATGCAATAAAGTCCTTAAATAATGCAGCAGAGTCCTTAAATAATGCAGCAGAGTCCTTAAATAATGCAACAAAGTCCTTAAATAATGCAGCAGAGTCCTTAAAGAATGCAGCAAAGTCCTTAAATAATGCAGCAGAGTCCTTAAATAATGCAGCAAACTCATTAAATAATGCAGCAAAGTACTTAAATAATGCAGCAAATTCCTTAAATAATGCAGCAGAATCCTTAAATAATGCAATAAATTCCTTAAATAATGCAGCAGAGTACTTAAATAATGCAGCAAATTCCTTAAATAATGCAGCAGAATCCTTAAATAATGCAATAAAATCCTTAAATAATGCAGCAACGTCCTTAATAATGCAGCAGAGTCCTTAAATAATGCAGCAAAGTACTTAAATAATGCAGCAGAGGCCTTAAATACCGCAGCAGCATACTTAAATAATGCAGCAAAGTCCTTAAATAATGCAGCAGAGTCCTTAAATAATGCAACAAAGTCCTTAAATAATGCAGCAGAGTCCTTAAATAATGCAACAAAGTCCTTAAATAATGCACCAGAGTACTTAAATAATGCAGCAAAGTCCTTAAATAATGCAGCAGAGTCCTTAAATAATGCAACAAAGTCCTTAAATAATGCAGCAGAGTCCTTAAATAATGCAACAAAGTCCTTAAATAATGCAGCAGAGTCCTTAAATAATGCAACAAAGTCCTTAAATAATGCAGCAGAGTCCTTAAATAATGCAGCAAAGTCCTTAAATAATGCAGCAGAGTCCTTAAACAATGCAGCACAGTCCTTAAATAATGCAACAAAGTCCTTAAATAATGCAGCAGAGTCCTTAAATAATGCAGCAAAGTTCTTAAATAATGCAGCAGAGTCCTTAAACAATGCAGCACAGTCCTTAAATAATGCAGCAAAGTCCTTAAATAATGCAGCAGAGTCCTTAAATAATGCAGCAAACTCATTAAATAATGCAGCAAAGTACTTAAATAATGCAGCAAATTCCTTAAATAATGCAGCAGAATCCTTAAATAATGCAGCAAAGTCCTTAAATAATGCAGCAGAGTCCTTAAATAATGCAACAAAGTCCTTAAATAATGCAGCAGAGTCCTTAAATAATGCAACAAAGTCCTTAAATAATGCACCAGAGTACTTAAATAATGCAGCAAAGTCCTTAAATAATGCAGCAGAGTCCTTAAATAATGCAACAAAGTCCTTAAATAATGCAGCAGAGTCCTTAAATAATGCAACAACGTCCTTAAATAATGCAGCAGAGTCCTTAAATAATGCAACAAAGTCCTTAAATAATGCAGCAGAGTCCTTAAATAATGCAGCAGAGTCCTTAAACAATGCAGCACAGTCCTTAAATAATGCAACAAAGTCCTTAAATAATGCAGCAGAGTCCTTAAATAATGCAGCAAAGTTCTTAAATAATGCAGCAGAGTCCTTAAACAATGCAGCACAGTCCTTAAATAATGCAGCAAAGTCCTTAAATAATGCAGCAGAGTCCTTAAATAATGCAGCAAACTCATTAAATAATGCAGCAAAGTACTTAAATAATGCAGCAAATTCCTTAAATAATGCAGCAGAATCCTTAAATAATGCAATAAAGTCCTTAAATAATGCAGCAGAGTCCTTAAATAATGCAATAAATTCCTTAAATAATGCAGCAGAATCCTTAAATAATGCAATAAAGTCATTAAATAATGCAGCAGAGTCCTTAAATACTGCAGCAGAGACCTTAAATAATGCAGCAAAATCCTTAAATAATGCAGCAGAGTCCTTATATAATGCAGCAGAGTCCTAAAATACCGCAGCAGAGTCCTTAAATAATGCAGCAGAGTCCTTAAATAATGCAGCAAATTCATTAAATAATGCAGCAGAGCCCTTAAATAATGCAACAAAGTCCTTAAATAATGCAGCAGATTCCTTAAATTTCGCAGCAGCGTCCTTAAATAATGCATCAAAGTCCTTAAATAATGCAGCAGAGTCCTAAAATACCGCAGCAGAGTCCTTAAATAATGCAGCAAAGTCCTTAAATAATGCAGCAGAGTGCTTACATAATGCAGCAGAGTCCTTAAATTCCGCAGCAGAGTCATTAAATAATGCAGCAGAGTCCTTAAATAATGCAGCAAATTCATTAAATAATGCATAGAGTCATTAAATAATGCAACAAAGTCCTTAAATAATGCAGCAGAGTCCTTAAATAATGCAACAAAGTCCTTAAATAATGCAGCAGATTCCTTAAATAAAGCAGCAGAGTGCTTAAATAATGCAGCAGAGTCCTTAAATACCGCAGCAGAGTCATTAAATAATACAGCAGAGTCCTTAAATAATGCAGCAAATTCCTTAAATAATGCAGAGTCCTTAAATAATGCACTAAATTCCTTAAATAAAATGCAGCAACGCCCTTAATAATGCAGCAGAGTCCTTAAATAATTCAGCAAAGTCCTTAAATAATGCAGCAGAGTCCTTAAATACCGCAGCAGCGTCCTTAAATAATGCAACAAAGTCCTTAAATAATGCAGCTGAACCCTTAAATAATGCAACAAAGTCCTTAAATAATGCAGCAGACTCCTTAAATAATGCAACAAACTCCTTAAATAATGCAGCAGAGTACTTAAATAATGCAGCAGAGTACTTAAATAATGCAGCAAATTCCTTAAATAATGCAGCAGAATCCTTAAATAATGCAATGAAATCCTTAAATAATGCAGCAGCATCCTTAATAATGCAGCAGAGTCCTTAAATAATACAGCAAAGTTCTTAAATAATGCAGCAGAGGACTTAAATACTGCAGCAGCGTCCTTAAATAATGCAGCACAGTCCTTAAATAATGCAACAAAGTCCTTAAATAATGCAGCAGAGTCCTTAAATAATGCAGCAAAGTCCTTAAAAAATGCAGCAGAGTCCTTAAACAATGCAACACAGTCCTTAAATAATGCAGCAGAGTCCTTAAATAATGCAGCAAAGTCCTTAAATAATGCAGCAGAGTCCTTAAATAATGCAACAAAGTCCTTAAATAATGCAGCAGAGTCCTTAAATAATGCAGCAAAGTCCTTAAATAATGCAGCAGAGTCCTTAAACAATGCAGCACAGTCCTTAAATAATGCAACAAAGTCCTTAAATAATGCAGCAGAGTCCTTAAATAATGCAACAAAGTCCTTAAATAATGCAGCAGAGTCCTTAAATAATGCAGCAAAGTCCTTAAATAATGCAGCAGAGTCCTTAAACAATGCAGCACAGTCCTTAAATAATGCAACAAAGTCCTTAAATAATGCAGCAGAGTCCTTAAATAATGCAGCAAAGTTCTTAAATAATGCAGCAGAGTCCTTAAACAATGCAGCACAGTCCTTAAATAATGCAGCAAAGTCCTTAAATAATGCAGCAGAGTCCTTAAATAATGCAGCAAACTCATTAAATAATGCAGCAAAGTACTTAAATAATGCAGCAAATTCCTTAAATAATGCAGCAGAATCCTTAAATAATGCAGCAAAGTCCTTAAATAATGCAGCAGAGTCCTTAAATAATGCAACAAAGTCCTTAAATAATGCAGCAGAGTCCTTAAATAATGCAACAAAGTCCTTAAATAATGCACCAGAGTACTTAAATAATGCAGCAAAGTCCTTAAATAATGCAGCAGAGTCCTTAAATAATGCAACAAAGTCCTTAAATAATGCAGCAGAGTCCTTAAATAATGCAACAACGTCCTTAAATAATGCAGCAGAGTCCTTAAATAATGCAACAAAGTCCTTAAATAATGCAGCAGAGTCCTTAAATAATGCAGCAGAGTCCTTAAACAATGCAGCACAGTCCTTAAATAATGCAACAAAGTCCTTAAATAATGCAGCAGAGTCCTTAAATAATGCAGCAAAGTTCTTAAATAATGCAGCAGAGTCCTTAAACAATGCAGCACAGTCCTTAAATAATGCAGCAAAGTCCTTAAATAATGCAGCAGAGTCCTTAAATAATGCAGCAAACTCATTAAATAATGCAGCAAAGTACTTAAATAATGCAGCAAATTCCTTAAATAATGCAGCAGAATCCTTAAATAATGCAATAAAGTCCTTAAATAATGCAGCAGAGTCCTTAAATAATGCAATAAATTCCTTAAATAATGCAGCAGAATCCTTAAATAATGCAATAAAGTCATTAAATAATGCAGCAGAGTCCTTAAATACTGCAGCAGAGACCTTAAATAATGCAGCAAAATCCTTAAATAATGCAGCAGAGTCCTTATATAATGCAGCAGAGTCCTAAAATACCGCAGCAGAGTCCTTAAATAATGCAGCAGAGTCCTTAAATAATGCAGCAAATTCATTAAATAATGCAGCAGAGCCCTTAAATAATGCAACAAAGTCCTTAAATAATGCAGCAGATTCCTTAAATTTCGCAGCAGCGTCCTTAAATAATGCATCAAAGTCCTTAAATAATGCAGCAGAGTCCTAAAATACCGCAGCAGAGTCCTTAAATAATGCAGCAAAGTCCTTAAATAATGCAGCAGAGTGCTTACATAATGCAGCAGAGTCCTTAAATTCCGCAGCAGAGTCATTAAATAATGCAGCAGAGTCCTTAAATAATGCAGCAAATTCATTAAATAATGCATAGAGTCATTAAATAATGCAACAAAGTCCTTAAATAATGCAGCAGAGTCCTTAAATAATGCAACAAAGTCCTTAAATAATGCAGCAGATTCCTTAAATAAAGCAGCAGAGTGCTTAAATAATGCAGCAGAGTCCTTAAATACCGCAGCAGAGTCATTAAATAATACAGCAGAGTCCTTAAATAATGCAGCAAATTCCTTAAATAATGCAGAGTCCTTAAATAATGCACTAAATTCCTTAAATAAAATGCAGCAACGCCCTTAATAATGCAGCAGAGTCCTTAAATAATTCAGCAAAGTCCTTAAATAATGCAGCAGAGTCCTTAAATACCGCAGCAGCGTCCTTAAATAATGCAACAAAGTCCTTAAATAATGCAGCTGAACCCTTAAATAATGCAACAAAGTCCTTAAATAATGCAGCAGACTCCTTAAATAATGCAACAAACTCCTTAAATAATGCAGCAGAGTACTTAAATAATGCAGCAGAGTACTTAAATAATGCAGCAAATTCCTTAAATAATGCAGCAGAATCCTTAAATAATGCAATGAAATCCTTAAATAATGCAGCAGCATCCTTAATAATGCAGCAGAGTCCTTAAATAATACAGCAAAGTTCTTAAATAATGCAGCAGAGGACTTAAATACTGCAGCAGCGTCCTTAAATAATGCAGCACAGTCCTTAAATAATGCAACAAAGTCCTTAAATAATGCAGCAGAGTCCTTAAATAATGCAGCAAAGTCCTTAAAAAATGCAGCAGAGTCCTTAAACAATGCAACACAGTCCTTAAATAATGCAGCAGAGTCCTTAAATAATGCAGCAAAGTCCTTAAATAATGCAGCAGAGTCCTTAAATATTGCAGCAGAGTCCTTAAATAATGCAGCAAAGTCCTTAAATAATGCAGCAGAGTCCTTAAATTCCGCAGCAGAGTGATTAAATAATGCAACAAAGTCCTTAATAATGCAGCAGAGTCCTTAAATAATGCAGCAAATTCTTTAAATAATGCAGCAGAATCCTTAAATAATGCAATAAAGTCCTTATCTAATGCAGCAACGTCCTTAATAATGCAGCAGAGTCCTTAAATAATGCAGCAAAGTACTTAAATAATGCAGCAGAGGCCTTAAATACCGCAGCAGCATACTTAAATAATGCAGCAAAGTCCTTAAATAATGCAGCAGAGTCCTTAAATAATGCAACAAAGTCCTTAAATAATGCAGCAGAGTCCTTAAATAATGCAGCAAAGTCCTTAAATAATGCAGCAGAATCCTTAAATAATGCAAAAAATTCCTTAAATAATGCAGAAGAGTACTTAAATAATGCAGAAAAGTTGTTAAATAATGCAGCAAAGTCCTTAAATAATGCAGCAGAGTCCTTAAACATTGCAGCACAGTCCTTAAATAATGCAACAAAGTCCTTAAATAATGCAGCAGAGTCCTTAAATAATGCAGCAAAGTCCTTAAAAAATGCAGCAGAGTCCTTAAACAATGCAACACAGTCCTTAAATAATGCAGCAGAGTCCTTAAATACTGCAGCAGAGTCCTTAAATAATGCAGCAAAGTCCTTAAATAATGCAGCAGAGTCCTTAAATACTGCAGCAGAGTCCTTAAATAATGCAGCAAAGTCCTTAAATAATGCAGCAGAGTCCTTAAATTCCGCAGCAGAGTGATTAAATAATGCAACAAAGTCCTTAATAATGCAGCAGAGTCCTTAAATAATGCAGCAAATTCTTTAAATAATGCAGCAGAATCCTTAAATAATGCAATAAAGTCCTTATCTAATGCAGCAACGTCCTTAATAATGCAGCAGAGTCCTTAAATAATGCAGCAAAGTACTTAAATAATGCAGCAGAGGCCTTAAATACCGCAGCAGCATACTTAAATAATGCAGCAAAGTCCTTAAATAATGCAGCAGAGTCCTTAAATAATGCAACAAAGTCCTTAAATAATGCAGCAGAGTCCTTAAATAATGCAGAAAAGTCCTTAAATAATGCAGCAGAGTCCTTAAATAATGCAACAAAGTCCTTAAATAATGCAGCAGAGTCCTTAAATAATGCAGCAGAGTCCTTAAATAATGCAACAAAGTCCTTAAATAATGCAGCAGAGTCCTTAAATAATGCAACAAAGTCCTTAAATAATGCAGCAGAGTACTTAAATAATGCAGCAAAGTCCTTAAATAATGCAGCAGAGTCCTTAAACAATGCAGCACAGTCCTTAAATAATGCAACAAAGTCCTTAAATAATGCAGCAGAGTCCTTAAATAATGCAGCAAAGTCCTTAAATAATGCAGCAGAGTCCTTAAATACAGCAGCAGCGTCCTTAAATAATGCAACAAAGTCCTTAAATAATGCAGCAGAGTCCTTAAATAATGCATCAAAGTCCTTAAATAATGCAGCAGAGTCCTTAAATAATGCAACAAACTCATTAAATAATGCAGCAAAGTACTTAAATAATGCAGCAAATTCCTTAAATAATGCAGCAGAATCCTTAAATAATGCAATAAAGTCCTTAAATAATGCAGCAGAGTCCTTAAATACTGCAATAAATTCCTTAAATAATGCAGCAGAATCCTTAAATAATGCAATAAAGTCATTAAGTAATGCAGCAGAGTCCTTAAATAATGCAACAAAGTCCTTAAATAATGCAGCAGATTCCTTAAATTCTGCAGCAGCGTCCTTAAATAATGCATCAAAGTCCTTAAATAATGCAGCAGAGTCCTTAAATACCACAGCAGAGTCATTAAATAATGCAGCAGAGTCCTTAAATAATGCAGCATATTCCTTAAATAATGCAGCAGAGTCCTTAAATAATGCAATAAAGTCCTTAAATAATGCAGCAGAGTCCTTAAATAATGCAGCAACGTCCTTAATAATGCAGCTGAGTCCTTAAATAATGCAGCAACATCCTTAAATAATGCAGCAGAGTCCTTAAATACTGCATCAGCGTCCTTAAATAATGCAACAAAGTCCTTAAATAATGCAGCAAAGTCCTTAAATAATGCAGCAGAGTCCTTAAATACAGCAGCAGAGTCCTTAAATAATTCAGCAAAGTCCTTAAATAATGCAGCAGAGTCCTTAAATAATGCAATAAAGTCCTTATCTAATGCAGCAACGTCATTAATAATGCAGCAGAGTCCTTAAATAATGCAACAAAGTCCTTAAATAATGCAGCAGAGTCCTTAAATAATGCAACAAAGTCCTTAAATATTGCAGCAGAGTCCTTAAATAATGCAGCAAAGTCCTTAAATAATGCAGCAGAGTACTTAAATAATGCAGCAAATTCCTTAAATAATGCAGCAGAATCCTTAAATAATGCAATAAAGTCCTTAAATAATGCAGCAGAGTCCTTAAATAATGCAGCAGAGTCCTTAAATAATGCAACAAAGTCCTTAAATAATGCAGCAGAGTCCTTAAAGAATGCAGCAAAGTCCTTAAATAATGCAGCAGAGTCCTTAAATAATGCAGCAAACTCATTAAATAATGCAGCAAAGTACTTAAATAATGCAGCAAATTCCTTAAATAATGCAGCAGAATCCTTAAATAATGCAATAAATTCCTTAAATAATGCAGCAGAGTACTTAAATAATGCAGCAAATTCCTTAAATAATGCAGCAGAATCCTTAAATAATGCAATAAAATCCTTAAATAATGCAGCAACGTCCTTAATAATGCAGCAGAGTCCTTAAATAATGCAGCAAAGTACTTAAATAATGCAGCAGAGGCCTTAAATACCGCAGCAGCATACTTAAATAATGCAGCAAAGTCCTTAAATAATGCAGCAGAGTCCTTAAATAATGCAACAAAGTCCTTAAATAATGCAGCAGAGTCCTTAAATAATGCAACAAAGTCCTTAAATAATGCACCAGAGTACTTAAATAATGCAGCAAAGTCCTTAAATAATGCAGCAGAGTCCTTAAATAATGCAACAAAGTCCTTAAATAATGCAGCAGAGTCCTTAAATAATGCAACAAAGTCCTTAAATAATGCAGCAGAGTCCTTAAATAATGCAACAAAGTCCTTAAATAATGCAGCAGAGTCCTTAAATAATGCAGCAAAGTCCTTAAATAATGCAGCAGAGTCCTTAAACAATGCAGCACAGTCCTTAAATAATGCAACAAAGTCCTTAAATAATGCAGCAGAGTCCTTAAATAATGCAGCAAAGTTCTTAAATAATGCAGCAGAGTCCTTAAACAATGCAGCACAGTCCTTAAATAATGCAGCAAAGTCCTTAAATAATGCAGCAGAGTCCTTAAATAATGCAGCAAACTCATTAAATAATGCAGCAAAGTACTTAAATAATGCAGCAAATTCCTTAAATAATGCAGCAGAATCCTTAAATAATGCAGCAAAGTCCTTAAATAATGCAGCAGAGTCCTTAAATAATGCAACAAAGTCCTTAAATAATGCAGCAGAGTCCTTAAATAATGCAACAAAGTCCTTAAATAATGCACCAGAGTACTTAAATAATGCAGCAAAGTCCTTAAATAATGCAGCAGAGTCCTTAAATAATGCAACAAAGTCCTTAAATAATGCAGCAGAGTCCTTAAATAATGCAACAACGTCCTTAAATAATGCAGCAGAGTCCTTAAATAATGCAACAAAGTCCTTAAATAATGCAGCAGAGTCCTTAAATAATGCAGCAGAGTCCTTAAACAATGCAGCACAGTCCTTAAATAATGCAACAAAGTCCTTAAATAATGCAGCAGAGTCCTTAAATAATGCAGCAAAGTTCTTAAATAATGCAGCAGAGTCCTTAAACAATGCAGCACAGTCCTTAAATAATGCAGCAAAGTCCTTAAATAATGCAGCAGAGTCCTTAAATAATGCAGCAAACTCATTAAATAATGCAGCAAAGTACTTAAATAATGCAGCAAATTCCTTAAATAATGCAGCAGAATCCTTAAATAATGCAATAAAGTCCTTAAATAATGCAGCAGAGTCCTTAAATAATGCAATAAATTCCTTAAATAATGCAGCAGAATCCTTAAATAATGCAATAAAGTCATTAAATAATGCAGCAGAGTCCTTAAATACTGCAGCAGAGACCTTAAATAATGCAGCAAAATCCTTAAATAATGCAGCAGAGTCCTTATATAATGCAGCAGAGTCCTAAAATACCGCAGCAGAGTCCTTAAATAATGCAGCAGAGTCCTTAAATAATGCAGCAAATTCATTAAATAATGCAGCAGAGTCCTTAAATAATGCAACAAAGTCCTTAAATAATGCAGCAGATTCCTTAAATTTCGCAGCAGCGTCCTTAAATAATGCATCAAAGTCCTTAAATAATGCAGCAGAGTCCTAAAATACCGCAGCAGAGTCCTTAAATAATGCAGCAAAGTCCTTAAATAATGCAGCAGAGTGCTTACATAATGCAGCAGAGTCCTTAAATTCCGCAGCAGAGTCATTAAATAATGCAGCAGAGTCCTTAAATAATGCAGCAAATTCATTAAATAATGCATAGAGTCATTAAATAATGCAACAAAGTCCTTAAATAATGCAGCAGAGTCCTTAAATAATGCAACAAAGTCCTTAAATAATGCAGCAGATTCCTTAAATAAAGCAGCAGAGTGCTTAAATAATGCAGCAGAGTCCTTAAATACCGCAGCAGAGTCATTAAATAATACAGCAGAGTCCTTAAATAATGCAGCAAATTCCTTAAATAATGCAGAGTCCTTAAATAATGCACTAAATTCCTTAAATAAAATGCAGCAACGCCCTTAATAATGCAGCAGAGTCCTTAAATAATTCAGCAAAGTCCTTAAATAATGCAGCAGAGTCCTTAAATACCGCAGCAGCGTCCTTAAATAATGCAACAAAGTCCTTAAATAATGCAGCTGAACCCTTAAATAATGCAACAAAGTCCTTAAATAATGCAGCAGACTCCTTAAATAATGCAACAAACTCCTTAAATAATGCAGCAGAGTACTTAAATAATGCAGCAGAGTACTTAAATAATGCAGCAAATTCCTTAAATAATGCAGCAGAATCCTTAAATAATGCAATGAAATCCTTAAATAATGCAGCAGCATCCTTAATAATGCAGCAGAGTCCTTAAATAATACAGCAAAGTTCTTAAATAATGCAGCAGAGGACTTAAATACTGCAGCAGCGTCCTTAAATAATGCAGCAGAGTCCTTAAATAATGCAACAAAGTCCTTAAATAATGCAGCAGAATCCTTAAATAATGCAAAAAATTCCTTAAATAATGCAGAAGAGTACTTAAATAATGCAGAAAAGTTGTTAAATAATGCAACAAAGTCCTTAATAATGCAGCAGAGTCCTTAAATAATGCAGCAAATTCTTTAAATAATGCAGCAAAATCCTTAAATAATGCAATAAAGTCCTTATCTAATGCAGCAACGTCCTTAATAATGCAGCAGAGTCCTTAAATAATGCAGCAAAGTACTTAAATAATGCAGCAGAGGCCTTAAATACGGCAGCAGCATACTTAAATAATGCAGCAAAGTCCTTAAATAATGCAGCAGAGTCCTTAAATAATGCAACAAAGTCCTTAAATAATGCAGCAGAGTCCTTAAATAATGCAACAAACTCATTAAATAATGCAGCACAGTACTTAAATAATGCACCAACATCGTTAAATAATGCAGCAGAATCCTTAAATAATGCAATAAAGTCCTTAAATAATGCAGCAGAGTCCTTAAATAATGCAAAAAATTCCTTAAATAATGCAGCAGAATCCTTAAATAATGCAACGAAGTCCTTAAATAATGCAGCAACGTCCTTAATAATGCAGCAGAGTCCTTAAATAATGCAGCAAATTCCTTAAATAATGCAGAGTCCTTAAATAATGCACTAAATTCCTTAAATAAAATGGAGCAACGCCCTTAATAATGCAGCTGAGTCCTTAAATAATTCAGCAAAGTCCTTAAATAATGCAGCAGAGTCCTTAAATACCGCAGCAGCGTCCTTAAATAATGCAAAAAAGTCCTTAAATAATGCAGCAGAACCCTTAAATAATGCAACAAAGTCCTTAAATAATGCAGCAGAGTGCTTACATAATGCAGCAGAGTCCTTAAATTCCGCAGCAGAGTCATTAAATAATGCAGCAGAGTCCTTAAATAATGCAGCAAATTCATTAAATAATGCACAGAGTCATTAAATAATGCAACAAAGTCCTTAAATAATGCAGCAGAGTCCTTAAATAATGCAGCAAAGTCCTTAAATAATGCAGCAGAGTCCTTAAATAATGCAACAAAGTCCTTAAATAATGCAGCAGAGTCCTTAAATAATGCAGCAGAGTCCTTAAATAATGCAACAAAGTCCTTAAATAATGCAGCAGAGTCCTTAAATAATGCAACAAAGTCCTTAAATAATGCAGCAGAGTACTTAAATAATGCAGCAAAGTCCTTAAATAATGCAGCAGAGTCCTTAAACAATGCAGCACAGTCCTTAAATAATGCAACAAAGTCCTTAAATAATGCAGCAGAGTCCTTAAATAATGCAGCAAAGTCCTTAAATAATGCAGCAGAGTCCTTAAATACAGCAGCAGCGTCCTTAAATAATGCAACAAAGTCCTTAAATAATGCAGCAGAGTCCTTAAATAATGCATCAAAGTCCTTAAATAATGCAGCAGAGTCCTTAAATAATGCAACAAACTCATTAAATAATGCAGCAAAGTACTTAAATAATGCAGCAAATTCCTTAAATAATGCAGCAGAATCCTTAAATAATGCAATAAAGTCCTTAAATAATGCAGCAGAGTCCTTAAATACTGCAATAAATTCCTTAAATAATGCAGCAGAATCCTTAAATAATGCAATAAAGTCATTAAGTAATGCAGCAGAGTCCTTAAATAATGCAACAAAGTCCTTAAATAATGCAGCAGATTCCTTAAATTCTGCAGCAGCGTCCTTAAATAATGCATCAAAGTCCTTAAATAATGCAGCAGAGTCCTTAAATACCACAGCAGAGTCATTAAATAATGCAGCAGAGTCCTTAAATAATGCAGCATATTCCTTAAATAATGCAGCAGAGTCCTTAAATAATGCAATAAAGTCCTTAAATAATGCAGCAGAGTCCTTAAATAATGCAGCAACGTCCTTAATAATGCAGCTGAGTCCTTAAATAATGCAGCAACATCCTTAAATAATGCAGCAGAGTCCTTAAATACTGCATCAGCGTCCTTAAATAATGCAACAAAGTCCTTAAATAATGCAGCAAAGTCCTTAAATAATGCAGCAGAGTCCTTAAATACAGCAGCAGAGTCCTTAAATAATTCAGCAAAGTCCTTAAATAATGCAGCAGAGTCCTTAAATAATGCAATAAAGTCCTTATCTAATGCAGCAACGTCATTAATAATGCAGCAGAGTCCTTAAATAATGCAACAAAGTCCTTAAATAATGCAGCAGAGTCCTTAAATAATGCAACAAAGTCCTTAAATATTGCAGCAGAGTCCTTAAATAATGCAGCAAAGTCCTTAAATAATGCAGCAGAGTACTTAAATAATGCAGCAAATTCCTTAAATAATGCAGCAGAATCCTTAAATAATGCAATAAAGTCCTTAAATAATGCAGCAGAGTCCTTAAATAATGCAGCAGAGTCCTTAAATAATGCAACAAAGTCCTTAAATAATGCAGCAGAGTCCTTAAAGAATGCAGCAAAGTCCTTAAATAATGCAGCAGAGTCCTTAAATAATGCAGCAAACTCATTAAATAATGCAGCAAAGTACTTAAATAATGCAGCAAATTCCTTAAATAATGCAGCAGAATCCTTAAATAATGCAATAAATTCCTTAAATAATGCAGCAGAGTACTTAAATAATGCAGCAAATTCCTTAAATAATGCAGCAGAATCCTTAAATAATGCAATAAAATCCTTAAATAATGCAGCAACGTCCTTAATAATGCAGCAGAGTCCTTAAATAATGCAGCAAAGTCCTTAAATAATGCAGCAGAGTCCTTAAATAATGCAACAAAGTCCTTAAATAATGCAGCAGAGTCCTTAAATAATGCAACAAAGTCCTTAAATAATGCACCAGAGTACTTAAATAATGCAGCAAAGTCCTTAAATAATGCAGCAGAGTCCTTAAATAATGCAACAAAGTCCTTAAATAATGCAGCAGAGTCCTTAAATAATGCAACAAAGTCCTTAAATAATGCAGCAGAGTCCTTAAATAATGCAACAAAGTCCTTAAATAATGCAGCAGAGTCCTTAAATAATGCAGCAAAGTCCTTAAATAATGCAGCAGAGTCCTTAAACAATGCAGCACAGTCCTTAAATAATGCAACAAAGTCCTTAAATAATGCAGCAGAGTCCTTAAATAATGCAGCAAAGTTCTTAAATAATGCAGCAGAGTCCTTAAACAATGCAGCACAGTCCTTAAATAATGCAGCAAAGTCCTTAAATAATGCAGCAGAGTCCTTAAATAATGCAGCAAACTCATTAAATAATGCAGCAAAGTACTTAAATAATGCAGCAAATTCCTTAAATAATGCAGCAGAATCCTTAAATAATGCAGCAAAGTCCTTAAATAATGCAGCAGAGTCCTTAAATAATGCAACAAAGTCCTTAAATAATGCAGCAGAGTCCTTAAATAATGCAACAAAGTCCTTAAATAATGCACCAGAGTACTTAAATAATGCAGCAAAGTCCTTAAATAATGCAGCAGAGTCCTTAAATAATGCAACAAAGTCCTTAAATAATGCAGCAGAGTCCTTAAATAATGCAACAACGTCCTTAAATAATGCAGCAGAGTCCTTAAATAATGCAACAAAGTCCTTAAATAATGCAGCAGAGTCCTTAAATAATGCAGCAGAGTCCTTAAACAATGCAGCACAGTCCTTAAATAATGCAACAAAGTCCTTAAATAATGCAGCAGAGTCCTTAAATAATGCAGCAAAGTTCTTAAATAATGCAGCAGAGTCCTTAAACAATGCAGCACAGTCCTTAAATAATGCAGCAAAGTCCTTAAATAATGCAGCAGAGTCCTTAAATAATGCAGCAAACTCATTAAATAATGCAGCAAAGTACTTAAATAATGCAGCAAATTCCTTAAATAATGCAGCAGAATCCTTAAATAATGCAATAAAGTCCTTAAATAATGCAGCAGAGTCCTTAAATAATGCAATAAATTCCTTAAATAATGCAGCAGAATCCTTAAATAATGCAATAAAGTCATTAAATAATGCAGCAGAGTCCTTAAATACCGCAGCAGAGTCATTAAATAATACAGCAGAGTCCTTAAATAATGCAGCAAATTCCTTAAATAATGCAGAGTCCTTAAATAATGCACTAAATTCCTTAAATAAAATGCAGCAACGCCCTTAATAATGCAGCAGAGTCCTTAAATAATTCAGCAAAGTCCTTAAATAATGCAGCAGAGTCCTTAAATACCGCAGCAGCGTCCTTAAATAATGCAACAAAGTCCTTAAATAATGCAGCTGAACCCTTAAATAATGCAACAAAGTCCTTAAATAATGCAGCAGACTCCTTAAATAATGCAACAAACTCCTTAAATAATGCAGCAGAGTACTTAAATAATGCAGCAGAGTACTTAAATAATGCAGCAAATTCCTTAAATAATGCAGCAGAATCCTTAAATAATGCAATGAAATCCTTAAATAATGCAGCAGCATCCTTAATAATGCAGCAGAGTCCTTAAATAATACAGCAAAGTTCTTAAATAATGCAGCAGAGGACTTAAATACTGCAGCAGCGTCCTTAAATAATGCAGCAGAGTCCTTAAATAATGCAACAAAGTCCTTAAATAATGCAGCAGAATCCTTAAATAATGCAAAAAATTCCTTAAATAATGCAGAAGAGTACTTAAATAATGCAGAAAAGTTGTTAAATAATGCAACAAAGTCCTTAATAATGCAGCAGAGTCCTTAAATAATGCAGCAAATTCTTTAAATAATGCAGCAAAATCCTTAAATAATGCAATAAAGTCCTTATCTAATGCAGCAACGTCCTTAATAATGCAGCAGAGTCCTTAAATAATGCAGCAAAGTACTTAAATAATGCAGCAGAGGCCTTAAATACGGCAGCAGCATACTTAAATAATGCAGCAAAGTCCTTAAATAATGCAGCAGAGTCCTTAAATAATGCAACAAAGTCCTTAAATAATGCAGCAGAGTCCTTAAATAATGCAACAAACTCATTAAATAATGCAGCACAGTACTTAAATAATGCACCAACATCGTTAAATAATGCAGCAGAATCCTTAAATAATGCAATAAAGTCCTTAAATAATGCAGCAGAGTCCTTAAATAATGCAAAAAATTCCTTAAATAATGCAGCAGAATCCTTAAATAATGCAACGAAGTCCTTAAATAATGCAGCAACGTCCTTAATAATGCAGCAGAGTCCTTAAATAATGCAGCAAATTCCTTAAATAATGCAGAGTCCTTAAATAATGCACTAAATTCCTTAAATAAAATGGAGCAACGCCCTTAATAATGCAGCTGAGTCCTTAAATAATTCAGCAAAGTCCTTAAATAATGCAGCAGAGTCCTTAAATACCGCAGCAGCGTCCTTAAATAATGCAAAAAAGTCCTTAAATAATGCAGCAGAACCCTTAAATAATGCAACAAAGTCCTTAAATAATGCAGCAGAGTGCTTACATAATGCAGCAGAGTCCTTAAATTCCGCAGCAGAGTCATTAAATAATGCAGCAGAGTCCTTAAATAATGCAGCAAATTCATTAAATAATGCACAGAGTCATTAAATAATGCAACAAAGTCCTTAAATAATGCAGCAGAGTCCTTAAATAATGCAGCAAAGTCCTTAAATAATGCAGCAGAGTCCTTAAATAATGCAACAAAGTCCTTAAATAATGCAGCAGAGTCCTTAAATAATGCAGCAGAGTCCTTAAATAATGCAACAAAGTCCTTAAATAATGCAGCAGAGTCCTTAAATAATGCAACAAAGTCCTTAAATAATGCAGCAGAGTCCTTAAATAATGCAACAAAGTCCTTAAATAATGCAGCAGAGTACTTAAATAATGCAGCAAAGTCCTTAAATAATGCAGCAGAGTCCTTAAACAATGCAGCACAGTCCTTAAATAATGCAACAAAGTCCTTAAATAATGCAGCAGAGTCCTTAAATAATGCAGCAAAGTCCTTAAATAATGCAGCAGAGTCCTTAAATACAGCAGCAGCGTCCTTAAATAATGCAACAAAGTCCTTAAATAATGCAGCAGAGTCCTTAAATAATGCATCAAAGTCCTTAAATAATGCAGCAGAGTCCTTAAATAATGCAACAAACTCATTAAATAATGCAGCAAAGTACTTAAATAATGCAGCAAATTCCTTAAATAATGCAGCAGAATCCTTAAATAATGCAATAAAGTCCTTAAATAATGCAGCAGAGTCCTTAAATACTGCAATAAATTCCTTAAATAATGCAGCAGAATCCTTAAATAATGCAATAAAGTCATTAAGTAATGCAGCAGAGTCCTTAAATAATGCAACAAAGTCCTTAAATAATGCAGCAGATTCCTTAAATTCTGCAGCAGCGTCCTTAAATAATGCATCAAAGTCCTTAAATAATGCAGCAGAGTCCTTAAATACCACAGCAGAGTCATTAAATAATGCAGCAGAGTCCTTAAATAATGCAGCATATTCCTTAAATAATGCAGCAGAGTCCTTAAATAATGCAATAAAGTCCTTAAATAATGCAGCAGAGTCCTTAAATAATGCAGCAACGTCCTTAATAATGCAGCTGAGTCCTTAAATAATGCAGCAACATCCTTAAATAATGCAGCAGAGTCCTTAAATACTGCATCAGCGTCCTTAAATAATGCAACAAAGTCCTTAAATAATGCAGCAAAGTCCTTAAATAATGCAGCAGAGTCCTTAAATACAGCAGCAGAGTCCTTAAATAATTCAGCAAAGTCCTTAAATAATGCAGCAGAGTCCTTAAATAATGCAATAAAGTCCTTATCTAATGCAGCAACGTCATTAATAATGCAGCAGAGTCCTTAAATAATGCAACAAAGTCCTTAAATAATGCAGCAGAGTCCTTAAATAATGCAACAAAGTCCTTAAATATTGCAGCAGAGTCCTTAAATAATGCAGCAAAGTCCTTAAATAATGCAGCAGAGTACTTAAATAATGCAGCAAATTCCTTAAATAATGCAGCAGAATCCTTAAATAATGCAATAAAGTCCTTAAATAATGCAGCAGAGTCCTTAAATAATGCAGCAGAGTCCTTAAATAATGCAACAAAGTCCTTAAATAATGCAGCAGAGTCCTTAAAGAATGCAGCAAAGTCCTTAAATAATGCAGCAGAGTCCTTAAATAATGCAGCAAACTCATTAAATAATGCAGCAAAGTACTTAAATAATGCAGCAAATTCCTTAAATAATGCAGCAGAATCCTTAAATAATGCAATAAATTCCTTAAATAATGCAGCAGAGTACTTAAATAATGCAGCAAATTCCTTAAATAATGCAGCAGAATCCTTAAATAATGCAATAAAATCCTTAAATAATGCAGCAACGTCCTTAATAATGCAGCAGAGTCCTTAAATAATGCAGCAAAGTACTTAAATAATGCAGCAGAGGCCTTAAATACCGCAGCAGCATACTTAAATAATGCAGCAAAGTCCTTAAATAATGCAGCAGAGTCCTTAAATAATGCAACAAAGTCCTTAAATAATGCAGCAGAGTCCTTAAATAATGCAACAAAGTCCTTAAATAATGCAGCAGAGTCCTTAAATAATGCAACAAAGTCCTTAAATAATGCAGCAGAGTCCTTAAATAATGCAACAAAGTCCTTAAATAATGCACCAGAGTACTTAAATAATGCAGCAAAGTCCTTAAATAATGCAGCAGAGTCCTTAAATAATGCAACAAAGTCCTTAAATAATGCAGCAGAGTCCTTAAATAATGCAACAAAGTCCTTAAATAATGCAGCAGAGTCCTTAAATAATGCAACAAAGTCCTTAAATAATGCAGCAGAGTCCTTAAATAATGCAGCAAAGTCCTTAAATAATGCAGCAGAGTCCTTAAACAATGCAGCACAGTCCTTAAATAATGCAACAAAGTCCTTAAATAATGCAGCAGAGTCCTTAAATAATGCAGCAAAGTTCTTAAATAATGCAGCAGAGTCCTTAAACAATGCAGCACAGTCCTTAAATAATGCAGCAAAGTCCTTAAATAATGCAGCAGAGTCCTTAAATAATGCAGCAAACTCATTAAATAATGCAGCAAAGTACTTAAATAATGCAGCAAATTCCTTAAATAATGCAGCAGAATCCTTAAATAATGCAGCAAAGTCCTTAAATAATGCAGCAGAGTCCTTAAATAATGCAACAAAGTCCTTAAATAATGCAGCAGAGTCCTTAAATAATGCAACAAAGTCCTTAAATAATGCACCAGAGTACTTAAATAATGCAGCAAAGTCCTTAAATAATGCAGCAGAGTCCTTAAATAATGCAACAAAGTCCTTAAATAATGCAGCAGAGTCCTTAAATAATGCAACAACGTCCTTAAATAATGCAGCAGAGTCCTTAAATAATGCAACAAAGTCCTTAAATAATGCAGCAGAGTCCTTAAATAATGCAGCAGAGTCCTTAAACAATGCAGCACAGTCCTTAAATAATGCAACAAAGTCCTTAAATAATGCAGCAGAGTCCTTAAATAATGCAGCAAAGTTCTTAAATAATGCAGCAGAGTCCTTAAACAATGCAGCACAGTCCTTAAATAATGCAGCAAAGTCCTTAAATAATGCAGCAGAGTCCTTAAATAATGCAGCAAACTCATTAAATAATGCAGCAAAGTACTTAAATAATGCAGCAAATTCCTTAAATAATGCAGCAGAATCCTTAAATAATGCAATAAAGTCCTTAAATAATGCAGCAGAGTCCTTAAATAATGCAATAAATTCCTTAAATAATGCAGCAGAATCCTTAAATAATGCAATAAAGTCATTAAATAATGCAGCAGAGTCCTTAAATACCGCAGCAGAGTCATTAAATAATACAGCAGAGTCCTTAAATAATGCAGCAAATTCCTTAAATAATGCAGAGTCCTTAAATAATGCACTAAATTCCTTAAATAAAATGCAGCAACGCCCTTAATAATGCAGCAGAGTCCTTAAATAATTCAGCAAAGTCCTTAAATAATGCAGCAGAGTCCTTAAATACCGCAGCAGCGTCCTTAAATAATGCAACAAAGTCCTTAAATAATGCAGCTGAACCCTTAAATAATGCAACAAAGTCCTTAAATAATGCAGCAGACTCCTTAAATAATGCAACAAACTCCTTAAATAATGCAGCAGAGTACTTAAATAATGCAGCAGAGTACTTAAATAATGCAGCAAATTCCTTAAATAATGCAGCAGAATCCTTAAATAATGCAATGAAATCCTTAAATAATGCAGCAGCATCCTTAATAATGCAGCAGAGTCCTTAAATAATACAGCAAAGTTCTTAAATAATGCAGCAGAGGACTTAAATACTGCAGCAGCGTCCTTAAATAATGCAGCAGAGTCCTTAAATAATGCAACAAAGTCCTTAAATAATGCAGCAGAATCCTTAAATAATGCAAAAAATTCCTTAAATAATGCAGAAGAGTACTTAAATAATGCAGAAAAGTTGTTAAATAATGCAACAAAGTCCTTAATAATGCAGCAGAGTCCTTAAATAATGCAGCAAATTCTTTAAATAATGCAGCAAAATCCTTAAATAATGCAATAAAGTCCTTATCTAATGCAGCAACGTCCTTAATAATGCAGCAGAGTCCTTAAATAATGCAGCAAAGTACTTAAATAATGCAGCAGAGGCCTTAAATACGGCAGCAGCATACTTAAATAATGCAGCAAAGTCCTTAAATAATGCAGCAGAGTCCTTAAATAATGCAACAAAGTCCTTAAATAATGCAGCAGAGTCCTTAAATAATGCAACAAACTCATTAAATAATGCAGCACAGTACTTAAATAATGCACCAACATCGTTAAATAATGCAGCAGAATCCTTAAATAATGCAATAAAGTCCTTAAATAATGCAGCAGAGTCCTTAAATAATGCAAAAAATTCCTTAAATAATGCAGCAGAATCCTTAAATAATGCAACGAAGTCCTTAAATAATGCAGCAACGTCCTTAATAATGCAGCAGAGTCCTTAAATAATGCAGCAAATTCCTTAAATAAAGCAGAGTCCTTAAATAATGCACTAAATTCCTTAAATAAAATGGAGCAACGCCCTTAATAATGCAGCTGAGTCCTTAAATAATTCAGCAAAGTCCTTAAATAATGCAGCAGAGTCCTTAAATACCGCAGCAGCGTCCTTAAATAATGCAAAAAAGTCCTTAAATAATGCAGCAGAACCCTTAAATAATGCAACAAAGTCCTTAAATAATGCAGCAGAGTGCTTACATAATGCAGCAGAGTCCTTAAATTCCGCAGCAGAGTCATTAAATAATGCAGCAGAGTCCTTAAATAATGCAGCAAATTCATTAAATAATGCACAGAGTCATTAAATAATGCAACAAAGTCCTTAAATAATGCAGCAGAGTCCTTAAATAATGCAGCAAAGTCCTTAAATAATGCAGCAGAGTCCTTAAATAATGCAACAAAGTCCTTAAATAATGCAGCAGAGTCCTTAAATAATGCAGCAGAGTCCTTAAATAATGCAACAAAGTCCTTAAATAATGCAGCAGAGTCCTTAAATAATGCAACAAAGTCCTTAAATAATGCAGCAGAGTCCTTAAATAATGCAACAAAGTCCTTAAATAATGCAGCAGAGTACTTAAATAATGCAGCAAAGTCCTTAAATAATGCAGCAGAGTCCTTAAACAATGCAGCACAGTCCTTAAATAATGCAACAAAGTCCTTAAATAATGCAGCAGAGTCCTTAAATAATGCAGCAAAGTCCTTAAATAATGCAGCAGAGTCCTTAAATACAGCAGCAGCGTCCTTAAATAATGCAACAAAGTCCTTAAATAATGCAGCAGAGTCCTTAAATAATGCATCAAAGTCCTTAAATAATGCAGCAGAGTCCTTAAATAATGCAACAAACTCATTAAATAATGCAGCAAAGTACTTAAATAATGCAGCAAATTCCTTAAATAATGCAGCAGAATCCTTAAATAATGCAATAAAGTCCTTAAATAATGCAGCAGAGTCCTTAAATACTGCAATAAATTCCTTAAATAATGCAGCAGAATCCTTAAATAATGCAATAAAGTCATTAAGTAATGCAGCAGAGTCCTTAAATAATGCAACAAAGTCCTTAAATAATGCAGCAGATTCCTTAAATTCTGCAGCAGCGTCCTTAAATAATGCATCAAAGTCCTTAAATAATGCAGCAGAGTCCTTAAATACCACAGCAGAGTCATTAAATAATGCAGCAGAGTCCTTAAATAATGCAGCATATTCCTTAAATAATGCAGCAGAGTCCTTAAATAATGCAATAAAGTCCTTAAATAATGCAGCAGAGTCCTTAAATAATGCAGCAACGTCCTTAATAATGCAGCTGAGTCCTTAAATAATGCAGCAACATCCTTAAATAATGCAGCAGAGTCCTTAAATACTGCATCAGCGTCCTTAAATAATGCAACAAAGTCCTTAAATAATGCAGCAAAGTCCTTAAATAATGCAGCAGAGTCCTTAAATACAGCAGCAGAGTCCTTAAATAATTCAGCAAAGTCCTTAAATAATGCAGCAGAGTCCTTAAATAATGCAATAAAGTCCTTATCTAATGCCGCAACGTCATTAATAATGCAGCAGAGTCCTTAAATAATGCAACAAAGTCCTTAAATAATGCAGCAGAGTCCTTAAATAATGCAACAAAGTCCTTAAATATTGCAGCAGAGTCCTTAAATAATGCAGCAAAGTCCTTAAATAATGCAGCAGAGTACTTAAATAATGCAGCAAATTCCTTAAATAATGCAGCAGAATCCTTAAATAATGCAATAAAGTCCTTAAATAATGCAGCAGAGTCCTTAAATAATGCAGCAGAGTCCTTAAATAATGCAACAAAGTCCTTAAATAATGCAGCAGAGTCCTTAAAGAATGCAGCAAAGTCCTTAAATAATGCAGCAGAGTCCTTAAATAATGCAGCAAACTCATTAAATAATGCAGCAAAGTACTTAAATAATGCAGCAAATTCCTTAAATAATGCAGCAGAATCCTTAAATAATGCAATAAATTCCTTAAATAATGCAGCAGAGTACTTAAATAATGCAGCAAATTCCTTAAATAATGCAGCAGAATCCTTAAATAATGCAATAAAATCCTTAAATAATGCAGCAACGTCCTTAATAATGCAGCAGAGTCCTTAAATAATGCAGCAAAGTACTTAAATAATGCAGCAGAGGCCTTAAATACCGCAGCAGCATACTTAAATAATGCAGCAAAGTCCTTAAATAATGCAGCAGAGTCCTTAAATAATGCAACAAAGTCCTTAAATAATGCAGCAGAGTCCTTAAATAATGCAACAAAGTCCTTAAATAATGCACCAGAGTACTTAAATAATGCAGCAAAGTCCTTAAATAATGCAGCAGAGTCCTTAAATAATGCAACAAAGTCCTTAAATAATGCAGCAGAGTCCTTAAATAATGCAACAAAGTCCTTAAATAATGCAGCAGAGTCCTTAAATAATGCAACAAAGTCCTTAAATAATGCAGCAGAGTCCTTAAATAATGCAGCAAAGTCCTTAAATAATGCAGCAGAGTCCTTAAACAATGCAGCACAGTCCTTAAATAATGCAACAAAGTCCTTAAATAATGCAGCAGAGTCCTTAAATAATGCAGCAAAGTTCTTAAATAATGCAGCAGAGTCCTTAAACAATGCAGCACAGTCCTTAAATAATGCAGCAAAGTCCTTAAATAATGCAGCAGAGTCCTTAAATAATGCAGCAAACTCATTAAATAATGCAGCAAAGTACTTAAATAATGCAGCAAATTCCTTAAATAATGCAGCAGAATCCTTAAATAATGCAGCAAAGTCCTTAAATAATGCAGCAGAGTCCTTAAATAATGCAACAAAGTCCTTAAATAATGCAGCAGAGTCCTTAAATAATGCAACAAAGTCCTTAAATAATGCACCAGAGTACTTAAATAATGCAGCAAAGTCCTTAAATAATGCAGCAGAGTCCTTAAATAATGCAACAAAGTCCTTAAATAATGCAGCAGAGTCCTTAAATAATGCAACAACGTCCTTAAATAATGCAGCAGAGTCCTTAAATAATGCAACAAAGTCCTTAAATAATGCAGCAGAGTCCTTAAATAATGCAGCAGAGTCCTTAAACAATGCAGCACAGTCCTTAAATAATGCAACAAAGTCCTTAAATAATGCAGCAGAGTCCTTAAATAATGCAGCAAAGTTCTTAAATAATGCAGCAGAGTCCTTAAACAATGCAGCACAGTCCTTAAATAATGCAGCAAAGTCCTTAAATAATGCAGCAGAGTCCTTAAATAATGCAGCAAACTCATTAAATAATGCAGCAAAGTACTTAAATAATGCAGCAAATTCCTTAAATAATGCAGCAGAATCCTTAAATAATGCAATAAAGTCCTTAAATAATGCAGCAGAGTCCTTAAATAATGCAATAAATTCCTTAAATAATGCAGCAGAATCCTTAAATAATGCAATAAAGTCATTAAATAATGCAGCAGAGTCCTTAAATACTGCAGCAGAGACCTTAAATAATGCAGCAAAATCCTTAAATAATGCAGCAGAGTCCTTATATAATGCAGCAGAGTCCTAAAATACCGCAGCAGAGTCCTTAAATAATGCAGCAGAGTCCTTAAATAATGCAGCAAATTCATTAAATAATGCAGCAGAGCCCTTAAATAATGCAACAAAGTCCTTAAATAATGCAGCAGATTCCTTAAATTTCGCAGCAGCGTCCTTAAATAATGCATCAAAGTCCTTAAATAATGCAGCAGAGTCCTAAAATACCGCAGCAGAGTCCTTAAATAATGCAGCAAAGTCCTTAAATAATGCAGCAGAGTGCTTACATAATGCAGCAGAGTCCTTAAATTCCGCAGCAGAGTCATTAAATAATGCAGCAGAGTCCTTAAATAATGCAGCAAATTCATTAAATAATGCATAGAGTCATTAAATAATGCAACA
This sequence comes from Phyllobates terribilis, assembly GCF_046119375.1. NCBI lineage: Eukaryota > Metazoa > Chordata > Amphibia > Anura > Dendrobatidae > Phyllobates > Phyllobates terribilis. The sequence goes on along the minus strand of NW_027363114.1, from coordinate 1,334,318 downwards.
AAGTCCTTAAATAATGCAGCAGAGTCCTTAAATAATGCAACAAAGTCCTTAAATAATGCAGCAGATTCCTTAAATAAAGCAGCAGAGTGCTTAAATAATGCAGCAGAGTCCTTAAATACCGCAGCAGAGTCATTAAATAATACAGCAGAGTCCTTAAATAATGCAGCAAATTCCTTAAATAATGCAGAGTCCTTAAATAATGCACTAAATTCCTTAAATAAAATGCAGCAACGCCCTTAATAATGCAGCAGAGTCCTTAAATAATTCAGCAAAGTCCTTAAATAATGCAGCAGAGTCCTTAAATACCGCAGCAGCGTCCTTAAATAATGCAACAAAGTCCTTAAATAATGCAGCTGAACCCTTAAATAATGCAACAAAGTCCTTAAATAATGCAGCAGACTCCTTAAATAATGCAACAAACTCCTTAAATAATGCAGCAGAGTACTTAAATAATGCAGCAGAGTACTTAAATAATGCAGCAAATTCCTTAAATAATGCAGCAGAATCCTTAAATAATGCAATGAAATCCTTAAATAATGCAGCAGCATCCTTAATAATGCAGCAGAGTCCTTAAATAATACAGCAAAGTTCTTAAATAATGCAGCAGAGGACTTAAATACTGCAGCAGCGTCCTTAAATAATGCAGCAGAGTCCTTAAATAATGCAACAAAGTCCTTAAATAATGCAGCAGAATCCTTAAATAATGCAAAAAATTCCTTAAATAATGCAGAAGAGTACTTAAATAATGCAGAAAAGTTGTTAAATAATGCAACAAAGTCCTTAATAATGCAGCAGAGTCCTTAAATAATGCAGCAAATTCTTTAAATAATGCAGCAAAATCCTTAAATAATGCAATAAAGTCCTTATCTAATGCAGCAACGTCCTTAATAATGCAGCAGAGTCCTTAAATAATGCAGCAAAGTACTTAAATAATGCAGCAGAGGCCTTAAATACGGCAGCAGCATACTTAAATAATGCAGCAAAGTCCTTAAATAATGCAGCAGAGTCCTTAAATAATGCAACAAAGTCCTTAAATAATGCAGCAGAGTCCTTAAATAATGCAACAAACTCATTAAATAATGCAGCACAGTACTTAAATAATGCACCAACATCGTTAAATAATGCAGCAGAATCCTTAAATAATGCAATAAAGTCCTTAAATAATGCAGCAGAGTCCTTAAATAATGCAAAAAATTCCTTAAATAATGCAGCAGAATCCTTAAATAATGCAACGAAGTCCTTAAATAATGCAGCAACGTCCTTAATAATGCAGCAGAGTCCTTAAATAATGCAGCAAATTCCTTAAATAATGCAGAGTCCTTAAATAATGCACTAAATTCCTTAAATAAAATGGAGCAACGCCCTTAATAATGCAGCTGAGTCCTTAAATAATTCAGCAAAGTCCTTAAATAATGCAGCAGAGTCCTTAAATACCGCAGCAGCGTCCTTAAATAATGCAAAAAAGTCCTTAAATAATGCAGCAGAACCCTTAAATAATGCAACAAAGTCCTTAAATAATGCAGCAGAGTGCTTACATAATGCAGCAGAGTCCTTAAATTCCGCAGCAGAGTCATTAAATAATGCAGCAGAGTCCTTAAATAATGCAGCAAATTCATTAAATAATGCACAGAGTCATTAAATAATGCAACAAAGTCCTTAAATAATGCAGCAGAGTCCTTAAATAATGCAACAAAGTCCTTAAATAATGCAGCAGATTCCTTAAATAAAGCAGCAGAGTGCTTAAATAATGCAGCAGAGTCCTTAAATACCGCAGCAGAGTCATTAAATAATACAGCAGAGTCCTTAAATAATGCAGCAAATTCCTTAAATAATGCAGAGTCCTTAAATAATGCACTAAATTCCTTAAATAAAATGCAGCAACGCCCTTAATAATGCAGCAGAGTCCTTAAATAATTCAGCAAAGTCCTTAAATAATGCAGCAGAGTCCTTAAACATTGCAGCACAGTCCTTAAATAATGCAACAAAGTCCTTAAATAATGCAGCAGAGTCCTTAAATAATGCAGCAAAGTCCTTAAAAAATGCAGCAGAGTCCTTAAACAATGCAACACAGTCCTTAAATAATGCAGCAGAGTCCTTAAATACTGCAGCAGAGTCCTTAAATAATGCAGCAAAGTCCTTAAATAATGCAGCAGAGTCCTTAAATACTGCAGCAGAGTCCTTAAATAATGCAGCAAAGTCCTTAAATAATGCAGCAGAGTCCTTAAATTCCGCAGCAGAGTGATTAAATAATGCAACAAAGTCCTTAATAATGCAGCAGAGTCCTTAAATAATGCAGCAAATTCTTTAAATAATGCAGCAGAATCCTTAAATAATGCAATAAAGTCCTTATCTAATGCAGCAACGTCCTTAATAATGCAGCAGAGTCCTTAAATAATGCAGCAAAGTACTTAAATAATGCAGCAGAGGCCTTAAATACCGCAGCAGCATACTTAAATAATGCAGCAAAGTCCTTAAATAATGCAGCAGAGTCCTTAAATAATGCAACAAAGTCCTTAAATAATGCAGCAGAGTCCTTAAATAATGCAGCAAAGTCCTTAAATAATGCAGCAGAATCCTTAAATAATGCAAAAAATTCCTTAAATAATGCAGAAGAGTACTTAAATAATGCAGAAAAGTTGTTAAATAATGCAGCAAAGTCCTTAAATAATGCAGCAGAGTCCTTAAACATTGCAGCACAGTCCTTAAATAATGCAACAAAGTCCTTAAATAATGCAGCAGAGTCCTTAAATAATGCAGCAAAGTCCTTAAAAAATGCAGCAGAGTCCTTAAACAATGCAACACAGTCCTTAAATAATGCAGCAGAGTCCTTAAATACTGCAGCAGAGTCCTTAAATAATGCAGCAAAGTCCTTAAATAATGCAGCAGAGTCCTTAAATACTGCAGCAGAGTCCTTAAATAATGCAGCAAAGTCCTTAAATAATGCAGCAGAGTCCTTAAATTCCGCAGCAGAGTGATTAAATAATGCAACAAAGTCCTTAATAATGCAGCAGAGTCCTTAAATAATGCAGCAAATTCTTTAAATAATGCAGCAGAATCCTTAAATAATGCAATAAAGTCCTTATCTAATGCAGCAACGTCCTTAATAATGCAGCAGAGTCCTTAAATAATGCAGCAAAGTACTTAAATAATGCAGCAGAGGCCTTAAATACCGCAGCAGCATACTTAAATAATGCAGCAAAGTCCTTAAATAATGCAGCAGAGTCCTTAAATAATGCAACAAAGTCCTTAAATAATGCAGCAGAGTCCTTAAATAATGCAGCAAAGTCCTTAAATAATGCAGCAGAGTCCTTAAATAATGCAACAAAGTCCTTAAATAATGCAGCAGAGTCCTTAAATAATGCAGCAGAGTCCTTAAATAATGCAACAAAGTCCTTAAATAATGCAGCAGAGTCCTTAAATAATGCAACAAAGTCCTTAAATAATGCAGCAGAGTACTTAAATAATGCAGCAAAGTCCTTAAATAATGCAGCAGAGTCCTTAAACAATGCAGCACAGTCCTTAAATAATGCAACAAAGTCCTTAAATAATGCAGCAGAGTCCTTAAATAATGCAGCAAAGTCCTTAAATAATGCAGCAGAGTCCTTAAATACAGCAGCAGCGTCCTTAAATAATGCAACAAAGTCCTTAAATAATGCAGCAGAGTCCTTAAATAATGCATCAAAGTCCTTAAATAATGCAGCAGAGTCCTTAAATAATGCAACAAACTCATTAAATAATGCAGCAAAGTACTTAAATAATGCAGCAAATTCCTTAAATAATGCAGCAGAATCCTTAAATAATGCAATAAAGTCCTTAAATAATGCAGCAGAGTCCTTAAATACTGCAATAAATTCCTTAAATAATGCAGCAGAATCCTTAAATAATGCAATAAAGTCATTAAGTAATGCAGCAGAGTCCTTAAATAATGCAACAAAGTCCTTAAATAATGCAGCAGATTCCTTAAATTCTGCAGCAGCGTCCTTAAATAATGCATCAAAGTCCTTAAATAATGCAGCAGAGTCCTTAAATACCACAGCAGAGTCATTAAATAATGCAGCAGAGTCCTTAAATAATGCAGCATATTCCTTAAATAATGCAGCAGAGTCCTTAAATAATGCAATAAAGTCCTTAAATAATGCAGCAGAGTCCTTAAATAATGCAGCAACGTCCTTAATAATGCAGCTGAGTCCTTAAATAATGCAGCAACATCCTTAAATAATGCAGCAGAGTCCTTAAATACTGCATCAGCGTCCTTAAATAATGCAACAAAGTCCTTAAATAATGCAGCAAAGTCCTTAAATAATGCAGCAGAGTCCTTAAATACAGCAGCAGAGTCCTTAAATAATTCAGCAAAGTCCTTAAATAATGCAGCAGAGTCCTTAAATAATGCAATAAAGTCCTTATCTAATGCAGCAACGTCATTAATAATGCAGCAGAGTCCTTAAATAATGCAACAAAGTCCTTAAATAATGCAGCAGAGTCCTTAAATAATGCAACAAAGTCCTTAAATATTGCAGCAGAGTCCTTAAATAATGCAGCAAAGTCCTTAAATAATGCAGCAGAGTACTTAAATAATGCAGCAAATTCCTTAAATAATGCAGCAGAATCCTTAAATAATGCAATAAAGTCCTTAAATAATGCAGCAGAGTCCTTAAATAATGCAGCAGAGTCCTTAAATAATGCAACAAAGTCCTTAAATAATGCAGCAGAGTCCTTAAAGAATGCAGCAAAGTCCTTAAATAATGCAGCAGAGTCCTTAAATAATGCAGCAAACTCATTAAATAATGCAGCAAAGTACTTAAATAATGCAGCAAATTCCTTAAATAATGCAGCAGAATCCTTAAATAATGCAATAAATTCCTTAAATAATGCAGCAGAGTACTTAAATAATGCAGCAAATTCCTTAAATAATGCAGCAGAATCCTTAAATAATGCAATAAAATCCTTAAATAATGCAGCAACGTCCTTAATAATGCAGCAGAGTCCTTAAATAATGCAGCAAAGTACTTAAATAATGCAGCAGAGGCCTTAAATACCGCAGCAGCATACTTAAATAATGCAGCAAAGTCCTTAAATAATGCAGCAGAGTCCTTAAATAATGCAACAAAGTCCTTAAATAATGCAGCAGAGTCCTTAAATAATGCAACAAAGTCCTTAAATAATGCACCAGAGTACTTAAATAATGCAGCAAAGTCCTTAAATAATGCAGCAGAGTCCTTAAATAATGCAACAAAGTCCTTAAATAATGCAGCAGAGTCCTTAAATAATGCAACAAAGTCCTTAAATAATGCAGCAGAGTCCTTAAATAATGCAACAAAGTCCTTAAATAATGCAGCAGAGTCCTTAAATAATGCAGCAAAGTCCTTAAATAATGCAGCAGAGTCCTTAAACAATGCAGCACAGTCCTTAAATAATGCAACAAAGTCCTTAAATAATGCAGCAGAGTCCTTAAATAATGCAGCAAAGTTCTTAAATAATGCAGCAGAGTCCTTAAACAATGCAGCACAGTCCTTAAATAATGCAGCAAAGTCCTTAAATAATGCAGCAGAGTCCTTAAATAATGCAGCAAACTCATTAAATAATGCAGCAAAGTACTTAAATAATGCAGCAAATTCCTTAAATAATGCAGCAGAATCCTTAAATAATGCAGCAAAGTCCTTAAATAATGCAGCAGAGTCCTTAAATAATGCAACAAAGTCCTTAAATAATGCAGCAGAGTCCTTAAATAATGCAACAAAGTCCTTAAATAATGCACCAGAGTACTTAAATAATGCAGCAAAGTCCTTAAATAATGCAGCAGAGTCCTTAAATAATGCAACAAAGTCCTTAAATAATGCAGCAGAGTCCTTAAATAATGCAACAACGTCCTTAAATAATGCAGCAGAGTCCTTAAATAATGCAACAAAGTCCTTAAATAATGCAGCAGAGTCCTTAAATAATGCAGCAGAGTCCTTAAACAATGCAGCACAGTCCTTAAATAATGCAACAAAGTCCTTAAATAATGCAGCAGAGTCCTTAAATAATGCAGCAAAGTTCTTAAATAATGCAGCAGAGTCCTTAAACAATGCAGCACAGTCCTTAAATAATGCAGCAAAGTCCTTAAATAATGCAGCAGAGTCCTTAAATAATGCAGCAAACTCATTAAATAATGCAGCAAAGTACTTAAATAATGCAGCAAATTCCTTAAATAATGCAGCAGAATCCTTAAATAATGCAATAAAGTCCTTAAATAATGCAGCAGAGTCCTTAAATAATGCAATAAATTCCTTAAATAATGCAGCAGAATCCTTAAATAATGCAATAAAGTCATTAAATAATGCAGCAGAGTCCTTAAATACTGCAGCAGAGACCTTAAATAATGCAGCAAAATCCTTAAATAATGCAGCAGAGTCCTTATATAATGCAGCAGAGTCCTAAAATACCGCAGCAGAGTCCTTAAATAATGCAGCAGAGTCCTTAAATAATGCAGCAAATTCATTAAATAATGCAGCAGAGTCCTTAAATAATGCAACAAAGTCCTTAAATAATGCAGTAGATTCCTTAAATTTCGCAGCAGCGTCCTTAAATAATGCATCAAAGTCCTTAAATAATGCAGCAGAGTCCTAAAATACCGCAGCAGAGTCCTTAAATAATGCAGCAAAGTCCTTAAATAATGCAGCAGAGTGCTTACATAATGCAGCAGAGTCCTTAAATTCCGCAGCAGAGTCATTAAATAATGCAGCAGAGTCCTTAAATAATGCAGCAAATTCATTAAATAATGCACAGAGTCATTAAATAATGCAACAAAGTCCTTAAATAATGCAGCAGAGTCCTTAAATAATGCAGCAAAGTCCTTAAATAATGCAGCAGAGTCCTTAAATAATGCAACAAAGTCCTTAAATAATGCAGCAGAGTCCTTAAATAATGCAGCAGAGTCCTTAAATAATGCAACAAAGTCCTTAAATAATGCAGCAGAGTCCTTAAATAATGCAACAAAGTCCTTAAATAATGCAGCAGAGTCCTTAAATAATGCAACAAAGTCCTTAAATAATGCAGCAGAGTACTTAAATAATGCAGCAAAGTCCTTAAATAATGCAGCAGAGTCCTTAAACAATGCAGCACAGTCCTTAAATAATGCAACAAAGTCCTTAAATAATGCAGCAGAGTCCTTAAATAATGCAGCAAAGTCCTTAAATAATGCAGCAGAGTCCTTAAATACAGCAGCAGCGTCCTTAAATAATGCAACAAAGTCCTTAAATAATGCAGCAGAGTCCTTAAATAATGCATCAAAGTCCTTAAATAATGCAGCAGAGTCCTTAAATAATGCAACAAACTCATTAAATAATGCAGCAAAGTACTTAAATAATGCAGCAAATTCCTTAAATAATGCAGCAGAATCCTTAAATAATGCAATAAAGTCCTTAAATAATGCAGCAGAGTCCTTAAATACTGCAATAAATTCCTTAAATAATGCAGCAGAATCCTTAAATAATGCAATAAAGTCATTAAGTAATGCAGCAGAGTCCTTAAATAATGCAACAAAGTCCTTAAATAATGCAGCAGATTCCTTAAATTCTGCAGCAGCGTCCTTAAATAATGCATCAAAGTCCTTAAATAATGCAGCAGAGTCCTTAAATACCACAGCAGAGTCATTAAATAATGCAGCAGAGTCCTTAAATAATGCAGCATATTCCTTAAATAATGCAGCAGAGTCCTTAAATAATGCAATAAAGTCCTTAAATAATGCAGCAGAGTCCTTAAATAATGCAACAAAGTCCTTAAATAATGCACCAGAGTACTTAAATAATGCAGCAAAGTCCTTAAATAATGCAGCAGAGTCCTTAAATAATGCAACAAAGTCCTTAAATAATGCAGCAGAGTCCTTAAATAATGCAACAACGTCCTTAAATAATGCAGCAGAGTCCTTAAATAATGCAACAAAGTCCTTAAATAATGCAGCAGAGTCCTTAAATAATGCAGCAGAGTCCTTAAACAATGCAGCACAGTCCTTAAATAATGCAACAAAGTCCTTAAATAATGCAGCAGAGTCCTTAAATAATGCAGCAAAGTTCTTAAATAATGCAGCAGAGTCCTTAAACAATGCAGCACAGTCCTTAAATAATGCAGCAAAGTCCTTAAATAATGCAGCAGAGTCCTTAAATAATGCAGCAAACTCATTAAATAATGCAGCAAAGTACTTAAATAATGCAGCAAATTCCTTAAATAATGCAGCAGAATCCTTAAATAATGCAATAAAGTCCTTAAATAATGCAGCAGAGTCCTTAAATAATGCAATAAATTCCTTAAATAATGCAGCAGAATCCTTAAATAATGCAATAAAGTCATTAAATAATGCAGCAGAGTCCTTAAATACTGCAGCAGAGACCTTAAATAATGCAGCAAAATCCTTAAATAATGCAGCAGAGTCCTTATATAATGCAGCAGAGTCCTAAAATACCGCAGCAGAGTCCTTAAATAATGCAGCAGAGTCCTTAAATAATGCAGCAAATTCATTAAATAATGCATAGAGTCATTAAATAATGCAACAAAGTCCTTAAATAATGCAGCAGAGTCCTTAAATAATGCAACAAAGTCCTTAAATAATGCAGCAGATTCCTTAAATAAAGCAGCAGAGTGCTTAAATAATGCAGCAGAGTCCTTAAATACCGCAGCAGAGTCATTAAATAATACAGCAGAGTCCTTAAATAATGCAGCAAATTCCTTAAATAATGCAGAGTCCTTAAATAATGCACTAAATTCCTTAAATAAAATGCAGCAACGCCCTTAATAATGCAGCAGAGTCCTTAAATAATTCAGCAAAGTCCTTAAATAATGCAGCAGAGTCCTTAAATACCGCAGCAGCGTCCTTAAATAATGCAACAAAGTCCTTAAATAATGCAGCTGAACCCTTAAATAATGCAACAAAGTCCTTAAATAATGCAGCAGACTCCTTAAATAATGCAACAAACTCCTTAAATAATGCAGCAGAGTACTTAAATAATGCAGCAGAGTACTTAAATAATGCAGCAAATTCCTTAAATAATGCAGCAGAATCCTTAAATAATGCAATGAAATCCTTAAATAATGCAGCAGCATCCTTAATAATGCAGCAGAGTCCTTAAATAATACAGCAAAGTTCTTAAATAATGCAGCAGAGGACTTAAATACTGCAGCAGCGTCCTTAAATAATGCAGCAGAGTCCTTAAATAATGCAACAAAGTCCTTAAATAATGCAGCAGAATCCTTAAATAATGCAAAAAATTCCTTAAATAATGCAGAAGAGTACTTAAATAATGCAGAAAAGTTGTTAAATAATGCAACAAAGTCCTTAATAATGCAGCAGAGTCCTTAAATAATGCAGCAAATTCTTTAAATAATGCAGCAAAATCCTTAAATAATGCAATAAAGTCCTTATCTAATGCAGCAACGTCCTTAATAATGCAGCAGAGTCCTTAAATAATGCAGCAAAGTACTTAAATAATGCAGCAGAGGCCTTAAATACGGCAGCAGCATACTTAAATAATGCAGCAAAGTCCTTAAATAATGCAGCAGAGTCCTTAAATAATGCAACAAAGTCCTTAAATAATGCAGCAGAGTCCTTAAATAATGCAACAAACTCATTAAATAATGCAGCACAGTACTTAAATAATGCACCAACATCGTTAAATAATGCAGCAGAATCCTTAAATAATGCAATAAAGTCCTTAAATAATGCAGCAGAGTCCTTAAATAATGCAAAAAATTCCTTAAATAATGCAGCAGAATCCTTAAATAATGCAACGAAGTCCTTAAATAATGCAGCAACGTCCTTAATAATGCAGCAGAGTCCTTAAATAATGCAGCAAATTCCTTAAATAATGCAGAGTCCTTAAATAATGCACTAAATTCCTTAAATAAAATGGAGCAACGCCCTTAATAATGCAGCTGAGTCCTTAAATAATTCAGCAAAGTCCTTAAATAATGCAGCAGAGTCCTTAAATACCGCAGCAGCGTCCTTAAATAATGCAAAAAAGTCCTTAAATAATGCAGCAGAACCCTTAAATAATGCAACAAAGTCCTTAAATAATGCAGCAGAGTGCTTACATAATGCAGCAGAGTCCTTAAATTCCGCAGCAGAGTCATTAAATAATGCAGCAGAGTCCTTAAATAATGCAGCAAATTCATTAAATAATGCACAGAGTCATTAAATAATGCAACAAAGTCCTTAAATAATGCAGCAGAGTCCTTAAATAATGCAACAAAGTCCTTAAATAATGCAGCAGATTCCTTAAATAAAGCAGCAGAGTGCTTAAATAATGCAGCAGAGTCCTTAAATACCGCAGCAGAGTCATTAAATAATACAGCAGAGTCCTTAAATAATGCAGCAAATTCCTTAAATAATGCAGAGTCCTTAAATAATGCACTAAATTCCTTAAATAAAATGCAGCAACGCCCTTAATAATGCAGCAGAGTCCTTAAATAATTCAGCAAAGTCCTTAAATAATGCAGCAGAGTCCTTAAACATTGCAGCACAGTCCTTAAATAATGCAACAAAGTCCTTAAATAATGCAGCAGAGTCCTTAAATAATGCAGCAAAGTCCTTAAAAAATGCAGCAGAGTCCTTAAACAATGCAACACAGTCCTTAAATAATGCAGCAGAGTCCTTAAATACTGCAGCAGAGTCCTTAAATAATGCAGCAAAGTCCTTAAATAATGCAGCAGAGTCCTTAAATACTGCAGCAGAGTCCTTAAATAATGCAGCAAAGTCCTTAAATAATGCAGCAGAGTCCTTAAATTCCGCAGCAGAGTGATTAAATAATGCAACAAAGTCCTTAATAATGCAGCAGAGTCCTTAAATAATGCAGCAAATTCTTTAAATAATGCAGCAGAATCCTTAAATAATGCAATAAAGTCCTTATCTAATGCAGCAACGTCCTTAATAATGCAGCAGAGTCCTTAAATAATGCAGCAAAGTACTTAAATAATGCAGCAGAGGCCTTAAATACCGCAGCAGCATACTTAAATAATGCAGCAAAGTCCTTAAATAATGCAGCAGAGTCCTTAAATAATGCAACAAAGTCCTTAAATAATGCAGCAGAGTCCTTAAATAATGCAGCAAAGTCCTTAAATAATGCAGCAGAATCCTTAAATAATGCAAAAAATTCCTTAAATAATGCAGAAGAGTACTTAAATAATGCAGAAAAGTTGTTAAATAATGCAGCAAAGTCCTTAAATAATGCAGCAGAGTCCTTAAACATTGCAGCACAGTCCTTAAATAATGCAACAAAGTCCTTAAATAATGCAGCAGAGTCCTTAAATAATGCAGCAAAGTCCTTAAAAAATGCAGCAGAGTCCTTAAACAATGCAACACAGTCCTTAAATAATGCAGCAGAGTCCTTAAATACTGCAGCAGAGTCCTTAAATAATGCAGCAAAGTCCTTAAATAATGCAGCAGAGTCCTTAAATACTGCAGCAGAGTCCTTAAATAATGCAGCAAAGTCCTTAAATAATGCAGCAGAGTCCTTAAATTCCGCAGCAGAGTGATTAAATAATGCAACAAAGTCCTTAATAATGCAGCAGAGTCCTTAAATAATGCAGCAAATTCTTTAAATAATGCAGCAGAATCCTTAAATAATGCAATAAAGTCCTTATCTAATGCAGCAACGTCCTTAATAATGCAGCAGAGTCCTTAAATAATGCAGCAAAGTACTTAAATAATGCAGCAGAGGCCTTAAATACCGCAGCAGCATACTTAAATAATGCAGCAAAGTCCTTAAATAATGCAGCAGAGTCCTTAAATAATGCAACAAAGTCCTTAAATAATGCAGCAGAGTCCTTAAATAATGCAGCAAAGTCCTTAAATAATGCAGCAGAGTCCTTAAATAATGCAACAAAGTCCTTAAATAATGCAGCAGAGTCCTTAAATAATGCAGCAGAGTCCTTAAATAATGCAACAAAGTCCTTAAATAATGCAGCAGAGTCCTTAAATAATGCAACAAAGTCCTTAAATAATGCAGCAGAGTACTTAAATAATGCAGCAAAGTCCTTAAATAATGCAGCAGAGTCCTTAAACAATGCAGCACAGTCCTTAAATAATGCAACAAAGTCCTTAAATAATGCAGCAGAGTCCTTAAATAATGCAGCAAAGTCCTTAAATAATGCAGCAGAGTCCTTAAATACAGCAGCAGCGTCCTTAAATAATGCAACAAAGTCCTTAAATAATGCAGCAGAGTCCTTAAATAATGCATCAAAGTCCTTAAATAATGCAGCAGAGTCCTTAAATAATGCAACAAACTCATTAAATAATGCAGCAAAGTACTTAAATAATGCAGCAAATTCCTTAAATAATGCAGCAGAATCCTTAAATAATGCAATAAAGTCCTTAAATAATGCAGCAGAGTCCTTAAATACTGCAATAAATTCCTTAAATAATGCAGCAGAATCCTTAAATAATGCAATAAAGTCATTAAGTAATGCAGCAGAGTCCTTAAATAATGCAACAAAGTCCTTAAATAATGCAGCAGATTCCTTAAATTCTGCAGCAGCGTCCTTAAATAATGCATCAAAGTCCTTAAATAATGCAGCAGAGTCCTTAAATACCACAGCAGAGTCATTAAATAATGCAGCAGAGTCCTTAAATAATGCAGCATATTCCTTAAATAATGCAGCAGAGTCCTTAAATAATGCAATAAAGTCCTTAAATAATGCAGCAGAGTCCTTAAATAATGCAGCAACGTCCTTAATAATGCAGCTGAGTCCTTAAATAATGCAGCAACATCCTTAAATAATGCAGCAGAGTCCTTAAATACTGCATCAGCGTCCTTAAATAATGCAACAAAGTCCTTAAATAATGCAGCAAAGTCCTTAAATAATGCAGCAGAGTCCTTAAATACAGCAGCAGAGTCCTTAAATAATTCAGCAAAGTCCTTAAATAATGCAGCAGAGTCCTTAAATAATGCAATAAAGTCCTTATCTAATGCAGCAACGTCATTAATAATGCAGCAGAGTCCTTAAATAATGCAACAAAGTCCTTAAATAATGCAGCAGAGTCCTTAAATAATGCAACAAAGTCCTTAAATATTGCAGCAGAGTCCTTAAATAATGCAGCAAAGTCCTTAAATAATGCAGCAGAGTACTTAAATAATGCAGCAAATTCCTTAAATAATGCAGCAGAATCCTTAAATAATGCAATAAAGTCCTTAAATAATGCAGCAGAGTCCTTAAATAATGCAGCAGAGTCCTTAAATAATGCAACAAAGTCCTTAAATAATGCAGCAGAGTCCTTAAAGAATGCAGCAAAGTCCTTAAATAATGCAGCAGAGTCCTTAAATAATGCAGCAAACTCATTAAATAATGCAGCAAAGTACTTAAATAATGCAGCAAATTCCTTAAATAATGCAGCAGAATCCTTAAATAATGCAATAAATTCCTTAAATAATGCAGCAGAGTACTTAAATAATGCAGCAAATTCCTTAAATAATGCAGCAGAATCCTTAAATAATGCAATAAAATCCTTAAATAATGCAGCAACGTCCTTAATAATGCAGCAGAGTCCTTAAATAATGCAGCAAAGTACTTAAATAATGCAGCAGAGGCCTTAAATACCGCAGCAGCATACTTAAATAATGCAGCAAAGTCCTTAAATAATGCAGCAGAGTCCTTAAATAATGCAACAAAGTCCTTAAATAATGCAGCAGAGTCCTTAAATAATGCAACAAAGTCCTTAAATAATGCACCAGAGTACTTAAATAATGCAGCAAAGTCCTTAAATAATGCAGCAGAGTCCTTAAATAATGCAACAAAGTCCTTAAATAATGCAGCAGAGTCCTTAAATAATGCAACAAAGTCCTTAAATAATGCAGCAGAGTCCTTAAATAATGCAACAAAGTCCTTAAATAATGCAGCAGAGTCCTTAAATAATGCAGCAAAGTCCTTAAATAATGCAGCAGAGTCCTTAAACAATGCAGCACAGTCCTTAAATAATGCAACAAAGTCCTTAAATAATGCAGCAGAGTCCTTAAATAATGCAGCAAAGTTCTTAAATAATGCAGCAGAGTCCTTAAACAATGCAGCACAGTCCTTAAATAATGCAGCAAAGTCCTTAAATAATGCAGCAGAGTCCTTAAATAATGCAGCAAACTCATTAAATAATGCAGCAAAGTACTTAAATAATGCAGCAAATTCCTTAAATAATGCAGCAGAATCCTTAAATAATGCAGCAAAGTCCTTAAATAATGCAGCAGAGTCCTTAAATAATGCAACAAAGTCCTTAAATAATGCAGCAGAGTCCTTAAATAATGCAACAAAGTCCTTAAATAATGCACCAGAGTACTTAAATAATGCAGCAAAGTCCTTAAATAATGCAGCAGAGTCCTTAAATAATGCAACAAAGTCCTTAAATAATGCAGCAGAGTCCTTAAATAATGCAACAACGTCCTTAAATAATGCAGCAGAGTCCTTAAATAATGCAACAAAGTCCTTAAATAATGCAGCAGAGTCCTTAAATAATGCAGCAGAGTCCTTAAACAATGCAGCACAGTCCTTAAATAATGCAACAAAGTCCTTAAATAATGCAGCAGAGTCCTTAAATAATGCAGCAAAGTTCTTAAATAATGCAGCAGAGTCCTTAAACAATGCAGCACAGTCCTTAAATAATGCAGCAAAGTCCTTAAATAATGCAGCAGAGTCCTTAAATAATGCAGCAAACTCATTAAATAATGCAGCAAAGTACTTAAATAATGCAGCAAATTCCTTAAATAATGCAGCAGAATCCTTAAATAATGCAATAAAGTCCTTAAATAATGCAGCAGAGTCCTTAAATAATGCAATAAATTCCTTAAATAATGCAGCAGAATCCTTAAATAATGCAATAAAGTCATTAAATAATGCAGCAGAGTCCTTAAATACTGCAGCAGAGACCTTAAATAATGCAGCAAAATCCTTAAATAATGCAGCAGAGTCCTTATATAATGCAGCAGAGTCCTAAAATACCGCAGCAGAGTCCTTAAATAATGCAGCAGAGTCCTTAAATAATGCAGCAAATTCATTAAATAATGCAGCAGAGTCCTTAAATAATGCAACAAAGTCCTTAAATAATGCAGTAGATTCCTTAAATTTCGCAGCAGCGTCCTTAAATAATGCATCAAAGTCCTTAAATAATGCAGCAGAGTCCTAAAATACCGCAGCAGAGTCCTTAAATAATGCAGCAAAGTCCTTAAATAATGCAGCAGAGTGCTTACATAATGCAGCAGAGTCCTTAAATTCCGCAGCAGAGTCATTAAATAATGCAGCAGAGTCCTTAAATAATGCAGCAAATTCATTAAATAATGCACAGAGTCATTAAATAATGCAACAAAGTCCTTAAATAATGCAGCAGAGTCCTTAAATAATGCAGCAAAGTCCTTAAATAATGCAGCAGAGTCCTTAAATAATGCAACAAAGTCCTTAAATAATGCAGCAGAGTCCTTAAATAATGCAGCAGAGTCCTTAAATAATGCAACAAAGTCCTTAAATAATGCAGCAGAGTCCTTAAATAATGCAACAAAGTCCTTAAATAATGCAGCAGAGTCCTTAAATAATGCAACAAAGTCCTTAAATAATGCAGCAGAGTACTTAAATAATGCAGCAAAGTCCATAAATAATGCAGCAGAGTCCTTAAACAATGCAGCACAGTCCTTAAATAATGCAACAAAGTCCTTAAATAATGCAGCAGAGTCCTTAAATAATGCAGCAAAGTCCTTAAATAATGCAGCAGAGTCCTTAAATACAGCAGCAGCGTCCTTAAATAATGCAACAAAGTCCTTAAATAATGCAGCAGAGTCCTTAAATAATGCATCAAAGTCCTTAAATAATGCAGCAGAGTCCTTAAATAATGCAACAAACTCATTAAATAATGCAGCAAAGTACTTAAATAATGCAGCAAATTCCTTAAATAATGCAGCAGAATCCTTAAATAATGCAATAAAGTCCTTAAATAATGCAGCAGAGTCCTTAAATACTGCAATAAATTCCTTAAATAATGCAGCAGAATCCTTAAATAATGCAATAAAGTCATTAAGTAATGCAGCAGAGTCCTTAAATAATGCAACAAAGTCCTTAAATAATGCAGCAGATTCCTTAAATTCTGCAGCAGCGTCCTTAAATAATGCATCAAAGTCCTTAAATAATGCAGCAGAGTCCTTAAATACCACAGCAGAGTCATTAAATAATGCAGCAGAGTCCTTAAATAATGCAGCATATTCCTTAAATAATGCAGCAGAGTCCTTAAATAATGCAATAAAGTCCTTAAATAATGCAGCAGAGTCCTTAAATAATGCAGCAACGTCCTTAATAATGCAGCTGAGTCCTTAAATAATGCAGCAACATCCTTAAATAATGCAGCAGAGTCCTTAAATACTGCATCAGCGTCCTTAAATAATGCAACAAAGTCCTTAAATAATGCAGCAAAGTCCTTAAATAATGCAGCAGAGTCCTTAAATACAGCAGCAGAGTCCTTAAATAATTCAGCAAAGTCCTTAAATAATGCAGCAGAGTCCTTAAATAATGCAATAAAGTCCTTATCTAATGCAGCAACGTCATTAATAATGCAGCAGAGTCCTTAAATAATGCAACAAAGTCCTTAAATAATGCAGCAGAGTCCTTAAATAATGCAACAAAGTCCTTAAATATTGCAGCAGAGTCCTTAAATAATGCAGCAAAGTCCTTAAATAATGCAGCAGAGTACTTAAATAATGCAGCAAATTCCTTAAATAATGCAGCAGAATCCTTAAATAATGCAATAAAGTCCTTAAATAATGCAGCAGAGTCCTTAAATAATGCAGCAGAGTCCTTAAATAATGCAACAAAGTCCTTAAATAATGCAGCAGAGTCCTTAAAGAATGCAGCAAAGTCCTTAAATAATGCAGCAGAGTCCTTAAATAATGCAGCAAACTCATTAAATAATGCAGCAAAGTACTTAAATAATGCAGCAAATTCCTTAAATAATGCAGCAGAATCCTTAAATAATGCAATAAATTCCTTAAATAATGCAGCAGAGTACTTAAATAATGCAGCAAATTCCTTAAATAATGCAGCAGAATCCTTAAATAATGCAATAAAATCCTTAAATAATGCAGCAACGTCCTTAATAATGCAGCACAGTCCTTAAATAATGCAGCAAAGTACTTAAATAATGCAGCAGAGGCCTTAAATACCGCAGCAGCATACTTAAATAATGCAGCAAAGTCCTTAAATAATGCAGCAGAGTCCTTAAATAATGCAACAAAGTCCTTAAATAATGCAGCAGAGTCCTTAAATAATGCAACAAAGTCCTTAAATAATGCACCAGAGTACTTAAATAATGCAGCAAAGTCCTTAAATAATGCAGCAGAGTCCTTAAATAATGCAACAAAGTCCTTAAATAATGCAGCAGAGTCCTTAAATAATGCAACAAAGTCCTTAAATAATGCAGCAGAGTCCTTAAATAATGCAACAAAGTCCTTAAATAATGCAGCAGAGTCCTTAAATAATGCAGCAAAGTCCTTAAATAATGCAGCAGAGTCCTTAAACAATGCAGCACAGTCCTTAAATAATGCAACAAAGTCCTTAAATAATGCAGCAGAGTCCTTAAATAATGCAGCAAAGTTCTTAAATAATGCAGCAGAGTCCTTAAACAATGCAGCACAGTCCTTAAATAATGCAGCAAAGTCCTTAAATAATGCAGCAGAGTCCTTAAATAATGCAGCAAACTCATTAAATAATGCAGCAAAGTACTTAAATAATGCAGCAAATTCCTTAAATAATGCAGCAGAATCCTTAAATAATGCAGCAAAGTCCTTAAATAATGCAGCAGAGTCCTTAAATAATGCAACAAAGTCCTTAAATAATGCAGCAGAGTCCTTAAATAATGCAACAAAGTCCTTAAATAATGCACCAGAGTACTTAAATAATGCAGCAAAGTCCTTAAATAATGCAGCAGAGTCCTTAAATAATGCAACAAAGTCCTTAAATAATGCAGCAGAGTCCTTAAATAATGCAACAACGTCCTTAAATAATGCAGCAGAGTCCTTAAATAATGCAACAAAGTCCTTAAATAATGCAGCAGAGTCCTTAAATAATGCAGCAGAGTCCTTAAACAATGCAGCACAGTCCTTAAATAATGCAACAAAGTCCTTAAATAATGCAGCAGAGTCCTTAAATAATGCAGCAAAGTTCTTAAATAATGCAGCAGAGTCCTTAAACAATGCAGCACAGTCCTTAAATAATGCAGCAAATTCCTTAAATAATGCAGCAGAATCCTTAAATAATGCAATAAAGTCCTTAAATAATGCAGCAGAGTCCTTAAATAATGCAATAAATTCCTTAAATAATGCAGCAGAATCCTTAAATAATGCAATAAAGTCATTAAATAATGCAGCAGAGTCCTTAAATACTGCAGCAGAGACCTTAAATAATGCAGCAAAATCCTTAAATAATGCAGCAGAGTCCTTATATAATGCAGCAGAGTCCTAAAATACCGCAGCAGAGTCCTTAAATAATGCAGCAGAGTCCTTAAATAATGCAGCAAATTCATTAAATAATGCAGCAGAGTCCTTAAATAATGCAACAAAGTCCTTAAATAATGCAGTAGATTCCTTAAATTTCGCAGCAGCGTCCTTAAATAATGCATCAAAGTCCTTAAATAATGCAGCAGAGTCCTAAAATACCGCAGCAGAGTCCTTAAATAATGCAGCAAAGTCCTTAAATAATGCAGCAGAGTGCTTACATAATGCAGCAGAGTCCTTAAATTCCGCAGCAGAGTCATTAAATAATGCAGCAGAGTCCTTAAATAATGCAGCAAATTCATTAAATAATGCACAGAGTCATTAAATAATGCAACAAAGTCCTTAAATAATGCAGCAGAGTCCTTAAATAATGCAGCAAAGTCCTTAAATAATGCAGCAGAGTCCTTAAATAATGCAACAAAGTCCTTAAATAATGCAGCAGAGTCCTTAAATAATGCAGCAGAGTCCTTAAATAATGCAACAAAGTCCTTAAATAATGCAGCAGAGTCCTTAAATAATGCAACAAAGTCCTTAAATAATGCAGCAGAGTCCTTAAATAATGCAACAAAGTCCTTAAATAATGCAGCAGAGTACTTAAATAATGCAGCAAAGTCCATAAATAATGCAGCAGAGTCCTTAAACAATGCAGCACAGTCCTTAAATAATGCAACAAAGTCCTTAAATAATGCAGCAGAGTCCTTAAATAATGCAGCAAAGTCCTTAAATAATGCAGCAGAGTCCTTAAATACAGCAGCAGCGTCCTTAAATAATGCAACAAAGTCCTTAAATAATGCAGCAGAGTCCTTAAATAATGCATCAAAGTCCTTAAATAATGCAGCAGAGTCCTTAAATAATGCAACAAACTCATTAAATAATGCAGCAAAGTACTTAAATAATGCAGCAAATTCCTTAAATAATGCAGCAGAATCCTTAAATAATGCAATAAAGTCCTTAAATAATGCAGCAGAGTCCTTAAATACTGCAATAAATTCCTTAAATAATGCAGCAGAATCCTTAAATAATGCAATAAAGTCATTAAGTAATGCAGCAGAGTCCTTAAATAATGCAACAAAGTCCTTAAATAATGCAGCAGATTCCTTAAATTCTGCAGCAGCGTCCTTAAATAATGCATCAAAGTCCTTAAATAATGCAGCAGAGTCCTTAAATACCACAGCAGAGTCATTAAATAATGCAGCAGAGTCCTTAAATAATGCAGCATATTCCTTAAATAATGCAGCAGAGTCCTTAAATAATGCAATAAAGTCCTTAAATAATGCAGCAGAGTCCTTAAATAATGCAGCAACGTCCTTAATAATGCAGCTGAGTCCTTAAATAATGCAGCAACATCCTTAAATAATGCAGCAGAGTCCTTAAATACTGCATCAGCGTCCTTAAATAATGCAACAAAGTCCTTAAATAATGCAGCAAAGTCCTTAAATAATGCAGCAGAGTCCTTAAATACAGCAGCAGAGTCCTTAAATAATTCAGCAAAGTCCTTAAATAATGCAGCAGAGTCCTTAAATAATGCAATAAAGTCCTTATCTAATGCAGCAACGTCATTAATAATGCAGCAGAGTCCTTAAATAATGCAACAAAGTCCTTAAATAATGCAGCAGAGTCCTTAAATAATGCAACAAAGTCCTTAAATATTGCAGCAGAGTCCTTAAATAATGCAGCAAAGTCCTTAAATAATGCAGCAGAGTACTTAAATAATGCAGCAAATTCCTTAAATAATGCAGCAGAATCCTTAAATAATGCAATAAAGTCCTTAAATAATGCAGCAGAGTCCTTAAATAATGCAGCAGAGTCCTTAAATAATGCAACAAAGTCCTTAAATAATGCAGCAGAGTCCTTAAAGAATGCAGCAAAGTCCTTAAATAATGCAGCAGAGTCCTTAAATAATGCAGCAAACTCATTAAATAATGCAGCAAAGTACTTAAATAATGCAGCAAATTCCTTAAATAATGCAGCAGAATCCTTAAATAATGCAATAAATTCCTTAAATAATGCAGCAGAGTACTTAAATAATGCAGCAAATTCCTTAAATAATGCAGCAGAATCCTTAAATAATGCAATAAAATCCTTAAATAATGCAGCAACGTCCTTAATAATGCAGCACAGTCCTTAAATAATGCAGCAAAGTACTTAAATAATGCAGCAGAGGCCTTAAATACCGCAGCAGCATACTTAAATAATGCAGCAAAGTCCTTAAATAATGCAGCAGAGTCCTTAAATAATGCAACAAAGTCCTTAAATAATGCAGCAGAGTCCTTAAATAATGCAACAAAGTCCTTAAATAATGCACCAGAGTACTTAAATAATGCAGCAAAGTCCTTAAATAATGCAGCAGAGTCCTTAAATAATGCAACAAAGTCCTTAAATAATGCAGCAGAGTCCTTAAATAATGCAACAAAGTCCTTAAATAATGCAGCAGAGTCCTTAAATAATGCAACAAAGTCCTTAAATAATGCAGCAGAGTCCTTAAATAATGCAGCAAAGTCCTTAAATAATGCAGCAGAGTCCTTAAACAATGCAGCACAGTCCTTAAATAATGCAACAAAGTCCTTAAATAATGCAGCAGAGTCCTTAAATAATGCAGCAAAGTTCTTAAATAATGCAGCAGAGTCCTTAAACAATGCAGCACAGTCCTTAAATAATGCAGCAAAGTCCTTAAATAATGCAGCAGAGTCCTTAAATAATGCAGCAAACTCATTAAATAATGCAGCAAAGTACTTAAATAATGCAGCAAATTCCTTAAATAATGCAGCAGAATCCTTAAATAATGCAGCAAAGTCCTTAAATAATGCAGCAGAGTCCTTAAATAATGCAACAAAGTCCTTAAATAATGCAGCAGAGTCCTTAAATAATGCAACAAAGTCCTTAAATAATGCACCAGAGTACTTAAATAATGCAGCAAAGTCCTTAAATAATGCAGCAGAGTCCTTAAATAATGCAACAAAGTCCTTAAATAATGCAGCAGAGTCCTTAAATAATGCAACAACGTCCTTAAATAATGCAGCAGAGTCCTTAAATAATGCAACAAAGTCC
Source organism: Phyllobates terribilis (assembly GCF_046119375.1). Taxonomy (NCBI): domain Eukaryota; kingdom Metazoa; phylum Chordata; class Amphibia; order Anura; family Dendrobatidae; genus Phyllobates; species Phyllobates terribilis. Next base: position 1,312,791 of record NW_027363114.1, on the reverse strand, counting down.
TTAAATAATGCAGCAGAGTCCTTAAATAATGCAGCAGAGTCCTTAAACAATGCAGCACAGTCCTTAAATAATGCAACAAAGTCCTTAAATAATGCAGCAGAGTCCTTAAATAATGCAGCAAAGTTCTTAAATAATGCAGCAGAGTCCTTAAACAATGCAGCACAGTCCTTAAATAATGCAGCAAATTCCTTAAATAATGCAGCAGAATCCTTAAATAATGCAATAAAGTCCTTAAATAATGCAGCAGAGTCCTTAAATAATGCAATAAATTCCTTAAATAATGCAGCAGAATCCTTAAATAATGCAATAAAGTCATTAAATAATGCAGCAGAGTCCTTAAATACTGCAGCAGAGACCTTAAATAATGCAGCAAAATCCTTAAATAATGCAGCAGAGTCCTTATATAATGCAGCAGAGTCCTAAAATACCGCAGCAGAGTCCTTAAATAATGCAGCAGAGTCCTTAAATAATGCAGCAAATTCATTAAATAATGCAGCAGAGTCCTTAAATAATGCAACAAAGTCCTTAAATAATGCAGTAGATTCCTTAAATTTCGCAGCAGCGTCCTTAAATAATGCATCAAAGTCCTTAAATAATGCAGCAGAGTCCTAAAATACCGCAGCAGAGTCCTTAAATAATGCAGCAGAGTCCTTAAATAATGCAGCAAATTCATTAAATAATGCAGCAGAGCCCTTAAATAATGCAACAAAGTCCTTAAATAATGCAGCAGATTCCTTAAATTTCGCAGCAGCGTCCTTAAATAATGCATCAAAGTCCTTAAATAATGCAGCAGAGTCCTAAAATACCGCAGCAGAGTCCTTAAATAATGCAGCAAAGTCCTTAAATAATGCAGCAGAGTGCTTACATAATGCAGCAGAGTCCTTAAATTCCGCAGCAGAGTCATTAAATAATGCAGCAGAGTCCTTAAATAATGCAGCAAATTCATTAAATAATGCATAGAGTCATTAAATAATGCAACAAAGTCCTTAAATAATGCAGCAGAGTCCTTAAATAATGCAACAAAGTCCTTAAATAATGCAGCAGATTCCTTAAATAAAGCAGCAGAGTGCTTAAATAATGCAGCAGAGTCCTTAAATACCGCAGCAGAGTCATTAAATAATACAGCAGAGTCCTTAAATAATGCAGCAAATTCCTTAAATAATGCAGAGTCCTTAAATAATGCACTAAATTCCTTAAATAAAATGCAGCAACGCCCTTAATAATGCAGCAGAGTCCTTAAATAATTCAGCAAAGTCCTTAAATAATGCAGCAGAGTCCTTAAATACCGCAGCAGCGTCCTTAAATAATGCAACAAAGTCCTTAAATAATGCAGCTGAACCCTTAAATAATGCAACAAAGTCCTTAAATAATGCAGCAGACTCCTTAAATAATGCAACAAACTCCTTAAATAATGCAGCAGAGTACTTAAATAATGCAGCAGAGTACTTAAATAATGCAGCAAATTCCTTAAATAATGCAGCAGAATCCTTAAATAATGCAATGAAATCCTTAAATAATGCAGCAGCATCCTTAATAATGCAGCAGAGTCCTTAAATAATACAGCAAAGTTCTTAAATAATGCAGCAGAGGACTTAAATACTGCAGCAGCGTCCTTAAATAATGCAGCAGAGTCCTTAAATAATGCAACAAAGTCCTTAAATAATGCAGCAGAATCCTTAAATAATGCAAAAAATTCCTTAAATAATGCAGAAGAGTACTTAAATAATGCAGAAAAGTTGTTAAATAATGCAACAAAGTCCTTAATAATGCAGCAGAGTCCTTAAATAATGCAGCAAATTCTTTAAATAATGCAGCAAAATCCTTAAATAATGCAATAAAGTCCTTATCTAATGCAGCAACGTCCTTAATAATGCAGCAGAGTCCTTAAATAATGCAGCAAAGTACTTAAATAATGCAGCAGAGGCCTTAAATACGGCAGCAGCATACTTAAATAATGCAGCAAAGTCCTTAAATAATGCAGCAGAGTCCTTAAATAATGCAACAAAGTCCTTAAATAATGCAGCAGAGTCCTTAAATAATGCAACAAACTCATTAAATAATGCAGCACAGTACTTAAATAATGCACCAACATCGTTAAATAATGCAGCAGAATCCTTAAATAATGCAATAAAGTCCTTAAATAATGCAGCAGAGTCCTTAAATAATGCAAAAAATTCCTTAAATAATGCAGCAGAATCCTTAAATAATGCAACGAAGTCCTTAAATAATGCAGCAACGTCCTTAATAATGCAGCAGAGTCCTTAAATAATGCAGCAAATTCCTTAAATAATGCAGAGTCCTTAAATAATGCACTAAATTCCTTAAATAAAATGGAGCAACGCCCTTAATAATGCAGCTGAGTCCTTAAATAATTCAGCAAAGTCCTTAAATAATGCAGCAGAGTCCTTAAATACCGCAGCAGCGTCCTTAAATAATGCAAAAAAGTCCTTAAATAATGCAGCAGAACCCTTAAATAATGCAACAAAGTCCTTAAATAATGCAGCAGAGTGCTTACATAATGCAGCAGAGTCCTTAAATTCCGCAGCAGAGTCATTAAATAATGCAGCAGAGTCCTTAAATAATGCAGCAAATTCATTAAATAATGCACAGAGTCATTAAATAATGCAACAAAGTCCTTAAATAATGCAGCAGAGTCCTTAAATAATGCAACAAAGTCCTTAAATAATGCAGCAGATTCCTTAAATAAAGCAGCAGAGTGCTTAAATAATGCAGCAGAGTCCTTAAATACCGCAGCAGAGTCATTAAATAATACAGCAGAGTCCTTAAATAATGCAGCAAATTCCTTAAATAATGCAGAGTCCTTAAATAATGCACTAAATTCCTTAAATAAAATGCAGCAACGCCCTTAATAATGCAGCAGAGTCCTTAAATAATTCAGCAAAGTCCTTAAATAATGCAGCAGAGTCCTTAAACATTGCAGCACAGTCCTTAAATAATGCAACAAAGTCCTTAAATAATGCAGCAGAGTCCTTAAATAATGCAGCAAAGTCCTTAAAAAATGCAGCAGAGTCCTTAAACAATGCAACACAGTCCTTAAATAATGCAGCAGAGTCCTTAAATACTGCAGCAGAGTCCTTAAATAATGCAGCAAAGTCCTTAAATAATGCAGCAGAGTCCTTAAATACTGCAGCAGAGTCCTTAAATAATGCAGCAAAGTCCTTAAATAATGCAGCAGAGTCCTTAAATTCCGCAGCAGAGTGATTAAATAATGCAACAAAGTCCTTAATAATGCAGCAGAGTCCTTAAATAATGCAGCAAATTCTTTAAATAATGCAGCAGAATCCTTAAATAATGCAATAAAGTCCTTATCTAATGCAGCAACGTCCTTAATAATGCAGCAGAGTCCTTAAATAATGCAGCAAAGTACTTAAATAATGCAGCAGAGGCCTTAAATACCGCAGCAGCATACTTAAATAATGCAGCAAAGTCCTTAAATAATGCAGCAGAGTCCTTAAATAATGCAACAAAGTCCTTAAATAATGCAGCAGAGTCCTTAAATAATGCAGCAAAGTCCTTAAATAATGCAGCAGAATCCTTAAATAATGCAAAAAATTCCTTAAATAATGCAGAAGAGTACTTAAATAATGCAGAAAAGTTGTTAAATAATGCAGCAAAGTCCTTAAATAATGCAGCAGAGTCCTTAAACATTGCAGCACAGTCCTTAAATAATGCAACAAAGTCCTTAAATAATGCAGCAGAGTCCTTAAATAATGCAGCAAAGTCCTTAAAAAATGCAGCAGAGTCCTTAAACAATGCAACACAGTCCTTAAATAATGCAGCAGAGTCCTTAAATACTGCAGCAGAGTCCTTAAATAATGCAGCAAAGTCCTTAAATAATGCAGCAGAGTCCTTAAATACTGCAGCAGAGTCCTTAAATAATGCAGCAAAGTCCTTAAATAATGCAGCAGAGTCCTTAAATTCCGCAGCAGAGTGATTAAATAATGCAACAAAGTCCTTAATAATGCAGCAGAGTCCTTAAATAATGCAGCAAATTCTTTAAATAATGCAGCAGAATCCTTAAATAATGCAATAAAGTCCTTATCTAATGCAGCAACGTCCTTAATAATGCAGCAGAGTCCTTAAATAATGCAGCAAAGTACTTAAATAATGCAGCAGAGGCCTTAAATACCGCAGCAGCATACTTAAATAATGCAGCAAAGTCCTTAAATAATGCAGCAGAGTCCTTAAATAATGCAACAAAGTCCTTAAATAATGCAGCAGAGTCCTTAAATAATGCAGCAAAGTCCTTAAATAATGCAGCAGAGTCCTTAAATAATGCAACAAAGTCCTTAAATAATGCAGCAGAGTCCTTAAATAATGCAGCAGAGTCCTTAAATAATGCAACAAAGTCCTTAAATAATGCAGCAGAGTCCTTAAATAATGCAACAAAGTCCTTAAATAATGCAGCAGAGTACTTAAATAATGCAGCAAAGTCCTTAAATAATGCAGCAGAGTCCTTAAACAATGCAGCACAGTCCTTAAATAATGCAACAAAGTCCTTAAATAATGCAGCAGAGTCCTTAAATAATGCAGCAAAGTCCTTAAATAATGCAGCAGAGTCCTTAAATACAGCAGCAGCGTCCTTAAATAATGCAACAAAGTCCTTAAATAATGCAGCAGAGTCCTTAAATAATGCATCAAAGTCCTTAAATAATGCAGCAGAGTCCTTAAATAATGCAACAAACTCATTAAATAATGCAGCAAAGTACTTAAATAATGCAGCAAATTCCTTAAATAATGCAGCAGAATCCTTAAATAATGCAATAAAGTCCTTAAATAATGCAGCAGAGTCCTTAAATACTGCAATAAATTCCTTAAATAATGCAGCAGAATCCTTAAATAATGCAATAAAGTCATTAAGTAATGCAGCAGAGTCCTTAAATAATGCAACAAAGTCCTTAAATAATGCAGCAGATTCCTTAAATTCTGCAGCAGCGTCCTTAAATAATGCATCAAAGTCCTTAAATAATGCAGCAGAGTCCTTAAATACCACAGCAGAGTCATTAAATAATGCAGCAGAGTCCTTAAATAATGCAGCATATTCCTTAAATAATGCAGCAGAGTCCTTAAATAATGCAATAAAGTCCTTAAATAATGCAGCAGAGTCCTTAAATAATGCAGCAACGTCCTTAATAATGCAGCTGAGTCCTTAAATAATGCAGCAACATCCTTAAATAATGCAGCAGAGTCCTTAAATACTGCATCAGCGTCCTTAAATAATGCAACAAAGTCCTTAAATAATGCAGCAAAGTCCTTAAATAATGCAGCAGAGTCCTTAAATACAGCAGCAGAGTCCTTAAATAATTCAGCAAAGTCCTTAAATAATGCAGCAGAGTCCTTAAATAATGCAATAAAGTCCTTATCTAATGCAGCAACGTCATTAATAATGCAGCAGAGTCCTTAAATAATGCAACAAAGTCCTTAAATAATGCAGCAGAGTCCTTAAATAATGCAACAAAGTCCTTAAATATTGCAGCAGAGTCCTTAAATAATGCAGCAAAGTCCTTAAATAATGCAGCAGAGTACTTAAATAATGCAGCAAATTCCTTAAATAATGCAGCAGAATCCTTAAATAATGCAATAAAGTCCTTAAATAATGCAGCAGAGTCCTTAAATAATGCAGCAGAGTCCTTAAATAATGCAACAAAGTCCTTAAATAATGCAGCAGAGTCCTTAAAGAATGCAGCAAAGTCCTTAAATAATGCAGCAGAGTCCTTAAATAATGCAGCAAACTCATTAAATAATGCAGCAAAGTACTTAAATAATGCAGCAAATTCCTTAAATAATGCAGCAGAATCCTTAAATAATGCAATAAATTCCTTAAATAATGCAGCAGAGTACTTAAATAATGCAGCAAATTCCTTAAATAATGCAGCAGAATCCTTAAATAATGCAATAAAATCCTTAAATAATGCAGCAACGTCCTTAATAATGCAGCAGAGTCCTTAAATAATGCAGCAAAGTACTTAAATAATGCAGCAGAGGCCTTAAATACCGCAGCAGCATACTTAAATAATGCAGCAAAGTCCTTAAATAATGCAGCAGAGTCCTTAAATAATGCAACAAAGTCCTTAAATAATGCAGCAGAGTCCTTAAATAATGCAACAAAGTCCTTAAATAATGCACCAGAGTACTTAAATAATGCAGCAAAGTCCTTAAATAATGCAGCAGAGTCCTTAAATAATGCAACAAAGTCCTTAAATAATGCAGCAGAGTCCTTAAATAATGCAACAAAGTCCTTAAATAATGCAGCAGAGTCCTTAAATAATGCAACAAAGTCCTTAAATAATGCAGCAGAGTCCTTAAATAATGCAGCAAAGTCCTTAAATAATGCAGCAGAGTCCTTAAACAATGCAGCACAGTCCTTAAATAATGCAACAAAGTCCTTAAATAATGCAGCAGAGTCCTTAAATAATGCAGCAAAGTTCTTAAATAATGCAGCAGAGTCCTTAAACAATGCAGCACAGTCCTTAAATAATGCAGCAAAGTCCTTAAATAATGCAGCAGAGTCCTTAAATAATGCAGCAAACTCATTAAATAATGCAGCAAAGTACTTAAATAATGCAGCAAATTCCTTAAATAATGCAGCAGAATCCTTAAATAATGCAGCAAAGTCCTTAAATAATGCAGCAGAGTCCTTAAATAATGCAACAAAGTCCTTAAATAATGCAGCAGAGTCCTTAAATAATGCAACAAAGTCCTTAAATAATGCACCAGAGTACTTAAATAATGCAGCAAAGTCCTTAAATAATGCAGCAGAGTCCTTAAATAATGCAACAAAGTCCTTAAATAATGCAGCAGAGTCCTTAAATAATGCAACAACGTCCTTAAATAATGCAGCAGAGTCCTTAAATAATGCAACAAAGTCCTTAAATAATGCAGCAGAGTCCTTAAATAATGCAGCAGAGTCCTTAAACAATGCAGCACAGTCCTTAAATAATGCAACAAAGTCCTTAAATAATGCAGCAGAGTCCTTAAATAATGCAGCAAAGTTCTTAAATAATGCAGCAGAGTCCTTAAACAATGCAGCACAGTCCTTAAATAATGCAGCAAAGTCCTTAAATAATGCAGCAGAGTCCTTAAATAATGCAGCAAACTCATTAAATAATGCAGCAAAGTACTTAAATAATGCAGCAAATTCCTTAAATAATGCAGCAGAATCCTTAAATAATGCAATAAAGTCCTTAAATAATGCAGCAGAGTCCTTAAATAATGCAATAAATTCCTTAAATAATGCAGCAGAATCCTTAAATAATGCAATAAAGTCATTAAATAATGCAGCAGAGTCCTTAAATACTGCAGCAGAGACCTTAAATAATGCAGCAAAATCCTTAAATAATGCAGCAGAGTCCTTATATAATGCAGCAGAGTCCTAAAATACCGCAGCAGAGTCCTTAAATAATGCAGCAGAGTCCTTAAATAATGCAGCAAATTCATTAAATAATGCAGCAGAGTCCTTAAATAATGCAACAAAGTCCTTAAATAATGCAGTAGATTCCTTAAATTTCGCAGCAGCGTCCTTAAATAATGCATCAAATTCCTTAAATAATGCAGCAGAGTCCTAAAATACCGCAGCAGAGTCCTTAAATAATGCAGCAAAGTCCTTAAATAATGCAGCAGAGTGCTTACATAATGCAGCAGAGTCCTTAAATTCCGCAGCAGAGTCATTAAATAATGCAGCAGAGTCCTTAAATAATGCAGCAAATTCATTAAATAATGCATAGAGTCATTAAATAATGCAACAAAGTCCTTAAATAATGCAGCAGAGTCCTTAAATAATGCAACAAAGTCCTTAAATAATGCAGCAGATTCCTTAAATAAAGCAGCAGAGTGCTTAAATAATGCAGCAGAGTCCTTAAATACCGCAGCAGAGTCATTAAATAATACAGCAGAGTCCTTAAATAATGCAGCAAATTCCTTAAATAATGCAGAGTCCTTAAATAATGCACTAAATTCCTTAAATAAAATGCAGCAACGCCCTTAATAATGCAGCAGAGTCCTTAAATAATTCAGCAAAGTCCTTAAATAATGCAGCAGAGTCCTTAAATACCGCAGCAGCGTCCTTAAATAATGCAACAAAGTCCTTAAATAATGCAGCTGAACCCTTAAATAATGCAACAAAGTCCTTAAATAATGCAGCAGACTCCTTAAATAATGCAACAAACTCCTTAAATAATGCAGCAGAGTACTTAAATAATGCAGCAGAGTACTTAAATAATGCAGCAAATTCCTTAAATAATGCAGCAGAATCCTTAAATAATGCAATGAAATCCTTAAATAATGCAGCAGCATCCTTAATAATGCAGCAGAGTCCTTAAATAATACAGCAAAGTTCTTAAATAATGCAGCAGAGGACTTAAATACTGCAGCAGCGTCCTTAAATAATGCAGCAGAGTCCTTAAATAATGCAACAAAGTCCTTAAATAATGCAGCAGAATCCTTAAATAATGCAAAAAATTCCTTAAATAATGCAGAAGAGTACTTAAATAATGCAGAAAAGTTGTTAAATAATGCAACAAAGTCCTTAATAATGCAGCAGAGTCCTTAAATAATGCAGCAAATTCTTTAAATAATGCAGCAAAATCCTTAAATAATGCAATAAAGTCCTTATCTAATGCAGCAACGTCCTTAATAATGCAGCAGAGTCCTTAAATAATGCAGCAAAGTACTTAAATAATGCAGCAGAGGCCTTAAATACGGCAGCAGCATACTTAAATAATGCAGCAAAGTCCTTAAATAATGCAGCAGAGTCCTTAAATAATGCAACAAAGTCCTTAAATAATGCAGCAGAGTCCTTAAATAATGCAACAAACTCATTAAATAATGCAGCACAGTACTTAAATAATGCACCAACATCGTTAAATAATGCAGCAGAATCCTTAAATAATGCAATAAAGTCCTTAAATAATGCAGCAGAGTCCTTAAATAATGCAAAAAATTCCTTAAATAATGCAGCAGAATCCTTAAATAATGCAACGAAGTCCTTAAATAATGCAGCAACGTCCTTAATAATGCAGCAGAGTCCTTAAATAATGCAGCAAATTCCTTAAATAATGCAGAGTCCTTAAATAATGCACTAAATTCCTTAAATAAAATGGAGCAACGCCCTTAATAATGCAGCTGAGTCCTTAAATAATTCAGCAAAGTCCTTAAATAATGCAGCAGAGTCCTTAAATACCGCAGCAGCGTCCTTAAATAATGCAAAAAAGTCCTTAAATAATGCAGCAGAACCCTTAAATAATGCAACAAAGTCCTTAAATAATGCAGCAGAGTGCTTACATAATGCAGCAGAGTCCTTAAATTCCGCAGCAGAGTCATTAAATAATGCAGCAGAGTCCTTAAATAATGCAGCAAATTCATTAAATAATGCACAGAGTCATTAAATAATGCAACAAAGTCCTTAAATAATGCAGCAGAGTCCTTAAATAATGCAACAAAGTCCTTAAATAATGCAGCAGATTCCTTAAATAAAGCAGCAGAGTGCTTAAATAATGCAGCAGAGTCCTTAAATACCGCAGCAGAGTCATTAAATAATACAGCAGAGTCCTTAAATAATGCAGCAAATTCCTTAAATAATGCAGAGTCCTTAAATAATGCACTAAATTCCTTAAATAAAATGCAGCAACGCCCTTAATAATGCAGCAGAGTCCTTAAATAATTCAGCAAAGTCCTTAAATAATGCAGCAGAGTCCTTAAATACCGCAGCAGCGTCCTTAAATAATGCAACAAAGTCCTTAAATAATGCAGCTGAACCCTTAAATAATGCAACAAAGTCCTTAAATAATGCAGCAGACTCCTTAAATAATGCAACAAACTCCTTAAATAATGCAGCAGAGTACTTAAATAATGCAGCAGAGTACTTAAATAATGCAGCAAATTCCTTAAATAATGCAGCAGAATCCTTAAATAATGCAATAAAATCCTTAAATAATGCAGCAACATCCTTAATAATGCAGCAGAGTCCTTAAATAATACAGCAAAGTTCTTAAATAATGCAGCAGAGGACTTAAATACTGCAGCAGCGTCCTTAAATAATGCAGCAGAGTCCTTAAATAATGCAACAAAGTCCTTAAATAATGCAGCAGAATCCTTAAATAATGCAAAAAATTCCTTAAATAATGCAGAAGAGTACTTAAATAATGCAGAAAAGTTGTTAAATATTGCAGCAAAGTCCTTAAATAATGCAGCAGAGTCCTTAAACATTGCAGCACAGTCCTTAAATAATGCAACAAAGTCCTTAAATAATGCAGCAGAGTCCTTAAATAATGCAGCAAAGTCCTTAAAAAATGCAGCAGAGTCCTTAAACAATGCAACACAGTCCTTAAATAATGCAGCAAAGTCCTTAAATAATGCAGCAGAGTCCTTAAATACAGCAGCAGCGTCCTTAAATAATTCAGCAAAGTCCTTAAATAATGCAGCAGAGTCCTTAAATAATGCAACAAAGTCCTTAAGTAATGCAGCAAAGTCCTTAAATAATGCAACAAAGTCCTTAAATAATGCAGCAGAGTCCTTAAATACTGCAGCAGAGTCCTTAAAAAATGCAGCAAAGTCCTTAAATAATGCAGCAGAGTCCTTAAATTCCGCAGCAGAGTGATTAAATAATGCAACAAAGTCCTTAATAATGCAGCAGAGTCCTTAAATAATGCAGCAAATTCTTTAAATAATGCAGCAGAATCCTTAAATAATGCAATAAAGTCCTTATCTAATGCAGCAACGTCCTTAATAATGCAGCAGAGTCCTTAAATAATGCAGCAAAGTACTTAAATAATGCAGCAGAGGCCTTAAATACCGCAGCAGCATACTTAAATAATGCAGCAAAGTCCTTAAATAATGCAGCAGAGTCCTTAAATAATGCAACAAAGTCCTTAAATAATGCAGCAGAGTCCTTAAATAATGCAGCAAAGTCCTTAAATAATGCAGCAGAGTCCTTAAATAATGCAACAAAGTCCTTAAATAATGCAGCAGAGTCCTTAAATAATGCAGCAGAGTCCTTAAATAATGCAACAAAGTCCTTAAATAATACAGCAGAGTCCTTAAATAATGCAACAAAGTCCTTAAATAATGCAGCAGAGTCCTTAAATAATGCAGCAAAGTCCTTAAATAATGCAGCAGAGTCCTTAAACAATGCAGCACAGTCCTTAAATAATGCAACAAAGTCCTTAAATAATGCAGCAGAGTCCTTAAATAATGCAGCAAAGTCCTTAAATAATGCAGCAGAGTCCTTAAACAATGCAGCACAGTCCTTAAATAATGCAGCAAAGTCCTTAAATAATGCAGCAGAGTCCTTAAATACAGCAGCAGCATCCTTAAATAATGCAAAAAAGTCCTTAAATAATGCAGCAGAGTCCTTAAATAATGCAGCAGAGTCCTTAAATAATGCAACAAACTCATTAAATAATGCAGCAAAGTACTTAAATAATGCAGCAAATTCCTTAAATAATGCAGCAGAATCCTTAAATAATGCAATAAAGTCCTTAAATAATGCAGCAGAGTCCTTAAATAATGCAATAAATTCCTTAAATAATGCAGCAGAATCCTTAAATAATGCAATAAAGTCATTAAATAATGCAGCAGAGTCCTTAAATAATGCAACAAAGTCCTTAAATAATGCAGCAGAATCCTTAAATAATGCAAAAAATTCCTTAAATAATGCAGAAGAGTACTTAAATAATGCAGAAAAGTTGTTAAATAATGCAGCAAAGTCCTTAAATAATGCAGCAGAGTCCTTAAACATTGCAGCACAGTCCTTAAATAATGCAACAAAGTCCTTAAATAATGCAGCAGAGTCCTTAAATAATGCAGCAAAGTCCTTAAAAAATGCAGCAGAGTCCTTAAACAATGCAACACAGTCCTTAAATAATGCAGCAAAGTCCTTAAATAATGCAGCAGAGTCCTTAAATACAGCAGCAGCGTCCTTAAATAATTCAGCAAAGTCCTTAAATAATGCAGCAGAGTCCTTAAATAATGCAACAAAGTCCTTAAGTAATGCAGCAAAGTCCTTAAATAATGCAACAAAGTCCTTAAATAATGCAGCAGAGTCCTTAAATACTGCAGCAGAGTCCTTAAATAATGCAGCAAAGTCCTTAAATAATGCAGCAGAGTCCTTAAATTCCGCAGCAGAGTGATTAAATAATGCAACAAAGTCCTTAATAATGCAGCAGAGTCCTTAAATAATGCAGAAAATTCTTTAATTAATGCAGCAGAGTCCTTAAATAATGCAACAAAGTCCTTAAATAATGCAGCAGAGTCCTTAAATAATGCAGCAAAGTCCTTAAATAATGCAGCAGAGTCCTTAAATAATGCAACAAAGTCCTTAAATAATGCAGCAGAGTCCTTAAATAATGCAGCAGAGTCCTTAAATAATGCAACAAAGTCCTTAAATAATGCAGCAGAGTCCTTAAATAATGCAACAAAGTCCTTAAATAATGCAGCAGAGTCCTTAAATAATGCAGCAAAGTCCTTAAATAATGCAGCAGAGTCCTTAAACAATGCAGCACAGTCCTTAAATAATGCAACAAAGTCCTTAAATAATGCAGCAGAGTCCTTAAATAATGCAGCAAAGTCCTTAAATAATGCAGCAGAGTCCTTAAACAATGCAGCACAGTCCTTAAATAATGCAGCAAAGTCCTTAAATACAGCAGCAGCATCCTTAAATAATGCAACAAAGTCCTTAAATAATGCAGCAGAGTCCTTAAATAATGCATCAAAGTCCTTAAATAATGCAGCAGAGTCCTTAAATAATGCAACAAACTCATTAAATAATGCAGCAAAGTACTTAAATAATGCAGCAAATTCCTTAAATAATGCAGAGTCCTTAAATAATGCACTAAATTCCTTAAATAAAATGCAGCAACGCCCTTAATAATGCAGCTGAGTCCTTAAATAATTCAGCAAAGTCCTTAAATAATGCAGCAGAGTCCTTAAATACCGCTGCAGCGTCCTTAAATAATGCAACAAAGTCCTTAAATAATGCAGCAGAACCCTTAAATAATGCAACAAAGTCCTTAAATAATGCAGCAGACTCATTAAATAATGCAACAAACTCCTTAAATAATGCAGCAGAGTACTTAAATAATGCAGCAGAGTACTTAAATAATGCAGCAAATTCCTTAAATAATGCAGCAGAATCCTTAAATAATGCAATAAAATCCTTAAATAATGCAGCAATGTCCTTAATAATGCAGCAGAGTCCTTAAATAATACAGCAAAGTTCTTAAATAATGCAGCAGAGGACTTAAATACTGCAGCAGCGTCCTTAAATAATGCAGCAGAGTCCTTAAATAATGCAACAAAGTCCTTAAATAATGCAGCAGAATCCTTAAATAATGCAAAACATTCCTTAAATAATGCAGAAGAGTACTTAAATAATGCAGAAAAGTTGTTAAATAATGCAGCAAAGTCCTTAAATAATGCAGCAGAGTCCTTAAACATTGCAGCACAGTCCTTAAATAATGCAACAAAGTCCTTAAATAATGCAGCAGAGTCCTTAAATAATGCAGCAAAGTCCTTAAATGATGCAGCAGAGTCATTAAACAATGCAACACAGTCCTTAAATAATGCAGCAAAGTCCTTAAATAATGCAGCAGAGTCCTTAAATACAGCAGCAGCGTCCTTAAATAATTCAGCAAAGTCCTTAAATAATGCAGCAGAGTCCTTAAATAATGCAACAAAGTCCTTAAATAATGCAGCAGAGTCCTTAAATAATGCAACAAAGTCCTTAAATAATGCAGCAGAGTCCTTAAATACTGCAGCAGAGTCCTTAAATAATGCAGCAAAGTCCTTAAATAATGCAGCAGAGTCCTTAAATTCCGCAGCAGAGTGATTAAATAATGCAACAAAGTCCTTAATAATGCAGCAGAGTCCTTAAATAATGCAGCAAATTCTTTAAATAATGCAGCAGAATCCTTAAATAATGCAATAAAGTCCTTATCTAATGCAGCAACGTCCTTAATAATGTAGCAGAGTCCTTAAATAATGCAGCAAAGTACTTAAATAATGCAGCAGAGGCCTTAAATACCGCAGCAGCATACTTAAATAATGCAGCAAAGTCCTTAAATAATGCAGCAGAGTCCTTAAATAATGCAACAAAGTCCTTAAATAATGCAGCAGAGTCCTTAAATAATGCAACAAAGTCCTTAAATAATGCACCAGAGTACTTAAATAATGCAGCAAAGTCCTTAAATAATGCAGCAGAGTCCTTAAATAATGCAACAAAGTCCTTAAATAATGCAGCAGAGTCCTTAAATAATGCAGCAGAGTCCTTAAATAATGCAACAAAGTCCTTAAATAATGCAGCAGAGTCCTTAAATAATGCAACAAAGTCCTTAAATAATGCAGCAGAGTCCTTAAATAATGCAGCAAAGTCCTTAAATAATGCAGCAGAGTCCTTAAACAATGCAGCACAGTCCTTAAATAATGCAACAAAGTCCTTAAATAATGCAGCAGAGTCCTTAAATAATGCAGCAAAGTCCTTAAATAATGCAGCAGAGTCCTTAAACAATGCAGCACAGTCCTTAAATAATGCAGCAAAGTCCTTAAATAATGCAGCAGAGTCCTTAAATACAGCAGCAGCGTCCTTAAATAATGCAACAAAGTCCTTAAATAATGCAGCAGAGTCCTTAAATAATGCAACAAAGTCCTTAAATAATGCAGCAGAGTCCTTAAATAATGCAACAAACTAATTAAATAATGCAGCAAAGTACTTAAATAATGCAGCAAATTCCTTAAATAATGCAGCAGAATCATTAAATAATGCAATAAAGTCCTTAAATAATGCAGCAGAATCCTTAAATAATGCAATAAAGTCATTAAATAATGCAGCAGAGTCCTTCAATAATGCAACAAAGTCCTTAAATAATGCAGCAGATTCCTTAAATTCTGCAGCAGCGTCCTTAAATAATGCATCAAAGTCCTTAAATAATGCAGCAGAGTCCTTAAATACCACAGCAGAGTCATTAAATAATGCAGCAGAGTCCTTAAATAATGCAGCATATTCCTTAAATAATGCAGCATATTCCTTAAATAATGCAGCAGAGTCCTTAAATAATGCAATAAAGTCCTTAAATAATGCAGCAGAGTCCTTAAATAATGCAGCAACGTCCTTAATAATGCAGCTGAGTCCTTAAATAATGCAGCAACATCCTTAAATAATGCAGCAGAGTCCTTAAATACTGCATCAGCGTCCTTAAATAATGCAACAAAGTCCTTAAATAATGCAGCAAAGTCCTTAAATAATGCAGCAGAGTCCTTAAATACAGCAGCAGAGTCCTTAAATAATTCAGCAAAGTCCTTAAATAATGCAGCAGAGTCCTTAAATAATGCAATAAAGTCCTTATCTAATGCAGCAACGTCCTTAATAATGCAGCAGAGTCCTTAAATAATGCAGCAAAGTACTTAAATAATGCAGCAGAGGCCTTAAATACCGCAGCAGCATACTTAAATAATGCAGCAAAGTCCTTAAATAATGCAGCAGAGTCCTTAAATAATGCAACAAAGTCCTTAAATAATGCAGCAGAGTCCTTAAATAATGCAACAAAGTCCTTAAATAATGCACCAGAGTACTTAAATAATGCAGCAAAGTCCTTAAATAATGCAGCAGAGTCCTTAAATAATGCAACAAAGTCCTTAAATAATGCAGTAGAGTCCTTAAATAATGCAGCAGAGTCCTTAAATAATGCAACAAAGTCCTTAAATAATGCAGCAGAGTCCTTAAATAATGCAACAAAGTCCTTAAATATTGCAGCAGAGTCCTTAAATAATGCAGCAAAGTCCTTAAATAATGCAGCAGAGTCCTTAAACAATGCAGCACAGTCCTTAAATAATGCAACAAAGTCCTTAAATAATGCAGCAGAGTCCTTAAATAATGCAGCAAATTCATTAAATAATGCAGCAGAGTCCTTAAATAATGCAACAAAGTCCTTAAATAATGCAGCAGATTCCTTAAATTTCGCAGCAGCGTCCTTAAATAATGCAGCAGAGTCCTAAAATACCGCAGCAGAGTCCTTAAATAATGCAGCAAAGTCCTTAAATAATGCAGCAGAGTGCTTACGTAATGCAGCAGAGTCCTTAAATTCCGCAGCAGAGTCATTAAATAATGCAGCAGAGTCCTTAAATAATGCAGCAAATTCATTAAATAATGCACAGAGTCATTAAATAATGCAACAAAGTCCTTAAATAATGCAGCAGAGTGCTTAAATAATGCAACAAAGTCCTTAAATAATGCAGCAGAGTCCTTAAATAATGCAACAAACTCATTAAATAATGCAGCAAAGTACTTAAATAATGCAGCAAATTCCTTCAATAATGCAGCAGAATCCTTAAATAATGCAATAAAGTCATTAAATAATGCAGCAGAGTCCTTAAATACTGCAGCAGAGACCTTAAATAATGCAGCAAAATCCTTAAATAATACAGCAGAGTCCTTATATAATGCAGCAGAGTCCTAAAATACCGCAGCAGAGTCCTTAAATAATGCAGCAGAGTCCTTAAATAATGCAGCAAATTCATTAAATAATGCAGCAGAGTCCTTAAATAATGCAACAAAGTCCTTAAATAATGCAGCAGATTCCTTAAATTTCGCAGCAGCGTCCTTAAATAATGCATCAAAGTCCTAAAATACCGCAGCAGAGTCCTTAAATAATGCAGCAAAGTCCTTAAATAATGCAGCAGAGTGCTTACATAATGCAGCAGAGTCCTTAAATTCCGCAGCAGAGTCATTAAATAATGCAGCAGAGTCCTTAAATAATGCAGCAAATTCATTAAATAATGCACAGAGTCATTAAATAATGCAACAAAGTCCTTAAATAATGCAGCAGATTCCTTAAATAAAGCAGCAGAGTGCTTAAATAATGCAGCAGAGTCCTTAAATACCGCAGCAGAGTCATTAAATAATACAGCAGAGTCCTTAAATAATGCAGCAAATTCCTTAAATAATGCAGAGTCCTTAAATAATGCACTAAATTCCTTAAATAAAATGCAGCAACGCCCTTAATAATGCAGCAGAGTCCTTAAATAATTCAGCAAAGTCCTTAAATAATGCAGCAGAGTCCTTAAATACCGCAGCAGCGTCCTTAAATAATGCAACAAAGTCCTTAAATAATGCAGCTGAACCCTTAAATAATGCAACAAAGTCCTTAAATAATGCAGCAGACTCCTTAAATAATGCAACAAACTCCTTAAATAATGCAGCAGAGTACTTAAATAATGCAGCAGAGTACTTAAATAATGCAGCAAATTCCTTAAATAATGCAGCAGAATCCTTAAATAATGCAATGAAATCCTTAAATAATGCAGCAGCATCCTTAATAATGCAGCAGAGTCCTTAAATAATACAGCAAAGTTCTTAAATAATGCAGCAGAGGACTTAAATACTGCAGCAGCGTCCTTAAATAATGCAGCAGAGTCCTTAAATAATGCAACAAAGTCCTTAAATAATGCAGCAGAATCCTTAAATAATGCAAAAAATTCCTTAAATAATGCAGAAGAGTACTTAAATAATGCAGAAAAGTTGTTAAATAATGCAACAAAGTCCTTAATAATGCAGCAGAGTCCTTAAATAATGCAGCAAATTCTTTAAATAATGCAGCAAAATCCTTAAATAATGCAATAAAGTCCTTATCTAATGCAGCAACGTCCTTAATAATGCAGCAGAGTCCTTAAATAATGCAGCAAAGTACTTAAATAATGCAGCAGAGGCCTTAAATACGGCAGCAGCATACTTAAATAATGCAGCAAAGTCCTTAAATAATGCAGCAGAGTCCTTAAATAATGCAACAAAGTCCTTAAATAATGCAGCAGAGTCCTTAAATAATGCAACAAACTCATTAAATAATGCAGCACAGTACTTAAATAATGCACCAACATCGTTAAATAATGCAGCAGAATCCTTAAATAATGCAATAAAGTCCTTAAATAATGCAGCAGAGTCCTTAAATAATGCAAAAAATTCCTTAAATAATGCAGCAGAATCCTTAAATAATGCAACGAAGTCCTAAAATAATGCAGCAACGTCCTTAATAATGCAGCAGAGTCCTTAAATAATGCAGCAAATTCCTTAAATAATGCAGAGTCCTTAAATAATGCACTAAATTCCTTAAATAAAATGGAGCAACGCCCTTAATAATGCAGCTGAGTCCTTAAATAATTCAGCAAAGTCCTTAAATAATGCAGCAGAGTCCTTAAATACCGCAGCAGCGTCCTTAAATAATGCAAAAAAGTCCTTAAATAATGCAGCAGAACCCTTAAATAATGCAACAAAGTCCTTAAATAATGCAGCAGAGTGCTTACATAATGCAGCAGAGTCCTTAAATTCCGCAGCAGAGTCATTAAATAATGCAGCAGAGTCCTTAAATAATGCAGCAAATTCATTAAATAATGCACAGAGTCATTAAATAATGCAACAAAGTCCTTAAATAATGCAGCAGAGTCCTTAAATAATGCAACAAAGTCCTTAAATAATGCAGCAGATTCCTTAAATAAAGCAGCAGAGTGCTTAAATAATGCAGCAGAGTCCTTAAATACCGCAGCAGAGTCATTAAATAATACAGCAGAGTCCTTAAATAATGCAGCAAATTCCTTAAATAATGCAGAGTCCTTAAATAATGCACTAAATTCCTTAAATAAAATGCAGCAACGCCCTTAATAATGCAGCAGAGTCCTTAAATAATTCAGCAAAGTCCTTAAATAATGCAGCAGAGTCCTTAAATACCGCAGCAGCGTCCTTAAATAATGCAACAAAGTCCTTAAATAATGCAGCTGAACCCTTAAATAATGCAACAAAGTCCTTAAATAATGCAGCAGACTCCTTAAATAATGCAACAAACTCCTTAAATAATGCAGCAGAGTACTTAAATAATGCAGCAGAGTACTTAAATAATGCAGCAAATTCCTTAAATAATGCAGCAGAATCCTTAAATAATGCAATAAAATCCTTAAATAATGCAGCAACATCCTTAATAATGCAGCAGAGTCCTTAAATAATACAGCAAAGTTCTTAAATAATGCAGCAGAGGACTTAAATACTGCAGCAGCGTCCTTAAATAATGCAGCAGAGTCCTTAAATAATGCAACAAAGTCCTTAAATAATGCAGCAGAATCCTTAAATAATGCAAAAAATTCCTTAAATAATGCAGAAGAGTACTTAAATAATGCAGAAAAGTTGTTAAATATTGCAGCAAAGTCCTTAAATAATGCAGCAGAGTCCTTAAACATTGCAGCACAGTCCTTAAATAATGCAACAAAGTCCTTAAATAATGCAGCAGAGTCCTTAAATAATGCAGCAAAGTCCTTAAAAAATGCAGCAGAGTCCTTAAACAATGCAACACAGTCCTTAAATAATGCAGCAAAGTCCTTAAATAATGCAGCAGAGTCCTTAAATACAGCAGCAGCGTCCTTAAATAATTCAGCAAAGTCCTTAAATAATGCAGCAGAGTCCTTAAATAATGCAACAAAGTCCTTAAGTAATGCAGCAAAGTCCTTAAATAATGCAACAAAGTCCTTAAATAATGCAGCAGAGTCCTTAAATACTGCAGCAGAGTCCTTAAATAATGCAGCAAAGTCCTTAAATAATGCAGCAGAGTCCTTAAATTCCGCAGCAGAGTGATTAAATAATGCAACAAAGTCCTTAATAATGCAGCAGAGTCCTTAAATAATGCAGAAAATTCTTTAATTAATGCAGCAGAGTCCTTAAATAATGCAACAAAGTCCTTAAATAATGCAGCAGAGTCCTTAAATAATGCAGCAAAGTCCTTAAATAATGCAGCAGAGTCCTTAAATAATGCAACAAAGTCCTTAAATAATGCAGCAGAGTCCTTAAATAATGCAGCAGAGTCCTTAAATAATGCAACAAAGTCCTTAAATAATGCAGCAGAGTCCTTAAATAATGCAACAAAGTCCTTAAATAATGCAGCAGAGTCCTTAAATAATGCAGCAAAGTACTTAAATAATGCAGCAGAGTCCTTAAACAATGCAGCACAGTCCTTAAATAATGCAACAAAGTCCTTAAATAATGCAGCAGAGTCCTTAAATAATGCAGCAAAGTCCTTAAATAATGCAGCAGAGTCCTTAAACAATGCAGCACAGTCCTTAAATAATGCAGCAAAGTCCTTAAATACAGCAGCAGCATCCTTAAATAATGCAACAAAGTCCTTAAATAATGCAGCAGAGTCCTTAAATAATGCATCAAAGTCCTTAAATAATGCAGCAGAGTCCTTAAATAATGCAACAAACTCATTAAATAATGCAGCAAAGTACTTAAATAATGCAGCAAATTCCTTAAATAATGCAGAGTCCTTAAATAATGCACTAAATTCCTTAAATAAAATGCAGCAACGCCCTTAATAATGCAGCTGAGTCCTTAAATAATTCAGCAAAGTCCTTAAATAATGCAGCAGAGTCCTTAAATACCGCTGCAGCGTCCTTAAATAATGCAACAAAGTCCTTAAATAATGCAGCAGAACCCTTAAATAATGCAACAAAGTCCTTAAATAATGCAGCAGACTCATTAAATAATGCAACAAACTCCTTAAATAATGCAGCAGAGTACTTAAATAATGCAGCAGAGTACTTAAATAATGCAGCAAATTCCTTAAATAATGCAGCAGAATCCTTAAATAATGCAATAAAATCCTTAAATAATGCAGCAACGTCCTTAATAATGCAGCAGAGTCCTTAAATAATACAGCAAAGTTCTTAAATAATGCAGCAGAGGACTTAAATACTGCAGCAGCGTCCTTAAATAATGCAGCAGAGTCCTTAAATAATGCAACAAAGTCCTTAAATAATGCAGCAGAATCCTTAAATAATGCAAAACATTCCTTAAATAATGCAGAAGAGTACTTAAATAATGCAGAAAAGTTGTTAAATAATGCAGCAAAGTCCTTAAATAATGCAGCAGAGTCCTTAAACATTGCAGCACAGTCCTTAAATAATGCAACAAAGTCCTTAAATAATGCAGCAGAGTCCTTAAATAATGCAGCAAAGTCCTTAAATGATGCAGCAGAGTCATTAAACAATGCAACACAGTCCTTAAATAATGCAGCAAAGTCCTTAAATAATGCAGCAGAGTCCTTAAATACAGCAGCAGCGTCCTTAAATAATTCAGCAAAGTCCTTAAATAATGCAGCAGAGTCCTTAAATAATGCAACAAAGTCCTTAAATAATGCAGCAGAGTCCTTAAATAATGCAACAAAGTCCTTAAATAATGCAGCAGAGTCCTTAAATACTGCAGCAGAGTCCTTAAATAATGCAGCAAAGTCCTTAAATAATGCAGCAGAGTCCTTAAATTCCGCAGCAGAGTGATTAAATAATGCAACAAAGTCCTTAATAATGCAGCAGAGTCCTTAAATAATGCAGCAAATTCTTTAAATAATGCAGCAGAATCCTTAAATAATGCAATAAAGTCCTTATCTAATGCAGCAACGTCCTTAATAATGTAGCAGAGTCCTTAAATAATGCAGCAAAGTACTTAAATAATGCAGCAGAGGCCTTAAATACCGCAGCAGCATACTTAAATAATGCAGCAAAGTCCTTAAATAATGCAGCAGAGTCCTTAAATAATGCAACAAAGTCCTTAAATAATGCAGCAGAGTCCTTAAATAATGCAACAAAGTCCTTAAATAATGCACCAGAGTACTTAAATAATGCAGCAAAGTCCTTAAATAATGCAGCAGAGTCCTTAAATAATGCAACAAAGTCCTTAAATAATGCAGCAGAGTCCTTAAATAATGCAGCAGAGTCCTTAAATAATGCAACAAAGTCCTTAAATAATGCAGCAGAGTCCTTAAATAATGCAACAAAGTCCTTAAATAATGCAGCAGAGTCCTTAAATAATGCAGCAAAGTCCTTAAATAATGCAGCAGAGTCCTTAAACAATGCAGCACAGTCCTTAAATAATGCAACAAAGTCCTTAAATAATGCAGCAGAGTCCTTAAATAATGCAGCAAAGTCCTTAAATAATGCAGCAGAGTCCTTAAACAATGCAGCACAGTCCTTAAATAATGCAGCAAAGTCCTTAAATAATGCAGCAGAGTCCTTAAATACAGCAGCAGCGTCCTTAAATAATGCAACAAAGTCCTTAAATAATGCAGCAGAGTCCTTAAATAATGCAACAAAGTCCTTAAATAATGCAGCAGAGTCCTTAAATAATGCAACAAACTAATTAAATAATGCAGCAAAGTACTTAAATAATGCAGCAAATTCCTTAAATAATGCAGCAGAATCATTAAATAATGCAATAAAGTCCTTAAATAATGCAGCAGAATCCTTAAATAATGCAATAAAGTCATTAAATAATGCAGCAGAGTCCTTCAATAATGCAACAAAGTCCTTAAATAATGCAGCAGATTCCTTAAATTCTGCAGCAGCGTCCTTAAATAATGCATCAAAGTCCTTAAATAATGCAGCAGAGTCCTTAAATACCACAGCAGAGTCATTAAATAATGCAGCAGAGTCCTTAAATAATGCAGCATATTCCTTAAATAATGCAGCAGAGTCCTTAAATAATGCAATAAAGTCCTTAAATAATGCAGCAGAGTCCTTAAATAATGCAGCAACGTCCTTAATAATGCAGCTGAGTCCTTAAATAATGCAGCAACATCCTTAAATAATGCAGCAGAGTCCTTAAATACTGCATCAGCGTCCTTAAATAATGCAACAAAGTCCTTAAATAATGCAGCAAAGTCCTTAAATAATGCAGCAGAGTCCTTAAATACAGCAGCAGAGTCCTTAAATAATTCAGCAAAGTCCTTAAATAATGCAGCAGAGTCCTTAAATAATGCAATAAAGTCCTTATCTAATGCAGCAACGTCCTTAATAATGCAGCAGAGTCCTTAAATAATGCAGCAAAGTACTTAAATAATGCAGCAGAGGCCTTAAATACCGCAGCAGCATACTTAAATAATGCAGCAAAGTCCTTAAATAATGCAGCAGAGTCCTTAAATAATGCAACAAAGTCCTTAAATAATGCAGCAGAGTCCTTAAATAATGCAACAAAGTCCTTAAATAATGCACCAGAGTACTTAAATAATGCAGCAAAGTCCTTAAATAATGCAGCAGAGTCCTTAAATAATGCAACAAAGTCCTTAAATAATGCAGTAGAGTCCTTAAATAATGCAGCAGAGTCCTTAAATAATGCAACAAAGTCCTTAAATAATGCAGCAGAGTCCTTAAATAATGCAACAAAGTCCTTAAATATTGCAGCAGAGTCCTTAAATAATGCAGCAAAGTCCTTAAATAATGCAGCAGAGTCCTTAAACAATGCAGCACAGTCCTTAAATAATGCAACAAAGTCCTTAAATAATGCAGCAGAGTCCTTAAATAATGCAGCAAATTCATTAAATAATGCAGCAGAGTCCTTAAATAATGCAACAAAGTCCTTAAATAATGCAGCAGATTCCTTAAATTTCGCAGCAGCATCCTTAAATAATGCAGCAGAGTCCTAAAATACCGCAGCAGAGTCCTTAAATAATGCAGCAAAGTCCTTAAATAATGCAGCAGAGTGCTTACGTAATGCAGCAGAGTCCTTAAATTCCGCAGCAGAGTCATTAAATAATGCAGCAGAGTCCTTAAATAATGCAGCAAATTCATTAAATAATGCACAGAGTCATTAAATAATGCAACAAAGTCCTTAAATAATGCAGCAGAGTGCTTAAATAATGCAACAAAGTCCTTAAATAATGCAGCAGAGTCCTTAAATAATGCAACAAACTCATTAAATAATGCAGCAAAGTACTTAAATAATGCAGCAAATTCCTTCAATAATGCAGCAGAATCCTTAAATAATGCAATAAAGTCATTAAATAATGCAGCAGAGTCCTTAAATACTGCAGCAGAGACCTTAAATAATGCAGCAAAATCCTTAAATAATACAGCAGAGTCCTTATATAATGCAGCAGAGTCCTAAAATACCGCAGCAGAGTCCTTAAATAATGCAGCAGAGTCCTTAAATAATGCAGCAAATTCATTAAATAATGCAGC
This sequence comes from Phyllobates terribilis, assembly GCF_046119375.1. NCBI lineage: Eukaryota > Metazoa > Chordata > Amphibia > Anura > Dendrobatidae > Phyllobates > Phyllobates terribilis. Next base: position 1,288,797 of record NW_027363114.1, on the reverse strand, counting down.
AGAGTCCTTAAATAATGCAACAAAGTCCTTAAATAATGCAGCAGATTCCTTAAATTTCGCAGCAGCGTCCTTAAATAATGCATCAAAGTCCTTAAATAATGCAGCAGAGTCCTAAAATACCGCAGCAGAGTCCTTAAATAATGCAGCAAAGTCCTTAAATAATGCAGCAGAGTGCTTACATAATGCAGCAGAGTCCTTAAATTCCGCAGCAGAGTCATTAAATAATGCAGCAGAGTCCTTAAATAATGCAGCAAATTCATTAAATAATGCACAGAGTCATTAAATAATGCAACAAAGTCCTTAAATAATGCAGCAGAGTCCTTAAATAATGCAACAAAGTCCTTAAATAATGCAGCAGATTCCTTAAATAAAGCAGCAGAGTGCTTAAATAATGCAGCAGAGTCCTTAAATACCGCAGCAGAGTCATTAAATAATACAGCAGAGTCCTTAAATAATGCAGCAAATTCCTTAAATAATGCAGAGTCCTTAAATAATGCACTAAATTCCTTAAATAAAATGCAGCAACGCCCTTAATAATGCAGCAGAGTCCTTAAATAATTCAGCAAAGTCCTTAAATAATGCAGCAGAGTCCTTAAATACCGCAGCAGCGTCCTTAAATAATGCAACAAAGTCCTTAAATAATGCAGCTGAACCCTTAAATAATGCAACAAAGTCCTTAAATAATGCAGCAGACTCCTTAAATAATGCAACAAACTCCTTAAATAATGCAGCAGAGTACTTAAATAATGCAGCAGAGTACTTAAATAATGCAGCAAATTCCTTAAATAATGCAGCAGAATCCTTAAATAATGCAATGAAATCCTTAAATAATGCAGCAGCATCCTTAATAATGCAGCAGAGTCCTTAAATAATACAGCAAAGTTCTTAAATAATGCAGCAGAGGACTTAAATACTGCAGCAGCGTCCTTAAATAATGCAGCAGAGTCCTTAAATAATGCAACAAAGTCCTTAAATAATGCAGCAGAATCCTTAAATAATGCAAAAAATTCCTTAAATAATGCAGAAGAGTACTTAAATAATGCAGAAAAGTTGTTAAATAATGCAACAAAGTCCTTAATAATGCAGCAGAGTCCTTAAATAATGCAGCAAATTCTTTAAATAATGCAGCAAAATCCTTAAATAATGCAATAAAGTCCTTATCTAATGCAGCAACGTCCTTAATAATGCAGCAGAGTCCTTAAATAATGCAGCAAAGTACTTAAATAATGCAGCAGAGGCCTTAAATACGGCAGCAGCATACTTAAATAATGCAGCAAAGTCCTTAAATAATGCAGCAGAGTCCTTAAATAATGCAACAAAGTCCTTAAATAATGCAGCAGAGTCCTTAAATAATGCAACAAACTCATTAAATAATGCAGCACAGTACTTAAATAATGCACCAACATCGTTAAATAATGCAGCAGAATCCTTAAATAATGCAATAAAGTCCTTAAATAATGCAGCAGAGTCCTTAAATAATGCAAAAAATTCCTTAAATAATGCAGCAGAATCCTTAAATAATGCAACGAAGTCCTTAAATAATGCAGCAACGTCCTTAATAATGCAGCAGAGTCCTTAAATAATGCAGCAAATTCCTTAAATAATGCAGAGTCCTTAAATAATGCACTAAATTCCTTAAATAAAATGGAGCAACGCCCTTAATAATGCAGCTGAGTCCTTAAATAATTCAGCAAAGTCCTTAAATAATGCAGCAGAGTCCTTAAATACCGCAGCAGCGTCCTTAAATAATGCAAAAAAGTCCTTAAATAATGCAGCAGAACCCTTAAATAATGCAACAAAGTCCTTAAATAATGCAGCAGAGTGCTTACATAATGCAGCAGAGTCCTTAAATTCCGCAGCAGAGTCATTAAATAATGCAGCAGAGTCCTTAAATAATGCAGCAAATTCATTAAATAATGCACAGAGTCATTAAATAATGCAACAAAGTCCTTAAATAATGCAGCAGAGTCCTTAAATAATGCAACAAAGTCCTTAAATAATGCAGCAGATTCCTTAAATAAAGCAGCAGAGTGCTTAAATAATGCAGCAGAGTCCTTAAATACCGCAGCAGAGTCATTAAATAATACAGCAGAGTCCTTAAATAATGCAGCAAATTCCTTAAATAATGCAGAGTCCTTAAATAATGCACTAAATTCCTTAAATAAAATGCAGCAACGCCCTTAATAATGCAGCAGAGTCCTTAAATAATTCAGCAAAGTCCTTAAATAATGCAGCAGAGTCCTTAAATACCGCAGCAGCGTCCTTAAATAATGCAACAAAGTCCTTAAATAATGCAGCTGAACCCTTAAATAATGCAACAAAGTCCTTAAATAATGCAGCAGACTCCTTAAATAATGCAACAAACTCCTTAAATAATGCAGCAGAGTACTTAAATAATGCAGCAGAGTACTTAAATAATGCAGCAAATTCCTTAAATAATGCAGCAGAATCCTTAAATAATGCAATAAAATCCTTAAATAATGCAGCAACATCCTTAATAATGCAGCAGAGTCCTTAAATAATACAGCAAAGTTCTTAAATAATGCAGCAGAGGACTTAAATACTGCAGCAGCGTCCTTAAATAATGCAGCAGAGTCCTTAAATAATGCAACAAAGTCCTTAAATAATGCAGCAGAATCCTTAAATAATGCAAAAAATTCCTTAAATAATGCAGAAGAGTACTTAAATAATGCAGAAAAGTTGTTAAATATTGCAGCAAAGTCCTTAAATAATGCAGCAGAGTCCTTAAACATTGCAGCACAGTCCTTAAATAATGCAACAAAGTCCTTAAATAATGCAGCAGAGTCCTTAAATAATGCAGCAAAGTCCTTAAAAAATGCAGCAGAGTCCTTAAACAATGCAACACAGTCCTTAAATAATGCAGCAAAGTCCTTAAATAATGCAGCAGAGTCCTTAAATACAGCAGCAGCGTCCTTAAATAATTCAGCAAAGTCCTTAAATAATGCAGCAGAGTCCTTAAATAATGCAACAAAGTCCTTAAGTAATGCAGCAAAGTCCTTAAATAATGCAACAAAGTCCTTAAATAATGCAGCAGAGTCCTTAAATACTGCAGCAGAGTCCTTAAAAAATGCAGCAAAGTCCTTAAATAATGCAGCAGAGTCCTTAAATTCCGCAGCAGAGTGATTAAATAATGCAACAAAGTCCTTAATAATGCAGCAGAGTCCTTAAATAATGCAGCAAATTCTTTAAATAATGCAGCAGAATCCTTAAATAATGCAATAAAGTCCTTATCTAATGCAGCAACGTCCTTAATAATGCAGCAGAGTCCTTAAATAATGCAGCAAAGTACTTAAATAATGCAGCAGAGGCCTTAAATACCGCAGCAGCATACTTAAATAATGCAGCAAAGTCCTTAAATAATGCAGCAGAGTCCTTAAATAATGCAACAAACTCATTAAATAATGCAGCACAGTACTTAAATAATGCACCAACATCGTTAAATAATGCAGCAGAATCCTTAAATAATGCAATAAAGTCCTTAAATAATGCAGCAGAGTCCTTAAATAATGCAAAAAATTCCTTAAATAATGCAGCAGAATCCTTAAATAATGCAACGAAGTCCTAAAATAATGCAGCAACGTCCTTAATAATGCAGCAGAGTCCTTAAATAATGCAGCAAATTCCTTAAATAATGCAGAGTCCTTAAATAATGCACTAAATTCCTTAAATAAAATGGAGCAACGCCCTTAATAATGCAGCTGAGTCCTTAAATAATTCAGCAAAGTCCTTAAATAATGCAGCAGAGTCCTTAAATACCGCAGCAGCGTCCTTAAATAATGCAAAAAAGTCCTTAAATAATGCAGCAGAACCCTTAAATAATGCAACAAAGTCCTTAAATAATGCAGCAGAGTGCTTACATAATGCAGCAGAGTCCTTAAATTCCGCAGCAGAGTCATTAAATAATGCAGCAGAGTCCTTAAATAATGCAGCAAATTCATTAAATAATGCACAGAGTCATTAAATAATGCAACAAAGTCCTTAAATAATGCAGCAGAGTCCTTAAATAATGCAACAAAGTCCTTAAATAATGCAGCAGATTCCTTAAATAAAGCAGCAGAGTGCTTAAATAATGCAGCAGAGTCCTTAAATACCGCAGCAGAGTCATTAAATAATACAGCAGAGTCCTTAAATAATGCAGCAAATTCCTTAAATAATGCAGAGTCCTTAAATAATGCACTAAATTCCTTAAATAAAATGCAGCAACGCCCTTAATAATGCAGCAGAGTCCTTAAATAATTCAGCAAAGTCCTTAAATAATGCAGCAGAGTCCTTAAATACCGCAGCAGCGTCCTTAAATAATGCAACAAAGTCCTTAAATAATGCAGCTGAACCCTTAAATAATGCAACAAAGTCCTTAAATAATGCAGCAGACTCCTTAAATAATGCAACAAACTCCTTAAATAATGCAGCAGAGTACTTAAATAATGCAGCAGAGTACTTAAATAATGCAGCAAATTCCTTAAATAATGCAGCAGAATCCTTAAATAATGCAATAAAATCCTTAAATAATGCAGCAACATCCTTAATAATGCAGCAGAGTCCTTAAATAATACAGCAAAGTTCTTAAATAATGCAGCAGAGGACTTAAATACTGCAGCAGCGTCCTTAAATAATGCAGCAGAGTCCTTAAATAATGCAACAAAGTCCTTAAATAATGCAGCAGAATCCTTAAATAATGCAAAAAATTCCTTAAATAATGCAGAAGAGTACTTAAATAATGCAGAAAAGTTGTTAAATATTGCAGCAAAGTCCTTAAATAATGCAGCAGAGTCCTTAAACATTGCAGCACAGTCCTTAAATAATGCAACAAAGTCCTTAAATAATGCAGCAGAGTCCTTAAATAATGCAGCAAAGTCCTTAAAAAATGCAGCAGAGTCCTTAAACAATGCAACACAGTCCTTAAATAATGCAGCAAAGTCCTTAAATAATGCAGCAGAGTCCTTAAATACAGCAGCAGCGTCCTTAAATAATTCAGCAAAGTCCTTAAATAATGCAGCAGAGTCCTTAAATAATGCAACAAAGTCCTTAAGTAATGCAGCAAAGTCCTTAAATAATGCAACAAAGTCCTTAAATAATGCAGCAGAGTCCTTAAATACTGCAGCAGAGTCCTTAAATAATGCAGCAAAGTCCTTAAATAATGCAGCAGAGTCCTTAAATTCCGCAGCAGAGTGATTAAATAATGCAACAAAGTCCTTAATAATGCAGCAGAGTCCTTAAATAATGCAGAAAATTCTTTAATTAATGCAGCAGAGTCCTTAAATAATGCAACAAAGTCCTTAAATAATGCAGCAGAGTCCTTAAATAATGCAGCAAAGTCCTTAAATAATGCAGCAGAGTCCTTAAATAATGCAACAAAGTCCTTAAATAATGCAGCAGAGTCCTTAAATAATGCAGCAGAGTCCTTAAATAATGCAACAAAGTCCTTAAATAATGCAGCAGAGTCCTTAAATAATGCAACAAAGTCCTTAAATAATGCAGCAGAGTCCTTAAATAATGCAGCAAAGTACTTAAATAATGCAGCAGAGTCCTTAAACAATGCAGCACAGTCCTTAAATAATGCAACAAAGTCCTTAAATAATGCAGCAGAGTCCTTAAATAATGCAGCAAAGTCCTTAAATAATGCAGCAGAGTCCTTAAACAATGCAGCACAGTCCTTAAATAATGCAGCAAAGTCCTTAAATACAGCAGCAGCATCCTTAAATAATGCAACAAAGTCCTTAAATAATGCAGCAGAGTCCTTAAATAATGCATCAAAGTCCTTAAATAATGCAGCAGAGTCCTTAAATAATGCAACAAACTCATTAAATAATGCAGCAAAGTACTTAAATAATGCAGCAAATTCCTTAAATAATGCAGAGTCCTTAAATAATGCACTAAATTCCTTAAATAAAATGCAGCAACGCCCTTAATAATGCAGCTGAGTCCTTAAATAATTCAGCAAAGTCCTTAAATAATGCAGCAGAGTCCTTAAATACCGCTGCAGCGTCCTTAAATAATGCAACAAAGTCCTTAAATAATGCAGCAGAACCCTTAAATAATGCAACAAAGTCCTTAAATAATGCAGCAGACTCATTAAATAATGCAACAAACTCCTTAAATAATGCAGCAGAGTACTTAAATAATGCAGCAGAGTACTTAAATAATGCAGCAAATTCCTTAAATAATGCAGCAGAATCCTTAAATAATGCAATAAAATCCTTAAATAATGCAGCAACGTCCTTAATAATGCAGCAGAGTCCTTAAATAATACAGCAAAGTTCTTAAATAATGCAGCAGAGGACTTAAATACTGCAGCAGCGTCCTTAAATAATGCAGCAGAGTCCTTAAATAATGCAACAAAGTCCTTAAATAATGCAGCAGAATCCTTAAATAATGCAAAACATTCCTTAAATAATGCAGAAGAGTACTTAAATAATGCAGAAAAGTTGTTAAATAATGCAGCAAAGTCCTTAAATAATGCAGCAGAGTCCTTAAACATTGCAGCACAGTCCTTAAATAATGCAACAAAGTCCTTAAATAATGCAGCAGAGTCCTTAAATAATGCAGCAAAGTCCTTAAATGATGCAGCAGAGTCATTAAACAATGCAACACAGTCCTTAAATAATGCAGCAAAGTCCTTAAATAATGCAGCAGAGTCCTTAAATACAGCAGCAGCGTCCTTAAATAATTCAGCAAAGTCCTTAAATAATGCAGCAGAGTCCTTAAATAATGCAACAAAGTCCTTAAATAATGCAGCAGAGTCCTTAAATAATGCAACAAAGTCCTTAAATAATGCAGCAGAGTCCTTAAATACTGCAGCAGAGTCCTTAAATAATGCAGCAAAGTCCTTAAATAATGCAGCAGAGTCCTTAAATTCCGCAGCAGAGTGATTAAATAATGCAACAAAGTCCTTAATAATGCAGCAGAGTCCTTAAATAATGCAGCAAATTCTTTAAATAATGCAGCAGAATCCTTAAATAATGCAATAAAGTCCTTATCTAATGCAGCAACGTCCTTAATAATGTAGCAGAGTCCTTAAATAATGCAGCAAAGTACTTAAATAATGCAGCAGAGGCCTTAAATACCGCAGCAGCATACTTAAATAATGCAGCAAAGTCCTTAAATAATGCAGCAGAGTCCTTAAATAATGCAACAAAGTCCTTAAATAATGCAGCAGAGTCCTTAAATAATGCAACAAAGTCCTTAAATAATGCACCAGAGTACTTAAATAATGCAGCAAAGTCCTTAAATAATGCAGCAGAGTCCTTAAATAATGCAACAAAGTCCTTAAATAATGCAGCAGAGTCCTTAAATAATGCAGCAGAGTCCTTAAATAATGCAACAAAGTCCTTAAATAATGCAGCAGAGTCCTTAAATAATGCAACAAAGTCCTTAAATAATGCAGCAGAGTCCTTAAATAATGCAGCAAAGTCCTTAAATAATGCAGCAGAGTCCTTAAACAATGCAGCACAGTCCTTAAATAATGCAACAAAGTCCTTAAATAATGCAGCAGAGTCCTTAAATAATGCAGCAAAGTCCTTAAATAATGCAGCAGAGTCCTTAAACAATGCAGCACAGTCCTTAAATAATGCAGCAAAGTCCTTAAATAATGCAGCAGAGTCCTTAAATACAGCAGCAGCGTCCTTAAATAATGCAACAAAGTCCTTAAATAATGCAGCACAGTCCTTAAATAATGCAACAAAGTCCTTAAATAATGCAGCAGAGTCCTTAAATAATGCAACAAACTAATTAAATAATGCAGCAAAGTACTTAAATAATGCAGCAAATTCCTTAAATAATGCAGCAGAATCATTAAATAATGCAATAAAGTCCTTAAATAATGCAGCAGAATCCTTAAATAATGCAATAAAGTCATTAAATAATGCAGCAGAGTCCTTCAATAATGCAACAAAGTCCTTAAATAATGCAGCAGATTCCTTAAATTCTGCAGCAGCGTCCTTAAATAATGCATCAAAGTCCTTAAATAATGCAGCAGAGTCCTTAAATACCACAGCAGAGTCATTAAATAATGCAGCAGAGTCCTTAAATAATGCAGCATATTCCTTAAATAATGCAGCAGAGTCCTTAAATAATGCAATAAAGTCCTTAAATAATGCAGCAGAGTCCTTAAATAATGCAGCAACGTCCTTAATAATGCAGCTGAGTCCTTAAATAATGCAGCAACATCCTTAAATAATGCAGCAGAGTCCTTAAATACTGCATCAGCGTCCTTAAATAATGCAACAAAGTCCTTAAATAATGCAGCAAAGTCCTTAAATAATGCAGCAGAGTCCTTAAATACAGCAGCAGAGTCCTTAAATAATTCAGCAAAGTCCTTAAATAATGCAGCAGAGTCCTTAAATAATGCAATAAAGTCCTTATCTAATGCAGCAACGTCCTTAATAATGCAGCAGAGTCCTTAAATAATGCAGCAAAGTACTTAAATAATGCAGCAGAGGCCTTAAATACCGCAGCAGCATACTTAAATAATGCAGCAAAGTCCTTAAATAATGCAGCAGAGTCCTTAAATAATGCAACAAAGTCCTTAAATAATGCAGCAGAGTCCTTAAATAATGCAACAAAGTCCTTAAATAATGCACCAGAGTACTTAAATAATGCAGCAAAGTCCTTAAATAATGCAGCAGAGTCCTTAAATAATGCAACAAAGTCCTTAAATAATGCAGTAGAGTCCTTAAATAATGCAGCAGAGTCCTTAAATAATGCAACAAAGTCCTTAAATAATGCAGCAGAGTCCTTAAATAATGCAACAAAGTCCTTAAATATTGCAGCAGAGTCCTTAAATAATGCAGCAAAGTCCTTAAATAATGCAGCAGAGTCCTTAAACAATGCAGCACAGTCCTTAAATAATGCAACAAAGTCCTTAAATAATGCAGCAGAGTCCTTAAATAATGCAGCAAATTCATTAAATAATGCAGCAGAGTCCTTAAATAATGCAACAAAGTCCTTAAATAATGCAGCAGATTCCTTAAATTTCGCAGCAGCGTCCTTAAATAATGCAGCAGAGTCCTAAAATACCGCAGCAGAGTCCTTAAATAATGCAGCAAAGTCCTTAAATAATGCAGCAGAGTGCTTACGTAATGCAGCAGAGTCCTTAAATTCCGCAGCAGAGTCATTAAATAATGCAGCAGAGTCCTTAAATAATGCAGCAAATTCATTAAATAATGCACAGAGTCATTAAATAATGCAACAAAGTCCTTAAATAATGCAGCAGAGTGCTTAAATAATGCAACAAAGTCCTTAAATAATGCAGCAGAGTCCTTAAATAATGCAACAAACTCATTAAATAATGCAGCAAAGTACTTAAATAATGCAGCAAATTCCTTCAATAATGCAGCAGAATCCTTAAATAATGCAATAAAGTCATTAAATAATGCAGCAGAGTCCTTAAATACTGCAGCAGAGACCTTAAATAATGCAGCAAAATCCTTAAATAATACAGCAGAGTCCTTATATAATGCAGCAGAGTCCTAAAATACCGCAGCAGAGTCCTTAAATAATGCAGCAGAGTCCTTAAATAATGCAGCAAATTCATTAAATAATGCAGCAGAGTCCTTAAATAATGCAACAAAGTCCTTAAATAATGCAGCAGATTCCTTAAATTTCGCAGCAGCGTCCTTAAATAATGCATCAAAGTCCTTAAATAATGCAGCAGAGTCCTAAAATACCGCAGCAGAGTCCTTAAATAATGCAGCAAAGTCCTTAAATAATGCAGCAGAGTGCTTACATAATGCAGCAGAGTCCTTAAATTCCGCAGCAGAGTCATTAAATAATGCAGCAGAGTCCTTAAATAATGCAGCAAATTCATTAAATAATGCACAGAGTCATTAAATAATGCAACAAAGTCCTTAAATAATGCAGCAGAGTCCTTAAATAATGCAACAAAGTCCTTAAATAATGCAGCAGATTCCTTAAATAAAGCAGCAGAGTGCTTAAATAATGCAGCAGAGTCCTTAAATACCGCAGCAGAGTCATTAAATAATACAGCAGAGTCCTTAAATAATGCAGCAAATTCCTTAAATAATGCAGAGTCCTTAAATAATGCACTAAATTCCTTAAATAAAATGCAGCAACGCCCTTAATAATGCAGCAGAGTCCTTAAATAATTCAGCAAAGTCCTTAAATAATGCAGCAGAGTCCTTAAATACCGCAGCAGCGTCCTTAAATAATGCAACAAAGTCCTTAAATAATGCAGCTGAACCCTTAAATAATGCAACAAAGTCCTTAAATAATGCAGCAGACTCCTTAAATAATGCAACAAACTCCTTAAATAATGCAGCAGAGTACTTAAATAATGCAGCAGAGTACTTAAATAATGCAGCAAATTCCTTAAATAATGCAGCAGAATCCTTAAATAATGCAATGAAATCCTTAAATAATGCAGCAGCATCCTTAATAATGCAGCAGAGTCCTTAAATAATACAGCAAAGTTCTTAAATAATGCAGCAGAGGACTTAAATACTGCAGCAGCGTCCTTAAATAATGCAGCAGAGTCCTTAAATAATGCAACAAAGTCCTTAAATAATGCAGCAGAATCCTTAAATAATGCAAAAAATTCCTTAAATAATGCAGAAGAGTACTTAAATAATGCAGAAAAGTTGTTAAATAATGCAACAAAGTCCTTAATAATGCAGCAGAGTCCTTAAATAATGCAGCAAATTCTTTAAATAATGCAGCAAAATCCTTAAATAATGCAATAAAGTCCTTATCTAATGCAGCAACGTCCTTAATAATGCAGCAGAGTCCTTAAATAATGCAGCAAAGTACTTAAATAATGCAGCAGAGGCCTTAAATACGGCAGCAGCATACTTAAATAATGCAGCAAAGTCCTTAAATAATGCAGCAGAGTCCTTAAATAATGCAACAAAGTCCTTAAATAATGCAGCAGAGTCCTTAAATAATGCAACAAACTCATTAAATAATGCAGCACAGTACTTAAATAATGCACCAACATCGTTAAATAATGCAGCAGAATCCTTAAATAATGCAATAAAGTCCTTAAATAATGCAGCAGAGTCCTTAAATAATGCAAAAAATTCCTTAAATAATGCAGCAGAATCCTTAAATAATGCAACGAAGTCCTTAAATAATGCAGCAACGTCCTTAATAATGCAGCAGAGTCCTTAAATAATGCAGCAAATTCCTTAAATAATGCAGAGTCCTTAAATAATGCACTAAATTCCTTAAATAAAATGGAGCAACGCCCTTAATAATGCAGCTGAGTCCTTAAATAATTCAGCAAAGTCCTTAAATAATGCAGCAGAGTCCTTAAATACCGCAGCAGCGTCCTTAAATAATGCAAAAAAGTCCTTAAATAATGCAGCAGAACCCTTAAATAATGCAACAAAGTCCTTAAATAATGCAGCAGAGTGCTTACATAATGCAGCAGAGTCCTTAAATTCCGCAGCAGAGTCATTAAATAATGCAGCAGAGTCCTTAAATAATGCAGCAAATTCATTAAATAATGCACAGAGTCATTAAATAATGCAACAAAGTCCTTAAATAATGCAGCAGAGTCCTTAAATAATGCAACAAAGTCCTTAAATAATGCAGCAGATTCCTTAAATAAAGCAGCAGAGTGCTTAAATAATGCAGCAGAGTCCTTAAATACCGCAGCAGAGTCATTAAATAATACAGCAGAGTCCTTAAATAATGCAGCAAATTCCTTAAATAATGCAGAGTCCTTAAATAATGCACTAAATTCCTTAAATAAAATGCAGCAACGCCCTTAATAATGCAGCAGAGTCCTTAAATAATTCAGCAAAGTCCTTAAATAATGCAGCAGAGTCCTTAAATACCGCAGCAGCGTCCTTAAATAATGCAACAAAGTCCTTAAATAATGCAGCTGAACCCTTAAATAATGCAACAAAGTCCTTAAATAATGCAGCAGACTCCTTAAATAATGCAACAAACTCCTTAAATAATGCAGCAGAGTACTTAAATAATGCAGCAGAGTACTTAAATAATGCAGCAAATTCCTTAAATAATGCAGCAGAATCCTTAAATAATGCAATAAAATCCTTAAATAATGCAGCAACATCCTTAATAATGCAGCAGAGTCCTTAAATAATACAGCAAAGTTCTTAAATAATGCAGCAGAGGACTTAAATACTGCAGCAGCGTCCTTAAATAATGCAGCAGAGTCCTTAAATAATGCAACAAAGTCCTTAAATAATGCAGCAGAATCCTTAAATAATGCAAAAAATTCCTTAAATAATGCAGAAGAGTACTTAAATAATGCAGAAAAGTTGTTAAATATTGCAGCAAAGTCCTTAAATAATGCAGCAGAGTCCTTAAACATTGCAGCACAGTCCTTAAATAATGCAACAAAGTCCTTAAATAATGCAGCAGAGTCCTTAAATAATGCAGCAAAGTCCTTAAAAAATGCAGCAGAGTCCTTAAACAATGCAACACAGTCCTTAAATAATGCAGCAAAGTCCTTAAATAATGCAGCAGAGTCCTTAAATACAGCAGCAGCGTCCTTAAATAATTCAGCAAAGTCCTTAAATAATGCAGCAGAGTCCTTAAATAATGCAACAAAGTCCTTAAGTAATGCAGCAAAGTCCTTAAATAATGCAACAAAGTCCTTAAATAATGCAGCAGAGTCCTTAAATACTGCAGCAGAGTCCTTAAAAAATGCAGCAAAGTCCTTAAATAATGCAGCAGAGTCCTTAAATTCCGCAGCAGAGTGATTAAATAATGCAACAAAGTCCTTAATAATGCAGCAGAGTCCTTAAATAATGCAGCAAATTCTTTAAATAATGCAGCAGAATCCTTAAATAATGCAATAAAGTCCTTATCTAATGCAGCAACGTCCTTAATAATGCAGCAGAGTCCTTAAATAATGCAGCAAAGTACTTAAATAATGCAGCAGAGGCCTTAAATACCGCAGCAGCATACTTAAATAATGCAGCAAAGTCCTTAAATAATGCAGCAGAGTCCTTAAATAATGCAACAAAGTCCTTAAATAATGCAGCAGAGTCCTTAAATAATGCAGCAAAGTCCTTAAATAATGCAGCAGAGTCCTTAAATAATGCAACAAAGTCCTTAAATAATGCAGCAGAGTCCTTAAATAATGCAGCAGAGTCCTTAAATAATGCAACAAAGTCCTTAAATAATGCAGCAGAGTCCTTAAATAATGCAACAAAGTCCTTAAATAATGCAGCAGAGTCCTTAAATAATGCAGCAAAGTCCTTAAATAATGCAGCAGAGTCCTTAAACAATGCAGCACAGTCCTTAAATAATGCAACAAAGTCCTTAAATAATGCAGCAGAGTCCTTAAATAATGCAGCAAAGTCCTTAAATAATGCAGCAGAGTCCTTAAACAATGCAGCACAGTCCTTAAATAATGCAGCAAAGTCCTTAAATAATGCAGCAGAGTCCTTAAATACAGCAGCAGCATCCTTAAATAATGCAAAAAAGTCCTTAAATAATGCAGCAGAGTCCTTAAATAATGCAGCAGAGTCCTTAAATAATGCAACAAACTCATTAAATAATGCAGCAAAGTACTTAAATAATGCAGCAAATTCCTTAAATAATGCAGCAGAATCCTTAAATAATGCAATAAAGTCCTTAAATAATGCAGCAGAGTCCTTAAATAATGCAATAAATTCCTTAAATAATGCAGCAGAATCCTTAAATAATGCAATAAAGTCATTAAATAATGCAGCAGAGTCCTTAAATAATGCAACAAAGTCCTTAAATAATGCAGCAGAATCCTTAAATAATGCAAAAAATTCCTTAAATAATGCAGAAGAGTACTTAAATAATGCAGAAAAGTTGTTAAATAATGCAGCAAAGTCCTTAAATAATGCAGCAGAGTCCTTAAACATTGCAGCACAGTCCTTAAATAATGCAACAAAGTCCTTAAATAATGCAGCAGAGTCCTTAAATAATGCAGCAAAGTCCTTAAAAAATGCAGCAGAGTCCTTAAACAATGCAACACAGTCCTTAAATAATGCAGCAAAGTCCTTAAATAATGCAGCAGAGTCCTTAAATACAGCAGCAGCGTCCTTAAATAATTCAGCAAAGTCCTTAAATAATGCAGCAGAGTCCTTAAATAATGCAACAAAGTCCTTAAGTAATGCAGCAAAGTCCTTAAATAATGCAACAAAGTCCTTAAATAATGCAGCAGAGTCCTTAAATACTGCAGCAGAGTCCTTAAATAATGCAGCAAAGTCCTTAAATAATGCAGCAGAGTCCTTAAATTCCGCAGCAGAGTGATTAAATAATGCAACAAAGTCCTTAATAATGCAGCAGAGTCCTTAAATAATGCAGAAAATTCTTTAATTAATGCAGCAGAGTCCTTAAATAATGCAACAAAGTCCTTAAATAATGCAGCAGAGTCCTTAAATAATGCAGCAAAGTCCTTAAATAATGCAGCAGAGTCCTTAAATAATGCAACAAAGTCCTTAAATAATGCAGCAGAGTCCTTAAATAATGCAGCAGAGTCCTTAAATAATGCAACAAAGTCCTTAAATAATGCAGCAGAGTCCTTAAATAATGCAACAAAGTCCTTAAATAATGCAGCAGAGTCCTTAAATAATGCAGCAAAGTCCTTAAATAATGCAGCAGAGTCCTTAAACAATGCAGCACAGTCCTTAAATAATGCAACAAAGTCCTTAAATAATGCAGCAGAGTCCTTAAATAATGCAGCAAAGTCCTTAAATAATGCAGCAGAGTCCTTAAACAATGCAGCACAGTCCTTAAATAATGCAGCAAAGTCCTTAAATACAGCAGCAGCATCCTTAAATAATGCAACAAAGTCCTTAAATAATGCAGCAGAGTCCTTAAATAATGCAACAAAGTCCTTAAATAATGCAGCAGATTCCTTAAATAAAGCAGCAGAGTGCTTAAATAATGCAGCAGAGTCCTTAAATACCGCAGCAGAGTCATTAAATAATACAGCAGAGTCCTTAAATAATGCAGCAAATTCCTTAAATAATGCAGAGTCCTTAAATAATGCACTAAATTCCTTAAATAAAATGCAGCAACGCCCTTAATAATGCAGCTGAGTCCTTAAATAATTCAGCAAAGTCCTTAAATAATGCAGCAGAGTCCTTAAATACCGCAGCAGCGTCCTTAAATAATGCAACAAAGTCCTTAAATAATGCAGCAGAACCCTTAAATAATGCAACAAAGTCCTTAAATAATGCAGCAGACTCCTTAAATAATGCAACAAACTCCTTAAATAATGCAGCAGAGTACTTAAATAATGCAGCAGAGAATACTTAAATAATGCAGCAAATTCCTTAAATAATGCAGCAGAATCCTTAAATAATGCAATAAAATCCTTAAATAATGCAGCAACGTCCTTAATAATGCAGCAGAGTCCTTAAATAATACAGCAAAGTTCTTAAATAATGCAGCAGAGGACTTAAATACTGCAGCAGCGTCCTTAAATAATGCAGTAGAGTCCTTAAATAATGCAACAAAGTCCTTAAATAATGCAGCAGAATCCTTAAATAATGCAAAAAATTCCTTAAATAATGCAGAAGAGTACTTAAATAATGCAGAAAAGTTGTTAAATAATGCAGCAAAGTCCTTAAATAATGCAGCGGAGTCCTTAAACATTGCAGCACAGTCCTTAAATAATGCAACAAAGTCCTTAAATAATGCAGCAGAGTCCTTAAATAATGCAGCAAAGTCCTTAAATGATGCAGCAGAGTCATTAAACAATGCAACACAGTCCTTAAATAATGCAGCAAAGTCCTTAAATAATGCAGCAGAGTCCTTAAATACAGCAGCAGCGTCCTTAAATAATTCAGCAAAGTCCTTAAATAATGCAGCAGAGTCCTTAAATAATGCAACAAAGTCCTTAAATAATGCAGCAGAGTCCTTAAATAATGCAACAAAGTCCTTAAATAATGCAGCAGAGTCCTTAAATACTGCAGCAGAGTCCTTAAATAATGCAGCAAAGTCCTTAAATAATGCAGCAGAGTTCTTAAATTCCGCAGCAGAGTGATTAAATAATGCAACAAAGTCCTTAATAATGCAGCAGAGTCCTTAAATAATGCAGCAAATTCTTTAAATAATGCAGCAGAATCCTTAAATAATGCAATAAAGTCCTTATCTAATGCAGCAACGTCCTTAATAATGTAGCAGAGTCCTTAAATAATGCAGCAAAGTACTTAAATAATGCAGCAGAGGCCTTAAATACCGCAGCAGCATACTTAAATAATGCAGCAAAGTCCTTAAATAATGTAGCAGAGTCCTTAAATAATGCAACAAAGTCCTTAAATAATGCAGCAGAGTCCTTAAATAATGCAACAAAGTCCTTAAATAATGCACCAGAGTACTTAAATAATGCAGCAAAGTCCTTAAATAATGCAGCAGAGTCCTTAAATAATGCAACAAAGTCCTTAAATAATGCAGCAGAGTCCTTAAATAATGCAGCAGAGTCCTTAAATAATGCAACAAAGTCCTTAAATAATGCAGCAGAGTCCTTAAATAATGCAACAAAGTCCTTAAATAATGCAGCAGAGTCCTTAAATAATGCAGCAAAGTCCTTAAATAATGCAGCAGAGTCCTTTAACAATGCAGCACAGTCCTTAAATAATGCAACAAAGTCCTTAAATAATGCAGCAGAGTCCTTAAATAATGCAGCAAAGTCCTTAAATAATGCAGCAGAGTCCTTAAACAATGCAGCACAGTCCTTAAATAATGCAGCAAAGTCCTTAAATAATGCAGCAGAGTCCTTAAATACAGCAGCAGCGTCCTTAAATAATGCAACAAAGTCCTTAAATAATGCAGCAGAGTCCTTAAATAATGCAACAAAGTCCTTAAATAATGCAGCAGAGTCCTTAAATAATGCAACAAACTCATTAAATAATGCAGCAAAGTACTTAAATAATGCAGCAAATTCCTTAAATAATGCAGCAGAATCATTAAATAATGCAATAAAGTCCTTAAATAATGCAGCAGAGTCCTTAAATAATGCAATAAATTCCTTAAATAATGCAGCAGAATCCTTAAATAATGCAATAAAGTAATTAAATAATGCAGCAGAGTCCTTCAATAATGCAACAAAGTCCTTAAATAATGCAGCAGATTCCTTAAATTCTGCAGCAGCGTCCTTAAATAATGCATCAAAGTCCTTAAATAATGCAGCAGAGTCCTTAAATACCACTGCAGAGTCATTAAATAATGCAGCAGAGTCCTTAAATAATGCAGCATATTCCTTAAATAATGCAGCAGAGTCCTTAAATAATGCAATAAAGTCCTTAAATAATGCAGCAGAGTCCTTAAATAATGCAGCAACGTCCTTAATAATGCAGCTGAGTCCTTAAATAATGCAGCAACATCCTTAAATAATGCAGCAGAGTCCTTAAATACTGCATCAGCGTCCTTAAATAATGCAACAAAGTCCTTAAATAATGCAGCAAAGTCCTTAAATAATGCAGCAGAGTCCTTAAATACAGCAGCAGAGTCCTTAAATAATTCAGCAAAGTCCTTAAATAATGCAGCAGAGTACTTAAATAATGCAATAAAGTCCTTATCTAATGCAGCAACGTCCTTAATAATGCAGCAGAGTCCTTAAATAATGCAGCAAAGTACTTAAATAATGCAGCAGAGGCCTTAAATACCGCAGCAGCATACTTAAATAATGCAGCAAAGTCCTTAAATAATGCAGCAGAGTCCTTAAATAATGCAACAAAGTCCTTAAATAATGCAGCAGAGTCCTTAAATAATGCAACAAAGTCCTTAAATAATGCACCAGAGTACTTAAATAATGCAGCAAAGTCCTTAAATAATGCAGCAGAGTCCTTAAATAATGCAACAAAGTCCTTAAATAATGCAGCAGAGTCCTTAAATAATGCAGCAGAGTCCTTAAATAATGCAACAAAGTCCTTAAATAATGCAGCAGAGTCCTTAAATAATGCAACGAAGTCCTTAAATATTGCAGCAGAGTCCTTAAATAATGCAGCAAAGTCCTTAAATAATGCAGCAGAGTCCTTAAACAATGCAGCACAGTCCTTAAATAATTCAACAAAGTCCTTAAATAATGCAGCAGAGTCCTTAAATAATGCAGCAAATTCATTAAATAATGCAGCAGAGTCCTTAAATAATGCAACAAAGTCCTTAAATAATGCAGCAGATTCCTTAAATTTCGCAGCAGCGTCCTTAAATAATGCAGCAGAGTCCTAAAATACCGCAGCAGAGTCCTTAAATAATGCAGCAAAGTCCTTAAATAATGCAGCAGAGTGCTTACGTAATGCAGCAGAGTCCTTAAATTCCGCAGCAGAGTCATTAAATAATGCAGCAGAGTCCTTAAATAATGCAGCAAATTCATTAAATAATGCACAGAGTCATTAAATAATGCAACAAAGTCCTTAAATAATGCAGCAGAGTGCTTAAATAATGCAACAAAGTCCTTAAATAATGCAGCAGAGTCCTTAAATAATGCAACAAACTCATTAAATAATGCAGCAAAGTACTTAAATAATGCAGCAAATTCCTTCAATAATGCAGCAGAATCCTTAAATAATGCAATAAAGTCATTAAATAATGCAGCAGAGTCCTTAAATACTGCAGCAGAGACCTTAAATAATGCAGCAAAATCCTTAAATAATGCAGCAGAGTCCTTATATAATGCAGCAGAGTCCTAAAATACCGCAGCAGAGTCCTTAAATAATGCAGCAGAGTCCTTAAATAATGCAGCAAATTCATTAAATAATGCAGCAGAGTCCTTAAATAATGCAACAAAGTCCTTAAATAATGCAGCAGATTCCTTAAATTTCGCAGCAGCGTCCTTAAATAATGCATCAAAGTCCTTAAATAATGCAGCAGAGTCCTAAAATACCGCAGCAGAGTCCTTAAATAATGCAGCAAAGTCCTTAAATAATGCAGCAGAGTGCTTACATAATGCAGCAGAGTCCTTAAATTCCGCAGCAGCGTCATTAAATAATGCAGCAGAGTCCTTAAATAATGCAGCAAATTCATTAAATAATGCACAGAGTCATTAAATAATGCAACAAAGTCCTTAAATAATGCAGCAGAGTCCTTAAATAATGCAACAAAGTCCTTAAATAATGCAGCAGATTCCTTAAATAAAGCAGCAGAGTGCTTAAATAATGCAGCAGAGTCCTTAAATACCGCAGCAGAGTCATTAAATAATACAGCAGAGTCCTTAAATAATGCAGCAAAGTCCTTAAATGATGCAGCAGAGTCATTAAACAATGCAACACAGTCCTTAAATAATGCAGCAAAGTCCTTAAATAATGCAGCAGAGTCCTTAAATACAGCAGCAGCGTCCTTAAATAATTCAGCAAAGTCCTTAAATAATGCAGCAGAGTCCTTAAATAATGCAACAAAGTCCTTAAATAATGCAGCAGAGTCCTTAAATAATGCAACAAAGTCCTTAAATAATGCAGCAGAGTCCTTAAATACTGCAGCAGAGTCCTTAAATAATGCAGCAAAGTCCTTAAATAATGCAGCAGAGTTCTTAAATTCCGCAGCAGAGTGATTAAATAATGCAACAAAGTCCTTAATAATGCAGCAGAGTCCTTAAATAATGCAGCAAATTCTTTAAATAATGCAGCAGAATCCTTAAATAATGCAATAAAGTCCTTATCTAATGCAGCAACGTCCTTAATAATGTAGCAGAGTCCTTAAATAATGCAGCAAAGTACTTAAATAATGCAGCAGAGGCCTTAAATACCGCAGCAGCATACTTAAATAATGCAGCAAAGTCCTTAAATAATGTAGCAGAGTCCTTAAATAATGCAACAAAGTCCTTAAATAATGCAGCAGAGTCCTTAAATAATGCAACAAAGTCCTTAAATAATGCACCAGAGTACTTAAATAATGCAGCAAAGTCCTTAAATAATGCAGCAGAGTCCTTAAATAATGCAACAAAGTCCTTAAATAATGCAGCAGAGTCCTTAAATAATGCAGCAGAGTCCTTAAATAATGCAACAAAGTCCTTAAATAATGCAGCAGAGTCCTTAAATAATGCAACAAAGTCCTTAAATAATGCAACAGAGTCCTTAAATAATGCAGCAAAGTCCTTAAATAATGCAGCAGAGTCCTTAAACAATGCAGCACAGTCCTTAAATAATGCAACAAAGTCCTTAAATAATGCAGCAGAGTCCTTAAATAATGCAGCAAAGTCCTTAAATAATGCAGCAGAGTCCTTAAACAATGCAGCACAGTCCTTAAATAATGCAGCAAAGTCCTTAAATAATGCAGCAGAGTCCTTAAATACAGCAGCAGCGTCCTTAAATAATGCAACAAAGTCCTTAAATAATGCAGCAGAGTCCTTAAATAATGCAACAAAGTCCTTAAATAATGCAGCAGAGTCCTTAAATAATGCAACAAACTCATTAAATAATGCAGCAAAGTACTTAAATAATGCAGCAAATTCCTTAAATAATGCAGCAGAATCATTAAATAATGCAATAAAGTCCTTAAATAATGCAGCAGAGTCCTTAAATAATGCAATAAATTCCTTAAATAATGCAGCAGAATCCTTAAATAATGCAATAAAGTCATTAAATAATGCAGCAGAGTCCTTCAATAATGCAACAAAGTCCTTAAATAATGCAGCAGATTCCTTAAATTCTGCAGCAGCGTCCTTAAATAATGCATCAAAGTCCTTAAATAATGCAGCAGAGTCCTTAAATACCACTGCAGAGTCATTAAATAATGCAGCAGAGTCCTTAAATAATGCAGCATATTCCTTAAATAATGCAGCAGAGTCCTTAAATAATGCAATAAAGTCCTTAAATAATGCAGCAGAGTCCTTAAATAATGCAGCAACGTCCTTAATAATGCAGCTGAGTCCTTAAATAATGCAGCAACATCCTTAAATAATGCAGCAGAGTCCTTAAATACTGCATCAGCGTCCTTAAATAATGCAACAAAGTCCTTAAATAATGCAGCAAAGTCCTTAAATAATGCAGCAGAGTCCTTAAATACAGCAGCAGAGTCCTTAAATAATTCAGCAAAGTCCTTAAATAATGCAGCAGAGTACTTAAATAATGCAATAAAGTCCTTATCTAATGCAGCAACGTCCTTAATAATGCAGCAGAGTCCTTAAATAATGCAGCAAAGTACTTAAATAATGCAGCAGAGGCCTTAAATACCGCAGCAGCATACTTAAATAATGCAGCAAAGTCCTTAAATAATGCAGCAGAGTCCTTAAATAATGCAACAAAGTCCTTAAATAATGCAGCAGAGTCCTTAAATAATGCAACAAAGTCCTTAAATAATGCACCAGAGTACTTAAATAATGCAGCAAAGTCCTTAAATAATGCAGCAGAGTCCTTAAATAATGCAACAAAGTCCTTAAATAATGCAGCAGAGTCCTTAAATAATGCAGCAGAGTCCTTAAATAATGCAACAAAGTCCTTAAATAATGCAGCAGAGTCCTTAAATAATGCAACGAAGTCCTTAAATATTGCAGCAGAGTCCTTAAATAATGCAGCAAAGTCCTTAAATAATGCAGCAGAGTCCTTAAACAATGCAGCACAGTCCTTAAATAATTCAACAAAGTCCTTAAATAATGCAGCAGAGTCCTTAAATAATGCAGCAAATTCATTAAATAATGCAGCAGAGTCCTTAAATAATGCAACAAAGTCCTTAAATAATGCAGCAGATTCCTTAAATTTCGCAGCAGCGTCCTTAAATAATGCAGCAGAGTCCTAAAATACCGCAGCAGAGTCCTTAAATAATGCAGCAAAGTCCTTAAATAATGCAGCAGAGTGCTTACGTAATGCAGCAGAGTCCTTAAATTCCGCAGCAGAGTCATTAAATAATGCAGCAGAGTCCTTAAATAATGCAGCAAATTCATTAAATAATGCACAGAGTCATTAAATAATGCAACAAAGTCCTTAAATAATGCAGCAGAGTGCTTAAATAATGCAACAAAGTCCTTAAATAATGCAGCAGAGTCCTTAAATAATGCAACAAACTCATTAAATAATGCAGCAAAGTACTTAAATAATGCAGCAAATTCCTTCAATAATGCAGCAGAATCCTTAAATAATGCAATAAAGTCATTAAATAATGCAGCAGAGTCCTTAAATACTGCAGCAGAGACCTTAAATAATGCAGCAAAATCCTTAAATAATGCAGCAGAGTCCTTATATAATGCAGCAGAGTCCTAAAATACCGCAGCAGAGTCCTTAAATAATGCAGCAGAGTCCTTAAATAATGCAGCAAATTCATTAAATAATGCAGCAGAGTCCTTAAATAATGCAACAAAGTCCTTAAATAATGCAGCAGATTCCTTAAATTTCGCAGCAGCGTCCTTAAATAATGCATCAAAGTCCTTAAATAATGCAGCAGAGTCCTTAAATAATGCAGCAAAGTCCTTAAATAATGCAGCAGAGTCCTTAAACAATGCAGCACAGTCCTTAAATAATGCAGCAAAGTCCTTAAATAATGCAGCAGAGTCCTTAAATACAGCAGCAGCGTCCTTAAATAATGCAACAAAGTCCTTAAATAATGCAGCAGAGTCCTTAAATAATGCAACAAAGTCCTTAAATAATGCAGCAGAGTCCTTAAATAATGCAACAAACTCCTTAAATAATGCAGCAGAGTACTTAAATAATGCAGCAGAGTACTTAAATAATGCAGCAAATTCCGTAAATAATGCAGCAGAATCCTTAAATAATGCAATAAAATCCTTAAATAATGCAGCAACGTCCTTAATAATGCAGCAGAGTCCTTAAATAATACAGCAAAGTTCTTAAATAATGCAGCAGAGGACTTAAATACTGCAGCAGCGTCCTTAAATAATGCAGCAGAGTCCTTAAATAATGCAGCAGAATCCTTAAATAATGCAAAAAATTCCTTAAATAATGCAGAAGAGTACTTAAATAATGCAGAAAAGTTGTTAAATAATGCAGCAAAGTCCTTAAATAATGCAGCGGAGTCCTTAAACATTGCAGCACAGTCCTTAAATAATGCAACAAAGTCCTTAAATAATGCAGCAGAGTCCTTAAATAATGCAGCAAAGTCCTTAAATGATGCAGCAGAGTCATTAAACAATGCAACACAGTCCTTAAATAATGCAGCAAAGTCCTTAAATAATGCAGCAGAGTCCTTAAATACAGCAGCAGCGTCCTTAAATAATTCAGCAAAGTCCTTAAATAATGCAGCAGAGTCCTTAAATAATGCAACAAAGTCCTTAAATAATGCAGCAGAGTCCTTAAATAATGCAACAAAGTCCTTAAATAATGCAGCAGAGTCCTTAAATACTGCAGCAGAGTCCTTAAATAATGCAGCAAAGTCCTTAAATAATGCAGCAGAGTCCTTAAATTCCGCAGCAGAGTGATTAAATAATGCAACAAAGTCCTTAATAATGCAGCAGAGTCCTTAAATAATGCAGCAAATTCTTTAAATAATGCAGCAGAATCCTTAAATAATGCAATAAAGTCCTTATCTAATGCAGCAACGTCCTTAATAATGCAGCAGAGTCCTTAAATAATGCAGCAAAGTACTTAAATAATGCAGCAGAGGCCTTAAATACCGCAGCAGCATACTTAAATAATGCAGCAAAGTCCTTAAATAATGCAGCAGAGTCCTTAAATAATGCAACAAAGTCCTTAAATAATGCAGCAGAGTCCTTAAATAATGCAACAAAGTCCTTAAATAATGCACCAGAGTACTTAAATAATGCAGCAAAGTCCTTAAATAATGCAGCAGAGTCCTTAAATAATGCAACAAAGTCCTTAAATAATGCAGCAGAGTCCTTAAATAATGCAGCAGAGTCCTTAAATAATGCAACAAAGTCCTTAAATAATGCAGCAGAGTCCTTAAATAATGCAACAAAGTCCTTAAATAATGCAGCAGAGTCCTTAAATAATGCAGCAAAGTCCTTAAATAATGCAGCAGAGTCCTTAAACAATGCAGCACAGTCCTTAAATAATGCAACAAAGTCCTTAAATAATGCAGCAGAGTCCTTAAATAATGCAGCAAAGTCCTTAAATAATGCAGCAGAGTCCTTAAACAATGCAGCACAGTCCTTAAATAATGCAGCAAAGTCCTTAAATAATGCAGCAGAGTCCTTAAATACAGCAGCAGCGTCCTTAAATAATGCAACAAAGTCCTTAAATAATGCAGCAGAGTCCTTAAATAATGCAACAAAGTCCTTAAATAATGCAGCAGAGTCCTTAAATAATGCAACAAACTCATTAAATAATGCAGCAAATACTTAAATAATGCAGCAAATTCCTTAAATAATGCAGCAGAATCATTAAATAATGCAATAAAGTCCTTAAATAATGCAGCAGAGTCCTTAAATAATGCAATAAATTCCTTAAATAATGCAGCAGAATCCTTAAATAATGCAATAAAGTCATTAAATAATGCAGCAGAGTCCTTCAATAATGCAACAAAGTCCTTAAATAATGCAGCAGATTCCTTAAATTCTGCAGCAGCGTCCTTAAATAATGCATCAAAGTCCTTAAATAATGCAGCAGAGTCCTTAAATACCACAGCAGAGTCATTAAATAATGCAGCAGAGTCCTTAAATAATGCAGCATATTCCTTAAATAATGCAACAAAGTCCTTAAATAATGCAGCAGAGTCCTTAAATAATGCAACAAACTCATTAAATAATGCAGCAGAGTCCTTAAATAATGCAGCATATTCCTTAAATAATGCAGCAGAGTCCTTAAATAATGCAATAAAGTCCTTAAATAATGCAGCAGAGTCCTTAAATAATGCAGCAACGTCCTTAATAATGCAGCTGAGTCCTTAAATAATGCAGCAACATCCTTAAATAATGCAGCAGAGTCCTTAAATACTGCATCAGCGTCCTTAAATAATGCAACAAAGTCCTTAAATAATGCAGCAAAGTCCTTAAATAATGCAGCAGAGTCCTTAAATACAGCAGCAGAGTCCTTAAATAATTCAGCAAAGTCCTTAAATAATGCAGCAGAGTCCTTAAATAATGCAATAAAGTCCTTATCTAATGCAGCAACGTCCTTAATAATGCAGCAGAGTCCTTAAATAATGCAGCAAAGTACTTAAATAATGCAGCAGAGGCCTTAAATACCGCAGCAGCATACTTAAATAATGCAGCAAAGTCCTTAAATAATGCAGCAGAGTCCTTAAATAATGCAACAAAGTCCTTAAATAATGCAGCAGAGTCCTTAAATAATGCAAAAAAAGTCCTTAAATAATGCACCAGAGTACTTAAATAATGCAGCAAAGTCCTTAAATAATGCAGCAGAGTCCTTAAATAATGCAACAAAGTCCTTAAATAATGCAGTAGAGTCCTTAAATAATGCAGCAGAGTCCTTAAATAATGCAACAAAGTCCTTAAATAATGCAGCAGAGTCCTTAAATAATGCAACAAAGTCCTTAAATATTGCAGCAGAGTCCTTAAATAATGCAGCAAAGTCCTTAAATAATGCAGCAGAGTCCTTAAACAATGCAGCACAGTCCTTAAATAATGCAACAAAGTCCTTAAATAATGCAGCAGAGTCCTTAAATAATGCAGCAAATTCATTAAATAATGCAGCAGAGTCCTTAAATAATGCAACAAAGTCCTTAAATAATGCAGCAGATTCCTTAAATTTCGCAGCAGCGTCCTTAAATAATGCAGCAGAGTCCTAAAATACCGCAGCAGAGTCCTTAAATAATGCAGCAAAGTCCTTAAATAATGCAGCAGAGTGCTTACGTAATGCAGCAGAGTCCTTAAATTCCGCAGCAGAGTCATTAAATAATGCAGCAGAGTCCTTAAATAATGCAGCAAATTCATTAAATAATGCACAGAGTCATTAAATAATGCAACAAAGTCCTTAAATAATGCAGCAGAGTGCTTAAATAATGCAACAAAGTCCTTAAATAATGCAGCAGAGTCCTTAAATAATGCAACAAACTCATTAAATAATGCAGCAAAGTACTTAAATAATGCAGCAAATTCCTTCAATAATGCAGCAGAATCCTTAAATAATGCAATAAAGTCATTAAATAATGCAGCAGAGTCCTTAAATACTGCAGCAGAGACCTTAAATAATGCAGCAAAATCCTTAAATAATACAGCAGAGTCCTTATATAATGCAGCAGAGTCCTAAAATACCGCAGCAGAGTCCTTAAATAATGCAGCAGAGTCCTTAAATAATGCAGCAAATTCATTAAATAATGCAGCAGAGTCCTTAAATAATGCAACAAAGTCCTTAAATAATGCAGCAGATTCCTTAAATTTCGCAGCAGCGTCCTTAAATAATGCATCAAAGTCCTTAAATAATGCAGCAGAGTCCTAAAATACCGCAGCAGAGTCCTTAAATAATGCAGCAAAGTCCTTAAATAATGCAGCAGAGTGCTTACATAATGCAGCAGAGTCCTTAAATTCCGCAGCAGAGTCATTAAATAATGCAGCAGAGTCCTTAAATAATGCAGCAAATTCATTAAATAATGCACAGAGTCATTAAATAATGCAACAAAGTCCTTAAATAATGCAGCAGAGTCCTTAAATAATGCAACAAAGTCCTTAAATAATGCAGCAGATTCCTTAAATAAAGCAGCAGAGTGCTTAAATAATGCAGCAGAGTCCTTAAATACCGCAGCAGAGTCATTAAATAATACAGCAGAGTCCTTAAATAATGCAGCAAATTCCTTAAATAATGCAGAGTCCTTAAATAATGCACTAAATTCCTTAAATAAAATGCAGCAACGCCCTTAATAATGCAGCAGAGTCCTTAAATAATTCAGCAAAGTCCTTAAATAATGCAGCAGAGTCCTTAAATACCGCAGCAGCGTCCTTAAATAATGCAACAAAGTCCTTAAATAATGCAGCAGACTCCTTAAATAATGCAACAAACTCCTTAAATAATGCAGCAGAGTACTTAAATAATGCAGCAGAGTACTTAAATAATGCAGCAAATTCCTTAAATAATGCAGCAGAATCCTTAAATAATGCAATGAAATCCTTAAATAATGCAGCAGCATCCTTAATAATGCAGCAGAGTCCTTAAATAATACAGCAAAGTTCTTAAATAATGCAGCAGAGGACTTAAATACTGCAGCAGCGTCCTTAAATAATGCAGCAGAGTCCTTAAATAATGCAACAAAGTCCTTAAATAATGCAGCAGAATCCTTAAATAATGCAAAAAATTCCTTAAATAATGCAGAAGAGTACTTAAATAATGCAGAAAAGTTGTTAAATAATGCAACAAAGTCCTTAATAATGCAGCAGAGTCCTTAAATAATGCAGCAAATTCTTTAAATAATGCAGCAAAATCCTTAAATAATGCAATAAAGTCCTTATCTAATGCAGCAACGTCCTTAATAATGCAGCAGAGTCCTTAAATAATGCAGCAAAGTACTTAAATAATGCAGCAGAGGCCTTAAATACGGCAGCAGCATACTTAAATAATGCAGCAAAGTCCTTAAATAATGCAGCAGAGTCCTTAAATAATGCAACAAAGTCCTTAAATAATGCAGCAGAGTCCTTAAATAATGCAACAAACTCATTAAATAATGCAGCACAGTACTTAAATAATGCACCAACATCGTTAAATAATGCAGCAGAATCCTGAAATAATGCAATAAAGTCCTTAAATAATGCAGCAGAGTCCTTAAATAATGCAAAAAATTCCTTAAATAATGCAGCAGAATCCTTAAATAATGCAACGAAGTCCTTAAATAATGCAGCAACGTCCTTAATAATGCAGCAGAGTCCTTAAATAATGCAGCAAATTCCTTAAATAATGCAGAGTCCTTAAATAATGCACTAAATTCCTTAAATAAAATGGAGCAACGCCCTTAATAATGCAGCTGAGTCCTTAAATAATTCAGCAAAGTCCTTAAATAATGCAGCAGAGTCCTTAAATACCGCAGCAGCGTCCTTAAATAATGCAAAAAAGTCCTTAAATAATGCAGCAGAACCCTTAAATAATGCAACAAAGTCCTTAAATAATGCAGCAGAGTGCTTACATAATGCAGCAGAGTCCTTAAATTCCGCAGCAGAGTCATTAAATAATGCAGCAGAGTCCTTAAATAATGCAGCAAATTCATTAAATAATGCACAGAGTCATTAAATAATGCAACAAAGTCCTTAAATAATGCAGCAGAGTCCTTAAATAATGCAACAAAGTCCTTAAATAATGCAGCAGATTCCTTAAATAAAGCAGCAGAGTGCTTAAATAATGCAGCAGAGTCCTTAAATACCGCAGCAGAGTCATTAAATAATACAGCAGAGTCCTTAAATAATGCAGCAAATTCCTTAAATAATGCAGAGTCCTTAAATAATGCACTAAATTCCTTAAATAAAATGCAGCAACGCCCTTAATAATGCAGCAGAGTCCTTAAATAATTCAGCAAAGTCCTTAAATAATGCAGCAGAGTCCTTAAATACCGCAGCAGCGTCCTTAAATAATGCAACAAAGTCCTTAAATAATGCAGCTGAACCCTTAAATAATGCAACAAAGTCCTTAAATAATGCAGCAGACTCCTTAAATAATGCAACAAACTCCTTAAATAATGCAGCAGAGTACTTAAATAATGCAGCAGAGTACTTAAATAATGCAGCAAATTCCTTAAATAATGCAGCAGAATCCTTAAATAATGCAATAAAATCCTTAAATAATGCAGCAACATCCTTAATAATGCAGCAGAGTCCTTAAATAATACAGCAAAGTTCTTAAATAATGCAGCAGAGGACTTAAATACTGCAGCAGCGTCCTTAAATAATGCAGCAGAGTCCTTAAATAATGCAACAAAGTCCTTAAATAATGCAGCAGAATCCTTAAATAATGCAAAAAATTCCTTAAATAATGCAGAAGAGTACTTAAATAATGCAGAAAAGTTGTTAAATATTGCAGCAAAGTCCTTAAATAATGCAGCAGAGTCCTTAAACATTGCAGCACAGTCCTTAAATAATGCAACAAAGTCCTTAAATAATGCAGCAGAGTCCTTAAATAATGCAGCAAAGTCCTTAAAAAATGCAGCAGAGTCCTTAAACAATGCAACACAGTCCTTAAATAATGCAGCAAAGTCCTTAAATAATGCAGCAGAGTCCTTAAATACAGCAGCAGCGTCCTTAAATAATTCAGCAAAGTCCTTAAATAATGCAGCAGAGTCCTTAAATAATGCAACAAAGTCCTTAAGTAATGCAGCAAAGTCCTTAAATAATGCAACAAAGTCCTTAAATAATGCAGCAGAGTCCTTAAATACTGCAGCAGAGTCCTTAAAAAATGCAGCAAAGTCCTTAAATAATGCAGCAGAGTCCTTAAATTCCGCAGCAGAGTGATTAAATAATGCAACAAAGTCCTTAATAATGCAGCAGAGTCCTTAAATAATGCAGCAAATTCTTTAAATAATGCAGCAGAATCCTTAAATAATGCAATAAAGTCCTTATCTAATGCAGCAACGTCCTTAATAATGCAGCAGAGTCCTTAAATAATGCAGCAAAGTACTTAAATAATGCAGCAGAGGCCTTAAATACCGCAGCAGCATACTTAAATAATGCAGCAAAGTCCTTAAATAATGCAGCAGAGTCCTTAAATAATGCAACAAACTCATTAAATAATGCAGCACAGTACTTAAATAATGCACCAACATCGTTAAATAATGCAGCAGAATCCTTAAATAATGCAATAAAGTCCTTAAATAATGCAGCAGAGTCCTTAAATAATGCAAAAAATTCCTTAAATAATGCAGCAGAATCCTTAAATAATGCAACGAAGTCCTAAAATAATGCAGCAACGTCCTTAATAATGCAGCAGAGTCCTTAAATAATGCAGCAAATTCCTTAAATAATGCAGAGTCCTTAAATAATGCACTAAATTCCTTAAATAAAATGGAGCAACGCCCTTAATAATGCAGCTGAGTCCTTAAATAATTCAGCAAAGTCCTTAAATAATGCAGCAGAGTCCTTAAATACCGCAGCAGCGTCCTTAAATAATGCAAAAAAGTCCTTAAATAATGCAGCAGAACCCTTAAATAATGCAACAAAGTCCTTAAATAATGCAGCAGAGTGCTTACATAATGCAGCAGAGTCCTTAAATTCCGCAGCAGAGTCATTAAATAATGCAGCAGAGTCCTTAAATAATGCAGCAAATTCATTAAATAATGCACAGAGTCATTAAATAATGCAACAAAGTCCTTAAATAATGCAGCAGAGTCCTTAAATAATGCAACAAAGTCCTTAAATAATGCAGCAGATTCCTTAAATAAAGCAGCAGAGTGCTTAAATAATGCAGCAGAGTCCTTAAATACCGCAGCAGAGTCATTAAATAATACAGCAGAGTCCTTAAATAATGCAGCAAATTCCTTAAATAATGCAGAGTCCTTAAATAATGCACTAAATTCCTTAAATAAAATGCAGCAACGCCCTTAATAATGCAGCAGAGTCCTTAAATAATTCAGCAAAGTCCTTAAATAATGCAGCAGAGTCCTTAAATACCGCAGCAGCGTCCTTAAATAATGCAACAAAGTCCTTAAATAATGCAGCTGAACCCTTAAATAATGCAACAAAGTCCTTAAATAATGCAGCAGACTCCTTAAATAATGCAACAAACTCCTTAAATAATGCAGCAGAGTACTTAAATAATGCAGCAGAGTACTTAAATAATGCAGCAAATTCCTTAAATAATGCAGCAGAATCCTTAAATAATGCAATAAAATCCTTAAATAATGCAGCAACATCCTTAATAATGCAGCAGAGTCCTTAAATAATACAGCAAAGTTCTTAAATAATGCAGCAGAGGACTTAAATACTGCAGCAGCGTCCTTAAATAATGCAGCAGAGTCCTTAAATAATGCAACAAAGTCCTTAAATAATGCAGCAGAATCCTTAAATAATGCAAAAAATTCCTTAAATAATGCAGAAGAGTACTTAAATAATGCAGAAAAGTTGTTAAATATTGCAGCAAAGTCCTTAAATAATGCAGCAGAGTCCTTAAACATTGCAGCACAGTCCTTAAATAATGCAACAAAGTCCTTAAATAATGCAGCAGAGTCCTTAAATAATGCAGCAAAGTCCTTAAAAAATGCAGCAGAGTCCTTAAACAATGCAACACAGTCCTTAAATAATGCAGCAAAGTCCTTAAATAATGCAGCAGAGTCCTTAAATACAGCAGCAGCGTCCTTAAATAATTCAGCAAAGTCCTTAAATAATGCAGCAGAGTCCTTAAATAATGCAACAAAGTCCTTAAGTAATGCAGCAAAGTCCTTAAATAATGCAACAAAGTCCTTAAATAATGCAGCAGAGTCCTTAAATACTGCAGCAGAGTCCTTAAATAATGCAGCAAAGTCCTTAAATAATGCAGCAGAGTCCTTAAATTCCGCAGCAGAGTGATTAAATAATGCAACAAAGTCCTTAATAATGCAGCAGAGTCCTTAAATAATGCAGAAAATTCTTTAATTAATGCAGCAGAGTCCTTAAATAATGCAACAAAGTCCTTAAATAATGCAGCAGAGTCCTTAAATAATGCAGCAAAGTCCTTAAATAATGCAGCAGAGTCCTTAAATAATGCAACAAAGTCCTTAAATAATGCAGCAGAGTCCTTAAATAATGCAGCAGAGTCCTTAAATAATGCAACAAAGTCCTTAAATAATGCAGCAGAGTCCTTAAATAATGCAACAAAGTCCTTAAATAATGCAGCAGAGTCCTTAAATAATGCAGCAAAGTACTTAAATAATGCAGCAGAGTCCTTAAACAATGCAGCACAGTCCTTAAATAATGCAACAAAGTCCTTAAATAATGCAGCAGAGTCCTTAAATAATGCAGCAAAGTCCTTAAATAATGCAGCAGAGTCCTTAAACAATGCAGCACAGTCCTTAAATAATGCAGCAAAGTCCTTAAATACAGCAGCAGCATCCTTAAATAATGCAACAAAGTCCTTAAATAATGCAGCAGAGTCCTTAAATAATGCATCAAAGTCCTTAAATAATGCAGCAGAGTCCTTAAATAATGCAACAAACTCATTAAATAATGCAGCAAAGTACTTAAATAATGCAGCAAATTCCTTAAATAATGCAGAGTCCTTAAATAATGCACTAAATTCCTTAAATAAAATGCAGCAACGCCCTTAATAATGCAGCTGAGTCCTTAAATAATTCAGCAAAGTCCTTAAATAATGCAGCAGAGTCCTTAAATACCGCTGCAGCGTCCTTAAATAATGCAACAAAGTCCTTAAATAATGCAGCAGAACCCTTAAATAATGCAACAAAGTCCTTAAATAATGCAGCAGACTCCTTAAATAATGCAACAAACTCCTTAAATAATGCAGCAGAGTACTTAAATAATGCAGCAGAGTACTTAAATAATGCAGCAAATTCCTTAAATAATGCAGCAGAATCCTTAAATAATGCAATAAAATCCTTAAATAATGCAGCAACGTCCTTAATAATGCAGCAGAGTCCTTAAATAATACAGCAAAGTTCTTAAATAATGCAGCAGAGGACTTAAATACTGCAGCAGCGTCCTTAAATAATGCAGCAGAGTCCTTAAATAATGCAACAAAGTCCTTAAATAATGCAGCAGAATCCTTAAATAATGCAAAACATTCCTTAAATAATGCAGAAGAGTACTTAAATAATGCAGAAAAGTTGTTAAATAATGCAGCAAAGTCCTTAAATAATGCAGCAGAGTCCTTAAACATTGCAGCACAGTCCTTAAATAATGCAACAAAGTCCTTAAATAATGCAGCAGAGTCCTTAAATAATGCAGCAAAGTCCTTAAATGATGCAGCAGAGTCATTAAACAATGCAACACAGTCCTTAAATAATGCAGCAAAGTCCTTAAATAATGCAGCAGAGTCCTTAAATACAGCAGCAGCGTCCTTAAATAATTCAGCAAAGTCCTTAAATAATGCAGCAGAGTCCTTAAATAATGCAACAAAGTCCTTAAATAATGCAGCAGAGTCCTTAAATAATGCAACAAAGTCCTTAAATAATGCAGCAGAGTCCTTAAATACTGCAGCAGAGTCCTTAAATAATGCAGCAAAGTCCTTAAATAATGCAGCAGAGTCCTTAAATTCCGCAGCAGAGTGATTAAATAATGCAACAAAGTCCTTAATAATGCAGCAGAGTCCTTAAATAATGCAGCAAATTCTTTAAATAATGCAGCAGAATCCTTAAATAATGCAATAAAGTCCTTATCTAATGCAGCAACGTCCTTAATAATGTAGCAGAGTCCTTAAATAATGCAGCAAAGTACTTAAATAATGCAGCAGAGGCCTTAAATACCGCAGCAGCATACTTAAATAATGCAGCAAAGTCCTTAAATAATGCAGCAGAGTCCTTAAATAATGCAACAAAGTCCTTAAATAATGCAGCAGAGTCCTTAAATAATGCAACAAAGTCCTTAAATAATGCACCAGAGTACTTAAATAATGCAGCAAAGTCCTTAAATAATGCAGCAGAGTCCTTAAATAATGCAACAAAGTCCTTAAATAATGCAGCAGAGTCCTTAAATAATGCAGCAGAGTCCTTAAATAATGCAACAAAGTCCTTAAATAATGCAGCAGAGTCCTTAAATAATGCAACAAAGTCCTTAAATAATGCAGCAGAGTCCTTAAATAATGCAGCAAAGTCCTTAAATAATGCAGCAGAGTCCTTAAACAATGCAGCACAGTCCTTAAATAATGCAACAAAGTCCTTAAATAATGCAGCAGAGTCCTTAAATAATGCAGCAAAGTCCTTAAATAATGCAGCAGAGTCCTTAAACAATGCAGCACAGTCCTTAAATAATGCAGCAAAGTCCTTAAATAATGCAGCAGAGTCCTTAAATACAGCAGCAGCGTCCTTAAATAATGCAACAAAGTCCTTAAATAATGCAGCAGAGTCCTTAAATAATGCAACAAAGTCCTTAAATAATGCAGCAGAGTCCTTAAATAATGCAACAAACTAATTAAATAATGCAGCAAAGTACTTAAATAATGCAGCAAATTCCTTAAATAATGCAGCAGAATCATTAAATAATGCAATAAAGTCCTTAAATAATGCAGCAGAATCCTTAAATAATGCAATAAAGTCATTAAATAATGCAGCAGAGTCCTTCAATAATGCAACAAAGTCCTTAAATAATGCAGCAGATTCCTTAAATTCTGCAGCAGCGTCCTTAAATAATGCATCAAAGTCCTTAAATAATGCAGCAGAGTCCTTAAATACCACAGCAGAGTCATTAAATAATGCAGCAGAGTCCTTAAATAATGCAGCATATTCCTTAAATAATGCAGCAGAGTCCTTAAATAATGCAATAAAGTCCTTAAATAATGCAGCAGAGTCCTTAAATAATGCAGCAACGTCCTTAATAATGCAGCTGAGTCCTTAAATAATGCAGCAACATCCTTAAATAATGCAGCAGAGTCCTTAAATACTGCATCAGCGTCCTTAAATAATGCAACAAAGTCCTTAAATAATGCAGCAAAGTCCTTAAATAATGCAGCAGAGTCCTTAAATACAGCAGCAGAGTCCTTAAATAATTCAGCAAAGTCCTTAAATAATGCAGCAGAGTCCTTAAATAATGCAATAAAGTCCTTATCTAATGCAGCAACGTCCTTAATAATGCAGCAGAGTCCTTAAATAATGCAGCAAAGTACTTAAATAATGCAGCAGAGGCCTTAAATACCGCAGCAGCATACTTAAATAATGCAGCAAAGTCCTTAAATAATGCAGCAGAGTCCTTAAATAATGCAACAAAGTCCTTAAATAATGCAGCAGAGTCCTTAAATAATGCAACAAAGTCCTTAAATAATGCACCAGAGTACTTAAATAATGCAGCAAAGTCCTTAAATAATGCAGCAGAGTCCTTAAATAATGCAACAAAGTCCTTAAATAATGCAGTAGAGTCCTTAAATAATGCAGCAGAGTCCTTAAATAATGCAACAAAGTCCTTAAATAATGCAGCAGAGTCCTTAAATAATGCAACAAAGTCCTTAAATATTGCAGCAGAGTCCTTAAATAATGCAGCAAAGTCCTTAAATAATGCAGCAGAGTCCTTAAACAATGCAGCACAGTCCTTAAATAATGCAACAAAGTCCTTAAATAATGCAGCAGAGTCCTTAAATAATGCAGCAAATTCATTAAATAATGCAGCAGAGTCCTTAAATAATGCAACAAAGTCCTTAAATAATGCAGCAGATTCCTTAAATTTCGCAGCAGCGTCCTTAAATAATGCAGCAGAGTCCTAAAATACCGCAGCAGAGTCCTTAAATAATGCAGCAAAGTCCTTAAATAATGCAGCAGAGTGCTTACGTAATGCAGCAGAGTCCTTAAATTCCGCAGCAGAGTCATTAAATAATGCAGCAGAGTCCTTAAATAATGCAGCAAATTCATTAAATAATGCACAGAGTCATTAAATAATGCAACAAAGTCCTTAAATAATGCAGCAGAGTGCTTAAATAATGCAACAAAGTCCTTAAATAATGCAGCAGAGTCCTTAAATAATGCAACAAACTCATTAAATAATGCAGCAAAGTACTTAAATAATGCAGCAAATTCCTTCAATAATGCAGCAGAATCCTTAAATAATGCAATAAAGTCATTAAATAATGCAGCAGAGTCCTTAAATACTGCAGCAGAGACCTTAAATAATGCAGCAAAATCCTTAAATAATACAGCAGAGTCCTTATATAATGCAGCAGAGTCCTAAAATACCGCAGCAGAGTCCTTAAATAATGCAGCAGAGTCCTTAAATAATGCAGCAAATTCATTAAATAATGCAGCAGAGTCCTTAAATAATGCAACAAAGTCCTTAAATAATGCAGCAGATTCCTTAAATTTCGCAGCAGCGTCCTTAAATAATGCATCAAAGTCCTTAAATAATGCAGCAGAGTCCTAAAATACCGCAGCAGAGTCCTTAAATAATGCAGCAAAGTCCTTAAATAATGCAGCAGAGTGCTTACATAATGCAGCAGAGTCCTTAAATTCCGCAGCAGAGTCATTAAATAATGCAGCAGAGTCCTTAAATAATGCAGCAAATTCATTAAATAATGCACAGAGTCATTAAATAATGCAACAAAGTCCTTAAATAATGCAGCAGAGTCCTTAAATAATGCAACAAAGTCCTTAAATAATGCAGCAGATTCCTTAAATAAAGCAGCAGAGTGCTTAAATAATGCAGCAGAGTCCTTAAATACCGCAGCAGAGTCATTAAATAATACAGCAGAGTCCTTAAATAATGCAGCAAATTCCTTAAATAATGCAGAGTCCTTAAATAATGCACTAAATTCCTTAAATAAAATGCAGCAACGCCCTTAATAATGCAGCAGAGTCCTTAAATAATTCAGCAAAGTCCTTAAATAATGCAGCAGAGTCCTTAAATACCGCAGCAGCGTCCTTAAATAATGCAACAAAGTCCTTAAATAATGCAGCTGAACCCTTAAATAATGCAACAAAGTCCTTAAATAATGCAGCAGACTCCTTAAATAATGCAACAAACTCCTTAAATAATGCAGCAGAGTACTTAAATAATGCAGCAGAGTACTTAAATAATGCAGCAGAGTACTTAAATAATGCAGCAAATTCCTTAAATAATGCAGCAGAATCCTTAAATAATGCAATGAAATCCTTAAATAATGCAGCAGCATCCTTAATAATGCAGCAGAGTCCTTAAATAATACAGCAAAGTTCTTAAATAATGCAGCAGAGGACTTAAATACTGCAGCAGAGTCCTTAAATACCGCAGCAGAGTCATTAAATAATACAGCAGAGTCCTTAAATAATGCAGCAAATTCCTTAAATAATGCAGAGTCCTTAAATAATGCACTAAATTCCTTAAATAAAATGCAGCAACGCCCTTAATAATGCAGCAGAGTCCTTAAATAATTCAGCAAAGTCCTTAAATAATGCAGCAGAGTCCTTAAATACCGCAGCAGCGTCCTTAAATAATGCAACAAAGTCCTTAAATAATGCAGCAGACTCCTTAAATAATGCAACAAACTCCTTAAATAATGCAGCAGAGTACTTAAATAATGCAGCAGAGTACTTAAATAATGCAGCAAATTCCTTAAATAATGCAGCAGAATCCTTAAATAATGCAATGAAATCCTTAAATAATGCAGCAGCATCCTTAATAATGCAGCAGAGTCCTTAAATAATACAGCAAAGTTCTTAAATAATGCAGCAGAGGACTTAAATACTGCAGCAGCGTCCTTAAATAATGCAGCAGAGTCCTTAAATAATGCAACAAAGTCCTTAAATAATGCAGCAGAATCCTTAAATAATGCAAAAAATTCCTTAAATAATGCAGAAGAGTACTTAAATAATGCAGAAAAGTTGTTAAATAATGCAACAAAGTCCTTAATAATGCAGCAGAGTCCTTAAATAATGCAGCAAATTCTTTAAATAATGCAGCAAAATCCTTAAATAATGCAATAAAGTCCTTATCTAATGCAGCAACGTCCTTAATAATGCAGCAGAGTCCTTAAATAATGCAGCAAAGTACTTAAATAATGCAGCAGAGGCCTTAAATACGGCAGCAGCATACTTAAATAATGCAGCAAAGTCCTTAAATAATGCAGCAGAGTCCTTAAATAATGCAACAAAGTCCTTAAATAATGCAGCAGAGTCCTTAAATAATGCAACAAACTCATTAAATAATGCAGCACAGTACTTAAATAATGCACCAACATCGTTAAATAATGCAGCAGAATCCTGAAATAATGCAATAAAGTCCTTAAATAATGCAGCAGAGTCCTTAAATAATGCAAAAAATTCCTTAAATAATGCAGCAGAATCCTTAAATAATGCAACGAAGTCCTTAAATAATGCAGCAACGTCCTTAATAATGCAGCAGAGTCCTTAAATAATGCAGCAAATTCCTTAAATAATGCAGAGTCCTTAAATAATGCACTAAATTCCTTAAATAAAATGGAGCAACGCCCTTAATAATGCAGCTGAGTCCTTAAATAATTCAGCAAAGTCCTTAAATAATGCAGCAGAGTCCTTAAATACCGCAGCAGCGTCCTTAAATAATGCAAAAAAGTCCTTAAATAATGCAGCAGAACCCTTAAATAATGCAACAAAGTCCTT
The DNA here is from genome assembly GCF_046119375.1 of Phyllobates terribilis. Classification (NCBI taxonomy): domain Eukaryota; kingdom Metazoa; phylum Chordata; class Amphibia; order Anura; family Dendrobatidae; genus Phyllobates; species Phyllobates terribilis. The sequence goes on along the minus strand of NW_027363114.1, from coordinate 1,250,844 downwards.
AAATAATGCAGCAGAGTGCTTACATAATGCAGCAGAGTCCTTAAATTCCGCAGCAGAGTCATTAAATAATGCAGCAGAGTCCTTAAATAATGCAGCAAATTCATTAAATAATGCACAGAGTCATTAAATAATGCAACAAAGTCCTTAAATAATGCAGCAGAGTCCTTAAATAATGCAACAAAGTCCTTAAATAATGCAGCAGATTCCTTAAATAAAGCAGCAGAGTGCTTAAATAATGCAGCAGAGTCCTTAAATACCGCAGCAGAGTCATTAAATAATACAGCAGAGTCCTTAAATAATGCAGCAAATTCCTTAAATAATGCAGAGTCCTTAAATAATGCACTAAATTCCTTAAATAAAATGCAGCAACGCCCTTAATAATGCAGCAGAGTCCTTAAATAATTCAGCAAAGTCCTTAAATAATGCAGCAGAGTCCTTAAATACCGCAGCAGCGTCCTTAAATAATGCAACAAAGTCCTTAAATAATGCAGCTGAACCCTTAAATAATGCAACAAAGTCCTTAAATAATGCAGCAGACTCCTTAAATAATGCAACAAACTCCTTAAATAATGCAGCAGAGTACTTAAATAATGCAGCAGAGTACTTAAATAATGCAGCAAATTCCTTAAATAATGCAGCAGAATCCTTAAATAATGCAATAAAATCCTTAAATAATGCAGCAACATCCTTAATAATGCAGCAGAGTCCTTAAATAATACAGCAAAGTTCTTAAATAATGCAGCAGAGGACTTAAATACTGCAGCAGCGTCCTTAAATAATGCAGCAGAGTCCTTAAATAATGCAACAAAGTCCTTAAATAATGCAGCAGAATCCTTAAATAATGCAAAAAATTCCTTAAATAATGCAGAAGAGTACTTAAATAATGCAGAAAAGTTGTTAAATATTGCAGCAAAGTCCTTAAATAATGCAGCAGAGTCCTTAAACATTGCAGCACAGTCCTTAAATAATGCAACAAAGTCCTTAAATAATGCAGCAGAGTCCTTAAATAATGCAGCAAAGTCCTTAAAAAATGCAGCAGAGTCCTTAAACAATGCAACACAGTCCTTAAATAATGCAGCAAAGTCCTTAAATAATGCAGCAGAGTCCTTAAATACAGCAGCAGCGTCCTTAAATAATTCAGCAAAGTCCTTAAATAATGCAGCAGAGTCCTTAAATAATGCAACAAAGTCCTTAAGTAATGCAGCAAAGTCCTTAAATAATGCAACAAAGTCCTTAAATAATGCAGCAGAGTCCTTAAATACTGCAGCAGAGTCCTTAAAAAATGCAGCAAAGTCCTTAAATAATGCAGCAGAGTCCTTAAATTCCGCAGCAGAGTGATTAAATAATGCAACAAAGTCCTTAATAATGCAGCAGAGTCCTTAAATAATGCAGCAAATTCTTTAAATAATGCAGCAGAATCCTTAAATAATGCAATAAAGTCCTTATCTAATGCAGCAACGTCCTTAATAATGCAGCAGAGTCCTTAAATAATGCAGCAAAGTACTTAAATAATGCAGCAGAGGCCTTAAATACCGCAGCAGCATACTTAAATAATGCAGCAAAGTCCTTAAATAATGCAGCAGAGTCCTTAAATAATGCAACAAACTCATTAAATAATGCAGCACAGTACTTAAATAATGCACCAACATCGTTAAATAATGCAGCAGAATCCTTAAATAATGCAATAAAGTCCTTAAATAATGCAGCAGAGTCCTTAAATAATGCAAAAAATTCCTTAAATAATGCAGCAGAATCCTTAAATAATGCAACGAAGTCCTAAAATAATGCAGCAACGTCCTTAATAATGCAGCAGAGTCCTTAAATAATGCAGCAAATTCCTTAAATAATGCAGAGTCCTTAAATAATGCACTAAATTCCTTAAATAAAATGGAGCAACGCCCTTAATAATGCAGCTGAGTCCTTAAATAATTCAGCAAAGTCCTTAAATAATGCAGCAGAGTCCTTAAATACCGCAGCAGCGTCCTTAAATAATGCAAAAAAGTCCTTAAATAATGCAGCAGAACCCTTAAATAATGCAACAAAGTCCTTAAATAATGCAGCAGAGTGCTTACATAATGCAGCAGAGTCCTTAAATTCCGCAGCAGAGTCATTAAATAATGCAGCAGAGTCCTTAAATAATGCAGCAAATTCATTAAATAATGCACAGAGTCATTAAATAATGCAACAAAGTCCTTAAATAATGCAGCAGAGTCCTTAAATAATGCAACAAAGTCCTTAAATAATGCAGCAGATTCCTTAAATAAAGCAGCAGAGTGCTTAAATAATGCAGCAGAGTCCTTAAATACCGCAGCAGAGTCATTAAATAATACAGCAGAGTCCTTAAATAATGCAGCAAATTCCTTAAATAATGCAGAGTCCTTAAATAATGCACTAAATTCCTTAAATAAAATGCAGCAACGCCCTTAATAATGCAGCAGAGTCCTTAAATAATTCAGCAAAGTCCTTAAATAATGCAGCAGAGTCCTTAAATACCGCAGCAGCGTCCTTAAATAATGCAACAAAGTCCTTAAATAATGCAGCTGAACCCTTAAATAATGCAACAAAGTCCTTAAATAATGCAGCAGACTCCTTAAATAATGCAACAAACTCCTTAAATAATGCAGCAGAGTACTTAAATAATGCAGCAGAGTACTTAAATAATGCAGCAAATTCCTTAAATAATGCAGCAGAATCCTTAAATAATGCAATAAAATCCTTAAATAATGCAGCAACATCCTTAATAATGCAGCAGAGTCCTTAAATAATACAGCAAAGTTCTTAAATAATGCAGCAGAGGACTTAAATACTGCAGCAGCGTCCTTAAATAATGCAGCAGAGTCCTTAAATAATGCAACAAAGTCCTTAAATAATGCAGCAGAATCCTTAAATAATGCAAAAAATTCCTTAAATAATGCAGAAGAGTACTTAAATAATGCAGAAAAGTTGTTAAATATTGCAGCAAAGTCCTTAAATAATGCAGCAGAGTCCTTAAACATTGCAGCACAGTCCTTAAATAATGCAACAAAGTCCTTAAATAATGCAGCAGAGTCCTTAAATAATGCAGCAAAGTCCTTAAAAAATGCAGCAGAGTCCTTAAACAATGCAACACAGTCCTTAAATAATGCAGCAAAGTCCTTAAATAATGCAGCAGAGTCCTTAAATACAGCAGCAGCGTCCTTAAATAATTCAGCAAAGTCCTTAAATAATGCAGCAGAGTCCTTAAATAATGCAACAAAGTCCTTAAGTAATGCAGCAAAGTCCTTAAATAATGCAACAAAGTCCTTAAATAATGCAGCAGAGTCCTTAAATACTGCAGCAGAGTCCTTAAATAATGCAGCAAAGTCCTTAAATAATGCAGCAGAGTCCTTAAATTCCGCAGCAGAGTGATTAAATAATGCAACAAAGTCCTTAATAATGCAGCAGAGTCCTTAAATAATGCAGAAAATTCTTTAATTAATGCAGCAGAGTCCTTAAATAATGCAACAAAGTCCTTAAATAAAATGCAGCAACGCCCTTAATAATGCAGCTGAGTCCTTAAATAATTCAGCAAAGTCCTTAAATAATGCAGCAGAGTCCTTAAATACCGCTGCAGCGTCCTTAAATAATGCAACAAAGTCCTTAAATAATGCAGCAGAACCCTTAAATAATGCAACAAAGTCCTTAAATAATGCAGCAGACTCCTTAAATAATGCAACAAACTCCTTAAATAATGCAGCAGAGTACTTAAATAATGCAGCAGAGTACTTAAATAATGCAGCAAATTCCTTAAATAATGCAGCAGAATCCTTAAATAATGCAATAAAATCCTTAAATAATGCAGCAACGTCCTTAATAATGCAGCAGAGTCCTTAAATAATACAGCAAAGTTCTTAAATAATGCAGCAGAGGACTTAAATACTGCAGCAGCGTCCTTAAATAATGCAGCAGAGTCCTTAAATAATGCAACAAAGTCCTTAAATAATGCAGCAGAATCCTTAAATAATGCAAAACATTCCTTAAATAATGCAGAAGAGTACTTAAATAATGCAGAAAAGTTGTTAAATAATGCAGCAAAGTCCTTAAATAATGCAGCAGAGTCCTTAAACATTGCAGCACAGTCCTTAAATAATGCAACAAAGTCCTTAAATAATGCAGCAGAGTCCTTAAATAATGCAGCAAAGTCCTTAAATGATGCAGCAGAGTCATTAAACAATGCAACACAGTCCTTAAATAATGCAGCAAAGTCCTTAAATAATGCAGCAGAGTCCTTAAATACAGCAGCAGCGTCCTTAAATAATTCAGCAAAGTCCTTAAATAATGCAGCAGAGTCCTTAAATAATGCAACAAAGTCCTTAAATAATGCAGCAGAGTCCTTAAATAATGCAACAAAGTCCTTAAATAATGCAGCAGAGTCCTTAAATACTGCAGCAGAGTCCTTAAATAATGCAGCAAAGTCCTTAAATAATGCAGCAGAGTCCTTAAATTCCGCAGCAGAGTGATTAAATAATGCAACAAAGTCCTTAATAATGCAGCAGAGTCCTTAAATAATGCAGCAAATTCTTTAAATAATGCAGCAGAATCCTTAAATAATGCAATAAAGTCCTTATCTAATGCAGCAACGTCCTTAATAATGTAGCAGAGTCCTTAAATAATGCAGCAAAGTACTTAAATAATGCAGCAGAGGCCTTAAATACCGCAGCAGCATACTTAAATAATGCAGCAACGCCCTTAATAATGCAGCTGAGTCCTTAAATAATTCAGCAAAGTCCTTAAATAATGCAGCAGAGTCCTTAAATACCGCTGCAGCGTCCTTAAATAATGCAACACAGTCCTTAAATAATGCAGCAGAACCCTTAAATAATGCAACAAAGTCCTTAAATAATGCAGCAGACTCCTTAAATAATGCAACAAACTCCTTAAATAATGCAGCAGAGTACTTAAATAATGCAGCAGAGTACTTAAATAATGCAGCAAATTCCTTAAATAATGCAGCAGAATCCTTAAATAATGCAATAAAATCCTTAAATAATGCAGCAACGTCCTTAATAATGCAGCAGAGTCCTTAAATAATACAGCAAAGTTCTTAAATAATGCAGCAGAGGACTTAAATACTGCAGCAGCGTCCTTAAATAATGCAGCAGAGTCCTTAAATAATGCAACAAAGTCCTTAAATAATGCAGCAGAATCCTTAAATAATGCAAAACATTCCTTAAATAATGCAGAAGAGTACTTAAATAATGCAGAAAAGTTGTTAAATAATGCAGCAAAGTCCTTAAATAATGCAGCAGAGTCCTTAAACATTGCAGCACAGTCCTTAAATAATGCAACAAAGTCCTTAAATAATGCAGCAGAGTCCTTAAATAATGCAGCAAAGTCCTTAAATGATGCAGCAGAGTCATTAAACAATGCAACACAGTCCTTAAATAATGCAGCAAAGTCCTTAAATAATGCAGCAGAGTCCTTAAATACAGCAGCAGCGTCCTTAAATAATTCAGCAAAGTCCTTAAATAATGCAGCAGAGTCCTTAAATAATGCAACAAAGTCCTTAAATAATGCAGCAGAGTCCTTAAATAATGCAACAAAGTCCTTAAATAATGCAGCAGAGTCCTTAAATACTGCAGCAGAGTCCTTAAATAATGCAGCAAAGTCCTTAAATAATGCAGCAGAGTCCTTAAATTCCGCAGCAGAGTGATTAAATAATGCAACAAAGTCCTTAATAATGCAGCAGAGTCCTTAAATAATGCAGCAAATTCTTTAAATAATGCAGCAGAATCCTTAAATAATGCAATAAAGTCCTTATCTAATGCAGCAACGTCCTTAATAATGTAGCAGAGTCCTTAAATAATGCAGCAAAGTACTTAAATAATGCAGCAGAGGCCTTAAATACCGCAGCAGCATACTTAAATAATGCAGCAAAGTCCTTAAATAATGCAGCAGAGTCCTTAAATAATGCAACAAAGTCCTTAAATAATGCAGCAGAGTCCTTAAATAATGCAACAAAGTCCTTAAATAATGCACCAGAGTACTTAAATAATGCAGCAAAGTCCTTAAATAATGCAGCAGAGTCCTTAAATAATGCAACAAAGTCCTTAAATAATGCAGCAGAGTCCTTAAATAATGCAGCAGAGTCCTTAAATAATGCAACAAAGTCCTTAAATAATGCAGCAGAGTCCTTAAATAATGCAACAAAGTCCTTAAATAATGCAGCAGAGTCCTTAAATAATGCAGCAAAGTCCTTAAATAATGCAGCAGAGTCCTTAAACAATGCAGCACAGTCCTTAAATAATGCAACAAAGTCCTTAAATAATGCAGCAGAGTCCTTAAATAATGCAGCAAAGTCCTTAAATAATGCAGCAGAGTCCTTAAACAATGCAGCACAGTCCTTAAATAATGCAGCAAAGTCCTTAAATAATGCAGCAGAGTCCTTAAATACAGCAGCAGCGTCCTTAAATAATGCAACAAAGTCCTTAAATAATGCAGCAGAGTCCTTAAATAATGCAACAAAGTCCTTAAATAATGCAGCAGAGTCCTTAAATAATGCAACAAACTAATTAAATAATGCAGCAAAGTACTTAAATAATGCAGCAAATTCCTTAAATAATGCAGCAGAATCATTAAATAATGCAATAAAGTCCTTAAATAATGCAGCAGAATCCTTAAATAATGCAATAAAGTCATTAAATAATGCAGCAGAGTCCTTCAATAATGCAACAAAGTCCTTAAATAATGCAGCAGATTCCTTAAATTCTGCAGCAGCGTCCTTAAATAATGCATCAAAGTCCTTAAATAATGCAGCAGAGTCCTTAAATACCACAGCAGAGTCATTAAATAATGCAGCAGAGTCCTTAAATAATGCAGCATATTCCTTAAATAATGCAGCAGAGTCCTTAAATAATGCAATAAAGTCCTTAAATAATGCAGCAGAGTCCTTAAATAATGCAGCAACGTCCTTAATAATGCAGCTGAGTCCTTAAATAATGCAGCAACATCCTTAAATAATGCAGCAGAGTCCTTAAATACTGCATCAGCGTCCTTAAATAATGCAACAAAGTCCTTAAATAATGCAGCAAAGTCCTTAAATAATGCAGCAGAGTCCTTAAATACAGCAGCAGAGTCCTTAAATAATTCAGCAAAGTCCTTAAATAATGCAGCAGAGTCCTTAAATAATGCAATAAAGTCCTTATCTAATGCAGCAACGTCCTTAATAATGCAGCAGAGTCCTTAAATAATGCAGCAAAGTACTTAAATAATGCAGCAGAGGCCTTAAATACCGCAGCAGCATACTTAAATAATGCAGCAAAGTCCTTAAATAATGCAGCAGAGTCCTTAAATAATGCAACAAAGTCCTTAAATAATGCAGCAGAGTCCTTAAATAATGCAACAAAGTCCTTAAATAATGCACCAGAGTACTTAAATAATGCAGCAAAGTCCTTAAATAATGCAGCAGAGTCCTTAAATAATGCAACAAAGTCCTTAAATAATGCAGTAGAGTCCTTAAATAATGCAGCAGAGTCCTTAAATAATGCAACAAAGTCCTTAAATAATGCAGCAGAGTCCTTAAATAATGCAACAAAGTCCTTAAATATTGCAGCAGAGTCCTTAAATAATGCAGCAAAGTCCTTAAATAATGCAGCAGAGTCCTTAAACAATGCAGCACAGTCCTTAAATAATGCAACAAAGTCCTTAAATAATGCAGCAGAGTCCTTAAATAATGCAGCAAATTCATTAAATAATGCAGCAGAGTCCTTAAATAATGCAACAAAGTCCTTAAATAATGCAGCAGATTCCTTAAATTTCGCAGCAGCGTCCTTAAATAATGCAGCAGAGTCCTAAAATACCGCAGCAGAGTCCTTAAATAATGCAGCAAAGTCCTTAAATAATGCAGCAGAGTGCTTACGTAATGCAGCAGAGTCCTTAAATTCCGCAGCAGAGTCATTAAATAATGCAGCAGAGTCCTTAAATAATGCAGCAAATTCATTAAATAATGCACAGAGTCATTAAATAATGCAACAAAGTCCTTAAATAATGCAGCAGAGTGCTTAAATAATGCAACAAAGTCCTTAAATAATGCAGCAGAGTCCTTAAATAATGCAACAAACTCATTAAATAATGCAGCAAAGTACTTAAATAATGCAGCAAATTCCTTCAATAATGCAGCAGAATCCTTAAATAATGCAATAAAGTCATTAAATAATGCAGCAGAGTCCTTAAATACTGCAGCAGAGACCTTAAATAATGCAGCAAAATCCTTAAATAATACAGCAGAGTCCTTATATAATGCAGCAGAGTCCTAAAATACCGCAGCAGAGTCCTTAAATAATGCAGCAGAGTCCTTAAATAATGCAGCAAATTCATTAAATAATGCAGCAGAGTCCTTAAATAATGCAACAAAGTCCTTAAATAATGCAGCAGATTCCTTAAATTTCGCAGCAGCGTCCTTAAATAATGCATCAAAGTCCTTAAATAATGCAGCAGAGTCCTAAAATACCGCAGCAGAGTCCTTAAATAATGCAGCAAAGTCCTTAAATAATGCAGCAGAGTGCTTACATAATGCAGCAGAGTCCTTAAATTCCGCAGCAGAGTCATTAAATAATGCAGCAGAGTCCTTAAATAATGCAGCAAATTCATTAAATAATGCACAGAGTCATTAAATAATGCAACAAAGTCCTTAAATAATGCAGCAGAGTCCTTAAATAATGCAACAAAGTCCTTAAATAATGCAGCAGATTCCTTAAATAAAGCAGCAGAGTGCTTAAATAATGCAGCAGAGTCCTTAAATACCGCAGCAGAGTCATTAAATAATACAGCAGAGTCCTTAAATAATGCAGCAAATTCCTTAAATAATGCAGAGTCCTTAAATAATGCACTAAATTCCTTAAATAAAATGCAGCAACGCCCTTAATAATGCAGCAGAGTCCTTAAATAATTCAGCAAAGTCCTTAAATAATGCAGCAGAGTCCTTAAATACCGCAGCAGCGTCCTTAAATAATGCAACAAAGTCCTTAAATAATGCAGCTGAACCCTTAAATAATGCAACAAAGTCCTTAAATAATGCAGCAGACTCCTTAAATAATGCAACAAACTCCTTAAATAATGCAGCAGAGTACTTAAATAATGCAGCAGAGTACTTAAATAATGCAGCAGAGTACTTAAATAATGCAGCAAATTCCTTAAATAATGCAGCAGAATCCTTAAATAATGCAATGAAATCCTTAAATAATGCAGCAGCATCCTTAATAATGCAGCAGAGTCCTTAAATAATACAGCAAAGTTCTTAAATAATGCAGCAGAGGACTTAAATACTGCAGCAGCGTCCTTAAATAATGCAGCAGAGTCCTTAAATAATGGAACAAAGTCCTTAAATAATGCAGCAGAATCCTTAAATAATGCAAAAAATTCCTTAAATAATGCAGAAGAGTACTTAAATAATGCAGAAAAGTTGTTAAATAATGCAACAAAGTCCTTAATAATGCAGCAGAGTCCTTAAATAATGCAGCAAATTCTTTAAATAATGCAGCAAAATCCTTAAATAATGCAATAAAGTCCTTATCTAATGCAGCAACGTCCTTAATAATGCAGCAGAGTCCTTAAATAATGCAGCAAAGTACTTAAATAATGCAGCAGAGGCCTTAAATACGGCAGCAGCATACTTAAATAATGCAGCAAAGTCCTTAAATAATGCAGCAGAGTCCTTAAATAATGCAACAAAGTCCTTAAATAATGCAGCAGAGTCCTTAAATAATGCAACAAACTCATTAAATAATGCAGCACAGTACTTAAATAATGCACCAACATCGTTAAATAATGCAGCAGAATCCTTAAATAATGCAATAAAGTCCTTAAATAATGCAGCAGAGTCCTTAAATAATGCAAAAAATTCCTTAAATAATGCAGCAGAATCCTTAAATAATGCAACGAAGTCCTTAAATAATGCAGCAACGTCCTTAATAATGCAGCAGAGTCCTTAAATAATGCAGCAAATTCCTTAAATAATGCAGAGTCCTTAAATAATGCACTAAATTCCTTAAATAAAATGGAGCAACGCCCTTAATAATGCAGCTGAGTCCTTAAATAATTCAGCAAAGTCCTTAAATAATGCAGCAGAGTCCTTAAATACCGCAGCAGCGTCCTTAAATAATGCAAAAAAGTCCTTAAATAATGCAGCAGAACCCTTAAATAATGCAACAAAGTCCTTAAATAATGCAGCAGAGTGCTTACATAATGCAGCAGAGTCCTTAAATTCCGCAGCAGAGTCATTAAATAATGCAGCAGAGTCCTTAAATAATGCAGCAAATTCATTAAATAATGCACAGAGTCATTAAATAATGCAACAAAGTCCTTAAATAATGCAGCAGAGTCCTTAAATAATGCAACAAAGTCCTTAAATAATGCAGCAGATTCCTTAAATAAAGCAGCAGAGTGCTTAAATAATGCAGCAGAGTCCTTAAATACCGCAGCAGAGTCATTAAATAATACAGCAGAGTCCTTAAATAATGCAGCAAATTCCTTAAATAATGCAGAGTCCTTAAATAATGCACTAAATTCCTTAAATAAAATGCAGCAACGCCCTTAATAATGCAGCAGAGTCCTTAAATAATTCAGCAAAGTCCTTAAATAATGCAGCAGAGTCCTTAAATACCGCAGCAGCGTCCTTAAATAATGCAACAAAGTCCTTAAATAATGCAGCTGAACCCTTAAATAATGCAACAAAGTCCTTAAATAATGCAGCAGACTCCTTAAATAATGCAACAAACTCCTTAAATAATGCAGCAGAGTACTTAAATAATGCAGCAGAGTACTTAAATAATGCAGCAAATTCCTTAAATAATGCAGCAGAATCCTTAAATAATGCAATAAAATCCTTAAATAATGCAGCAACATCCTTAATAATGCAGCAGAGTCCTTAAATAATACAGCAAAGTTCTTAAATAATGCAGCAGAGGACTTAAATACTGCAGCAGCGTCCTTAAATAATGCAGCAGAGTCCTTAAATAATGCAACAAAGTCCTTAAATAATGCAGCAGAATCCTTAAATAATGCAAAAAATTCCTTAAATAATGCAGAAGAGTACTTAAATAATGCAGAAAAGTTGTTAAATATTGCAGCAAAGTCCTTAAATAATGCAGCAGAGTCCTTAAACATTGCAGCACAGTCCTTAAATAATGCAACAAAGTCCTTAAATAATGCAGCAGAGTCCTTAAATAATGCAGCAAAGTCCTTAAAAAATGCAGCAGAGTCCTTAAACAATGCAACACAGTCCTTAAATAATGCAGCAAAGTCCTTAAATAATGCAGCAGAGTCCTTAAATACAGCAGCAGCGTCCTTAAATAATTCAGCAAAGTCCTTAAATAATGCAGCAGAGTCCTTAAATAATGCAACAAAGTCCTTAAGTAATGCAGCAAAGTCCTTAAATAATGCAACAAAGTCCTTAAATAATGCAGCAGAGTCCTTAAATACTGCAGCAGAGTCCTTAAAAAATGCAGCAAAGTCCTTAAATAATGCAGCAGAGTCCTTAAATTCCGCAGCAGAGTGATTAAATAATGCAACAAAGTCCTTAATAATGCAGCAGAGTCCTTAAATAATGCAGCAAATTCTTTAAATAATGCAGCAGAATCCTTAAATAATGCAATAAAGTCCTTATCTAATGCAGCAACGTCCTTAATAATGCAGCAGAGTCCTTAAATAATGCAGCAAAGTACTTAAATAATGCAGCAGAGGCCTTAAATACCGCAGCAGCATACTTAAATAATGCAGCAAAGTCCTTAAATAATGCAGCAGAGTCCTTAAATAATGCAACAAAGTCCTTAAATAATGCAGCAGAGTCCTTAAATAATGCAGCAAAGTCCTTAAATAATGCAGCAGAGTCCTTAAATAATGCAACAAAGTCCTTAAATAATGCAGCAGAGTCCTTAAATAATGCAGCAGAGTCCTTAAATAATGCAACAAAGTCCTTAAATAATGCAGCAGAGTCCTTAAATAATGCAACAAAGTCCTTAAATAATGCAGCAGAGTCCTTAAATAATGCAGCAAAGTCCTTAAATAATGCAGCAGAGTCCTTAAACAATGCAGCACAGTCCTTAAATAATGCAACAAAGTCCTTAAATAATGCAGCAGAGTCCTTAAATAATGCAGCAAAGTCCTTAAATAATGCAGCAGAGTCCTTAAACAATGCAGCACAGTCCTTAAATAATGCAGCAAAGTCCTTAAATAATGCAGCAGAGTCCTTAAATACAGCAGCAGCATCCTTAAATAATGCAAAAAAGTCCTTAAATAATGCAGCAGAGTCCTTAAATAATGCAGCAGAGTCCTTAAATAATGCAACAAACTCATTAAATAATGCAGCAAAGTACTTAAATAATGCAGCAAATTCCTTAAATAATGCAGCAGAATCCTTAAATAATGCAATAAAGTCCTTAAATAATGCAGCAGAGTCCTTAAATAATGCAATAAATTCCTTAAATAATGCAGCAGAATCCTTAAATAATGCAATAAAGTCATTAAATAATGCAGCAGAGTCCTTAAATAATGCAACAAAGTCCTTAAATAATGCAGCAGAATCCTTAAATAATGCAAAAAATTCCTTAAATAATGCAGAAGAGTACTTAAATAATGCAGAAAAGTTGTTAAATAATGCAGCAAAGTCCTTAAATAATGCAGCAGAGTCCTTAAACATTGCAGCACAGTCCTTAAATAATGCAACAAAGTCCTTAAATAATGCAGCAGAGTCCTTAAATAATGCAGCAAAGTCCTTAAAAAATGCAGCAGAGTCCTTAAACAATGCAACACAGTCCTTAAATAATGCAGCAAAGTCCTTAAATAATGCAGCAGAGTCCTTAAATACAGCAGCAGCGTCCTTAAATAATTCAGCAAAGTCCTTAAATAATGCAGCAGAGTCCTTAAATAATGCAACAAAGTCCTTAAGTAATGCAGCAAAGTCCTTAAATAATGCAACAAAGTCCTTAAATAATGCAGCAGAGTCCTTAAATACTGCAGCAGAGTCCTTAAATAATGCAGCAAAGTCCTTAAATAATGCAGCAGAGTCCTTAAATTCCGCAGCAGAGTGATTAAATAATGCAACAAAGTCCTTAATAATGCAGCAGAGTCCTTAAATAATGCAGAAAATTCTTTAATTAATGCAGCAGAGTCCTTAAATAATGCAACAAAGTCCTTAAATAATGCAGCAGAGTCCTTAAATAATGCAGCAAAGTCCTTAAATAATGCAGCAGAGTCCTTAAATAATGCAACAAAGTCCTTAAATAATGCAGCAGAGTCCTTAAATAATGCAGCAGAGTCCTTAAATAATGCAACAAAGTCCTTAAATAATGCAGCAGAGTCCTTAAATAATGCAACAAAGTCCTTAAATAATGCAGCAGAGTCCTTAAATAATGCAGCAAAGTCCTTAAATAATGCAGCAGAGTCCTTAAACAATGCAGCACAGTCCTTAAATAATGCAACAAAGTCCTTAAATAATGCAGCAGAGTCCTTAAATAATGCAGCAAAGTCCTTAAATAATGCAGCAGAGTCCTTAAACAATGCAGCACAGTCCTTAAATAATGCAGCAAAGTCCTTAAATACAGCAGCAGCATCCTTAAATAATGCAACAAAGTCCTTAAATAATGCAGCAGAGTCCTAAAATAATGCAACAAAGTCCTTAAATAATGCAGCAGATTCCTTAAATAAAGCAGCAGAGTGCTTAAATAATGCAGCAGAGTCCTTAAATACCGCAGCAGAGTCATTAAATAATACAGCAGAGTCCTTAAATAATGCAGCAAATTCCTTAAATAATGCAGAGTCCTTAAATAATGCACTAAATTCCTTAAATAAAATGCAGCAACGCCCTTAATAATGCAGCTGAGTCCTTAAATAATTCAGCAAAGTCCTTAAATAATGCAGCAGAGTCCTTAAATACCGCAGCAGCGTCCTTAAATAATGCAACAAAGTCCTTAAATAATGCAGCAGAACCCTTAAATAATGCAACAAAGTCCTTAAATAATGCAGCAGACTCCTTAAATAATGCAACAAACTCCTTAAATAATGCAGCAGAGTACTTAAATAATGCAGCAGAGAATACTTAAATAATGCAGCAAATTCCTTAAATAATGCAGCAGAATCCTTAAATAATGCAATAAAATCCTTAAATAATGCAGCAACGTCCTTAATAATGCAGCAGAGTCCTTAAATAATACAGCAAAGTTCTTAAATAATGCAGCAGAGGACTTAAATACTGCAGCAGCGTCCTTAAATAATGCAGTAGAGTCCTTAAATAATGCAACAAAGTCCTTAAATAATGCAGCAGAATCCTTAAATAATGCAAAAAATTCCTTAAATAATGCAGAAGAGTACTTAAATAATGCAGAAAAGTTGTTAAATAATGCAGCAAAGTCCTTAAATAATGCAGCGGAGTCCTTAAACATTGCAGCACAGTCCTTAAATAATGCAACAAAGTCCTTAAATAATGCAGCAGAGTCCTTAAATAATGCAGCAAAGTCCTTAAATGATGCAGCAGAGTCATTAAACAATGCAACACAGTCCTTAAATAATGCAGCAAAGTCCTTAAATAATGCAGCAGAGTCCTTAAATACAGCAGCAGCGTCCTTAAATAATTCAGCAAAGTCCTTAAATAATGCAGCAGAGTCCTTAAATAATGCAACAAAGTCCTTAAATAATGCAGCAGAGTCCTTAAATAATGCAACAAAGTCCTTAAATAATGCAGCAGAGTCCTTAAATACTGCAGCAGAGTCCTTAAATAATGCAGCAAAGTCCTTAAATAATGCAGCAGAGTTCTTAAATTCCGCAGCAGAGTGATTAAATAATGCAACAAAGTCCTTAATAATGCAGCAGAGTCCTTAAATAATGCAGCAAATTCTTTAAATAATGCAGCAGAATCCTTAAATAATGCAATAAAGTCCTTATCTAATGCAGCAACGTCCTTAATAATGTAGCAGAGTCCTTAAATAATGCAGCAAAGTACTTAAATAATGCAGCAGAGGCCTTAAATACCGCAGCAGCATACTTAAATAATGCAGCAAAGTCCTTAAATAATGTAGCAGAGTCCTTAAATAATGCAACAAAGTCCTTAAATAATGCAGCAGAGTCCTTAAATAATGCAACAAAGTCCTTAAATAATGCACCAGAGTACTTAAATAATGCAGCAAAGTCCTTAAATAATGCAGCAGAGTCCTTAAATAATGCAACAAAGTCCTTAAATAATGCAGCAGAGTCCTTAAATAATGCAGCAGAGTCCTTAAATAATGCAACAAAGTCCTTAAATAATGCAGCAGAGTCCTTAAATAATGCAACAAAGTCCTTAAATAATGCAGCAGAGTCCTTAAATAATGCAGCAAAGTCCTTAAATAATGCAGCAGAGTCCTTAAACAATGCAGCACAGTCCTTAAATAATGCAACAAAGTCCTTAAATAATGCAGCAGAGTCCTTAAATAATGCAGCAAAGTCCTTAAATAATGCAGCAGAGTCCTTAAACAATGCAGCACAGTCCTTAAATAATGCAGCAAAGTCCTTAAATAATGCAGCAGAGTCCTTAAATACAGCAGCAGCGTCCTTAAATAATGCAACAAAGTCCTTAAATAATGCAGCAGAGTCCTTAAATAATGCAACAAAGTCCTTAAATAATGCAGCAGAGTCCTTAAATAATGCAACAAACTCATTAAATAATGCAGCAAAGTACTTAAATAATGCAGCAAATTCCTTAAATAATGCAGCAGAATCATTAAATAATGCAATAAAGTCCTTAAATAATGCAGCAGAGTCCTTAAATAATGCAATAAATTCCTTAAATAATGCAGCAGAATCCTTAAATAATGCAATAAAGTAATTAAATAATGCAGCAGAGTCCTTCAATAATGCAACAAAGTCCTTAAATAATGCAGCAGATTCCTTAAATTCTGCAGCAGCGTCCTTAAATAATGCATCAAAGTCCTTAAATAATGCAGCAGAGTCCTTAAATACCACTGCAGAGTCATTAAATAATGCAGCAGAGTCCTTAAATAATGCAGCATATTCCTTAAATAATGCAGCAGAGTCCTTAAATAATGCAATAAAGTCCTTAAATAATGCAGCAGAGTCCTTAAATAATGCAGCAACGTCCTTAATAATGCAGCTGAGTCCTTAAATAATGCAGCAACATCCTTAAATAATGCAGCAGAGTCCTTAAATACTGCATCAGCGTCCTTAAATAATGCAACAAAGTCCTTAAATAATGCAGCAAAGTCCTTAAATAATGCAGCAGAGTCCTTAAATACAGCAGCAGAGTCCTTAAATAATTCAGCAAAGTCCTTAAATAATGCAGCAGAGTACTTAAATAATGCAATAAAGTCCTTATCTAATGCAGCAACGTCCTTAATAATGCAGCAGAGTCCTTAAATAATGCAGCAAAGTACTTAAATAATGCAGCAGAGGCCTTAAATACCGCAGCAGCATACTTAAATAATGCAGCAAAGTCCTTAAATAATGCAGCAGAGTCCTTAAATAATGCAACAAAGTCCTTAAATAATGCAGCAGAGTCCTTAAATAATGCAACAAAGTCCTTAAATAATGCACCAGAGTACTTAAATAATGCAGCAAAGTCCTTAAATAATGCAGCAGAGTCCTTAAATAATGCAACAAAGTCCTTAAATAATGCAGCAGAGTCCTTAAATAATGCAGCAGAGTCCTTAAATAATGCAACAAAGTCCTTAAATAATGCAGCAGAGTCCTTAAATAATGCAACGAAGTCCTTAAATATTGCAGCAGAGTCCTTAAATAATGCAGCAAAGTCCTTAAATAATGCAGCAGAGTCCTTAAACAATGCAGCACAGTCCTTAAATAATTCAACAAAGTCCTTAAATAATGCAGCAGAGTCCTTAAATAATGCAGCAAATTCATTAAATAATGCAGCAGAGTCCTTAAATAATGCAACAAAGTCCTTAAATAATGCAGCAGATTCCTTAAATTTCGCAGCAGCGTCCTTAAATAATGCAGCAGAGTCCTAAAATACCGCAGCAGAGTCCTTAAATAATGCAGCAAAGTCCTTAAATAATGCAGCAGAGTGCTTACGTAATGCAGCAGAGTCCTTAAATTCCGCAGCAGAGTCATTAAATAATGCAGCAGAGTCCTTAAATAATGCAGCAAATTCATTAAATAATGCACAGAGTCATTAAATAATGCAACAAAGTCCTTAAATAATGCAGCAGAGTGCTTAAATAATGCAACAAAGTCCTTAAATAATGCAGCAGAGTCCTTAAATAATGCAACAAACTCATTAAATAATGCAGCAAAGTACTTAAATAATGCAGCAAATTCCTTCAATAATGCAGCAGAATCCTTAAATAATGCAATAAAGTCATTAAATAATGCAGCAGAGTCCTTAAATACTGCAGCAGAGACCTTAAATAATGCAGCAAAATCCTTAAATAATGCAGCAGAGTCCTTATATAATGCAGCAGAGTCCTAAAATACCGCAGCAGAGTCCTTAAATAATGCAGCAGAGTCCTTAAATAATGCAGCAAATTCATTAAATAATGCAGCAGAGTCCTTAAATAATGCAACAAAGTCCTTAAATAATGCAGCAGATTCCTTAAATTTCGCAGCAGCGTCCTTAAATAATGCATCAAAGTCCTTAAATAATGCAGCAGAGTCCTAAAATACCGCAGCAGAGTCCTTAAATAATGCAGCAAAGTCCTTAAATAATGCAGCAGAGTGCTTACATAATGCAGCAGAGTCCTTAAATTCCGCAGCAGCGTCATTAAATAATGCAGCAGAGTCCTTAAATAATGCAGCAAATTCATTAAATAATGCACAGAGTCATTAAATAATGCAACAAAGTCCTTAAATAATGCAGCAGAGTCCTTAAATAATGCAACAAAGTCCTTAAATAATGCAGCAGATTCCTTAAATAAAGCAGCAGAGTGCTTAAATAATGCAGCAGAGTCCTTAAATACCGCAGCAGAGTCATTAAATAATACAGCAGAGTCCTTAAATAATGCAGCAAAGTCCTTAAATGATGCAGCAGAGTCATTAAACAATGCAACACAGTCCTTAAATAATGCAGCAAAGTCCTTAAATAATGCAGCAGAGTCCTTAAATACAGCAGCAGCGTCCTTAAATAATTCAGCAAAGTCCTTAAATAATGCAGCAGAGTCCTTAAATAATGCAACAAAGTCCTTAAATAATGCAGCAGAGTCCTTAAATAATGCAACAAAGTCCTTAAATAATGCAGCAGAGTCCTTAAATACTGCAGCAGAGTCCTTAAATAATGCAGCAAAGTCCTTAAATAATGCAGCAGAGTTCTTAAATTCCGCAGCAGAGTGATTAAATAATGCAACAAAGTCCTTAATAATGCAGCAGAGTCCTTAAATAATGCAGCAAATTCTTTAAATAATGCAGCAGAATCCTTAAATAATGCAATAAAGTCCTTATCTAATGCAGCAACGTCCTTAATAATGTAGCAGAGTCCTTAAATAATGCAGCAAAGTACTTAAATAATGCAGCAGAGGCCTTAAATACCGCAGCAGCATACTTAAATAATGCAGCAAAGTCCTTAAATAATGTAGCAGAGTCCTTAAATAATGCAACAAAGTCCTTAAATAATGCAGCAGAGTCCTTAAATAATGCAACAAAGTCCTTAAATAATGCACCAGAGTACTTAAATAATGCAGCAAAGTCCTTAAATAATGCAGCAGAGTCCTTAAATAATGCAACAAAGTCCTTAAATAATGCAGCAGAGTCCTTAAATAATGCAGCAGAGTCCTTAAATAATGCAACAAAGTCCTTAAATAATGCAGCAGAGTCCTTAAATAATGCAACAAAGTCCTTAAATAATGCAACAGAGTCCTTAAATAATGCAGCAAAGTCCTTAAATAATGCAGCAGAGTCCTTAAACAATGCAGCACAGTCCTTAAATAATGCAACAAAGTCCTTAAATAATGCAGCAGAGTCCTTAAATAATGCAGCAAAGTCCTTAAATAATGCAGCAGAGTCCTTAAACAATGCAGCACAGTCCTTAAATAATGCAGCAAAGTCCTTAAATAATGCAGCAGAGTCCTTAAATACAGCAGCAGCGTCCTTAAATAATGCAACAAAGTCCTTAAATAATGCAGCAGAGTCCTTAAATAATGCAACAAAGTCCTTAAATAATGCAGCAGAGTCCTTAAATAATGCAACAAACTCATTAAATAATGCAGCAAAGTACTTAAATAATGCAGCAAATTCCTTAAATAATGCAGCAGAATCATTAAATAATGCAATAAAGTCCTTAAATAATGCAGCAGAGTCCTTAAATAATGCAATAAATTCCTTAAATAATGCAGCAGAATCCTTAAATAATGCAATAAAGTCATTAAATAATGCAGCAGAGTCCTTCAATAATGCAACAAAGTCCTTAAATAATGCAGCAGATTCCTTAAATTCTGCAGCAGCGTCCTTAAATAATGCATCAAAGTCCTTAAATAATGCAGCAGAGTCCTTAAATACCACTGCAGAGTCATTAAATAATGCAGCAGAGTCCTTAAATAATGCAGCATATTCCTTAAATAATGCAGCAGAGTCCTTAAATAATGCAATAAAGTCCTTAAATAATGCAGCAGAGTCCTTAAATAATGCAGCAACGTCCTTAATAATGCAGCTGAGTCCTTAAATAATGCAGCAACATCCTTAAATAATGCAGCAGAGTCCTTAAATACTGCATCAGCGTCCTTAAATAATGCAACAAAGTCCTTAAATAATGCAGCAAAGTCCTTAAATAATGCAGCAGAGTCCTTAAATACAGCAGCAGAGTCCTTAAATAATTCAGCAAAGTCCTTAAATAATGCAGCAGAGTACTTAAATAATGCAATAAAGTCCTTATCTAATGCAGCAACGTCCTTAATAATGCAGCAGAGTCCTTAAATAATGCAGCAAAGTACTTAAATAATGCAGCAGAGGCCTTAAATACCGCAGCAGCATACTTAAATAATGCAGCAAAGTCCTTAAATAATGCAGCAGAGTCCTTAAATAATGCAACAAAGTCCTTAAATAATGCAGCAGAGTCCTTAAATAATGCAACAAAGTCCTTAAATAATGCACCAGAGTACTTAAATAATGCAGCAAAGTCCTTAAATAATGCAGCAGAGTCCTTAAATAATGCAACAAAGTCCTTAAATAATGCAGCAGAGTCCTTAAATAATGCAGCAGAGTCCTTAAATAATGCAACAAAGTCCTTAAATAATGCAGCAGAGTCCTTAAATAATGCAACGAAGTCCTTAAATATTGCAGCAGAGTCCTTAAATAATGCAGCAAAGTCCTTAAATAATGCAGCAGAGTCCTTAAACAATGCAGCACAGTCCTTAAATAATTCAACAAAGTCCTTAAATAATGCAGCAGAGTCCTTAAATAATGCAGCAAATTCATTAAATAATGCAGCAGAGTCCTTAAATAATGCAACAAAGTCCTTAAATAATGCAGCAGATTCCTTAAATTTCGCAGCAGCGTCCTTAAATAATGCAGCAGAGTCCTAAAATACCGCAGCAGAGTCCTTAAATAATGCAGCAAAGTCCTTAAATAATGCAGCAGAGTGCTTACGTAATGCAGCAGAGTCCTTAAATTCCGCAGCAGAGTCATTAAATAATGCAGCAGAGTCCTTAAATAATGCAGCAAATTCATTAAATAATGCACAGAGTCATTAAATAATGCAACAAAGTCCTTAAATAATGCAGCAGAGTGCTTAAATAATGCAACAAAGTCCTTAAATAATGCAGCAGAGTCCTTAAATAATGCAACAAACTCATTAAATAATGCAGCAAAGTACTTAAATAATGCAGCAAATTCCTTCAATAATGCAGCAGAATCCTTAAATAATGCAATAAAGTCATTAAATAATGCAGCAGAGTCCTTAAATACTGCAGCAGAGACCTTAAATAATGCAGCAAAATCCTTAAATAATGCAGCAGAGTCCTTATATAATGCAGCAGAGTCCTAAAATACCGCAGCAGAGTCCTTAAATAATGCAGCAGAGTCCTTAAATAATGCAGCAAATTCATTAAATAATGCAGCAGAGTCCTTAAATAATGCAACAAAGTCCTTAAATAATGCAGCAGATTCCTTAAATTTCGCAGCAGCGTCCTTAAATAATGCATCAAAGTCCTTAAATAATGCAGCAGAGTCCTTAAATAATGCAGCAAAGTCCTTAAATAATGCAGCAGAGTCCTTAAACAATGCAGCACAGTCCTTAAATAATGCAGCAAAGTCCTTAAATAATGCAGCAGAGTCCTTAAATACAGCAGCAGCGTCCTTAAATAATGCAACAAAGTCCTTAAATAATGCAGCAGAGTCCTTAAATAATGCAACAAAGTCCTTAAATAATGCAGCAGAGTCCTTAAATAATGCAACAAACTCCTTAAATAATGCAGCAGAGTACTTAAATAATGCAGCAGAGTACTTAAATAATGCAGCAAATTCCGTAAATAATGCAGCAGAATCCTTAAATAATGCAATAAAATCCTTAAATAATGCAGCAACGTCCTTAATAATGCAGCAGAGTCCTTAAATAATACAGCAAAGTTCTTAAATAATGCAGCAGAGGACTTAAATACTGCAGCAGCGTCCTTAAATAATGCAGCAGAGTCCTTAAATAATGCAGCAGAATCCTTAAATAATGCAAAAAATTCCTTAAATAATGCAGAAGAGTACTTAAATAATGCAGAAAAGTTGTTAAATAATGCAGCAAAGTCCTTAAATAATGCAGCGGAGTCCTTAAACATTGCAGCACAGTCCTTAAATAATGCAACAAAGTCCTTAAATAATGCAGCAGAGTCCTTAAATAATGCAGCAAAGTCCTTAAATGATGCAGCAGAGTCATTAAACAATGCAACACAGTCCTTAAATAATGCAGCAAAGTCCTTAAATAATGCAGCAGAGTCCTTAAATACAGCAGCAGCGTCCTTAAATAATTCAGCAAAGTCCTTAAATAATGCAGCAGAGTCCTTAAATAATGCAACAAAGTCCTTAAATAATGCAGCAGAGTCCTTAAATAATGCAACAAAGTCCTTAAATAATGCAGCAGAGTCCTTAAATACTGCAGCAGAGTCCTTAAATAATGCAGCAAAGTCCTTAAATAATGCAGCAGAGTCCTTAAATTCCGCAGCAGAGTGATTAAATAATGCAACAAAGTCCTTAATAATGCAGCAGAGTCCTTAAATAATGCAGCAAATTCTTTAAATAATGCAGCAGAATCCTTAAATAATGCAATAAAGTCCTTATCTAATGCAGCAACGTCCTTAATAATGCAGCAGAGTCCTTAAATAATGCAGCAAAGTACTTAAATAATGCAGCAGAGGCCTTAAATACCGCAGCAGCATACTTAAATAATGCAGCAAAGTCCTTAAATAATGCAGCAGAGTCCTTAAATAATGCAACAAAGTCCTTAAATAATGCAGCAGAGTCCTTAAATAATGCAACAAAGTCCTTAAATAATGCACCAGAGTACTTAAATAATGCAGCAAAGTCCTTAAATAATGCAGCAGAGTCCTTAAATAATGCAACAAAGTCCTTAAATAATGCAGCAGAGTCCTTAAATAATGCAGCAGAGTCCTTAAATAATGCAACAAAGTCCTTAAATAATGCAGCAGAGTCCTTAAATAATGCAACAAAGTCCTTAAATAATGCAGCAGAGTCCTTAAATAATGCAGCAAAGTCCTTAAATAATGCAGCACAGTCCTTAAACAATGCAGCACAGTCCTTAAATAATGCAACAAAGTCCTTAAATAATGCAGCAGAGTCCTTAAATAATGCAGCAAAGTCCTTAAATAATGCAGCAGAGTCCTTAAACAATGCAGCACAGTCCTTAAATAATGCAGCAAAGTCCTTAAATAATGCAGCAGAGTCCTTAAATACAGCAGCAGCGTCCTTAAATAATGCAACAAAGTCCTTAAATAATGCAGCAGAGTCCTTAAATAATGCAACAAAGTCCTTAAATAATGCAGCAGAGTCCTTAAATAATGCAACAAACTCATTAAATAATGCAGCAAATACTTAAATAATGCAGCAAATTCCTTAAATAATGCAGCAGAATCATTAAATAATGCAATAAAGTCCTTAAATAATGCAGCAGAGTCCTTAAATAATGCAATAAATTCCTTAAATAATGCAGCAGAATCCTTAAATAATGCAATAAAGTCATTAAATAATGCAGCAGAGTCCTTCAATAATGCAACAAAGTCCTTAAATAATGCAGCAGATTCCTTAAATTCTGCAGCAGCGTCCTTAAATAATGCATCAAAGTCCTTAAATAATGCAGCAGAGTCCTTAAATACCACAGCAGAGTCATTAAATAATGCAGCAGAGTCCTTAAATAATGCAGCATATTTCTTAAATAATGCAACAAAGTCCTTAAATAATGCAGCAGAGTCCTTAAATAATGCAACAAACTCATTAAATAATGCAGCAGAGTCCTTAAATAATGCAGCATATTCCTTAAATAATGCAGCAGAGTCCTTAAATAATGCAATAAAGTCCTTAAATAATGCAGCAGAGTCCTTAAATAATGCAGCAACGTCCTTAATAATGCAGCTGAGTCCTTAAATAATGCAGCAACATCCTTAAATAATGCAGCAGAGTCCTTAAATACTGCATCAGCGTCCTTAAATAATGCAACAAAGTCCTTAAATAATGCAGCAAAGTCCTTAAATAATGCAGCAGAGTCCTTAAATACAGCAGCAGAGTCCTTAAATAATTCAGCAAAGTCCTTAAATAATGCAGCAGAGTACTTAAATAATGCAATAAAGTCCTTATCTAATGCAGCAACGTCCTTAATAATGCAGCAGAGTCCTTAAATAATGCAGCAAAGTACTTAAATAATGCAGCAGAGGCCTTAAATACCGCAGCAGCATACTTAAATAATGCAGCAAAGTCCTTAAATAATGCAGCAGAGTCCTTAAATAATGCAACAAAGTCCTTAAATAATGCAGCAGAGTCCTTAAATAATGCAACAAAGTCCTTAAATAATGCACCAGAGTACTTAAATAATGCAGCAAAGTCCTTAAATAATGCAGCAGAGTCCTTAAATAATGCAACAAAGTCCTTAAATAATGCAGCAGAGTCCTTAAATAATGCAGCAGAGTCCTTAAATAATGCAACAAAGTCCTTAAATAATGCAGCAGAGTCCTTAAATAATGCAACGAAGTCCTTAAATATTGCAGCAGAGTCCTTAAATAATGCAGCAAAGTCCTTAAATAATGCAGCAGAGTCCTTAAACAATGCAGCACAGTCCTTAAATAATTCAACAAAGTCCTTAAATAATGCAGCAGAGTCCTTAAATAATGCAGCAAATTCATTAAATAATGCAGCAGAGTCCTTAAATAATGCAACAAAGTCCTTAAATAATGCAGCAGATTCCTTAAATTTAGCAGCAGCGTCCTTAAATAATGCAGCAGAGTCCTAAAATACCGCAGCAGAGTCCTTAAATAATGCAGCAAAGTCCTTAAATAATGCAGCAGAGTGCTTACGTAATGCAGCAGAGTCCTTAAATTCCGCAGCAGAGTCATTAAATAATGCAGCAGAGTCCTTAAATAATGCAGCAAATTAATTAAATAATGCACAGAGTCATTAAATAATGCAACAAAGTCCTTAAATAATGCAGCAGAGTGCTTAAATAATGCAACAAAGTCCTTAAATAATGCAGCAGAGTCCTTAAATAATGCAACAAACTCATTAAATAATGCAGCAAAGTACTTAAATAATGCAGCAAATTCCTTCAATAATGCAGCAGAATCCTTAAATAATGCAATAAAGTCATTAAATAATGCAGCAGAGTCCTTAAATACTGCAGCAGAGACCTTAAATAATGCAGCAAAATCCTTAAATAATGCAGCAGAGTCCTTATATAATGCAGCAGAGTCCTAAAATACCGCAGCAGAGTCCTTAAATAATGCAGCAGAGTCCTTAAATAATGCAGCAAATTCATTAAATAATGCAGCAGAGTCCTTAAATAATGCAACAAAGTCCTTAAATAATGCAGCAGATTCCTTAAATTTCGCAGCAGCGTCCTTAAATAATGCATCAAAGTCCTTAAATAATGCAGCAGAGTCCTTAAATAATGCAGCAAAGTCCTTAAATAATGCAGCAGAGTCCTTAAACAATGCAGCACAGTCCTTAAATAATGCAGCAAAGTCCTTAAATAATGCAGCAGAGTCCTTAAATACAGCAGCAGCGTCCTTAAATAATGCAACAAAGTCCTTAAATAATGCAGCAGAGTCCTTAAATAATGCAACAAAGTCCTTAAATAATGCAGCAGAGTCCTTAAATAATGCAACAAACTCCTTAAATAATGCAGCAGAGTACTTAAATAATGCAGCAGAGTACTTAAATAATGCAGCAAATTCCGTAAATAATGCAGCAGAATCCTTAAATAATGCAATAAAATCCTTAAATAATGCAGCAACGTCCTTAATAATGCAGCAGAGTCCTTAAATAATACAGCAAAGTTCTTAAATAATGCAGCAGAGGACTTAAATACTGCAGCAGCGTCCTTAAATAATGCAGCAGAGTCCTTAAATAATGCAGCAGAATCCTTAAATAATGCAAAAAATTCCTTAAATAATGCAGAAGAGTACTTAAATAATGCAGAAAAGTTGTTAAATAATGCAGCAAAGTCCTTAAATAATGCAGCGGAGTCCTTAAACATTGCAGCACAGTCCTTAAATAATGCAACAAAGTCCTTAAATAATGCAGCAGAGTCCTTAAATAATGCAGCAAAGTCCTTAAATGATGCAGCAGAGTCATTAAACAATGCAACACAGTCCTTAAATAATGCAGCAAAGTCCTTAAATAATGCAGCAGAGTCCTTAAATACAGCAGCAGCGTCCTTAAATAATTCAGCAAAGTCCTTAAATAATGCAGCAGAGTCCTTAAATAATGCAACAAAGTCCTTAAATAATGCAGCAGAGTCCTTAAATAATGCAACAAAGTCCTTAAATAATGCAGCAGAGTCCTTAAATACTGCAGCAGAGTCCTTAAATAATGCAGCAAAGTCCTTAAATAATGCAGCAGAGTCCTTAAATTCCGCAGCAGAGTGATTAAATAATGCAACAAAGTCCTTAATAATGCAGCAGAGTCCTTAAATAATGCAGCAAATTCTTTAAATAATGCAGCAGAATCCTTAAATAATGCAATAAAGTCCTTATCTAATGCAGCAACGTCCTTAATAATGCAGCAGAGTCCTTAAATAATGCAGCAAAGTACTTAAATAATGCAGCAGAGGCCTTAAATACCGCAGCAGCATACTTAAATAATGCAGCAAAGTCCTTAAATAATGCAGCAGAGTCCTTAAATAATGCAACAAAGTCCTTAAATAATGCAGCAGAGTCCTTAAATAATGCAACAAAGTCCTTAAATAATGCACCAGAGTACTTAAATAATGCAGCAAAGTCCTTAAATAATGCAGCAGAGTCCTTAAATAATGCAACAAAGTCCTTAAATAATGCAGCAGAGTCCTTAAATAATGCAGCAGAGTCCTTAAATAATGCAACAAAGTCCTTAAATAATGCAGCAGAGTCCTTAAATAATGCAACAAAGTCCTTAAATAATGCAGCAGAGTCCTTAAATAATGCAGCAAAGTCCTTAAATAATGCAGCAGAGTCCTTAAACAATGCAGCACAGTCCTTAAATAATGCAACAAAGTCCTTAAATAATGCAGCAGAGTCCTTAAATAATGCAGCAAAGTCCTTAAATAATGCAGCAGAGTCCTTAAACAATGCAGCACAGTCCTTAAATAATGCAGCAAAGTCCTTAAATAATGCAGCAGAGTCCTTAAATACAGCAGCAGCGTCCTTAAATAATGCAACAAAGTCCTTAAATAATGCAGCAGAGTCCTTAAATAATGCAACAAAGTCCTTAAATAATGCAGCAGAGTCCTTAAATAATGCAACAAACTCATTAAATAATGCAGCAAATACTTAAATAATGCAGCAAATTCCTTAAATAATGCAGCAGAATCATTAAATAATGCAATAAAGTCCTTAAATAATGCAGCAGAGTCCTTAAATAATGCAATAAATTCCTTAAATAATGCAGCAGAATCCTTAAATAATGCAATAAAGTCATTAAATAATGCAGCAGAGTCCTTCAATAATGCAACAAAGTCCTTAAATAATGCAGCAGATTCCTTAAATTCTGCAGCAGCGTCCTTAAATAATGCATCAAAGTCCTTAAATAATGCAGCAGAGTCCTTAAATACCACAGCAGAGTCATTAAATAATGCAGCAGAGTCCTTAAATAATGCAGCATATTCCTTAAATAATGCAACAAAGTCCTTAAATAATGCAGCAGAGTCCTTAAATAATGCAACAAACTCATTAAATAATGCAGCAGAGTCCTTAAATAATGCAGCATATTCCTTAAATAATGCAGCAGAGTCCTTAAATAATGCAATAAAGTCCTTAAATAATGCAGCAGAGTCCTTAAATAATGCAGCAACGTCCTTAATAATGCAGCTGAGTCCTTAAATAATGCAGCAACATCCTTAAATAATGCAGCAGAGTCCTTAAATACTGCATCAGCGTCCTTAAATAATGCAACAAAGTCCTTAAATAATGCAGCAAAGTCCTTAAATAATGCAGCAGAGTCCTTAAATACAGCAGCAGAGTCCTTAAATAATTCAGCAAAGTCCTTAAATAATGCAGCAGAGTACTTAAATAATGCAATAAAGTCCTTATCTAATGCAGCAACGTCCTTAATAATGCAGCAGAGTCCTTAAATAATGCAGCAAAGTACTTAAATAATGCAGCAGAGGCCTTAAATACCGCAGCAGCATACTTAAATAATGCAGCAAAGTCCTTAAATAATGCAGCAGAGTCCTTAAATAATGCAACAAAGTCCTTAAATAATGCAGCAGAGTCCTTAAATAATGCAACAAAGTCCTTAAATAATGCACCAGAGTACTTAAATAATGCAGCAAAGTCCTTAAATAATGCAGCAGAGTCCTTAAATAATGCAACAAAGTCCTTAAATAATGCAGCAGAGTCCTTAAATAATGCAACAAAGTCCTTAAATAATGCAGCAGAGTCCTTAAATAATGCAACGAAGTCCTTAAATATTGCAGCAGAGTCCTTAAATAATGCAGCAAAGTCCTTAAATAATGCAGCAGAGTCCTTAAACAATGCAGCACAGTCCTTAAATAATTCAACAAAGTCCTTAAATAATGCAGCAGAGTCCTTAAATAATGCAGCAAATTCATTAAATAATGCAGCAGAGTCCTTAAATAATGCAACAGAGTCCTTAAATAATGCAGCAGATTCCTTAAATTTCGCAGCAGCGTCCTTAAATAATGCAGCAGAGTCCTAAAATACCGCAGCAGAGTCCTTAAATAATGCAGCAAAGTCCTTAAATAATGCAGCAGAGTGCTTACGTAATGCAGCAGAGTCCTTAAATTCCGCAGCAGAGTCATTAAATAATGCAGCAGAGTCCTTAAATAATGCAGCAAATTCATTAAATAATGCACAGAGTCATTAAATAATGCAACAAAGTCCTTAAATAATGCAGCAGAGTGCTTAAATAATGCAACAAAGTCCTTAAATAATGCAGCAGAGTCCTTAAATAATGCAACAAACTCATTAAATAATGCAGCAAAGTACTTAAATAATGCAGCAAATTCCTTCAATAATGCAGCAGAATCCTTAAATAATGCAATAAAGTCATTAAATAATGCAGCAGAGTCCTTAAATACTGCAGCAGAGACCTTAAATAATGCAGCAAAATCCTTAAATAATGCAGCAGAGTCCTTATATAATGCAGCAGAGTCCTAAAATACCGCAGCAGAGTCCTTAAATAATGCAGCAGAGTCCTTAAATAATGCAGCAAATTCATTAAATAATGCAGCAGAGTCCTTAAATAATGCAACAAAGTCCTTAAATAATGCAGCAGATTCCTTAAATTTCGCAGCAGCGTCCTTAAATAATGCATCAAAGTCCTTAAATAATGCAGCAGAGTCCTAAAATACCGCAGCAGAGTCCTTAAATAATGCAGCAAAGTCCTTAAATAATGCAGCAGAGTGCTTACATAATGCAGCAGAGTCCTTAAATTCCGCAGCAGTGTCATTAAATAATGCAGCAGAGTCTTTAATAATGCAGCAAATTCATTAAATAATGCACAGAGTCATTAAATAATGCAACAAAGTCCTTAAATAATGCAGCAGAGTCCTTAAATAATGCAACAAAGTCCTTAAATAATGCAGCAGATTCCTTAAATAAAGCAGCAGAGTGCTTAAATAATGCAGCAGAGTCCTTAAATACCGCAGCAGAGTCATTAAATAATACAGCAGAGTCCTTAAATAATGCAGCAAATTCCTTAAATAATGCAGAGTCCTTAAATAATGCACTAAATTCCTTAAATAAAATGCAGCAACGCCCTTAATAATGCAGCTGAGTCCTTAAATAATTCAGCAAAGTCCTTAAATAATGCAGCAGAGTCCTTAAATACCGCAGCAGCGTCCTTAAATAATGCAACAAAGTCCTTAAATAATGCAGCAGAACCCTTAAATAATGCAACAAAGTCCTTAAATAATGCAGCAGACTCCTTAAATAATGCAACAAACTCCTTAAATAATGCAGCAGAGTACTTAAATAATGCAGCAGAGTACTTAAATAATGCAGCAAATTCCGTAAATAATGCAGCAGAATCCTTAAATAATGCAATAAAATCCTTAAATAATGCAGCAACATCCTTAATAATGCAGCAGAGTCCTTAAATAATACAGCAAAGTTCTTAAATAATGCAGCAGAGGACTTAAATACTGCAGCAGCGTCCTTAAATAATGCAGCAGAGTCCTTAAATAATGCAGCAGAATCCTTAAATAATGCAAAAAATTCCTTAAATAATGCAGAAGAGTACTTAAATAATGCAGAAAAGTTGTTAAATAATGCAGCAAAGTCCTTAAATAATGCAGTGGAGTCCTTAAACATTGCAGCACAGTCCTTAAATAATGCAACAAAGTACTTAAATAATGCAGCAGAGTCCTTAAATAATGCAGCAAAGTCCTTAAATGATGCAGCAGAGTCATTAAACAATGCAACACAGTCCTTAAATAATGCAGCAAAGTCCTTAAATAATGCAGCAGAGTCCTTAAATACAGCAGCAGCGTCCTTAAATAATTCAGCAAAGTCCTTAAATAATGCAGCAGAGTCCTTAAATAATGCAACAAAGTCCTTAAATAATGCAGCAGAGTCCTTAAATAATGCAACAAAGTCCTTAAATAATGCAGCAGAGTCCTTAAATACTGCAGCAGAGTCCTTAAATAATGCAGCAAAGTCCTTAAATAATGCAGCAGAGTCCTTAAATTCCGCAGCAGAGTGATTAAATAATGCAACAAAGTCCTTAATAATGCAGCAGAGTCCTTAAATAATGCAGCAAATTCTTTAAATAATGCAGCAGAATCCTTAAATAATGCAATAAAGTCCTTATCTAATGCAGCAACGTCCTTAATAATGCAGCAGAGTCCTTAAATAATGCAGCAAAGTACTTAAATAATGCAGCAGAGGCCTTAAATACCGCAGCAGCATACTTAAATAATGCAGCAAAGTCCTTAAATAATGCAGCAGAGTCCTTAAATAATGCAACAAAGTCCTTAAATAATGCAGCAGAGTACTTAAATAATGCAGCAAAGTCCTTAAATAATGCAGCAGAGTCCTTAAATAATGCAACAAAGTCCTTAAATAATGCAGCAGAGTCCTTAAATAATGCAGCAGAGTCCTTAAATAATGCAACAAAGTCCTTAAATAATGCAGCAGAGTCCTTAAATAATGCAACAAAGTCCTTAAATAATGCAGCAGAGTCCTTAAATAATGCAGCAAAGTCCTTAAATAATGCAGCAGAGTCCTTAAACAATGCAGCACAGTCCTTAAATAATGCAACAAAGTCCTTAAATAATGCAGCAGAGTCCTTAAATAATGCAGCAAAGTCCTTAAATAATGCAGCAGAGTCCTTAAACAATGCAGCACAGTCCTTAAATAATGCAGCAAAGTCCTTAAATAATGCAGCAGAGTCCTTAAATACAGCAGCAGCGTCCTTAAATAATGCAACAAAGTCCTTAAATAATGCAGCAGAGTCCTTAAATAATGCAACAAAGTCCTTAAATAATGCAGCAGAGTCCTTAAATAATGCAACAAACTCATTAAATAATGCAGCAAAGTACTTAAATAATGCAGCAAATTCCTTAAATAATGCAGCAGAATCATTAAATAATGCAATAAAGTCCTTAAATAATGCAGCAGAATCCTTAAATAATGCAATAAAGTCATTAAATAATGCAGCAGAGTCCTTCAATAATGCAACAAAGTCCTTAAATAATGCAGCAGATTCCTTAAATTCTGCAGCAGCGTCCTTAAATAATGCATCAAAGTCCTTAAATAATGCAATAAATTCCTTAAATAATGCAGCAGAATCCTTAAATAATGCAATAAAGTCATTAAATAATGCAGCAGAGTCCTTCAATAATGCAACAAAGTCCTTAAATAATGCAGCAGATTCCTTAAATTCTGCAGCAGCGTCCTTAAATAATGCATCAAAGTCCTTAAATAATGCAGCAGAGTCCTTAAATACCACAGCAGAGTCATTAAATAATGCAGCAGAGTCCTTAAATAATGCAGCATATTCCTTAAATAATGCAACAAAGTCCTTAAATAATGCAGCAGAGTCCTTAAATAATGCAACAAACTCATTAAATAATGCAGCAGAGTCCTTAAATAATGCAGCATATTCCTTAAATAATGCAGCAGAGTCCTTAAATAATGCAATAAAGTCCTTAAATAATGCAGCAGAGTCCTTAAATAATGCAGCAACGTCCTTAATAATGCAGCTGAGTCCTTAAATAATGCAGCAACATCCTTAAATAATGCAGCAGAGTCCTTAAATACTGCATCAGCGTCCTTAAATAATGCAACAAAGTCCTTAAATAATGCAGCAAAGTCCTTAAATAATGCAGCAGAGTCCTTAAATACAGCAGCAGAGTCCTTAAATAATTCAGCAAAGTCCTTAAATAATGCAGCAGAGTCCTTAAATAATGCAATAAAGTCCTTATCTAATGCAGCAACGTCCTTAATAATGCAGCAGAGTCCTTAAATAATGCAGCAAAGTACTTAAATAATGCAGCAGAGGCCTTAAATACCGCAGCAGCATACTTAAATAATGCAGCAAAGTCCTTAAATAATGCAGCAGAGTCCTTAAATAATGCAACAAAGTCCTTAAATAATGCAGCAGAGTCCTTAAATAATGCAACAAAGTCCTTAAATAATGCACCAGAGTACTTAAATAATGCAGCAAAGTCCTTAAATAATGCAGCAGAGTCCTTAAATAATGCAACAAAGTCCTTAAATAATGCAGCAGAGTCCTTAAATAATGCAGCAGAGTCCTTAAATAATGCAACAAAGTCCTTAAATAATGCAGCAGAGTCCTTAAATAATGCAACAAAGTCCTTAAATATTGCAGCAGAGTCCTTAAATAATGCAGCAAAGTCCTTAAATAATGCAGCAGAGTCCTTAAACAATGCAGCACAGTCCTTAAATTATGCAACAAAGTCCTTAAATAATGCAGCAGAGTCCTTAAATAATGCAGCAAATTCATTAAATAATGCAGCAGAGTCCTTAAATAATGCAACAAAGTCCTTAAATAATGCAGCAGATTCCTTAAATTTCGCAGCAGCGTCCTTAAATAATGCAGCAGAGTCCTAAAATACCGCAGCAGAGTCCTTAAATAATGCAGCAAAGTCCTTAAATAATGCAGCAGAGTGCTTACGTAATGCAGCAGAGTCCTTAAATTCCGCAGCAGAGTCATTAAATAATGCAGCAGAGTCCTTAAATAATGCAGCAAATTCATTAAATAATGCACAGAGTCATTAAATAATGCAACAAAGTCCTTAAATAATGCAGCAGAGTGCTTAAATAATGCAACAAAGTCCTTAAATAATGCAGCAGAGTCCTTAAATAATGCAACAAACTCATTAAATAATGCAGCAAAGTACTTAAATAATGCAGCAAATTCCTTCAATAATGCAGCAGAAGCCTTAAATAATGCAATAAAGTCCTTAAATAATGCAGCAGAGTCCTTAAATAATGCAAAAAATTCCTTAAATAATGCAGCAGAATCCTTAAATAATGCAACAAAGTCCTTAAATAATGCAGCAACGTCCTTAATAATGCAGCAGAGTCCTTAAATAATGCAGCAGAGTACTTAAATAATGCAGCAAATTCCGTAAATAATGCAGCAGAATCCTTAAATAATGCAATAAAATCCTTAAATAATGCAGCAACGTCCTTAATAATGCAGCAGAGTCCTTAAATAATACAGCAAAGTTCTTAAATAATGCAGCAGAGGACTTAAATACTGCAGCAGCGTCCTTAAATAATGCAGCAGAGTCCTTAAATAATGCAGCAGAATCCTTAAATAATGCAAAAAATTCCTTAAATAATGCAGAAGAGTACTTAAATAATGCAGAAAAGTTGTTAAATAATGCAGCAAAGTCCTTAAATAATGCAGTGGAGTCCTTAAACATTGCAGCACAGTCCTTAAATAATGCAACAAAGTACTTAAATAATGCAGCAGAGTCCTTAAATAATGCAGCAAAGTCCTTAAATGATGCAGCAGAGTCATTAAACAATGCAACACAGTCCTTAAATAATGCAGCAAAGTCCTTAAATAATGCAGCAGAGTCCTTAAATACAGCAGCAGCGTCCTTAAATAATTCAGCAAAGTCCTTAAATAATGCAGCAGAGTCCTTAAATAATGCAACAAAGTCCTTAAATAATGCAGCAGAGTCCTTAAATAATGCAACAAAGTCCTTAAATAATGCAGCAGAGTCCTTAAATACTGCAGCAGAGTCCTTAAATAATGCAGCAAAGTCCTTAAATAATGCAGCAGAGTCCTTAAATTCCGCAGCAGAGTGATTAAATAATGCAACAAAGTCCTTAATAATGCAGCAGAGTCCTTAAATAATGCAGCAAATTCTTTAAATAATGCAGCAGAATCCTTAAATAATGCAATAAAGTCCTTATCTAATGCAGCAACGTCCTTAATAATGCAGCAGAGTCCTTAAATAATGCAGCAAAGTACTTAAATAATGCAGCAGAGGCCTTAAATACCGCAGCAGCATACTTAAATAATGCAGCAAAGTCCTTAAATAATGCAGCAGAGTCCTTAAATAATGCAACAAAGTCCTTAAATAATGCAGCAGAGTACTTAAATAATGCAGCAAAGTCCTTAAATAATGCAGCAGAGTCCTTAAATAATGCAACAAAGTCCTTAAATAATGCAGCAGAGTCCTTAAATAATGCAGCAGAGTCCTTAAATAATGCAACAAAGTCCTTAAATAATGCAGCAGAGTCCTTAAATAATGCAACAAAGTCCTTAAATAATGCAGCAGAGTCCTTAAATAATGCAGCAAAGTCCTTAAATAATGCAGCAGAGTCCTTAAACAATGCAGCACAGTCCTTAAATAATGCAACAAAGTCCTTAAATAATGCAGCAGAGTCCTTAAATAATGCAGCAAAGTCCTTAAATAATGCAGCAGAGTCCTTAAACAATGCAGCACAGTCCTTAAATAATGCAGCAAAGTCCTTAAATAATGCAGCAGAGTCCTTAAATACAGCAGCAGCGTCCTTAAATAATGCAACAA
Source organism: Phyllobates terribilis (assembly GCF_046119375.1). Taxonomy (NCBI): domain Eukaryota; kingdom Metazoa; phylum Chordata; class Amphibia; order Anura; family Dendrobatidae; genus Phyllobates; species Phyllobates terribilis. The sequence continues at coordinate 1,216,238 of NW_027363114.1, read as the reverse complement.
AGTCCTTAAATAATGCAGCAGAGTCCTTAAATAATGCAACAAAGTCCTTAAATAATGCAGCAGAGTCCTTAAATAATGCAACAAACTCATTAAATAATGCAGCAAAGTACTTAAATAATGCAGCAAATTCCTTAAATAATGCAGCAGAATCATTAAATAATGCAATAAAGTCCTTAAATAATGCAGCAGAATCCTTAAATAATGCAATAAAGTCATTAAATAATGCAGCAGAGTCCTTCAATAATGCAACAAAGTCCTTAAATAATGCAGCAGATTCCTTAAATTCTGCAGCAGCGTCCTTAAATAATGCATCAAAGTCCTTAAATAATGCAATAAATTCCTTAAATAATGCAGCAGAATCCTTAAATAATGCAATAAAGTCATTAAATAATGCAGCAGAGTCCTTCAATAATGCAACAAAGTCCTTAAATAATGCAGCAGATTCCTTAAATTCTGCAGCAGCGTCCTTAAATAATGCATCAAAGTCCTTAAATAATGCAGCAGAGTCCTTAAATACCACAGCAGAGTCATTAAATAATGCAGCAGAGTCCTTAAATAATGCAGCATATTCCTTAAATAATGCAACAAAGTCCTTAAATAATGCAGCAGAGTCCTTAAATAATGCAACAAACTCATTAAATAATGCAGCAGAGTCCTTAAATAATGCAGCATATTCCTTAAATAATGCAGCAGAGTCCTTAAATAATGCAATAAAGTCCTTAAATAATGCAGCAGAGTCCTTAAATAATGCAGCAACGTCCTTAATAATGCAGCTGAGTCCTTAAATAATGCAGCAACATCCTTAAATAATGCAGCAGAGTCCTTAAATACTGCATCAGCGTCCTTAAATAATGCAACAAAGTCCTTAAATAATGCAGCAAAGTCCTTAAATAATGCAGCAGAGTCCTTAAATACAGCAGCAGAGTCCTTAAATAATTCAGCAAAGTCCTTAAATAATGCAGCAGAGTCCTTAAATAATGCAATAAAGTCCTTATCTAATGCAGCAACGTCCTTAATAATGCAGCAGAGTCCTTAAATAATGCAGCAAAGTACTTAAATAATGCAGCAGAGGCCTTAAATACCGCAGCAGCATACTTAAATAATGCAGCAAAGTCCTTAAATAATGCAGCAGAGTCCTTAAATAATGCAACAAAGTCCTTAAATAATGCAGCAGAGTCCTTAAATAATGCAACAAAGTCCTTAAATAATGCACCAGAGTACTTAAATAATGCAGCAAAGTCCTTAAATAATGCAGCAGAGTCCTTAAATAATGCAACAAAGTCCTTAAATAATGCAGCAGAGTCCTTAAATAATGCAGCAGAGTCCTTAAATAATGCAACAAAGTCCTTAAATAATGCAGCAGAGTCCTTAAATAATGCAACAAAGTCCTTAAATATTGCAGCAGAGTCCTTAAATAATGCAGCAAAGTCCTTAAATAATGCAGCAGAGTCCTTAAACAATGCAGCACAGTCCTTAAATTATGCAACAAAGTCCTTAAATAATGCAGCAGAGTCCTTAAATAATGCAGCAAATTCATTAAATAATGCAGCAGAGTCCTTAAATAATGCAACAAAGTCCTTAAATAATGCAGCAGATTCCTTAAATTTCGCAGCAGCGTCCTTAAATAATGCAGCAGAGTCCTAAAATACCGCAGCAGAGTCCTTAAATAATGCAGCAAAGTCCTTAAATAATGCAGCAGAGTGCTTACGTAATGCAGCAGAGTCCTTAAATTCCGCAGCAGAGTCATTAAATAATGCAGCAGAGTCCTTAAATAATGCAGCAAATTCATTAAATAATGCACAGAGTCATTAAATAATGCAACAAAGTCCTTAAATAATGCAGCAGAGTGCTTAAATAATGCAACAAAGTCCTTAAATAATGCAGCAGAGTCCTTAAATAATGCAACAAACTCATTAAATAATGCAGCAAAGTACTTAAATAATGCAGCAAATTCCTTCAATAATGCAGCAGAAGCCTTAAATAATGCAATAAAGTCCTTAAATAATGCAGCAGAGTCCTTAAATAATGCAAAAAATTCCTTAAATAATGCAGCAGAATCCTTAAATAATGCAACAAAGTCCTTAAATAATGCAGCAACGTCCTTAATAATGCAGCAGAGTCCTTAAATAATGCAGCAAATTCCTTAAATAATGCAGCAGAGGCCTTAAATACCGAAGCAGCGTCCTTAAAGAATGCAGCAAAGTCCTTAAATAATGCAGAAGAGTCCTTAAATAATGCAACAAAGTCCTTAAATAATGCAGCAGAGTCCTTAAATAAAGCAGCAGAGTGCTTAAATAATGCAGCAGAGTCCTTAAATACCGCCGCAGAGTCATTAAATAATACAGCAGATTCCTTAAATAAAGCAGCAGAGTGCTTAAATAATGCAGCACAGTCCTTAAATACCTCAGCAGAGTCATTAAATAATACAGCAGAGTCCTTACATAATGCAGCAAATTCCTTAAATAATGCAGAGTCCTTAAATAATGCACTAAATTCCTTAAATAAAATGCAGCAACGCCCTTAATAATGCAGCTGAGTCCTTAAATAATTCAGCAAAGTCCTTAAATAATGCAGCAGAGTCCTTAAATAACGCAGCAGCGTCCTTAAATAATGCAACAAAGTCCTTAAATAATGCAGCAGAACCCTTAAATAATGCAACAAAGTCCTTAAATAATGCAGCAGACTCCTTAAATAATGCAACAAACTCCTTAAATAATGCAGCAGAGTACTTAAACAATGCAGCAGAGTACTTAAATAATGCAATAAAATCCTTAAATAATGCAGCAACGTCCTTAATAATGCAGCAGAGTCCTTAAATAATACAGCAAAGTCCTTAAATAATGCAGCAGAGGACTTAAATACTGCAACAAAATCCTTAAATAATGCAGCAGAGTCCTTATATAATGCAACAAAGTCCTTAAATAATGCAGCAGAGTCCTTAAATACTGCAGCAGAGTCCTTAAATAATGCAGCAAAGTCCTTAAATAATGCAGCAGAGTCCTTAAATTCCGCAGCAGAGTGATTAAATAATGCAACAAAGTCCTTAATAATGCAGCAGAGTCCTTAAATAATGCAGCAAATTCTTTAAATAATGCAGCAGAATCCTTAAATGATGCAATAAAGTCCTTATCTAATGCAACAACGTCCTTAATAATGCAGCAGAGTCCTTAAATAATGCAGCAAAGTACTTAAATAATGCAGCAGAGGCCTTAAATACCGCAGCAGCATACTTAAATAACGCAGCAAAGTCCTTAAATAATGCAGCAGAGTCCTTAAATAATGCAACAAAGTCCTTAAATAATGCAGCAGAGTCCTTAAATAATGCAACAAACTCATTAAATAATGCAGCAAAGTACTTAAATAATGCAGCAAATTCCTTAAATAATGCAGCAGAATCCTTAAATAATGCAATAAAGTCCTTAAATAATGCAGCAGAGTCCTTAAATAATGCAAAAAATTCCTTAAATAATGCAGCAGAATCCTTAAATAATGCAACAAAGTCCTTAAATAATGCAGCAACGTCCTTAATAATGCAGCAGAGTCCTTAAATAATGCAGCAAATTCCTTAAATAATGCAGAGTCCTTAAATAATGCACTAAATTCCTTAAATAAAATGCAGCAACGCCCTTAATAATGCAGCTGAGTCCTTAAATAATTCAGCAAAGTCCTTAAATAATGCAGCAGAGTCCTTAAATACCGCAGCAGCGTCCTTAAATAATGCAACAAAGTCCTTAAATAATGCAGCAGAACCCTTAAATAATGCAACAAAGTCCTTAAATAATGCAGCAGACTCCTTAAATAATGCAACAAACTCCTTAAATAATGCAGCAGAGTACTTAAATAATGCAGCAGAGTACTTAAATAATGCAGCAAATTCCTTAAATAATGCAGCAGAATCCTTAAATAATGCAATAAAATCCTTAAATAATGCAGCAACGTCCTTAATAATGCAGCAGAGTCCTTAAATAATACAGCAAAGTCCTTAAATAATGCAGCAGAGGACTTAAATACTGCATCAGCGTCCTTAAATAATGCAGCAGAGTCCTTAAATAATGCAACAAAGTCCTTAAATAATGCAGCAGAATCCTTAAATAATGCAAAAAATTCCTTAAATAATGCAGCAGAGTCCTTAAATAATGCAGCAAAGTCCTTAAATAATGCAGCAGAGTCCTTAAACAATGCAGCACAGTCCTTAAATAATGCAACAAAGTCATTAAATAATGCAGCAGAGTCCTTAAATAATGCAACAAAGTCCTTAAATAATGCAGCAGAATCCTTAAATAATGCAAAAAATTCCTTAAATAATGCAGCAGAGTCCTTAAATAATGCAGCAAAGTCCTTAAATAATGCAGCAGAGTCCTTAAACAATGCAGCACAGTCCTTAAATAATGCAGCAGAGTCCTTAAATAATGCAGCAAACTCATTAAATAATGCAGCAAAGTACTTAAATAATGCAGCAAATTCCTTAAATAATGCAGCAGAATCCTTAAATAATGCAATAAAGTCCTTAAATAATGCAGCAGAGTCCTTAAATAATGCAATAAATTCCTTAAATAATGCAGCAGAATCCTTAAATAATGCAATAAAGTCATTAAATAATGCAGCAGAGTCCTTAAATAATGCAACAAATTCATTAAATAATGCACAGAGTCATTAAATAATGCAACAAAGTCCTTAAATAATGCAGCAGAGTCCTTAAATAATGCATCAAAGTCCTTAAATAATGCAGCAGAGTCCTTAAATAAAGCAGCAGAGTGCTTAAATAATGCAGCAGAGTCCTTAAATACCGCAGCAGAGTCATTAAATAATACAGCAGATTCCTTAAATAAAGCAGCAGTGTGCTTAAATAATGCAGCAGAGTCCTTAAATACCGCAGCAGAGTCATTAAATAATACAGCAGAGTCCTTAAATAATGCAGCAAATTCCTTAAATAATGCAGAGTCCTTAAATAATGCACTAAATTCCTTAAATAAAATGCAGCAACGCCCTTAATAATGCAGCTGAGTCCTTAAATAATTCTGCAAAGTCCTTAAATAATGCAGCAGAGTCCTTAAATACCGCAGCAGTGTCCTTAAATAATGCAACAAAGTCCTTAAATAATGCAGCAGAACCCTTAAATAATGCAACAAAGTCCTTAAATAATGCAGCAGAGTCCTTAAATAATGCAGCAGAGTCCTTAAATAATGCAACAAAGTCCTTAAATAATGCAGCAGAGTCCTTAAATAATGCAACAAAGTCCTTAAATATTGCAGCAGAGTTCTTAAATAATGCAGCAAATTCCTTAAATAATGCAGCAGAGTCCTTAAACAATGCAGCACAGTCCTTAAATAATGCAACAAAGTCCTTAAATAATGCAGCAGAGTCCTTAAATAATGCAGCAAATTCATTAAATAATGCAGCAGAGTCCTTAAATAATGCAACAAAGTCCTTAAATAATGCAGCAGATTCCTTAAATTTCGCAGCAGCGTCCATAAATAATGCAGCAGAGTCCTAAAATACCGCAGCAGAGTCCTTAAATAATGCAGCAAAGTCCTTAAATAATGCAGCAGAGTGCTTACGTAATGCAGCAAACTCATTAAATAATGCAGCAAAGTACTTAAATAATGCAGCAAATTCCTTAAATAATGCAGCAGAATCCTTAAATAATGCAATAAAGTCCTTAAATAATGCAGCAGAGTCCTTAAATAATGCAATAAATTCCTTAAATAATGCAGCAGAATCCTTAAATAATGCAATAAAGTCATTAAATAATGCAGCAGAGTCCTTAAATACTGCAGCAGAGACCTTAAATAATGTAGCAAAATCCTTAAATAATGCAGCAGAGTCCTTATATAATGCAGCAGAGTCCTAAAATACCGCAGCAGAGTCCTTAAATAATGCAGCAGAGTCCTTAAATAATGCAGCAAATTCATTAAATAATGCAGAAGAGTACTTAAATAATGCAGAAAAGTTGTTAAATAATGCAGCAAAGTCCTTAAATAATGCAGCAGAGTCCTTAAACATTGCAGCACAGTCCTTAAATAATGCAACAAAGTCCTTAAATAATGCAGCAGAGTCCTTAAATAATGCAGCAGAGTCCTTAAATACAGCAGCAGCGTCCTTAAATAATTCAGCAAAGTCCTTAAATAATGCAGCAGAGTCCTTAAATAATGCAACAAAGTCCTTAAATAATGCAGCAGAGTCCTTAAATAATGCAACAAAGTCCTTAAATAATGCAGCAGAGTCCTTAAATACTGCAGCAGAGTCCTTAAATAATGCAGCAAAGTCCTTAAATAATGCAGCAGAGTCCTTAAATTCCGCAGCAGAGTGATTAAATAATGCAACAAAGTCCTTAATAATGCAGCAGAGTCCTTAAATAATGCAGCAAATTCTTTAAATAATGCAGCAGAATCCTTAAATAATGCAATAAAGTCCTTATCTAATGCAGCAACGTCCTTAATAATGCAGCAGAGTCCTTAAATAATGCAGCAAAGTACTTAAATAATGCAGCAGAGGCCTTAAATACCGCAGCAGCATACTTAAATAATGCAGCAAAGTCCTTAAATAATGCAGCAGAGTCCTTAAATAATGCAACAAAGTCCTTAAATAATGCAGCAGAGTCCTTAAATAATGCAACAAAGTCCTTAAATAATGCACCAGAGTACTTAAATAATGCAGCAAAGTCCTTAAATAATGCAGCAGAGTCCTTAAATAATGCAACAAAGTCCTTAAATAATGCAGCAGAGTCCTTAAATAATGCAGCAGAGTCCTTAAATAATGCAACAAAGTCCTTAAATAATGCAGCAGAGTCCTTAAATAATGCAACAAAGTCCTTAAATAATGCAGCAGAGTCCTTAAATAATGCAGCAAAGTCCTTAAATAATGCAGCAGAGTCCTTAAACAATGCAGCACAGTCCTTAAATAATGCAACAAAGTCCTTAAATAATGCAGCAGAGTCCTTAAATAATGCAACAAAGTCCTTAAATAATGCAGTAGATTCCTTAAATTTCGCAGCAGCGTCCTTAAATAATGCATCAAAGTCCTTAAATAATGCAGCAGAGTCCTAAAATACCGCAGCAGAGTCCTTAAATAATGCAGCAAAGTCCTTAAATAATGCAGCAGAGTGCTTACATAATGCAGCAGAGTCCTTAAATTCCGCAGCAGAGTCATTAAATAATGCAGCAGAGTCCTTAAATAATGCAGCAAATTCATTAAATAATGCACAGAGTCATTAAATAATGCAACAAAGTCCTTAGATAATGCAGCAGAGTCCTTAAATAATGCAACAAAGTCCTTAAATAATGCAGCAGATTCCTTAAATAAAGCAGCAGAGTGCTTAAATAATGCAGCAGAGTCCTTAAATACCGCAGCAGAGTCATTAAATAATACAGCAGAGTCCTTAAATAATGCAGCAAATTCCTTAAATAATGCAGAGTCCTTAAATAATGCACTAAATTCCTTAAATAAAATGCAGCAACGCCCTTAATAATGCAGCTGAGTCCTTAAATAATTCAGCAAAGTCCTTAAATAATGCAGCAGAGTCCTTAAATACCGCAGCAGCGTCCTTAAATAATGCAACAAAGTCCTTAAATAATGCAGCAGAACCCTTAAATAATGCAACAAAGTCCTTAAATAATGCAGCAGACTCCTTAAATAATGCAACAAACTCCTTAAATAATGCAGCAGAGTACTTAAATAATGCAGCAGAGTACTTAAATAATGCAGCAAATTCCTTAAATAATGCAGCAGAATCCTTAAATAATGCAATAAAATCCTTAAATAATGCAGCAACGTCCTTAATAATGCAGCAGAGTCCTTAAATAATACAGCAAAGTTCTTAAATAATGCAGCAGAGGACTTAAATACTGCAGCAGCGTCCTTAAATAATGCAGCAGAGTCCTTAAATAATGCAACAAAGTCCTTAAATAATGCAGCAGAATCCTTAAATAATGCAAAAAATTCCTTAAATAATGCAGAAGAGTACTTAAATAATGCAGAAAAGTTGTTAAATAATGCAGCAAAGTCCTTAAATAATGCAGCAGAGTCCTTAAACATTGCAGCACAGTCCTTAAATAATGCAACAAAGTCCTTAAATAATGCAGCAGAGTCCTTAAATAATGCAGCAAAGTCCTTAAATGATGCAGCAGAGTCATTAAACAATGCAACACAGTCCTTAAATAATGCAGCAAAGTCCTTAAATAATGCAGCAGAGTCCTTAAATACAGCAGCAGCGTCCTTAAATAATTCAGCAAAGTCCTTAAATAATGCAGCAGAGTCCTTAAATAATGCAACAAAGTCCTTAAATAATGCAGCAGAGTCCTTAAATAATGCAACAAAGTCCTTAAATAATGCAGCAGAGTCCTTAAATACTGCAGCAGAGTCCTTAAATAATGCAGCAAAGTCCTTAAATAATGCAGAAGAGTCCTTAAATTCCGCAGCAGAGTGATTAAATAATGCAACAAAGTCCTTAATAATGCAGCAGAGTCCCTAAATAATGCAGCAAATTCTTTAAATAATGCAGCAGAATCCTTAAATAATGCAATAAAGTCCTTAACTAATGCAGCAACGTCCTTAATAATGCAGCAGAGTCCTTAAATAATGCAGCAAAGTACTTAAATAATGCAGCAGAGGCCTTAAATACCGCAGCAGCATACTTAAATAATGCAGCAAAGTCCTTAAATAATGCAGCAGAGTCCTTAAATAATGCAACAAAGTCCTTAAATAATGCAGCAGAGTCCTTAAATAATGCAACAAAGTCCTTAAATAATGCACCAGAGTACTTAAATAATGCAGCAAAGTCCTTAAATAATGCAGCAGAGTCCTTAAATAATGCAACAAAGTCCTTAAATAATGCAGCAGAGTCCTTAAATAATGCAGCAGAGTCCTTAAATAATGCAACAAAGTCCTTAAATAATGCAGCAGAGTCCTTAAATAATGCAACAAAGTCCTTAAATAATGCAGCAGAGTCCTTAAATAATGCAGCAAAGTCCTTAAATAATGCAGCAGAGTCCTTAAACAATGCAGCACAGTCCTTAAATAATGCAACAAAGTCCTTAAATAATGCAGCAGAGTCCTTAAATAATGCAGCAAAGTCCTTAAATAATGCAGCAGAGTCCTTAAACAATGCAGCACAGTCCTTAAATAATGCAACAAAGTCCTTAAATAATGCAGCAGAGTCCTTAAATAATGCAGCAAAGTCCTTAAATAATGCAGCAGAGTCCTTAAACAATGCAGCACAGTCCTTAAATAATGCAGCAGATTCCTTAAATTTCGCAGCAGCGTCCATAAATAATGCAGCAGAGTCCTAAAATACCGCAGCAGAGTCCTTAAATAATGCAGCAAAGTCCTTAAATAATGCAGCAGAGTGCTTACGTAATGCAGCAAACTCATTAAATAATGCAGCAAAGTACTTAAATAATGCAGCAAATTCCTTAAATAATGCAGCAGAATCCTTAAATAATGCAATAAAGTCCTTAAATAATGCAGCAGAGTCCTTAAATAATGCAATAAATTCCTTAAATAATGCAGCAGAATCCTTAAATAATGCAATAAAGTCATTAAATAATGCAGCAGAGTCCTTAAATACTGCAGCAGAGACCTTAAATAATGCAGCAAAATCCTTAAATAATGCAGCAGAGTCCTTATATAATGCAGCAGAGTCCTAAAATACCGCAGCAGAGTCCTTAAATAATGCAGCAGAGTCCTTAAATAATGCAGCAAATTCATTAAATAATGCAGCAGAGTCCTTAAATAATGCAGCAGATTCCTTAAATTTCGCAGCAGCGTCCTTAAATAATGCATCAAAGTCCTTAAATAATGCAGCAGAGTCCTAAAATACCGCAGCAGAGTCCTTAAATAATGCAGCAAAGTCCTTAAATAATGCAGCAGAGTGCTTACATAATGCAGCAGAGTCCTTAAATAATGCAACAAAGTCCTTAAATAATGCAGCAGATTCCTTAAATAAAGCAGCAGAGTGCTTAAATAATGCAGCAGAGTCCTTAAATACCGCAGCAGAGTCATTAAATAATACAGCAGAGTCCTTAAATAATGCAGCAAATTCCTTAAATAATGCAGAGTCCTTAAATAATGCACTAAATTCCTTAAATAAAATGCAGCAACGCCCTTAATAATGCAGCTGAGTCCTTAAATAATTCAGCAAAGTCCTTAAATAATGCAGCAGAGTCCTTAAATACCGCAGCAGCGTCCTTAAATAATGCAACAAAGTCCTTAAATAATGCAGCAGAACCCTTAAATAATGCAACAAAGTCCTTAAATAATGCAGCAGACTCCTTAAATAATGCAACAAACTCCTTAAATAATGCAGCAGAGTACTTAAATAATGCAGCAGAGTACTTAAATAATGCAGCAAATTCCTTAAATAATGCAGCAGAATCCTTAAATAATGCAATAAAATCCTTAAATAATGCAGCAACGTCCTTAATAATGCAGCAGAGTCCTTAAATAATACAGCAAAGTTCTTAAATAATGCAGCAGAGGACTTAAATACTGCAGCAGCATCCTTAAATAATGCAGCAGAGTCCTTAAATAATGCAACAAAGTCCTTAAATAATGCAGCAGAATCCTTAAATAATGCAAAAAATTCCTTAAATAATGCAGAAGAGTACTTAAATAATGCAGAAAAGTTGTTAAATAATGCAGCAAAGTCCTTAAATAATGCAGCAGAGTCCTTAAACATTGCAGCACAGTCCTTAAATAATGCAACAAAGTCCTTAAATAATGCAGCAGAGTCCTTAAATAATGCAGCAAAGTCCTTAAATGATGCAGCAGAGTCATTAAACAATGCAACACAGTCCTTAAATAATGCAGCAAAGTCCTTAAATAATGCAGCAGAGTCCTTAAATACAGCAGCAGCGTCCTTAAATAATTCAGCAAAGTCCTTAAATAATGCAGCAGAGTCCTTAAATAATGCAACAAAGTCCTTAAATAATGCAGCAGAGTCCTTAAATAATGCAACAAAGTCCTTAAATAATGCAGCAGAGTCCTTAAATACTGCAGCAGAGTCCTTAAATAATGCAGCAAAGTCCTTAAATAATGCAGAAGAGTCCTTAAATTCCGCAGCAGAGTGATTAAATAATGCAACAAAGTCCTTAATAATGCAGCAGAGTCCTTAAATAATGCAGCAAATTCTTTAAATAATGCAGCAGAATCCTTAAATAATGCAATAAAGTCCTTAACTAATGCAGCAACGTCCTTAATAATGCAGCAGAGTCCTTAAATAATGCAGCAAAGTACTTAAATAATGCAGCAGAGGCCTTAAATACCGCAGCAGCATACTTAAATAATGCAGCAAAGTCCTTAAATAATGCAGCAGAGTCCTTAAATAATGCAACAAAGTCCTTAAATAATGCAGCAGAGTCCTTAAATAATGCAACAAAGTCCTTAAATAATGCACCAGAGTACTTAAATAATGCAGCAAAGTCCTTAAATAATGCAGCAGAGTCCTTAAATAATGCAACAAAGTCCTTAAATAATGCAGCAGAGTCCTTAAATAATGCAGCAGAGTCCTTAAATAATGCAACAAAGTCCTTAAATAATGCAGCAGAGTCCTTAAATAATGCAACAAAGTCCTTAAATAATGCAGCAGAGTCCTTAAATAATGCAGCAAAGTCCTTAAATAATGCAGCAGAGTCCTTAAACAATGCAGCACAGTCCTTAAATAATGCAACAAAGTCCTTAAATAATGCAGCAGAGTCCTTAAATAATGCAGCAAAGTCCTTAAATGATGCAGCAGAGTCCTTAAACAATGCAGCACAGTCCTTAAATAATGCAGCAAAGTCCTTAAATAATGCAGCAGAGTCCTTAAAAAATGCAGCAAATTCATTAAATAATGCAGCAGAGTCCTTAAATAATGCAACAAAGTCCTTAAATAATGCAGCAGATTCCTTAAATTTCGCAGCACCGTCCATAAATAATGCAGCAGAGTCCTAAAATACCGCAGCAGAGTCCTTAAATAATGCAGCAAAGTCCTTAAATAATGCAGCAGAGTGCTTACGTAATGCAGCAAACTCATTAAATAATGCAGCAAAGTACTTAAATAATGCAGCAAATTCCTTAAATAATGCAGCAGAATCCTTAAATAATGCAATAAAGTCCTTAAATAATGCAGCAGAGTCCTTAAATAATGCAATAAATTCCTTAAATAATGCAGCAGAATCCTTAAATAATGCAATAAAGTCATTAAATAATGCAGCAGAGTCCTTAAATACTGCAGCAGAGACCTTAAATAATGCAGCAAAATCCTTAAATAATGCAGCAGAGTCCTTATATAATGCAGCAGAGTCCTAAAATACCGCAGCAGAGTCCTTAAATAATGCAGCAGAGTCCTTAAATAATGCAGCAAATTCATTAAATAATGCAGCAGAGTCCTTAAATAATGCAACAAAGTCCTTAAATAATGCAGCAGATTCCTTAAATTTCGCAGCAGCGTCCTTAAATAATGCATCAAAGTCCTTAAATAATGCAGCAGAGTCCTAAAATACCGCAGCAGAGTCCTTAAATAATGCAGCAAAGTCCTTAAATAATGCAGCACAGTGCTTACATAATGCAGCAGAGTCCTTAAATTCCGCAGCAGAGTCATTAAATAATGCAGCAGAGTCCTTAAATAATGCAGCAAATTCATTAAATAATGCACAGAGTCATTAAATAATGCAACAAAGTCCTTAAATAATGCAGCAGAGTCCTTAAATAATGCAACAAAGTCCTTAAATAATGCAGCAGATTCCTTAAATAAAGCAGCAGAGTGCTTAAATAATGCAGCAGAGTCCTTAAATACCGCAGCAGAGTCATTAAATAATACAGCAGAGTCCTTAAATAATGCAGCAAATTCCTTAAATAATGCAGAGTCCTTAAATAATGCACTAAATTCCTTAAATAAAATGCAGCAACGCCCTTAATAATGCAGCTGAGTCCTTAAATAATTCAGCAAAGTCCTTAAATAATGCAGCAGAGTCCTTAAATACCGCAGCAGCGTCCTTAAATAATGCAACAAAGTCCTTAAATAATGCAGCAGAACCCTTAAATAATGCAACAAAGTCCTTAAATAATGCAGCAGACTCCTTAAATAATGCAACAAACTCCTTAAATAATGCAGCAGAGTACTTAAATAATGCAGCAGAGTACTTAAATAATGCAGCAAATTCCTTAAATAATGCAGCAGAATCCTTAAATAATGCAATAAAATCCTTAAATAATGCAGCAACGTCCTTAATAATGCAGCAGAGTCCTTAAATAATACAGCAAAGTTCTTAAATAATGCAGCAGAGGACTTAAATACTGCAGCAGCGTCCTTAAATAATGCAGCAGAGTCCTTAAATAATGCAACAAAGTCCTTAAATAATGCAGCAGAATCCTTAAATAATGCAAAAAATTCCTTAAATAATGCAGAAGAGTACTTAAATAATGCAGAAAAGTTGTTAAATAATGCAGCAAAGTCCTTAAATAATGCAGCAGAGTCCTTAAACATTGCAGCACAGTCCTTAAATAATGCAACAAAGTCCTTAAATAATGCAGCAGAGTCCTTAAATAATGCAGCAAAGTCCTTAAATGATGCAGCAGAGTCATTAAACAATGCAACACAGTCCTTAAATAATGCAGCAAAGTCCTTAAATAATGCAGCAGAGTCCTTAAATACAGCAGCAGCGTCCTTAAATAATTCAGCAAAGTCCTTAAATAATGCAGCAGAGTCCTTAAATAATGCAACAAAGTCCTTAAATAATGCAGCAGAGTCCTTAAATAATGCAACAAAGTCCTTAAATAATGCAGCAGAGTCCTTAAATAATGCAACAAAGTCCTTAAATAATGCAGCAGAGTCCTTAAATAATGCAACAAAGTCCTTAAATAATGCAGCAGAGTCCTTAAATACTGCAACAGAGTCCTTAAATAATGCAGCAAAGTCCTTAAATAATGCAGCAGAGTCCTTAAATTCCGCAGCAGAGTGATTAAATAATGCAACAAAGTCCTTAATAATGCAGCAGAGTCCTTAAATAATGCAGCAAATTCTTTAAATAATGCAGCAGAATCCTTAAATAATGCAATAAAGTCCTTATCTAATGCAGCAACGTCCTTAATAATGCAGCAGAGTCCTTAAATAATGCAGCAAAGTACTTAAATAATGCAGCAGAGGCCTTAAATACCGCAGCAGCATACTTAAATAATGCAGCAAAGTCCTTAAATAATGCAGCAGAGTCCTTAAATAATGCAACAAAGTCCTTAAATAATGCAGCAGAGTCCTTAAATAATGCAACAAAGTCCTTAAATAATGCACCAGAGTACTTAAATAATGCAGCAAAGTCCTTAAATAATGCAGCAGAGTCCTTAAATAATGCAACAAAGTCCTTAAATAATGCAGCAGAGTCCTTAAATAATGCAGCAGAGTCCTTAAATAATGCAACAAAGTCCTTAAATAATGCAGCAGAGTCCTTAAATAATGCAACAAAGTCCTTAAATAATGCAGCAGAGTCCTTAAATAATGCAGCAAAGTCCTTAAATAATGCAGCAGAGTCCTTAAACAATGCAGCACAGTCCTTAAATAATGCAACAAAGTCCTTAAATAATGCAGCAGAGTCCTTAAATAATGCAACAAAGTCCTTAAATAATGCAGCAGATTCCTTAAATTTCGCAGCAGCGTCCTTAAATAATGCATCAAAGTCCTTAAATAATGCAGCAGAGTCCTAAAATACCGCAGCAGAGTCCTTAAATAATGCAGCAAAGTCCTTAAATAATGCAGCAGAGTGCTTACATAATGCAGCAGAGTCCTTAAATTCCGCAGCAGAGTCATTAAATAATGCAGCAGAGTCCTTAAATAATGCAGCAAATTCATTAAATAATGCACAGAGTCATTAAATAATGCAACAAAGTCCTTAGATAATGCAGCAGAGTCCTTAAATAATGCAACAAAGTCCTTAAATAATGCAGCAGATTCCTTAAATAAAGCAGCAGAGTGCTTAAATAATGCAGCAGAGTCCTTAAATACCGCAGCAGAGTCATTAAATAATACAGCAGAGTACTTAAATAATGCAGCAAATTCCTTAAATAATGCAGAGTCCTTAAATAATGCACTAAATTCCTTAAATAAAATGCAGCAACGCCCTTAATAATGCAGCTGAGTCCTTAAATAATTCAGCAAAGTCCTTAAATAATGCAGCAGAGTCCTTAAATACCGCAGCAGCGTCCTTAAATAATGCAACAAAGTCCTTAAATAATGCAGCAGAACCCTTAAATAATGCAACAAAGTCCTTAAATAATGCAGCAGACTCCTTAAATAATGCAACAAACTCCTTAAATAATGCAGCAGAGTACTTAAATAATGCAGCAGAGTACTTAAATAATGCAGCAAATTCCTTAAATAATGCAGCAGAATCCTTAAATAATGCAATAAAATCCTTATATAATGCAGCAACGTCCTTAATAATGCAGCAGAGTCCTTAAATAATACAGCAAAGTTCTTAAATAATGCAGCAGAGGACTTAAATACTGCAGCAGCGTCCTTAAATAATGCAGCAGAGTCCTTAAATAATGCAACAAAGTCCTTAAATAATGCAGCAGAATCCTTAAATAATGCAAAAAATTCCTTAAATAATGCAGAAGAGTACTTAAATAATGCAGAAAAGTTGTTAAATAATGCAGCAAAGTCCTTAAATAATGCAGCAGAGTCCTTAAACATTGCAGCACAGTCCTTAAATAATGCAACAAAGTCCTTAAATAATGCAGCAGAGTCCTTAAATAATGCAGCAAAGTCCTTAAATGATGCAGCAGAGTCATTAAACAATGCAAAACAGTCCTTAAATAATGCAGCAAAGTCCTTAAATAATGCAGCAGAGTCCTTAAATACAGCAGCAGCGTCCTTAAATAATTCAGCAAAGTCCTTAAATAATGCAGCAGAGTCCTTAAATAATGCAACAAAGTCCTTAAATAATGCAGCAGAGTCCTTAAATAATGCAACAAAGTCCTTAAATAATGCAGCAGAGTCCTTAAATACTGCAGCAGAGTCCTTAAATAAAGCAGCAGAGTGCTTAAATAATGCAGCAGAGTCCTTAAATACCGCAGCAGAGTCATTAAATAATACAGCAGAGTCCTTAAATAATGCAGCAAATTCCTTAAATAATGCAGAGTCCTTAAATAATGCACTAAATTCCTTAAATAAAATGCAGCAACGCCCTTAATAATGCAGCAGAGTCCTTAAATAATTCAGCAAAGTCCTTAAATAATGCAGCAGAGTCCTTAAATACCGCAGCAGCGTC